>NC_135747.1:42750736-43399736 GCF_041903045.1 Epinephelus lanceolatus
CACAGCAGATTAATGTCAGGTTCCTGAGGAGATGGGGCGTCAGCTCCCCCACTCAGTAGGTGCAATCACTCAAACATGACTGAGGAGGTGAGGAGTCTGAGAACGAGCAAGAGGAGAACACAGCTCCTGTAGTGCTGCTGTTTGCCTGCAGGGAAAGTAACAAGGCCACGCGATGCAGTGTGCAGGGACGGCCGTCAGTGTGACAGGAGGCAAACGACAGAGAACCGGCTCCCTCCTGGAGAGACGAGGAGACTGATGAATGGCTCTCAGAGGTCTGCAAACTGAGGCACAATATTTCAGAATGCAAACATAACATGGTGTGAGTCCTGAGCTGAAAAATAGATCACAATTTTGAGTCATTATCGTGCAATTAAAGTAGATACTTTACCATGGAGAGCTGTTCTGATCAAATACAGACACAATGAAACAGACACATTTTATGCCTTATACAGACGAATGTGATATCCTCTATTAAATTTATTCTTCACTAGAACTTGTTATAGTCCCAGCGCTAAACTGTCACGCTGGTTTCAGACCAAACATGCAGGAGCGAGTGGTTAGAGTGAGGCATTAATGCACAGAGTGAAGAGCAGCACATAATCCTATTAGGATGCTACAGACTTCATATAGATGCAAATAATCACTATTTTCTAACCTGGAATCCTTTGTCATAAAGTCTACGACCATACCGGAGAGTAGCCTGACGTCACCAGAGCAAATCGCCAATGTGAGTTAGTCTGCAACCATTTTCAATTTCCAAGGGGTCGATCAAAATCCCTCTGGATGCAGTTTGATATACCTACAACCCAGGGGTCGCATTAACCGGATATTCTCGGTCATTGACCGTTTTTTTACAAAAATGACCGGAAATCTGAAGGCCGTCAGTCATTTTGACCGATTGCAATTACCACCCCTGCCCACTTGGCGGCGGAGTGCACAGTACTGCAGAGAAAAAGTCATTCATCTGCTTCATGTAGCGCTGTTGACATAACGCCCTGGACACACCGGACGCAGAACCGAAGTGCAGCGCCCAGCAGCGGAGGCAGTTTTCAGTCAGCGCCCATGTTAACCTATCTGACTGTCCACACAGGCCGCTGAACAGAGCGGCGTGCCCGCGGAGGAAGCACTTCAGTTTGGTGTCTGGTCTATTTTTCATGCGAGCTGCGAACGCTTCTGTCAAGCTGGATAGAGCGGATCAGACCAAACACGAAGTCGGACACAGAAAAGACGAGAGAATCCGGCCAATTTTCAAAATAAAATAACAGCACGCACTGTGGAACGTGAGGAGAAAATACCATGTTTATAATTTAAAAAAACACAACAGTGCATAACCAAACACATTTTTCAATACCATAATCACTTCATTACAATTTTAATTTTGTGTCACCGAGCCTACAGGCATAACTACATAACGCCCTGGACGCACCGGACGCGTTGTGCCGTCCGGTGTGTCCAGGGCAAAGCTTAATGGCACGGGTGTGTGGATGTCTGTTCATCTTTTTGTTCATGTCCTTATTAATGCACACTTTATAACTTGCTTGTTGGATTTATTAAAAAAGAACGAATGAAAACTAAATGTCTTTGAATATCTTTATTATCATTTAAAAACGATAATTAAAATGACCGGTAAAAATAGATTATGACCAGATTTTTATGACCCTGTCGGTCAAAATGACCAGAGACGAAAAAGTCTAGCGCAACGTCTGCTACAACCAATCTCACACATTCTCACTCTGACCTATCGGGTGTGTTGGTTGTTGACGTTCTGGGACCCCGTGTCAACTTCAGCCTGTTACATGCATTGTCTGTTTAAAAACACACTTCTGTTTTCACAGGAAATGTACAGTTTGTTGTTGCCCCTTCACGTTTCCCCCTGTCGTCGCTGGGTGTCATCACAGAATAACAGCTTTTTGTCAGTGTCTGGTTGGTGTTTGAATTTGTCTCAACAGAGCTCCTCTTTCCTAAGGTAGGTTTATGCAATGCAGTCTCACTCTTAAGTCGTTGAATACTGGCGCTTGGGCAGTGACTTCTCGCATCACACAAGCCATCCTTTCACGTCAGCATGATACGTGGCCAGTTACCATTATTGTGTAACGGTGGCCAGTAGCATCAGGGAGAAATGGGCAACAACGCAAGTTAAGGGGGCAAAAGTCTGAGTAATAGGGGCAATGGATGGGTCCACTTCCTGTAAGATTGTAAAACCAAACCCTGTTCTTTTTTCATAAACCCAACCACGTGCATGTGTTGGAAAAAAACATCAATTCAAGATGCTGTACCGACATAGTGCTTTTATTTTGAAAGAGACTGTATGCAAACTGTACATATCCTGTGAAAACAGAAGTGTATTTTGAAAACAGACAATGCATGTAACAGGCTGAAGTTGACACGGCGTCCCAGAACGTCAACAACCAACACACCCAGGGTACCTTGGACGTCATATGTGGACGTGGAAAGTCCATGACCAAACGGACATGTGACGAGGTCACAGTGAGGATGATGATGGTTTATGCTTGCAGTCGTGTTCCCAGCACAAGGGTGCATGAGCCAAAAATGACATCATCATATTTATTGTGCAAAACTCAAAGGCTCCACATATCAAATAAACAGTTGTGATTGGCGCGGCCCGGGACAGGTCAGCTGGAAATCTGTCTTAACAGGAGGGGGACCGGACACATCGGCCACATTTAGTCCCATATGGTAATGTAATAAATAACAAATGTGCCACTATATCAAGGGTAAAGTTGCAATGTAAGTTACCTTTGAGGCAACTTAAGATCACATTCATCCATCCTCTGGATATGTGAAGACAGAAATTTCTAACATATATGAAATACCCGTTGTAAAATATGTACATGTACATATTTGTATATGAAATATGTATATGGTAAAATGGTAAAATTTACTTTCCTACAGTATCTGTTAATGATATATATATTTGATCTGATGCAAGTGTATGAAAACAAATATTCTGTATGCTTTAATATCTGTTTTTCTGTTATTATTATTTTTAATCAAACATGACTGTCTTTTATGTCTTCAGTAATGTGTGAAACCGACTGTTGGTCAGTTTAAAAAATCATGGCAGGTTTTTAGTGTTTTTGTCTGATTTGGATTATGCCTTTAGTGTATTGGTGGTGACTCTGACTCATATGAAACTGAGCTGATTGAAACACAGCAATACTGTCCCTCTAAAAACAACACGGTGAGATGAAACCAAAAGTTTTCAGTGTCTCTCTGTGTTCAGGCAGATAACTCTAACATACAGTGTGTACTTGAGCAAATGACAGCACTTCCTGTCAATCTGCGTGTGATCACAAGCTACACTGGTGTCTTTACCACCAGTAGTTGTATGTGCACTGCAAGTGGGGGCTGCATGTGTGTGACACTGAAGCAGAATTAAATATGACGGGGAATCAGGGAGAGTTTCTTGTGTACGTCAGAGAGTTTTATAAAAGCCTGTTTCGGAGGAATCTAATTTTTTTATTAAGCTGAAATTATCTGTCAACCTCCACTTCATCCGCCCTCTCCTCACAGTTGAAATAATACCGCAGCTATTTTTAGAACTCTTTGCACATTTTGCCTTTTCCTCAAATTAGCATTTCATCAAGGATTTTAGTCAACAGCAGCAAACAATCCCCCAGATGTTGTTTAAAAAGTGGCACATCAGTCCTAATGAAACGTTGTGAAACAGTAGAGCTTAGCCAGCAGGGATGGATGCAGTAATTTATTCTCTTGTATTTCCTCTCGCAGGCAGCTGGGACAGGTGGCACAAATGGAGCGATTTAATTAAAAACTGCTGAGACACAGCGATCCTGGAGGAAGGCTTGGCAGCCACTGTCGAGTCTTCCCATTCCTATGGTGTGTAGGCAGCACACTATGGTGCGCCTAACTCAGTTGAGGAAAACCAATAACAGGAACCCAATTATTACCTTAACAGGAAGCCAAAGTTCTCTCCAAGCCGTCCCATTGTCTGCTGTTCTTGTGAGTTTATTTCAGTCCCTTTTGGAGTCAACATAGGACCAACAAAAATAACGTTTCCAGCAGGTGCTTCACACCAGGGCTGTGACGCACAGGGCAACAGTTTTATGTAATGAACAATCTCTTCATACTGTCGATGAGACCTCCAGATTTGTCCCGTAGATGATGAAAAATACATCACTGATTTTGCTGGTTGGAGAGCTGCATCATTGTTTCAGACAATAATCCCGAACCTTCTGGTAGATTTAGGGGGATTTAGTGGCGTCTAAACAATGTGTGCCTGCAACTCTTCACCTGAAAGTTGTTCTTGAACCATTTGTACATGAACATGCATAAGCTGTGATCTGAATTGCATGCTTTTTCTTTCTGCTATCAGTTTGTATATAGGCAACTGCAGCAGCTCTTAGAAAGTACGAACTGTTGCATCGGTATGCACACAACTGAGACATACTACTTCTGTGTAACATTGTGCCCTGCAATGTATTCTCATAGAACAATTCATATGTTATCATACGAAAAATGAACGCACAACAGTTTGTATGATGTCCTACGAATTTGCGTCCCAGTTGTATGTCCTTAACTTACAGTTATGTAATTAATGTAAAGTTGCAGAGGTTAGTTTTAGGCAATAAAAGTTGCTGAGGTTAGGTTATGGAAAAGAAATATGGTGCACCTTAAAATGACTCAAAGTTCGTAAGGATTCAAACACACAACTCCAGGGAAAGGTCCTGGGTGAAAGTCCGTTTCTTTGTGACCAATTCATCACGTCAACCCGCCTCTTTACAAGCACTCAGGACTGCTTCCTTGTTTATTAGTCACGTGATCGCAGCCTTTCAAAAACATGGGATATGTATGATTTGGGTGCGTTCAGCCTGCACCCTGAACTTTGACCCTCTTGCTCATACATATCTGTCACCATGGAGATAGAACAAACTGCAACTCACCACCTGGCCAGAGATGCAGGTCAACCTGGAGAGATCTGCCTTTGTTACTTTGCGATGTGTAACTGCTGCTGGTCTTTCAAACGGGGGAAGCTCACTTTAAGCTCACATCGTAAAATGTGTCATATTGTAGAGAGGCAGTAACTTATAAAAGGAACATTTAATTGAAGCCATTTTTCAACCACACTCATGCCATAGAACCACAGCAACACACACCTCAAAGATTTTCAGATAGGTTTAAACACCTGCACTGTACTGTACAAACGCTGAAAATGAGCTATATCTCTGATGGAAATAAGGAACTCCGGACGGCACTCTGTCAGGAGACTCCACTCGCAAATATCTGCATGGGACTGAGCTCAAAATGCGACGATGCCGGTGTGTATTTCCAAAGCGCTGTCAGTCACAAAGGGGTTCAGCCTTTTAGACAATTCCTCCAATCATCACGCAGACACTGAGCGTCCTCTCCTGCCTACCGCTCCATTAGGTCCCAGGGAAGCTGAGCCTCCCTAGAAGTGACGATTTTGTTGCATTTATCCAATGAGCGTCTCGCTTTGCTGCATGAAAAAAACCTGCTCAGTGCTGTCTCATAGGAACGCTTGGAGGCTCCGCGTCCACCGTGCTGACACGAGAATGTATGACAGGGAGGTCGCGTTTGAAAACTGGTGATAAACAGCTGATGTTTGAACATCATAGTCGTGATGTTAAACACATCCTAGCACACGTTTAATGCAATGTAAATTCTTATTTTAATGTAAATTCAGTAGTGCATATTTGACCATTTCTTCTATGAAATTTTAGGAAGAAGTTCAGCCTCCCTTGTTGTCTCAGAGCAATCGGCCCTGGTGCATACACTGTGGATTCTTACATATTATAATTACAGCAGTCAAATAAAATGCAGCTCTCTGTCATTTTTATTTTCATAGTTCTGTCCTTTTGTTGTTGGTCATATTCTTGATTATTGTGTTCACTTAAACAGCAATTAATGTGCTGTCATCCACCATTGTGGCCTCTGACAGCTGTCAACAAAGTGTCATCTGTTTGAGGCTCAGTCAGTGTAACATATCATCGGCGTCACAGAGGATTGTGGGTCAGAATAGTCAGAAAAACATGCTGACTTGCATCTGTAAAATTTAACTAGATGTAGAACATACTGGTTTTGACATACATATATTGAGACATAATAAACCTTTTTCTGGCGTACTAAATAGTGTTGTGGTTTGGGCATCTGAATGCACAGATAGTCTTGCATGAACGTTTTGTGAGCTACTGTCATTAAAAACAAAACAGCAGTAAGACCAGACGAGAGGAGAGAGCAGGAGGAGAGAGTAGTGAAGCTCTCTGACTCAAATTTGCCTTTTTTTATTAACAGCAGCGAGTTGATGGTCGTGCTGGCAGCAGTGCAGCAGTTTGGCCGGCACTAGGATCAACGCTTCCCTCAGCAGCATGTCAACAACCACGCAGCAGGTAGTTTAAACTTTGACTTAATTTTAAGATATAATATGTGTGTGTTTGTTAAAACTGGTAACAAGCTAAATAACGTGTACCTGACGCCACTGGAGTGTTTACATGCTTCCTTTAAAAGCACTAATAATCTTCACACTGTTTTGTTTAGATGACTCACATCTGAGGGTCTTAATTTAAAAATTCAGATGACAGGACGTCTGAAATCACTAAAATCTAAAATTATTCAACGACAGTCAAGTGTTGGAAAGATTTAATGTACATGCTGCTTTAAAAAAAGTTTCTGCTTTTCGTTTAATTAATTAGGACGTGACTGAGTTGATTTTTATCAGACATTATAATAATGTGAAGGGTGTGTGTGTTAGACGAAACATGAGCCTCACACTTTGCTGGCCACAGAAATGCCTCTGTCAGTGTAACTTGATTTCACAAAGTGCTGCCTTATTCCTCAAACACTCTCTTATACTGAGGCACTTATGGTTCGCTCACATTACATTTCAGCTCTGCAAATAATCGTATATCACATTCACTCCAAATGAAGCCGGTATGACTGATGAGTTGAAGCACGCACTTCCTGTTTGAAGCTGACTCAAGTTCACTTGAACTCTGACATTTGAAATCACCCGACCAACCAGCCGCTAGAAACACTGACTGACACTCTGGGTTTGAAAAACAGAGCTATGATAGTTATTCTGAGGTGTCAGGACTTGTTTACCTTCTCAAATTTTTTGCAGAAGTAAAAGTACTAATACCTCGCTATGAAAATACTTCCTGCATTCAATACCATATTAAAAGTATGTATTAGCATCATAAGTCGGGAGCAAATGAATTGGGATGTTTGTGGAACTGTAGCTTTGCCTTGGTGACTGATCACAGTAGGGATTTTTATTTATTTAACCTTTATTTAAACACACAAGGTAATTCTCAAAGAGACTTGATAAAATGTAAGTCCCTTTTACGCTGTCTTTTCGCTCTTCGAGGCTGGAACTTCATGCCATTAAATGATGTATCACAGCCAACTGGTCTTGCTTGCACATGTGAGTGGTTGACCCACCCAGCCATCTTGTGTCGTTAGGGTTAGATGGGTCCAGGTGAGAACGGGAATTAAGTCGTGTAAGGAGAGTTGTCTCGCCGTTCAGCTGGTAGCGGATGTAGCAACAGTGCCGAAACAATGTCTGTATGAAGGGGACAGCAGGACAGGATCATGGGTGGTATAACGTTTTGACGGAGTGTTATGTGTGTGACCAACTGTCAGAGATGTAAAACACAGGTAGTAGCAGTTAGCAGCTAACTCAAAGACAAAGAACAGTGGCTGAAAATGTCCACAAATTGGGAAAACAATGAGGACGAGATCAGCTGCCGTATAACAGGGGTGCTAAATAATTGTCCTTGTTTATGAAGTGCTGCGAATGTGTAGGTTATATGTCACACTGTAGGTCGACGCTGTTGTGTTACACATTATGTCTGTCACGCCTCTTTTGATTCCGCAATGCCGGCTTGCTGTCTAAACTTACACACTGGAGCAGCTTGATGCTGCCTCAAATGCAAAGGCAACACAAAGAAGGGACTTTGTTGCGGCTCTATGGCACAATCTCTGTGTAAATTTCCCACGCAGTCAACTGCACTAAAGTAGATCCATTATTATAAATTAAGCTTTGAAGCAAATAAATTAAGGGATTTTTATTACTTGAATTAGTTGATTTCCTGAGGAAATAGCTTCGGCCCGACTCCAGATTAACTCCAGGACAACTATCAGAGAAAGTGAGCAGTGTCTCCACTGAGGAGAAGAAAACTGATGGTGCATCATCGTCAGTGTAAAATAAACACTGGATTAGCATTGTTTGTCCTCGTTCACCACTTTATCAGCAGCGCTGTATAAATCAGCCCCACTGCTTCTGTTTATTTCTCCTTTTTTTTCCGACACTTGAGTTTGCGGGGATGTTTCCATTCGGGCTGCCTTCCCTTCTGTAATTGGTTATCTAGGCTTCCACAGTGGGGCTTGTACACTAAAGCATGCTAATCACATTAGGAGCGCAGCTTTTGGATGGAGAACAGTGCATCAGTGTGTTTACTCCCGGCAGCTGGACCACATCCATGATCAGCAGCGGAAATGAAAGAAAATGATCCAGGATGATCACATAAGGCTCAAGGGCCAAACTCATCACATGACCATTCAGCGGGGGATTCACTAATTCACTAATTGCCCATTCGGCCTTCTTTTTCCTCTCACGACAAAGCTGGTGCACTTCTGATATGAGGACGAATGTTTGGGTTGGCTTCAGTCTTATTTCTGGTGTGTTGGAAAAAGTGACTCATCTTGATTATAGTGAAAGGAAGGGCATCGCAAGGGCATGAACTTTTCATCAGTTTGGACAGAAGACGTTCAGTAATAACTCTCAGAGGAAAACTGGTGACTATGTGTAATAATTTCCTAAATTTCAATTTAATTCCAGACGTCTCTAACTTATTCAGGTGTTTAGACAGATTGTGTGATTTAAATGTAATGATAAATTAATAATGTACATCTTGGTTAAAAGTTTATTTAAATTTAATGGTTCATAAATAATACCTGGTGTATCTCTAGGGGCATGAATTAATAATTGACAATACATTAATAATGCACATAAATATGTAGGCGTTCAGTGCATCTTTAAATCTCAAATTCTGCTCCAAAATCAGTTGAATTAAACGTTCTTAACCTGAAATATACAAGACAGTCAAAAAAATTGTCAACAGTAATTACACATTCTGACCTAACCCTGTGATAAAGCATGCTTTTTGGTTAGATATCAATAAACTGAACATGTTCAGTGCTTCATGTTTCAGTTAATTTAGAGTTAGATTGTTTACAACATTTATCCAGGAGCAGGATCTTTCTCTAACCTTCACCAAATGCTGTTTGTGCCTCAAGTTTAACAATGATATAGTTGCTGTGAGCAGATATTGTGCTCAAGGGTGGATGTTGTAGAAAAACAAATTAAATACTTTGTCAGTTAGAATTTAGCTTCTTGCCAGATAAAACAAAAAGTAATTTAGGGTCACAATTCCTCCAAAACATATTTGTTGTTGCAAATTAGTTTGTGACTGGAATTTCTAGGAGAGAGGGGTGCGTTCAAATACCGTACCTAATTCGCCAAATACCTCCGCTTTGTCAATGATCTTCAGAATCAGAATCAGCTTTATTTGCCAAGTATGTGTGTACACACAAGGAATTTGACTCCGGTAGACTTGTTCTCAATGTACCAGAAATGACATAAGTACACAACTTTAGGCAAGAAGTGGAATATACACAAATATACAATATACAAGTATTTAGTGTTGTTAGGAGTTCATCAGCCTGGGGAAAGAAAGAAAGAAAGAAAGAAAGAAAGAAAGAAGTCTTTGTGATGGGTAGTTTTGGCAAACAGTGCTCTGTAGCACCAGATGATGATGCTGCTGGAGGGGAGGAGTCTAAACAGATTGTGTCCGGGGTGTGAGGGGTCTACACTCATGTTTCCTGCCCGTTTCCTGACCCTTGACCGGTACAGGTCCTGGCTGGAGGGAAGATCAGTCCCAATAATCTTCTCTGCACACCTGATTGTCCGTTTCAGTCTGTTCCTGTTCATTTGGTGGCAGATCCAAACCAGACGGTGATGGATGTGCAGAAAACAGACTGGATTATGGCTGTGTAGAACATGATCAGCAGCTCCTGAGGCAGGTTGAGCTTCCTGAGCTGTCGCAGGAAGTAGGGATGTCCCGATCCACTTTTTTCACTTCCGATCCGATACCGATATTACAGCCTTGAGTTTTGGCCAATACCGATACCGATCCAAGCGCGTATTATACATATTCACTTATTTTGTTGTCAGATATGTTAGAAAAGGTTTGATCAAGCAAAGAACAACTACATAATCAGGTTAGTCAGAATGATCCACAACAGTTGGTATAAGAAACTGACCTGTTTATTGTTAACAGGGTTAAATAAACAAACTTTAAACTTGAACATTAACATTAAATAAAAAATATAGCTGGTTTGCTTTGGCTGCTTTGGCCCCTTAATAAATAGAAAATGAATCAACACAAGAAATCTTTAAAATGTCTAACAATGAAATTAAAATAGCAGCAAGACTCCACACACTTGTGCTTTGGCCCCCTAATAAATAAAAAACAGATTAACACCACAAGACATTGTTGGCATTTAACAAACAATGCAGCCTTTCCTTTTCAGTTATTTTTGAAGTGTTTTTGTAGTCCATCCATGGCTCCAATTTCACTAATTGTGCCTAAAACAATGCCATCAGTGCTCTTTACTTAAACAGTAAGAGTGTAAACCATATAAAAATATCACTCTCAAAAAACCAGAGCAGAAAACAAATAGTCAGTTAACTAAGTTGACGGCTACTCTTCCTACCCTCTGTGGGTGTGTCCCAAGTCTCTTATTTTATACTGCTAACTCCTAACTCCTTACTTTAACCGGAAGTCGTTCAAGGTCCGCCATCTTTAAGGCCGTCTCATGTCTCTTATTGCTGCCAGTAAGGAGTTAGCGTTAGGCGTTAGGAGGGATCTGTTAGGTGCGATGAGTAAGGTAACACGAGAGCTTCCTAACAGGAAGTCTTTTTCAGCTTGAGGCCCTGACGTATAAATACCCGCCCCCTACATCTGGCTCATTTGAACGAGATGGCGGAGAAACAGCGCAAGTGTACCCGTTACATGCATTCTTTGCAATGAAACGCTGTAATCCACATGCCTACGTGACTACAAAGAGTAACGTTAATGATATTTTGTGCAAGACTGTCATGTTGTAATTAAGTTTATTTCATTCACAACCTGTTGCGTTGTTCAGCAGACTGTCTGTGATGCGTGGCTGTTAAATGTGCAGCTGCTCGAGTGATATAACACCACGCACACACACACATACACAAACACATACACAAACACATTTGCCCATCATTAATTGTCCTGCATGTCATGTGAGTGGAATAATGTTTAATAGGCTGTAGATAATTATTAATATTAATTATTATTATTACTTTCATTAATGTTGTTGTAAGCTACTGTCATTACCGTCTGTCCTGCATCTCTCTCTCTGTCTCTCTCTCTCTGTCTGTCTCTCTGTCTCTCTCTCTGTCTCTCTCTCTGTCTCATTGTGTCATATGGATTACTGGTAATTTATTATGCTGATCTGTTCTGTACGACATCTATTGCACGTCTGTCCGTCCTGGAAGAGGGATCCCTCCTCAGTTGCTCTTCCTGAGGTTTCTACTGTTTTTTCCCCGTTTAAGGGTTTTTTTTGGGGGAGTTTTTCCTTATCCGCTGTGAGGGTCATAAGGACAGAGGGATGTCGTATGCTGTAAAGCCCTGTGAGGCAAATTGTGATTTGTGATATTGGGCTTCATAAATAAAATTGAATTGATTGAGGCAGACTGACAGGTCTGATATGTCTTAT
This sequence comes from Epinephelus lanceolatus, assembly GCF_041903045.1. Taxonomy (NCBI): domain Eukaryota; kingdom Metazoa; phylum Chordata; class Actinopteri; order Perciformes; family Serranidae; genus Epinephelus; species Epinephelus lanceolatus. The sequence continues at coordinate 42,762,545 of NC_135747.1, forward strand.
TCACTCAGCAGCTGAGTTGTTGAATGATGGCGAGTGGATTTAATAATAGTGATAATAATGATGATGATAATAATAATGATAATGATGCTCATCACAGTGACAGTGGCAGGGCTACAGACCGTTCTTTAATTGCCACAAACTTCGGCAAATGACTCAATAACAATGGTAAGGGGGGGGGGTTACAGCTTTGATCAGCGAATATAATGTGACTTGGGATGTACGCCAAATGCTGGCTCCGTTATGCAGCAGATCCAGCTGTGCCGCGGTCATCAGGAATGGACGTTGTTTCACGTGACGCTTCAGAGTAAGGCCGTCTCATGTCTCTTATCAGCAATCCTCACTCCTCACTCCTGACTCCTTAAATGTTTTCCTAAGTGGGAGTATAGAGTGGAAGAAAATCCCTGTTTGGAGGGCGGGAGTGGTGGTGGATGTGTCAAACAAACTCTGGACTTTCACCTGGGGGCCGACATTTCATTGCCTGTGTGAAACCAAAAGTCAGTGGATCTATTTTAATAACATCGTAGTGTGCTAACATGTGTGGTAGCATGCAACGGTAGTGACGTATGTCACATGTAATAACGTACAAATGTAGCATATCTGTAGCTTGACGAAATGTTCACTGCCAACATTTATTTTGGAGACTGGGTTGAGTTCCTACAGGTCATCTTGAGCAGGACGTGACTGTTTAATGGCAATTCATCCAATTGGTGTTGAGACAAAAGTCAGGGTATCACCAAAGTAAGTAGGATTTATCCTCTGGGGATCATGAATGTCTGTACAAAACATTATGGCAATCCATCTGATAGTTATATTTATCAAAGTGGTGGATGGACCAACCAGTGAATACTGTCATCTCTGCAGCCATCTATCTAGAGTGGCCCAAGTGAGTACAGATTCAAATACAAAATACAAACTGAATTTTGACATGTCTGAATATTGTTATACGCTGTTCTTTTTGCTTCAGATCGTGTGTACGTTGGCAGTATAATTGCATGCGTCCTTGCATGATTGTGGGTGTCTGTACCGAACGCTGGGGATCATGGAAAAAAATGGCAAATGACTGATTTGAATGTCAAATTGTTGTGAGCACAAAGGTCTTTGTGACATTTCCATCTGGGAGCAGTGACCTCTGTGGCACATTGCAGCCTGCTGCTGTCGTTACAGTCTGCCCAGATGTCCACTGTCTGCTAATGTCACAGATAAAGCTCAGACCTCAGCTGCTGGCCGCTTGCATCTGTTCATCTCACTTCATTCTCACATTTAAGGAAACATACAGCTCCTGCCTCACACCGTCTGAGAGGCTGAGGTGGAGAAAGGTGAAATTTATAGGTGAGAAGCCGAGATAAAACACCTCAGGTTGCAGGTTTACAGTTTGATAAAGTGGTTGAATCCCCCACTTTGATCCTGTGCTGCCTTCCTCAGCACTGACCAACAGTTCAGTCAGAATTTTCAGGTTCAGCTGCAACTCAATAATGTATAACACATCTTATGAAAGGCCATAAAACTGTGTTTTAGGGGAGTGTGAGAAATGTTTTTAAATGCTACAAAGCTTAATAAAAAATTCATGAATTGGAGGGAGAGAAGAATACAAACTCCTGCAGCAGCACAACAAGTGTGCAAGTACCGAGGCAATGTAGCGCCTGAGGCTCAAACTGGTCATCTGGAGCAGCAGCAGTTTTCCCGCCGGGCTGTTTGACCTGCCGAGCCGGCGGTGGAATAAAAAAGATAGAACGTCCAGTACTGTGTGGTGAATTCTGCACTGTGGCACATTCATGAGCACATCTTTTCCTTCCACCAGCCTCCATTATTGCTCTTTATGAACTGAGCTGATAGCCGACAGTCTGAGTGTAACGTACATCAGAGTCATTGTAAAAGTCAGTTGTGGAAAATACTAAACTTCTCAGTTATATAATGTTTTCATTCATTCATTCAGTCTTTCTTGTACAGGTTGATGATGATGAGTGTTGTTCACTCTCTTTTTGTTGTACACACAACAATTAAGCAGTAAAATGAAACACATTTACTCAAGTACTGTGCCTCAGTGCAATTTCAAGGTACCTGATTACCACATTTCAGCCCAATCTCTGGAGACATTGTGTGTCTTTGCAAACTATGGATACGTTACATTTGCATGCTTCACACATATCATATCAACGTTTCTAAACTGACGTAGTACACCGATCAGCCACAACATTCAAACCACTGACAGGTGAAGTGAATAACTTTGATTATTTTGTTCCAATGCATTGTTCTGCTGGGAAACCTTTGGTTCTGGCATTCGTGTGGATACCACCTGACATGTTCCACCCTGCTGCAGACCAAGTACCCCCCCCCCCATGGCAACAGTACTCCCCAATGGCAGTGGCCCCCTAGCAGAAAAAAGCAGCATGCCACGCTACAAAAGCGTGACAAAGACCTCAAAGTGTAGACCTGGCTTCTAATTTCCCAGGTCCCAATTTGGTTTGAATGTTTTGGCTGATTGGTGTATATCAGCTGACTTTGTCATTGGGAGGTGGGTAGGACGGTGGATGGTGTGACACCTCGGCAAGACGCCAGCCAAGCTGCAGACTTCTGTTGGAGAACAAAAAACAAAATCGCTTGTTTTTTAGCAAATCATCGCTGCGTTTCCACTGACTTTTCAGCCACCAATTCTAGGTGTTTTGTCGTGTTTCTAAAGGGAATATTGGCACAGAAAGTGGTTGTTTTTTACAAGGACATCGCTACTTTTCCTGCTGGGATAGTGCCACAAAAAGCAGTTGTTTTTTTACCAAGTTGTTGTTGCGTTTCCAAAGGGAACACTGGCATAAATTGCTGTTGTTTTTTACGGAGACGCTACATATCCTGTCAGAATAGAACCATGAAATGCAGTTGCTTTCTAAGACATTGCTGCATTTGCAAACAGAATAGTTTCAAGAAAAGTGGTTATTTTTACTGAGACATCGCTACATTTCCTGCCCGGGTTGGTGCCATGAATTCTTATGTACAGTACAGGCCAAAAGTTTGGACACACCTTCTCATTCAATGCGTTTTCTTTATTTTCATGACTATTTACATTGTAGATTCTCACTGAAGGCATCAAAACTATGAATGAACACATGTGGAGTTATGTACTTAACAAAAAAAGGTGAAATAACTGAAAACATGTTTTATATTCTAGTTTCTTCAAAATAGCCACCCTTTGCTCTGATTACTGCTTTGCACACTCTTGGCATTCTCTCCATGAGCTTCAAGAGGTAGTCACCTGAAATGGTTTCCACTTCACAGGTGTGCCTTATCAGGGTTAATTAGTGGAATTTCTTGCTTTATCAATGGGGTTGGGACCATCAGTTGTGTTGTGCAGAAGTCAGATTAATACACAGCCGACAGCCCTATTGGACAACTGTTAAAATTCATATTATGGCAAGAACCAATCAGCTAACTAAAGAAAAACGAGTGGCCATCATTACTTTAAGAAATGAAGGTCAGTCAGTCCGGAAAATTGCAAAAACTTTAAATGTGTCCCCAAGTGGAGTCGCAAAAACCATCAAGCGCTACAACGAAACTGGCACACATGAGGACCGACCCAGGAAAGGAAGACCAAGAGTCACCTCTGCTTCTGAGGATAAGTTCATCCGAGTCACCAGCCTCAGAAATGGCAAGTTAACAGCAGCTCAGATCAGAGACCAGATGAATGCCACACAGAGTTCTAGCAGCAGACCCATCTCTAGAACAACTGTTAAGAGGAGACTGCGCCAATCAGGCCTTCATGGTCAAATAGCTGCTAGGAAACCACTGCTAAGGAGAGGCAAGAAGCAGAAGAGATTTGTTTGGGCCAAGAAACACAAGGAATGGACATTAGACCAGTGGAAATCTGTGCTTTGGTCTGATGAGTCCAAATTTGAGATCTTTGGTTCCAACCGCCGTGTCTTTGTGAGACGCAGAAAAGGTGAACGGATGGATTCCACATGCCTGGTTCCCACTGTGAAGCATGGAGGAGGAGGTGTGATGGTGTGGGGGTGTTTTGCTGGTGACACTGTTGGGGATTTATTCAAAATTGAAGGCACACTGAACCAGCATGGCTACCACAGCATCCTGCAGCGACATGCCATCCCATCCGGTTTGCGTTTAGTTGGACGATCATTTATTTTTCAACAGGACAATGATCCCAAACACACCTCCAGGCTGTGTAAGGGCTATTTGACCAAGAAGGAGAGTGATGGAGTGCTGCGGCAGATGACCTGGCCTCCACAGTCACCGGACCTGAACCCAATCCAGATGGTTTGGGGTGAGCTGGACCGCAGAGTGAAGGCAAAGGGGCCAACAAGTGCTAAACACCTCTGGGAACTCCTTCAAGACTGTTGGAAAACCATTTCAGGTGACTACCTCTTGAAGCTCATGGAGAGAATGCCAAGAGTGTGCAAAGCAGTAATCAGAGCAAAGGGTGGCTATTTTGAAGAAACTAGAATATAAAACATGTTTTCAGTTATTTCACCTTTTTTTGTTAAGTACATAACTCCACATGTGTTCATTCATAGTTTTGATGCCTTCAGTGAGAATCTACAATGTAAATAGTCATGAAAATAAAGAAAACGCATTGAATGAGAAGGTGTGTCCAAACTTTTGGCCTGTACTGTATGTATTTATTTATTTTTTGTTTTTGGTTGATTTGTATGAGCCTTTGCATGTTTTAACATATCACATCAATATTTATAAAGTGATGTAGTTTATGAGCTGACTTTGTCATTGGGAGGTGGAGAGGACGGTGGATGGTGTGACATCTAGGCGAGATGCCAACCAAGCTGCAGACCTCTGCTGGAGAACAACAAACAGCAAATCATTGTGTTTTTAGTGACCTGTCACTGCATTTCCACCAGGGATAGAGACACAGAAAGTGGTTGATTTTACGTAGACATTGCTACGTTTCCTGTCGGGATAGAGCCCGAAAAAGCAGTTGTTTTTTACTGAGACATTGCTTGCAGGGATTTTGCCCCTAAAACTGGATGTTTTAAGCCAAAACATGATTGTTTCCAAAATATCAACCAAGTGATTTTGGTTTTTTGATTTCACCTTTACCGTCCTTCAGTTCAGTCTTGACTCAGTATTGTACATTCGAATGGCAGCATCTCTGGAGGTCTAATGTATTTGAATATTTTAAATCCAATTTCTGCATTTTCTTTTGAATTAAAGATTAAATAATTGAAGTGAACCTTTGAATAATTCAGGGGCTGCTTGGGAAGCTGAGGTCAGCAGGATAAGGCCACAGATCTCTGATATGAACAGTTGTAGTGCAAATTTTATACATAGCATGTTGTCCTCCCACTCAGGACACTGAATGTCTCTTAGTAGGAAAAAGGAAAAGTGTGAAAAGAGGCAGTAAAGAGATTTGATTTCCCTGTAGTGGTGCCTTCTGGGTTGTGCATTCTGACAGTGAGTGGGAAGCTGGTGAGGGATCATGTCCCTGTTTCTGTACAAGATAGTCCTTCTGGTTGGTCAGAAAAAATACAAAAAAGCATTTTCATTTAAAACTGTAAAATTAATTTGTTTTATTGTCCTGTAAACACAGCATTGACTCACTCTCACCCTCAGTTGAGCAAACAGTTGCTTCTTTACATGTCCATGAGACACAGTAGCAACACTATCATTAATTTCAGGTTGGGTTTCTGTTCACTTCAATTTAAGTTTAATTTTGACTCTCGTTTTTGGTCTCCACCAACTCCTGAGGGAAATATCTGTCTCTTTAGCTGCTAAATGCTCCGCTATGTTCACCAGCTAGTCTCTAAAAGCCTTTACAGACTGTTTGTTTAAAAATATATTTTTCTACGCATTTATTTGCATTTTCATATATTTTTTTTAACTGTTGCTTTTGTCATGAGTACTTTCAAGCAACACATATAATATGTGGCAAAAAAGTGTTATCATTTTTTGGAACAAGGTTGTACGTCAATAGAGGCTCCATAGTCTGAACCAAGAGGGCAAACTTTATTACTCCTTCTAACCTTCATGAATACAGCACATACCATATCCACTCCCTCCGTTCTTACCTTTCACAATAAAAGCCCTGAAAATATACACTATGTAAATGGTTGGAATGAAAACAAAATGCTCAGTAGAGCGCAGAGGAACTGCAGTAATTACACAGTCTTTTGGCCCATTGTTCATATAAATGGTGGTAATTTTGAAATATGTATTGAGAAAGGCTTCTCTTTACACAAGAAATAATGGATTTATTGTGTTGATAAAATATGGCTTGTATTGTGTAAAATGTGCAAAACCATCCTTACTCCATCTTCATGATTTCTTTCCTATTTTATCTTTATTTTGCATGGGTTCATTTTAAACTCTTTTATCAGATAAACACACATTGCTTTAATCATTTTGCACCAACGTTTTAAACATTAAGCCTCCTTCCCTGTCCTCATGACTGGGATTTAAAGCTCTACATTCATATATGTTTGGCTCATGATGCATAATACACACTTCAGTCCTGTTGTTAACATCCATGGTTTCTACATTTGAATATGTTGTTGAATTCCTGCCTCCACTCTGCGTTGAGTCCATCGTGACTGAGAAACACAGCTTGTGCTTTTTTTCATTAACATTCAGCCTGTGAAAAGTAGAGTGGCTCAGTGACATCAGAGAGGGATTTACCTCGTAGGATCAAAGCCATCCTTGATATTAGTGTCCTTCACCGCCTCTTCTGCATCCCGGCTCCCACATCCGCCCACATGAGTCGGCCATCTGGGATGATTTCAAGAGCCTGTGTGCTCCAGATTAAGACATAATGAGCATGGGAAATCACTGCACTGTTTCACCTGCACATGAATATAAAGCACATACACACGCTCTTTTATTTGGCTCCATTGCTTTTATTATGAAATGAAGCCTGTATAATAGTGTTTTTTTAATGAGGTCTGTAATTCCGATCTGAAACTACCATGTAAGAGCAAATAATAATTTCACAGTTTCACATAAACAAATTATACTTGCACATTTTTCCAAATGTATGTGGATTTGTAGGATTTAATTTAAGAGTCAACAGACAGGTGATATAGTAAACATGCTGCTGCTGCTGCTGCTGCTCATCATGCTGTAATCAGAAACATTCATTCTTTTTAATACCAACCAATCAGTCCCATTCAGGTACTCAAAGTCGTCCTTTGGAGCCCAAGCCTCCAGAACAAGCGTCCAGACACTGAAGCAAAGTCTTTGGCTCCGTTAGTGGGAGTGTGGGTGATTTAATGACCTAACTTTACATTTTCCAATTCAACATATCCTCATAAAATGGTTCCTATAATATCTTAGGAACATACCTGTTTTGCCGGGGTTTTAAGAGCTGAGTGAAGTCAAATAAACCACAGTGTGGGTCGATAGAGACGACGTTGATTTAGAACAGCCTCAGTAGCTGGTGCTGCCTCCTGAAAGTCCAACATCTGAATCATCAGTCAGAGACCCCTCAGTTGACTAAGAATCTCAAGTCGAGCTGTTGTTTTTGTTGTTGCTGTCTTGTCACTCTTTGTGCAGAGTACTTCTGGGGTCGTTTCGGCCCCCACATGTAGCTGCTGAGTGAGCGCTCCTTGCTGTCATGCTGCTCTTTGGTACAGGCAGCTGCAGACACACAATGAGTCTGAGTGAGACAGCTGCCTGAGGGAAGAGAGGCTTTGCCCAACACATCCTCACTGCGACCTTGTCACATGTCCACGTTTGGTCATGGACTTCCCACGTCCACATATGACGTCCAAGGTCAGTCTCTTTCAAAATAAAAGCACTACGTCAGTACAACACTGCCAACTGATGTTTTTTTCCTTCAACAACACACACGTGGTTACGTTTTCCAAACACACGCATGTGGTTGAGTTTAGGAAAAAAAAAACAAGATTGGCTTTACAATCTTACAGGAAGAGAACACCGGCCTCCCGTCTGAAAGTCCGTAGTTGTTGAACCCATCCATCACCCCTCCTGGGTGGTCTACTCGGACTTCTGCCACCTTAATTTTTGTTGTTGTCCCGCTGCTTTGCCCCCTGATGGCGTCAGGTGTCGTTAAACAATAATGGTGACCAGCTGTGTATCATGCCGACGTGAAAGGACAGCTTTTTCTTCAGTGTCTGACGCTGAAAGTCACAAACCAAGCGTCGGATTTCGACGACTTTGGAGTGAGACTGGGTTGCTTTGCCCGCCAACACTCCGAGATAACCTTCTGCTTAGATATGGTGAATTTGCAGCTCATAGCAACTTAATATGATCAATCTCTGGCTTTTATTTGATGTCTAGTGTTGGCAAGAAATGTTGCACGTTTCTGATCCGTCGTTTGCAAAGTTATGGATTAGCTCAGGGGGCTAACTTGGCTTATTTACTTTGTTACTTTGTTACTTTATTTACTTTGTTACTTTGTTACTTTGTTATATCAGAGTGACCCTGCACGTCCCGCCTAACACCGTTTGAACTTTCAAACTCTATATGGGAAAAAAAGGAAAGGACAGTCGAATATTTGTATTGAACAGCCAGATCTCTGGCACAGTGCTATCAATAGCAGCATGTATCTTGTCTATAGCTAGCACTTGCCATTGCTGCGATTACTCCTCATTGGTTCTGGAGCACTGTTTGACAATGACGTTAGTTCCACTTGTGGCACTGATTGGTTGTTTTAATTTCAACTGAGAAACTGCTGTTTCATGTAGCAGAGCCGGACAAATCAGTCAGCTTGGTGGCGCGGGCGGATCTCAAGGACTGGACCGAGGTAAACAAAGTCCATCCATCCACCTTGACTGCCTCCCTGTGCAGGCTTTGGTGCTCTTTTCCTGCAGCATCTGACTTCCTGTTTAGCTCCCATCATATGAGGGAGGACAGCCTGCAGTGCACAGGTCTGTGATCACTGCCTCCTGGCTCACGACTATGTGGGTTACATACAAAATAATATGCGCATCACTTTTTTGTAGGTATAAAAGGAACAGTGAATGAGTACATCGTGTCCACCCAAATTACAAATGATGGCTTTTGAAGGCTGAAAAATGAAACGGAAAATACAATGAATCTGATATTTTTCCACAAGATTTTTGTTCCTGGCGCTGCAGTGAAGACTTTGTTTGCTGAAACCACTGATGCTGTTGTTTTTCTTGGGAGGACAGTCTTGAGATGGAGAGTGCAGGATGTGACAAGTCGCAAAGGCCTTGGGATTATTTTGAATTCTGATATTTGTACGTTGGATGCTTTGACCAGCTGAGCCATCAGTAGTCAGCCCAGAAGTTGACCTTTGAGACAGATTTATTTTTTTATTTTTTATTCTGGACAGTTTCAGAGTCAGTGTGTGAAGCCACTGTCACCACCCTCCCCCCAAGAGACGGAGTTAGAAATGATGTGAAGGCCTCTGGGGCTGGACGAGGCTGTACAAAAGGTTGATGGATAATTATGTACATTTATCATTTTACTGCTGAAGCTATTGATCCAACCTGTTTAAAGGTGACATTCTAAGATAGATTATGTGTAACCAGTGCTGTTGTCCTGCTGTATTGATCTGTTAACTACCACATGCATCAGTGCAGCAGGCTTGCACCAAATAATGTAAAGGTTACTTTGAAGGAAACTTCTGGTTTAGTGGTAAAACTAAAATACATTTTTGCAAAGAAACTAAAAAGGACACTTTGACACCAGATGCATGTGACTCTGATGAAGATGCATCGGGCATTAAAACATTAGTTATTTAATGAAGTTTGTTGCCTCTGGTCCGTGTGCTCCAGTGTACTTTGAACCTCTCCTGATGTAAGACTCTCCGATACGTTTCAGGACTGCTCTCTGCACTATATTAAAAATGCTGGCTGTTGTACCAACTATTTGTATGTGACAAAGAATGCAAATGTGACAGCTCAGAATAGTGGAAAGCTCTTGCATATCAGCCCTCTTGACATCATCCCAAACCTCTTTAAGTGCATCTTTTTCAGTGGTGCTGATGTAGTTGGAAAAATGTCTCCTTTAACAGCAACAGCTTTCTGTTTCCTTTCCCAAAAGACATGATGCGTAGTGAGGATCTTAAATTTGGTTCCACAGGTTTTTGATGAATAGGAAGTGCTCCAGAAATCAGTGAGACAGTCCGTAACAAATAGACATCCAACCAGGGAGGTTAAAGAGAGAAGAAGTGTCACATCATATCATCAGGACACATGTGCAGTGAAATATGATGTACAGTTGCTAAAAGGCTCAACAGCCGGGAACATCAGCGTTCTGGGTTAAAGTCAGTGGTTGCTGGACCCATCCACCACCCCTTCCATCCGCCCTACGTGGAGTTCTGCCCCCTTAACTTGCGTTGTTGTTACGTTTCCCCTGACACCACCGGCTGCGGTTTAACAATAACAGTGACCAGCTGCATATTGTGCCGACGTGAAAGGACGGCTTTTTCATTGGTGTCTGACGCTGAAAGTCACTGACCATGCACCGGATTGTAACGACTTCGGAGTGAGACCAGGTTGTCACAGAACATGGGGGGCATCCACAGTCTGCCTTGGGCTGGAATTTATTTTATACGAAGTCTGCAAACATTGAAAAAGTCTGTAATAACAGACCATAAACAAATGCTTTCTATATACATACGTTTTATTCTGTGTTAGCTACCATCCAGTTGAGTGTACCCAAAAGTTCTGCTGGGCCAAGCGCACCCAAGGAGGCTAAAAGGAGCGCTCCCAAAGAGAACCTGAGCAGATGCCTTCCTGTTATCTCCAGCGCCACATGCTGTAACCCTCCAACATCACAGCTCCAGTTACATGTGTCATACCCCAGAGCATGTCCTTGCCTTCACTGAATGGCTTTGACCTCCAACGCCAGTCTCCAACTCACCATTTTCCAGCACATGCATAAATGTGTTGATGACATCTAGAATATTCTCATCTGGAAATGCCTCAGTCATGGATTCTTGTATTAGTTTTGTGGCTAGGTGTGTCATGGCCAGTCACTGGATCAGGATTCCCAGTTTCTGTCACTTGCTGGATAATTCGGGAATCTCTGGTAGTAACTGGACAGCAGATTTATCCTACTGATCTTTCATTCCTTTCAATATGATCTGATGCCTGCTGCTAAGGGGGAAGGAGAGGTCGATAATTACAAGAAATGTTTCCATCATCACCGAGGAAAATAACTTCTTCAATTTGTAGATTGTTCAGATGTCTGAGAAGTTGATGCTGATGAACTTAGATGAATGAAAGGGCCAGCCAGACGAAGGCTTAGAGAGCACTGAGGTCGCATAGAATCATGGGAGGAAGATTTGGGAGAAAGACCTGGTAGGGTGTGGGCCTCAGATGCCTAGGATTTATCCAGCAATTTGGTTTGCAAAGATGAGTCACTCAAATGTGATTCGTCACTCTGTTTTGTCTCTGAACAAATGTACAGCCTGAAGAGTTTGTGACAAGTTCTATCATAGAACGGCCCAGTTGTGAGTGCGCCACCTAATGGCATGTCTGAGCCCACAGCACAACAGAAGTCGAAGTCCTCTACTCTTCTTTTTCAAGATCTTCCCCTGGGAAAGAATATGTTTGTCCCATCCCTTTAAATTTTGTTCAGTGCACCATCCCTCCTGGCCATGATCTCTCCTGTGCCCTCACCAGTTGGGCGTCTAACCTGCTTGAAATTACCAAATTAATAATTCATACAACCCAGTTTTATATTTCTTGTTTTTTTCAGCGTTGTTGTTTCCCAAACCAAATCCTTGGCGAGTATTGATTTGGAGAGCTTGTTGCTTGGTCTGAGCTTGATAGTTTATATCTTAGATGTAATGTGATCTGTAAGGCTCTTTCTCTTCACTTCCTGCTCCCAGTCGCTGCTGAAGTTGAGCCTGTCCAAAGTTTAGCAAACACACATTCTCCAAAATGAGGAATATATTTGGACAGGGTTTCCCCATCCATCACCCGGACAACATCTTGGTCCACCAGTCAGTGGAAAGAAATCAGAATAGTACCGAGGTCAAAATAAGATCAAGGGCATGTCTTCACATTTTTTTTTGGCAAAGCGGTGGCAGCGCACAGCTCTACCAGTGCTCTTTCTAATGATGTGTATGGGTTTTGTTTCTGTGGCAACAACAGAGAGCTCCAGGGATGACATTTTTCTGTAGGCCGACCTGGAAGTTAGCGTGGCCCTGGTTCCCTCATCAGAATGCCTGGGGGATTTTTCCATTGGATTTCAGATTATTGCAGAAAATAAGCTCTGTGGCAAACAAACATTAATGATAGTTACACATTTTGTTCATCAAGATAATCTGCACAAATAAACACCACTTTTAGGATTTCTTAAGCCTGGATGCAATCACCAGAAGTAGAAAGCTAACATAAACAAACTACACCGTGGTCACATGACTCAACATTACTACCACATTGAGGCTGTAAAGCCGTGTCAGCGTGGTGACATTCTGTAGTCTCATTTAGCCACCTGTTAGCAACCGTCTTTTAAAGCTTTAAAGCTTTAAAATTCACAGTGGGGTATTTACTGGTGTATTTTGTGATGTAGAACAAAACGTTCCAGTCTCTTCAGCCTGTGTTGACCACAGACCTTATTTTAGACATTTAACCAAAAACTCTTTCAAATAACCCGCTGATTTAGAGATGAGGGAACCAGAAGTCCTAAAATGCTAACTCATTTCTGTGTTGTAGGACTCATTACCAGGGCACTTTACAAAAGGTTGTAGACTAAATCCAGTTAAGATGCACTAACAGGTATGATCTTCCAAAAACTATAATAAAGTAGGAGCAATACATATGAAAGCAAAGCACTGACCAAGAGAGCTATCATCCAGACACTTTCAGATCTACTTAAATTCTTCCACAGTAATTAGGTCTGAGGAGGAGGCAGTGTATTTACCACCATCATTCACCGTTTCTAAGCAGAACATTATCTCGGAGCATGAGCAGACAACTCAGTCTCTCTCCGAAGTCGATAAAATCTGGTACTTGGTCAGTGACTCAGACACGGACAAAAAAAAAAAAAAACATCCTTTCACATAGCCATTATTGTTAATAATTATTATTATAATTATTATTAACTACTATTCGGACGGGATTAGTTTTACAAAGAGAGGTGGACTAATGTTTACCACAGGATGTCTGTCATGTAAATGTCCGATTTGCACGGGACAAGAAATCTCCGTAATTCTACCAGAGATGCGAGTGGTAACTCGGAGGCATCACTTCCCTGTCGGCATGTGCGTGCTACGTTGCTTCCTGTATGTGTAATAATAATTAATGATTAGCTCAATATGAAATACTGCCCATGATCAGGATTGTGTGTACACAACCATTAGCAATATGGATTTATATTAGGCCTACTGAAAACAACCAGAAGTCTCGTGGCTCTGAAAAGTGCTTTCTTCTCAACCTTTTTGATTGGTCTCCCAGGTAGGGCTGTGCGATCATTAGAAGAATGTCCACTATCACGACTGCCGACAACACCGAATGCTTTTTCAAGCGCCTCCATCATCGAAAAAACACGGAAAGCTAGTTGTAAATGCGGAAAAATGGTTGCTAACAGGACATGACGAAATACTTACATACATTTTCACAGAGGATCGCGTTCGCATGGGATTAATATTACCCCAGGTATTTTCTCTGGACCGTTTTACAGAAGGTAAAAGTCGCTGTAATTTTTACTGACATTATCCGTAAGGATTACAGACATGGCGCATTTGGACGGGACTAAAATCCCTGGTAATTATTACTGTACCCCACGTCTCCACGTCAAACTAATCCCGTCCGAATAGGACTTAATTGAGCCTGGTGGCGTTAGAAAGGAACGCATCTGAGAAGGGTGGGAGGGCTGGTGGATGGATCCAATAACCACTGACTTTCACCTGGGAGGCCGGTGTTCACTGTCACCCTGAACGTCCTGCCAAACCCTGTTCAGACTCATAAACCTGATATGGGAAAAAAAGCCAACAAATATTTGCATCGAACAGCCAAATCTGATTCAGTGGACGTAACTATGAGTCGTGTACAGCCCTGTTGTTTCAGTTATAACATGCAAAATGTTGAAATCTTTGAAAACAGCAAAGATGTTTAAACGAAGTCCAGCACAGCAAGACACAACAACCTTCACTCTGCATTCTGACCTCCATAATATCTGTGAGCTAAAGTTCACACCAACAGTTCCTTTACATTTACTCCTGTTTGCATGAACACCGTGACGACAGCAGGTAACATGTCACGATATAATTGGGCTTGTCGGTGTCACGTCCTGTGTGGGCTGAAGTCAGTCAATAGATTGATTCCCAGTGATTCACTTTCTCCCCACAAATGTCAAACCTGCACATGAGATTAACAGCTGAGGAAAATGTGTGTTCCTACAGCCGCACAGAGACACTTCCATCAGTCTGCGCTGACAGAGCCTGTTAGTTAATTAATGAATGAAGCTAAATTCTGCCTCCGAGTGCATTTTAAATGGGAATTTCTGCTAATGCTGACTTTATCTCAAGATGCTCGAGAGGCTGTTGTGTTTCTGAGCAATATTGGCAAACCTTTTCACAATATAGAATAATCAGTCCAATAGATTTCCTTCTCTGTGTATCAAAAAAACAGATATTGTAGCTGACTGTGGACACAGAGGGAGCTCAGAGCGATAGCTCAGCATTAATTCATCCTTATGCCTCTTCTCCCCAGAGGAAGTCCAGGCTGCTCAATATTCCAAATATAAATCCCATTATTGGCTGGCTGTGATGTATCTGGATCGGCTGCATAAATTACAGCAGTTCAAGCAGCAGAGAGTAAAAAGGCAGAGCAGAGGAACTGACACACAACTCTCATGTCCTCTAAGATGCTGTCCTTGGATTTTTTTCCTTTAAAGTTATAATCCTCAAGATTTTCACGAAAGAAGGTTTAACCTCTGGGGTCTTTACTTTATACATTTACATCCAGTAATCACCTCTATATACGGTACTTTTTATGGAGAGAGAACCTCATTCAAAATACCATTCATGTAACAATGCAAATAACTAAAAAGCTTTTCTCAACCGTATGCGGCGTAGCATGCTTCATAATGTTCAGATAATGACGGTACCTTTTTGTCTATTTAATGATTCTGTTTTTTAGCTTCCTTTGACAAACACCATAAGCCCTTGACTTCATGCAGGTAAAACATGACAGCTCGACAAAAGAGGCGAGTCCATGGTCGAGTCGAGGGGTCGCAGTGAGCTCAGACGTGTCTGTAATAACAGCAGGATGGAGAGGATCAAACAGCGTAGATGACAGTAAACTCAGACTACAAATGGACTATAAACTGATACAAGAACGCTTCCGATACCAAAATCTTGTCCCAAGATTCTGCAAACATACACAGGTATCTGTTTATAGAAACAGGGCAGAAAACTACCACATGAAGTGCAGTTGAGATTCTTATTTCAATTTCAATTTTATTTATAAAGCCCAATATCACAAATCACAATTTGCCTCACAGGGCTTTACAGCATACGACATCCCTCTGTCCTTAAGACCCTCACAGCGGATAAGGAAAAACTCCCCCAAAAAAAAAAAAACCCCTTTAACGGGGAAAAAAAACGGTAGAAACCTCAGGAAGAGCAACTGAGGAGGGATCCCTCTTCCAGGACGGACAGACGTGCAATAGATGTCGTACAGAACAGATTAGCATAATAAATTAACAGTAATCCATATGATTGACTGACTAACAATGCGAGTTTGTTTGGCTGCACTGTAAACACAGCAGTTGCTCTTGGACCTGTAGTCTACGGCTGCTGTCAGCCCTAGAGTCGTCTCCTTTGGTCTGAATCAGGGACTCATGTTGTTCCAAAGTTGTATAATTGCCTAGAGTTGGTTCGTGTTCTCACGGCAGCATTTACAAGAGGACCAGATCAAATGCCTTGTGTGAGAAAGCTGCTCTTGATTGGTCAGAATTTCCATGTGGGAAAAATCCAGGAAGTAAAGCAAACGTTGAAGAAGAGTACACTTGCAAGATAAATGTGACACTTTCTAATGTCACAATGGAGGGACAACTACGCAGGTTGATTTTAGCGCTGCTCATCGTGGACTATATTGCTGTCATTGTTCATTTTAGTCAAACCATACAGTTTGAAAACGAGGCGCGGCTCCAACTAGAAAACAATGTTTTGATGCATTGGATGTGCTGAATGTGCATATTAAGGCAGTACAGGATGAGGTGCACATTAATAATCCTCCAGGACTGTACAGTTTTGTCATTTTTCTTTGGTGCCAGAAACTCTGAACTCAAACTTCACCACTTCTGTAACTATTCTGTGAAAATCCTGAGAGCTGGATGCTTTTAGATGAACTCACCTTGTCTGAGACTTATTAAATTATCCTCCATGTGTATGGCTTTTCAGAAATGACTGCCAGCGGATAGAGGAACGAATGCTTGATGTCAAGGCCGCCGTACAAAAAAACAACCCACTCTTTTCAGTAATTGAGTTGTCAGCCACTTACCAGCCGCGAGTGTGCTCCATTATGAAATGTGCACAAATGTTACCAATGGCTCTGGAGAGCGTCCCTGACTGATTTTTGTGACCTCTTTGATTCATACATTGTGGGGGAGGTGTTGTTGCAGATGAATGGAGCTCAGATGAGTAGGCTGGACAGACGGGGATGTGAATGACGACTGCTGCACTTATTTTCCATGTGTGATCGTGGATGAAAAAATCAGTCATGTTACTGTGTGAAAAACAGCTGAAGCAGTGGAACTGAAGAAAGCTTTTTGGTGGTGTCTTCTTCTGGTCCCTCTTTGCTGCTGCTGCAGCTGCCTCATACTCTTTAAGCCACCGCATCTGTCTTCTGTCCATTTATTACTCCCTCCCACTTCCTGTTTTGCTGTTGTCATATTGATTCTTATTGTGTGTGTGTGTGGCTGCGTGGGTGGGCGATGTGTAGATGTGGTGAGGTGTGTGCAGAAAGTTTGATTCGTGGACAATAAGTAGACATGGAAACAAACTGTAAAAATACTGATGGTGAAACCGTGTGGTTGTGACGTATCAACAGTGACTGCTCTGTGATCATAAAAAGAAAACGTGAAGTTTACAGGAAGTGAAACAGCAGTGGAGCCTCTAAACCAGCCTCTGCTGTGGCAGAGGATCTCCAGACGAGAAACAAAGAGTTTGTGACAGTAGACACATCCTCTCGTTTTTTCTCCCTCATAGCAGGTGTCACACGAAACTGACTGACTTGTGGCCTTCCAACCTTCAGTCTGAGCGTCACGTCTTTGAATCTACTCACAAACCACTCTGAGTCTCACCGTTTGTACTTTTTGATGTTGCAACTGCTGTTACTCCCTGTGATGAAACCAAGCTGATGTCCTCTCATCTCATCACTCAGACAGTTTAACGCCACCTGTGTCCGTGCCCACATGACGCGCCCACACACTTCAGATTTGATAAACGGAAAAAAAGACACAAAATGTCAGTCAGGGAAACTTTAGAGGAGGTTTCTTCTTTTTCTCCTTTCACAAAGAGATGATTGTAAAGGCAGCAGACCCTAATTATCCCAGAAGATTTTCCTCAACAATCGACTGCCTTATATCAGAGGCCTGATCGCTTGAGTCCAAATAGTCACAATAATACTGTGATAATAAAGACGTACCTTATGAGTGTCCATCGAACATCCCCGAGCTGGGTTTAAAAGGGTCCTCGTCTCCACATGTTGGTAACAAAGTTGTTCACAGTCTTTGAGGCACCACGCACGGTGAGCCAGCTAGCTATATAGAGGCGGATAACGGCTCCACGCGCACAAAGAAAAGCACACACAGCACCTTACTGCTGCCACTAATGTAGCCGAGCGTTTGCCTAACTGGATAATTAACAAAACTATAAACGGGATAGAGGACGGTGTAACAGCGCCAACGGCAACAGGTGCCCATTTATTTTCTCACACCAAAACACTCACACATGCATGAGTTCCCTAAAACAGTAGAATGTCACCCCTAAACTTTCTCTAGCCCTACAGCAACTCAAGAGGGACACACAATATAGAACAGTCTCTTACAAAAGGAAAAGCTTGACATTTTGGTTTCTTGCTGAGCGTTAGATGTAAAGACTGACACCTCTCATTTCTCCACAGTAGCTTAGCACAAAGACTGGAAACTGAACCCGACTCTGTCCAAACAAATTCTGCCTGTAAAACAACAAATTGTCATTTTCACTCTTTGGTTTTTCTAAGGATCTACCACATGAGGGTCGACTTCCTAATTACTGAGCTTTGGTGGTGCTGATAGGCCGACTTTGTCACCCCGTTGAACTATAGAAGAATATAAGAACGAGATGCCGAACGCCAAGATGGTTCAGTAGAATTGCTCACTTGGTGCATTCAGCAGAAAAAGTTTCTAGCTTCCAGGTTGACTTGAACGATATGTGGCCCACTGAATATGCGCAGTCATGTTTCTTCCACTGGCCCTGTTTGTGAGGATCCTCTTGGCTCATCCCTGGGCTCATAAACTTTACATTGTGATGACGGCACATATTTTTACTTTACTTGTCTGAGCTCAAGGAAAGTTTCATGGATCAAAAATTCATAATATCCAATAATACCACTGGTAACGCCATCCCAGTGGCAGAAAGAATTGCTTACCCACCCCTTGGCCTCACCCCAGGTAGCCCCGCAGTAACTGTCTTAATTTTGACTGCAAAACATTTTTAGCATTGTTTCCAATGTTAGCACCACTAGCTTTGCTGACACTGTCAACAGCAGTATTGTAACTAACATTGCTGACAAAGTCAACAATGCTAAAGGAGTTTTACAGCTCAAACTTGAGCCACTTAACTCACCAAGGGACCTGGGGGGGAGACCAGACTTGGCACCATGTTTCCACAGCAATGCTGTTGGGTCGAAATGGTAATCTAGCTCCTACAGGACCTGGGTTTGTGCACAGTGCAGTAAACTGAAGAGGGGAAAAATTAACCTATAGACCATGTAACTGATTAACCATTGACATCCCCGATAGACACTGTTGTACGAGGATACGTTGAGCTGTTAACTTAAGCTCTGTTTCCACCGAGCAGTTGAGTTCAGTTCATTCGCATTTTTTCTGTTCCCACAGTGAAAGTTGTGGATGGTCCCAACAGAAGCGTTCCTTAGCGTCCCCATGTTTGGTCCCCCTCTGTTGGGGTACCTAGCACACAGATCTGGTACTAAAAGGTGGAGCTAGAAACCCTGCAGTCTGATTGGTCAGTAGATGACGGTCACTCTGGTTTTATGTAACCTCTGTTCATACATCAGTAAACTACAACTATAAAATGAAAGAGAAAAAAATAACTTCATTCACTGGGCCGACTGCCGGCAACTTTTAAGGTGGAACGTTAACTTGTAATGTTACTCAATGCATGAGTTGATGACATGAATCCATCAGCACACCTTAAATTTCACTGTGACAACTTTGACCATCACTTTAGTTTTTATATGACACACACTTTTAGTAATGACTTTAAAAATATAGATTAATTTGGAGTGGATTATGTGAAGGTCATATATTCTAATCCTCACTTCCTGTGGGCTACAGCAACACTAAACCCCTGAGCTTGCCTGAGAAGGACTAAATGCACAAAGCTGCTATTTTTAAATATCCCATGGAGAGAGACTCTCACTGCAGCCTGTTCTATTTTGTTGTGAAAATGTGGGCGTGCAGCCTCGTTCTGTGGACGATAAACCAGGTGCAGACTTCCATCTGTGTCACCGCTGATGAGGAAATACAGCGAGTGCTGGACGGAGCAGTGAGTGACAACAACCCCGCCCACATTTAAGAGGACTGTCTGAACACACCGAGGGTCTAGGTACCATGTCTGAAGGCTTACTGCTGGTTCCACAGGGACTAGACTGAAAGGGTTTGGTGGAGATGAGGCTATAGTGGAGCATTTAGCAGCAAAAGAGACAGACATTTCCCTCAGGAGTTGGTGGAGACCAAAACAGAGCGAAAAGAGAATAAATATTGGACTTACATTTATCAAGCAGACACAGAAATGACTCCACATTAAATATAATGTTGCTCTGTATCTGCTGGATGTGTTACCAAAGTGGTTTTGGTGCCTGAACTAACCACCATGATACAAAGGTCTTATGCTTTGTATCCTCTCCATCCATCCAAACCTCCATGTGACGTGTGTGCGGAGCCAAGAGGCAGCATTTCCTACACTGGAAAAACTGTTGTCCATGAAAATAATCCAGGCAGTAATTAGGTTTCCCGTCACACCATGTGGTAAAATAAACTATAATTTCCGGGAGGCAGGGTTAGCATAAAACAAAATCCTTCACAAAATCTTTTTAAGGAGACTTATAATCGAGTTATTCCGAGCTGCTACGTAACGGGGATGCCAGTGAAACGTAACCCAGACGAAAACAATCTGCTTGTGATCACGAAAAAGGCGATGTCGTGCTATTTTTATCCTGTTTGTCTGTTTCTCAAATTAAGCTGAGGGCCATTTGTTTTGCTGCAGTTTAAGCCCCGTCTCTCTGTCATTGCTGGTGGCTGATATTCAAGTTACATCATCATCTCTGAAATTCAACAGGCACCCCCCTCTTTTCTCCCGAGTGCGTCAGAAACCCACCAACCAGAGCTTGAAAGTTATCAGCGAATGTCGGACATTCTTTGGGAAGTGGTAGATAGTTGGAGCGAATCGTGTTTTCCTCCTCCAACACAATCACATTCCTCTGAGCTACTTTGGAGAACCGAGGCAGCAGAGAGCCAATTTCCCTTTTTAAGATTAGTGCGTGCCCTGTAGGGTTTTTCGCTTGTCCTTTCCCATCGTTAGGATTGTCCCCATCTTTGGTTGTGGCTTCACAGTAAAACCTCTGCTCATGGCTTCCTCTTTCTTTGACATCGCCCCCTCCTCTCTGCTGCCGAGTTACAAATGAACCAGAAGCCACACAGAAATTTTATTCAGTGAAATTGACAGTGGCTCAGTGTAACATCCAGGCGACGGGAAGATGGAAATGTGAGAATGGAGAGAAAAGAGGAAAAAATAATGCACACTCCTCTTGTTTCTCTGGGGATCAGCCTCTTTTAGCTCCAGCAGCAGGAGGCAATGCAGGATCCTGTGAAATGAGGCAACACATGTGTGAAAGAAAAAAGCAAATTGGTGCATGTGCACTGTGTGTGTGTGTGTGTGTGTGTGTGTGTTTGTGATGTAAGAGGAGCTCGGAGAAAGAGAGGTAGGTAGATTGCTACTGGCTTTACTCATCAATGACTTCACTACAGAAATAGCCGGCAGCTCAACAACAGGCCGACACATTGCAGTGACACCTTTAGAGCTGTGTGCAGGATGTACTCTGTGATGGTGAGAACTATACTGCAGAAGAGAAGAGATCTTACAGAGGAGGCAGAGCTTGAGCGAGCTGAAGTCGCTACTATGCTTTTGTTTTGTTTTTTAATTTTGCACCGGCTCTGACACAGTTTCCTGCTTCCATGATGATGTCAGTTTTTACCCTGAGGAGATGTTTAGTTTTATCTTGGTCCAGGGTTTGAATCTGGCTATTATAGTTTGATTTTGGTAAAGAACTTTTTTTTTTTGGACGATATACAAGCTGAAGTTTATTTGCAACCAATCGTTGTCTTTTTTTATACATAATATTCTGAGTTAAAGCCCAAACACACGATCCAGTACATCTTAGTGGCCACTTTATTAAGCAGACCTGTACAATCGTTCAGTTTGTAATAAAAGCACCAAATTTAGTAAATATATATATCTTAACATATTAGTAACTGGATTTCGTGGCATCACAGATTGGCATTCTGATGACCATGGTGGCAAAGTCCAATATGATCGCCACCCCCGGCTGTAACTTTTGAACCAGATGACCTACAAATGCAGGCTTGGTGTCCATTTTATATTTTTTGACCATGAGAAACACATTTGAATGTTTATTTTTTCTGAGTAAATGGATCTGGACCCCTAATTTGCATATTTCCAAGATGGCAGCCACCTAAGCAAAGTATTTTTTAAACTCTTTTGGCAAACTTGGCGTCAGTTTAATATTTTTAAGCATTAGAAACACTCAAATTTATGATTTATTTTAAATCATATCTCATTTAAGTTCTCTAATTTGCATATTACCAATATGGATGCCATCCCAAAAATTTAATTGACACAGATATGAGAAACATTTTTACTTATTTTTTTAATATACTTTATTAATCCCTGAGGGGAAATTCAATTTTTCACTCTGTTGTCAGTTACACACAGGTCCAAACACACACATGCACAAACAGGACTCCTACATGCACTAAGTGGAGAGATGTCAGAGTGTGGCTGTTCATGACAGGCGCTCTGAGCAGTTGGGGGATTCGATGCCTTGCTCAGGGGCACCTCTCCAGCTACCAGTCCATGCTACATATTTTGTTCTGGACGGGGACTTGAACAGACGACTCTCCGGTTCCCAACCCAAGTCCCTATGGACTGAGCTACTGCTTGTTGCAGTTGCACCACAACCACATGGTTAAGTTTAGAAAAAAAGTGTTTGTTACTAAGGTAACTTCATGTATGATGTATTTTGGAGTGTATTTACGTTCAGTCTGTCCAGGCTGTTTTGGGAACTGTTGCAGCCTGAAATGCTCTATAAGGCTCTATAATGAAATTTGGTTTCACTCAAATTTGCAGTAAAGTTGCAGTGATTGGACAAATTTGCAAGGTCATGCAGAATTCACAGAGACTGGCTAAATTTGCATCAGTTGTTGCGACTGAGGGACTGGATACACATCAGGTGACATACGTTGACATACTACAATATGTTGGTGATATAATGCAACCCTGACTTTTGGTTTCATACGAGACAAACAGTCCATCATCCGGTCTCCAGGATGAAAGTCCTGTGCTTGTTTGACCCATCCATCCATTAGCCTGTAGTGTTCCTTTTTACTCTCCATACTATGTCCCCTTTCTTCTTTGCTTTCATAATAATTACTGCAGCCAATGGTGCCTATAAGAACCATAAATATGGGTCGTAATTTATGCAGCCCAGTTGTCAGAAGAAAATGTCCGAAATATGATCTTTTCCTGATCATAACCACACATTTGTGTGGCTAAACTGAGCCATGTTAACCACAGCACTGTTGAAACAAAAATAAATGTAAAGTTTAACTGTATCTGCTTCATAATGATATATAAATGTAACTTTTCTGTGGTTTGCAGAAATGTACAATGCCAACATTTATTCTGCTGGTTGGGTTACATCTCTGCTTGTGAGAATGACCTGTGTGGTCGTATTTTGGAGGTCATAGTTAGAGTTGGTGGTCATGTATGTAAATGGAAAGGCCAAACAATAAGTTGTATTGGACTGCATTCAAATGTACCTAATGAAGGTGCCACTAATAGGCTACGTGTTTGTTGGGGAGACGCCCTCCTGCAGCCTCAGACCACACTGGTTCTGTCCTAAATTACAAAACTACTGTACAATGTCCTGCATGAAATCCTGAACATGTTGGGAACTAAGCTCCTGATCCAGTCAGTGTCTCTTCTCTTTGGTCTTCCTCACATGCACATAACTAAAATAACCAGAAAGAAGAAAAGCCCATAATGCCACTGTCTCTGGTTGGTAAAGGATAATAACGGAGCATTTTCCACTGGAGTGCCTGACCCCTCTGACTCATTCCAAGAAAGCTACTTTCCACAAAATCTTATGAATATATTCATGTAAATGAAAACGGCCATTAACTGAGGCCTTTGTGTGGAGTATTCATGAGATGAGACTCTTTTAAAATGATGTACAGTGTTTAACACATTATAAATTGTTTTTTTGAATTGTCTCTGCGGGGCTGAAGAGTCTTTACATCTGTGTTGTCAAAAGTTAAATCTAAAATTTGAAGGAACAGTGTGGGCGATTTAGTGGCATCTAGCGGTGCAGATTGCTACCAGCTGAAACTTCTCCAGTGTTCCAAGCGTTAGTCTCGCCACCAGACAATCAGAGATCTCCGCCTTCTGATAGTCTGGGGACACTCCTTTCTAAAGTGTGTTTAACGCACCGGCGAAAACGGCCGGCAACAAAGCAACGCCTCTTGCATTTTTGAAAAGGACACGCCTTCTCAGAAATGTGCGCTCCCCCTTTTCTCGTTCGCAAGGAAACAAACACACAGAGAAAAAATGGATGCCGAGAGATTAAACTCCGTTTTATCAAACGTGTGCTTATCCGTGAAGAAAATATTTTTTCCAGCGGATGTCTTAGTTACAACATGATTGAGCTAACTGGAGTAGTTTCATGTCGTATCCGACAACGGGAGGCTTTTAACAGATGACGTCCTGATGTTAGCTTTGCTGCTGCTGTTAGCTGTCCCTGTCAGCTGCAGCCTATGATGCTTTCTAGACATCGTGATTTCCTAAAACTGAATAAATACCACACATAGCAACACAAAACAGCTTTGCTAGCTCAATCGTGTTGTAACTAAGATATCCGCTGGAAAAGATATTTTTTTCACGGACTGTTTAATGAGTTATTACCTATTACAGACACCGTTAACGGCTAACAGGGCTAACAGCTAACGGTTAGCCCAGCTAAACGTGCACACAGAAATAGTAATGTTTGTTCAATCATTGTGTTTATAGACTTTACAAACATCGGATTAGTCCAAACGGTGATACAGTGATGTGAAAAATGTAATATATAGGCTATATATATAGCCAAAAGCTCTGCTGGTTTTCTACCCGGAAGTATTTGTAAACAACAAGGCGATTGCCTCTATAGTCCGGCCGGACGGATGAGTCATGGCCTTGTAAAAGATTATGTTTGTTTCTTTTAGTTGGCGAGAATGTGTCGCCACAAACGCGATAAACACCCACTAACTCTGACGGCGTTTTCTGCGAGCACGGCTGAGCCATTTTGTACCGCTACACATGTTTCTAGTGGGACTATGTTTACGAGCACAAGAGTTCAGCGAGCCACCGAAGGACCGCCCTGCAGATTTACTACTGGTTCTGCAATGTAGGGAGTTTTTTTTAAACTCTGAAATTGTATCCGCCCATCTAAACACAAAATCAGGGAGAAAGTCATCAGTCTTTAGTTAAGCAAAGCGTCTAAAGACTGACTTGTTCGTCTAGCCAAGCGTGAACTCCCAGTCAGAATTCCTTCAGTGTTCATTGTTCAGGAGGTTTTTACCAGGAGCTGAATTATCCGCAGAGGTCTGTTCCTTTCCAAAACAAACAGACCAGGTGATTTAAATCTGTAAAAACACAGAATAAAGTAGTTTCAACTTTAAAAACTATGTTTTTCAAACACTTTTTGGCATGTTGGAGACAAGCTGTTAGCCTAGCACCTACTGTGCCCTCACCTACTGTGTGATAATGAGCCGGACGTTCAGGAGGTTTTTATCAGGATCCAAATTATGCACAGAGGTCTTCTCCTCACAAAAACAAACAGATCTGGTGAATTAAACCAGTAAAAATATAGAATCAAGCAGTTTTCAATAAAAAATGTGTTTTTCCAAACCGGTCTCACTCCAAAATTGTTGAAATCCAGCGCTTGGGCAGTGACATGTGGCGTCAGACACTGATGTAAAAAGGCCTTCTTAAACGTCGGTGTAAAATGCAGCTGGCTGCCGTTATAGTTGTACAGCACCCGGCGGCCTCAGAGGGAAACGCGGCAGGACAAGGACAAAAGTTAAATTGGCAAAAGTCTGAAAGGTGGAGGCAGTGGATGGGTCCAACAAACGCCAACTTTCATGTCCTGTAAGACTGTAAAACCAAACCCTTGTTCTTGTTTCCTAAACGTAACCAAGTGTGTGTGTTGTTGAAGGAAAAAACATCAGTTGGCGGTGTTGTACCGACGTAGTGCTTTTATTTTGAAAGCGACTGTATGCAAACTGTACATTTCCTGTGAAAACAGAAGTGTATTTTGAAAACAGACAATGCATGTAACAGGCTGAAGTTGACACGGCGTCCCAGAACGTCAACAACCAACACACCCAGGGTACCTTGGACGTCAGATTTAAACACCGACGGCTCATTTCTGATTTCTTTCTCTCGTGCTTCTGTCTGTGTTTGATGAATAATAAAGACTGATAGGCTACTTGCTGTCCATGTATTGATACACTATCGGCACGTAAAATATCACGATACTACGCTGTATCAATTTTTTCCTCGCCCCTATCAGCGCCCTCCTGAATAAGGTTGATAAACAGCTCATTAGTTTCTTTCAAAAATAATTTTCTAATAATTCTCTCTCTTTCCCTCTTATAGCCAATTTTCAAAAAAAAAAAAAAAATTGTCACCTTTAATAATGTCTTGCAGTTTGGGGGAAAAACAGACCAGGTGATTTAAATCCATAAAAACACTGAATGAAGCAGTTTCACGTTGCATATCAGTGTTACTCATTACAGATGGCCTCTAACAATGGTGGAGGATGTGGGAATGTATAAACACACATGTCTCTATCCAGAGCCAGTGTTTGGTTTGTCCGTTCTGGGCTACTGTAGAAACATGGCAGTGCAACATGGCGACCTCCATAAACCAGGACCTGCTCCTTATGTATAAACGTCTCATTCTAAGGTAACAAAAACACAATGATTCTTATTTTCAGCCGATTATACACCAAAGAAAACGCACTTCTTATATAATACTCTGTTTCTGCCAACATATCCATCTCAAACCTGCACACTGCGGCTTTAATTCAAAATTTAATGAACACATTTTGGAAAACAACTTTGCTCAATAAATCATTCAGCACCTCAGTAACACGTGCTGAAGTTTCCTCTGGTTTTTAGGATGCTGCTCTCTGCAAAACATTTAAAAACCTTAAAGTCAAAAATAAGAATATATGAAGTTAATGTTGACAAAGAGAGGAGGAACAGATCTAAGCCTGCAGAGGGGTTTATGGAGGAGGAGAAGCCGACCCACTCACAGCTGTTGATCAGAGAGACAGACAGAGGGAAGAGAGCAGGAGAGGAAACTGAACACAGGGGGAAGCAGAGAGAGGAAGAGAGGCAGAGCGTTAACCATGCGCACATGAGAGTCGGAGACAGGAGAGAGAGAGGGGAGGGCAGCTGAGGGAGAAAAAAGGCTTAATTAATTCAGGGTGGATGGGAGGGATGTTGCTGCTGTCCCCGCCGAGGCTCCAGTGCCTCTGCTGTCGTGCTGCATGAAGCCGAGTGTTTGTGTGAGCAGAGAGAGGACGACTCGGCTGCTGCTGCTGCTGCTGCTGCCGCCGCCTGCTCACTGGGAACCAGACACCAGTCCAGCCCAGCCACGACTCCACATCCTGGAGCCCACTGACTGACTGACTGCCTGTCTGATAGCTTCAGTAAAACAGGGATGTTACATGGACTACAGTGGGAGCAGCAATGGCCAGAGGTAGGGAAGACTTTCTCTGATTACTCCCCCCGTCCCTCTTCTCCCTTGTCTGTCTCCTTCTCTTGCTTCCATGTCGATGATCATGCTTACTCTTCTTCAGATCGTCTGATCTGTCTTTGCTGTTTCTCCCTCCTCTCTGTTATTCCAGCACACCGTTCTGACACATTTCCCTTCTTGTTTCTTGCAGGATTTCTTTTTACTGACCCAATTTAGTTGCTGCTTGTTTCTCCAAACATGCCATAACCTTTTCTCTCTCTCTAACTTTTTTTTTATAAAATATATTTACTGTGTGTGAAGCAGACGTGCTGATCAGGCTTTCAGTGAGGTTTTATGTGACATCACAACTTGTCTTGTAGTTGACGAGGTTTCTGGATGTGTGTTTGGGGTGGAGATGGATTAAAAACAAAATGTCTCATTCTACCTCGGGGAACAAAACAATTCAGCGCAGGATCTATGCTGTGCTGAGATGTGAGATCAGTTGGTATCCAGTGACAGGGTCAAGCATCACCTCTCAGGGTCAGGTCACAAAAAAATCAATCAGAAGGCTTTATTTCTTTTGCATGGGTAATGTAAGGAACTGAAAATATACTGTAACACGTTTCACTGGTAGGATGACCTTTGTTGGGGAGTTGTAAGGAGAAGGACATAACTGTTGTTGCAAAAACATTGCTCATAATCAGTCACTGCATATTTCTATATTTCAACCAGGATATGTTGAAGTAATTTGCATGTATAGTTTAGATTATTATTTTAATTTTGTGCCATCTTTAAGAAACAGAGGCTGAGATATTTATTGTGCACTGTGAGTCTAATGCTATCATTTTATATTTGCGTCTCTAATCATTGGTTTTTGAGTGTATGTTACGCGTCTTAATGTCACTCCCTTCTAATCCCAGGCTGCCTCTTTGAGAGCGACGCTTTAGCATGAGACGGCCGGCTTCTCGTGATTAATCTGCCGTTGGCACGCCTAATTACATCTCATCAAGCAATCACCAAATGCGATGGTTATTTATTCCTTGAGGGCATCCACTTGGTCGGTCATAAACACTAGGGAATCTGTGCCCGAGATTCGGCTGCGAGGGAGCAGAGAGGGCAGAGCTGAGAGGATCAACAGAGAGAATCAGAGAGGCAGAGGATGGATGGAGGGTGAAGGGGAGAGGATCATTCACGCTGCTCACCTTCTGAGTCCCATGAAAGAATCCCTGTGTGGGTCAGTGCAGGTCTGTGGAGATGGTTGTGATGGTGATGTGTGTGCCGTCAGACAGTAATTCATCACATGGATTAAGAGGTGAGCAGTCTGAGCATGGATCTGTGTGATTAGGACGAGAGCGTGCACTCAAACTGATTCCTTTAATAATTTGACAAACTGACCCCAATACAAGGTAACCCTGATTATGAGACAACTCCTCCCTGTTTTGCAACACTTGAGTTTTGAGGTTTTAGAGAAGAAGCAGTGAAACAAACTGACACGTTTAACGTCTTTTAAATCCAGTGGCTCGTTTACAAAAAGTAGAAACACTTCAGATCCCTATAAGCTAAATAATGGAGGTGTGTTGTACATGAATCTTTAACGCTCTGAGTGTTCTGAGTCATTATTGTCACAGACTGAATCAGAAGATTTTGGCATGCAGCTCCCCTCACAGGTGACTCAAAGCTCAGCCATGATACACTGTTTGACTCCCATGGAAAAAGAAATGGATGAAGGATGAAAAATCCACAGAAACAACGATGATGTGATCACTTTGTTGCACAGCTGCTGAGCTATTAAAGGGATAATTTGGATCTTTTGAACTGGGTTTGTATGGGGTGCTTATCCAGAGTCAGTGTATTAACTACAATAGATGCAAGTCGGCACTGTTGTTGACATTCCTGGACGGCGTGTCAGTTTATGCTTTTAACATGCATTGTGTATTTTCAAAATCCACTTCTATTTTCACAGGAAATGTACAGTTAGATGCATACAGTCTTTTTTTC
The DNA here is from genome assembly GCF_041903045.1 of Epinephelus lanceolatus. Classification (NCBI taxonomy): domain Eukaryota; kingdom Metazoa; phylum Chordata; class Actinopteri; order Perciformes; family Serranidae; genus Epinephelus; species Epinephelus lanceolatus. The sequence continues at coordinate 42,791,739 of NC_135747.1, forward strand.
AAAATAAACCTACAATGTTGGTAAAACACCTCGTATTTATGTTTATTTCAACCCGGTCTCACTCCAAAGTTTTCAAAATCCAGCACATGGTCAGCAAAAAAAGCCATCCTTCCGTGTCAGGGGGAAATGCGGCGGGACAAGAACGAAAGTTAAGGCAGCAAAAGTCCGAGTAGGGCGGGCAGGAGGGGTGGTGGATGGGACCAACAACCACAGACTTTCACCCAGGAGGCCAGTGGTCACTTCTCATGAGCTTGTAAAGCCAAACCTTGTTTTTATTTCCCTAAACCCAACCACGCGCATTTGTTGCAGAAGGAATATAACGTCAATTTGCAGTGTTGTCTTGACCAGAGCGTTTATTTTGAAAGAGACTGCATGCAAACTGTAGGGTACCTTGCGCAATTCCGACGTGGAAAGTCCATGACCAAACGTCTATATGTGACGAGTTCGGAGTGAGAATGAGTTGGAGAAGCAGGTAGGACTACTGCAACAGAAGCTAAGCAGTGTACTGCTGTGTATGAAGGCAGCAACCAACAAAAATCAGTAACAGTTTAAGTGTACACTATATTTAGAATATCGTCACTGATGCATCTCACTGTCAGACTGTGATTTCTGACGAGGAACTGAAGCTGGTATATCGCTCTCTTCAAAGCCAGACTCCATTGAGAAAAACAGTGGTTTTACATTGCTGAAGCTGCAGTCAGTCATCAGGAGTCTTTGTGTTTGTGAGAAATGTAAGTCCTATATCCTCTCTCTTTTAGCTCTGTGTTTGGTCTCCACCAGCTCCTGAGGGAGTAATCTGTCTCTTTAGCTGCTGGATGCTCCACTGTGTTCACCAGCTCGTCTCTAACTGTGTCTCTGTGCTGTCTGCTGCTGAGCAGGTAGAGTGCAGTGGGTTTTGGAGCTGAAATCAGCTGATTGCTGCAGCCAGACTCTACACAGTGAGAGCAGAGACTGAGGGTGAACCAGGACGGTAAAGATGTGGGCCGCACAGATAAACAATGAGCTGAAGCTGTAAGGCTTTGTGAAGCCTCAGGGGGCTGCAGATTCAGGTGATAGTGCTCTGTAGGTTAATCGCTACAGCCACTCCTCTCATGATGTCACATTGTTTTCACCATCATTTTAAACCCATTTGAAAATATTGATTTTAACCACTTTAAATAAAAATATTTCTCCTCTAACTGTACAGGCCTGGCAGGCCATCAGGCCAAAGAAATCATCCAGTCTAGTGTTTCCATTTATTCATTCTGTGGTGATTCTGAGGTTGGTTCAAATGTCTGTGATAACAGCAGGACACTCAAGTGTTTTATTTAAACTGATAAAGCGACCCAGTTTCACTCTGAAGTCACTGAAATCCGGTGCTTGGTCAGTGACTTCTGGGGTCAGACACTGACAAAAAAAAGCCCTCCTTTTACGTTGTCACGCGGCCTGTCGCCGTTATCCTTTAATGGCGCCTGACAGCATCAGGAAACACAACAGGACAACAACAAAATTAAGGAGGCAGAAGTCTGAGTAGGGTGGATGAGAGGGGTGTTGGATGGGTGCAACAACCATCTACTTTCACCCAGCGTTCACTTCCCGTAAAGACTGTAAAGCCAAACCCTGTTCTTTTTTCCTAAACCAACTGTGTGTGTGTTAAAGGAAAAACGTTAATTTTACCTGCTCTTTATTTTGAAAGAGACTGTATGCAAACTATACATTTCCTGTGAAAACAGAAGTGTATTTTGAAAACAGACAATGCATGTAACAGGCTGAAGTTGACACGGCGTCCCAGAACATCAACAACCAACAAACCTTGGACGTTGTATGTGGACGTGGAGAGTCCATGACCAAACGTGGACATGTGACGAGGTCGGAGTTTGGTTGCGTCAGTTAAAATCAATTGAACAGATGAAGTGACGATAACGTTGTGCTGACAGATTTGCCTCCACACTGGTGATAGCCGCGGCCGGAGGCATTATTTTTTCAGGTTGTCCCTCCGTCTATCCCGTTTCTTGTTAACACAATATTTTCAGTTAGCCTTAAGGGATTTTTTTTCTTCAAATATGGCACAAATGTCCACTTGGACTCAACGATAAACTGAGTAGATATTGGTAGTCAAAGGTCAGGGTCGCTGTGACCTTGTCTGCCTCATTCTTGTGAACGTGATATCTGAAGAAAATCTTGAGAGAATTTCTTCAAATTTGGCACAAAAGTCCACCTGGACTCAACTGATTAGAAAGGTCACTGTGGCCTCACAAAACATGTTTTTGGTCATTACTCAAGAATGTCTAACAGGATAAAATAATGAAGTGATGACATTTTATATCTGTAAGGTCAAAGGTCAGCTTGACTGTGACATCATCATGTTTTAACGTCATATCTCAGGAACAGAAGGGGAGACATTTGGTCAAACACTGAACACTTGAAACTGTCCTGATTGTGTCGATCTTGTGTGTGAAACATTCATGTTTTGGAATATGTAGTGCCTTTGTAGCAACATTTATATTTGAGGAATTGTCTGATATTACAGCTACATATGAATCTGGACAGATGTGCACGTGAACTGTATCTGCACATGGCTGGTTGGTGGAGGGATACAGAGTGAGATGGTAATTCTAGTTGTGTTTTGAGACCAGAGATACTCAGTTAACACAGACGATGCTGGTGATGCTGTTGTACCCTCAGGTGTCTGTTAAGTTCCTGGAAGTGATGTAAAGTATGTGAAGTGAGCTCCGTACCGGTCTGTTAAAAAATAGCCTTTTCAAATGCTACACTGCTCGTCAGCAATGTTGTAACTTTAGAGGCAATTTGGCCTCGTGTGCTCTGATTAATTTGGCATGCAGTTAACACACCAGTCATAATTTAGTTTTAATGAAAACTCAACTCCTGGTGTTCTGTTCTGGAGAAAAGAAATCACAGCAGTAACAGGCAAACCAGTTTAAAAACTGACGTACTTTGTTTTTAAATAAGTGCTGTGTGGTGGATGTAATTAATGCCAATGCAAAGAGAGGTTCATGTGGATTTAGAAAGTAACTGGTAAATATTTGGAAAAGTAACTGATAAATGTTTTAATGGTTAAGTGTTGAATTTGACGCTAGATGGTAGAATGAGTGTTTCAACCACCCAGTTGATGTTGTCCAGTTCATTTCTGCGGAAATTCGTGACGCAGGACTCCACAAGTTGGGAATTTATTTAGTCCAGCAGAAAACTATTAACTAGATTTAACTCAGTTTACTGGAAGCATTTTGGGCTGACAAACACTACACAGATGGAAATTAAAAGTCATAAAACAGCTCATAATATAACACTATTTTAAAGTAGCAGGATCGATTTGGGACAACATGTGAATAAAAGTTATTCAGTAGCTGCAGACAGGTCGAATATGTTGTGCAGACCTGCTGCAGTGCTCTTGTCTCATAATAACAGGCCTGCAGTGACATTATATGACATGCCTTCAGTGGAATGTAAAGACTGCGTCAGAGTAATGGCTGTCGAGGACGTTTAGGTCCACAAATTATGGGAAATTTACAACAGATTCACAGATTGTGCAGGAAATCTTTCACATCTTTAAGATTATTTTATGTACTCTGTATCATGGGTGACAAAAGCTACAGCATCAGTAACTGTGTCCCAGTAACGGTCCTCCAGTGGCTCACCAGTTCAAAGATTCAGTTGTGCAGCAGCAACATGAAGTGTGTGACGTTCAGATCCTGCTTTATTTAACACCTCTGCAAACATGTGTTGAGTGGGCGTGATTGTTTTTGATCATCTGTTTTGGTAAAAATGGGACACACCCCTCTCTGATTCCACTGGTGGAAATTAGTCTCAGATGTTTGACAGTGTAACAAGCGCTTAAGTTAAAGCAGCAGGACTTTATTTTGCATTAACAGGATCTACAGCTTTTAAAAGCTCTGAGCAGAGTGAGATTAGAAAACTGTCAGCTGAGTGGTTGGAGATGACATATGGCAGCCTAAATCTGCTAAGAGTAAAGGTGTTTGTGGCTTCAAAGATATTTCACCATTTATTTATTTATTATTATTATTTTGAACGTGTAACAGGACCAGAATCACAACCAGAAATCAACAAGTGCTGAAACAGATATTTAACAAAATCTGACAAGGTTACAAAATGTATTGTACGTGTGATACTTGCTGTGTCTCAAATCACATACTTCCATTAGCACACTTCCATGTAGTATACTATGTGCACTGTGTACTTGTTGGCGTAGTGCGCGAATTTCGACAGCGTAGTGTTGTCTCAATCCAAACACGGCTGTTGTGCACTCACCAGAAACGAAGACTGCAAGTTAGCTAGTTAGCAAACTAGCATTAGCATTCGCGTTATCGTTCGCGGTACCAAATCATTACAGACTGCTGAATGAACCCAACAAACATACTGCTGGCTTATACCTGACAACAGTATAGTGGTGATTAGTGCAAAAAACACATGTATTTGTACAATGCAGCGACGTTCACGGTTGCACAGTCCTCGGCCGCCATTTCCTGTTTGAAAAGTGGTCCCTCCCCTTCTGCTATGTAGCCAAGATGGCGACCATTGAGGGCGAGAAGTGTCCATAGTTCCACACTCAACTTCTTGACCGTTTTGAGTGCACCATCCGGGTACTCATAGTGCACTGCATTTTCCATACTTCTCAGTGTGAACGCACTTATGCACTCAAAATATTAAGTGTAAGTACAGAACGATTTGAGACACAGCAACTGCCTCAGTTCTCAGACTGAAGTCACTCGAAATCTGGCTCTTGGTCAGAGACTTCTGATGTCAGACCTCGAAGTAAAAAGCCGTTGTTGTTTCACAGCACCTGGTGGTGTTAGGGGGAAACGCAGCAGGATGACAACTCAAGTTAAGGCAGCAGACTTCTGACGATGGCTCCAACAACCACTGACCTTCACCTGGGAGGCCGGTGTTTACTTCCTGTAAGATTGTAAAGCCAAACCCGTTTTGTCTTGTTTTCATAAACCCAACCACCTATGTTTGATGTTGAAGAAAAAAAAAAAAGTCAATTTACGGTGTTGTGCCGACGTAGTGCTTTAATTTTGAAAGAGACTGTATGCTGTATCCTTTGTCCTGTTGAAGCCTTGAGTTTGAGATTTTGATTGTTGCCATCTTGGATAGTTGGAGCCAGTAGTGACCATATTTGGACGAGAAGGCTGAGATAACTGTAACGCTAGCAGCTAGCTTAGTTAGCACAATTACAGCTACGATTGACTGTGATGATGCTAATGCTGAAACACATTAAAACAAAATGTACTTAACTAAAAAAACTGAGCGTCTGATTCCTCAGAGGGTCTTTTAGTAAAACCAAACACTGAACTTTTTAAGGTGACCAAAATGTTACAGCTAACTTTCATGAACTAAAGACACTGCAACAGCCACAGCTTTTCTCTGTTTACACTGGCTGGATTTGGACTGGTTGAAAAAGGTGCCCCAGTGATGAGAATGATGACAATTCCCAGCCAAACCTGCAAGTCAGCTGATAAACTGATACACCTTCTGACGCTATGGAAATCTATCCATGTGAGGACACTGAACATCTGAACCATGCTCCAGGCTGATCTTTAATCATTCAATGTATGAGTGCCTTATTGCAGAGGAAGAAAGTTTGGGTTTGTGTATTTAGGCTTTGGGAGGAAGTTGTTCCACATATTCATGTTTCATACACAACAACACTGAGCCGTCACATGCCAGAGACAGAGCATCTAAATTCACCAGCTCAGATTGGTTGACATTCCCCTTTAAATACAGTGCAATCAGTTGTTGTGTATAGCTTGGCCTTTCCATTCCTCTCTGCGTTTTACACACAATCCCCCAGTTGCCATGACACCCAGGCCTTCCATAAATACTCCTGGTATTTGTGAGGTTACATCCCCAGTAGGTTAGAGAACAGAAAGCCACGGCCCTATGTGAGCCTAGCCTGCAGCCGAGCTAATCGCAGATCAATCCACAGCCTTCTCAGATAGTTTGAGTGTCGGCCACGGTGCCATTTCCAAGCCCAGCGTGTGCTACAGCGGATCACAGCACATCACACATTGGATTCTCTTTCTCGTCCTCGTAACCTTGACAATGCAAACCTGCTGAAGGCAAATGACTGTGTGGTAGAACTTCAGTAGATGACTAACGACACTGAGGAAGATCTGACATTCGTGGTGCCGGCCTCTGCTGCAAGTTGTGAAGACAGAGGTGAAAACTGAGATGATTCATTCTGCGAAGACGGAAAGAAACGATCATAGAGAAGATCTCATTTTAACACAGGGTGGAAGGTGGAAACAGTGAGTTCTGATAAGGAGGGCGAGAGGTGAAGATCGTCTGGGACTAGAAGCAGGGAGAGTGTGTGTGATTTTGTGTACAGTGTGTGTGTCTTGTCAAGTCTTGACGAGGGATCAGCAGCACTCCTTTTATGGGTAAAGATGGAGCTCAGTCTGCAGCCCCTAAGGTTAACTGTGCCCGGATGCAGTTCATTCTGTGAAACAATATCAGCCACTGGATTTGTCTTGAACCAAATGAACTCCTCCCCACCACCTCTGATGCCCCCCACTGAAGACCTCACACAGAGGGGTGCAAAACATCAAAAAGTATTTGACTTCAGCAAAAATGTTTTCCTCTGTCTGAGGAGCAGCTCGTTTTGGGGTTAAATGAATCCTGATGAGCAGGCGCTCTTAATTTGGAAAAGCCAGTCATCGTCTGTTGGTCTTTGTCAGTCACATGTGTGGATTGTGTGTGACATAACCAAGGCGCCATTTTGAAAAGTTAGAGTTACAGTGGAACAACTAGAGAAGCAAACTGCAATGACTAATTGATCAAAATAATTATGATTATTGTTTTGTCCATAATCCTGCAGCCCTACTTGGGCGTAAGCACATGTTGTTTTGGGACACTTGCTGCAGATCCTCAGAGGACAGACTCCAAATCCTGCAGGTGTGTGCAGAGTTGAAGATGGGTCCGTGTGCAAAACACCAACCTGGTCTCACTCTAATGTTGTCAAATGCCAGTGCTTGAGCAGTGACGTCTGGCGTCAGACACTGATGAAATTAGCCGTCCTTTCACGTTGGCATATGTGGCCGGTCGCTGTTATTCTGAAACATGGTCAGACAACAACTTAAGTTAAGGGGGCGAAAGTCTGAGAAGGGCAGGTGGGAGTGGACCGACTTACACCCGGGAGGCCAGTGTTCACTTTCTGTAAGATTGTAAAGCCAAACCCTGTTTTTTTTACTAAACCCAACCACGTATGTGTGTTGGCTAAACGTAACCACATGCTTTTTTGTTGAGGGAAAAAATGGTCAATTCGTTGTGTTGTACCGACGTAGAAAATAAATAACACCAAATATCCAGTGTTCTGTAGGGATTCTGAGGTTTCTTCAAAACAGCAGGACAATCGAGTGTCTAATCAAACTGTGAGAGCAACCTGGTCTCACCCTGAGGTCGTCAAAATCCAGCACTTGGTCAGTGACTTCCAGCATCAGACACTAACGAAAAAAAGCTGTCCTTTTATGTTGGCATGATACACGGCTGGTCACTGTCATTAGTGGGGTTTCCATCCACCTATTTTTATTTGCATTTTCAAAAATTGCGGAAAAAAACTTGGATGGAAACGCCAGAAATTTGCAAAAAGGCAGAAAATTTGCAAAAAAGTTTTTACGCTTAGAGGGGTGGATTTGTCAGCGTATCGATAAAAGGAAAATGCAACTTTTTGCTATGGAAACAGGTTTTGCGAATAGACGATGACGTACCGGCACACAGATCCTCAAATGTGGCCCTTGACATACGGAAATGTTTCAGCCAGAGTTCGTGAGTGAAATGCTGCTGGACAACTACTTCCCAACAGTCCTTCACACGCCTACGTTCCCATACACATGGAGAACGACGCGGTGGTCTCCTTCCAGCTATTTCCGACAGTACTCTTAACATTAAACTTCTTCTTTGTCGTCTCTTCTTCAAGATGGTTAGGTACGCTGTGAACGCTGACGAAATGTTAACCAGAGTTCTCCCAAGAGCCGACAGGTTTATCAGGAATCTGTCAATGGTCAGTTGTCGAGTGTCAGTTGAGTGTGTTGTTGTTTACAGTGGGCATAAGACGCTCTCTTATGACGTCATCTCATGGCGCACTCTTCTTCTGCGGGGGTGTTTTTATTTTGTTCATTTTTCACGAGAAGCGCCACCTACTGCTCTTCCTGTTGACTCCCAATAATCACAAAACAATAACGAAAGGAAACGGGCATAAATTCGCATTTTCTTTTGCGCATATTCACAAAATTTGCTCTTGATTCATTTGGATGGAAACCCCACTACTGTTTAAAGGTGTGTGGTGGTGTTAGGGGGAAATGCGACAGGACAACGAAAGTTAAGGCGACAGAAGTCCGAGTAGGGTGGGCAGGAAAGGTGGTGGATGGGTCCAACAACCACCACCTTTCCCCAGGGTTCACTTCCTGTAAGATTGTAAAGCCAAACCCTGTTCTGTTTTCCTAAACCCAACCATGTGTGTTGTTGAAGGAAAAAAACATCAGTTGGCGGTGTTGTACCGACGTAGTGCTTTTATTTTGAAAGAGACTGTATGCAAACTGTACATTTCCTGTGAGAACAGAAGTGTATTTTGAAAACAGACAATGCATGTAACAGGCTGAAGTTGACAAGTTGACACCTTGGACGTCATATCTCAACCTGGAGAGTCCATGACCAAATGTCGATATGTGACGAGGTCGAGAGTGAGAATGTGCATAGTAGCTGACACTTCTGTACCGAATGCATTTGGGCTCAAAATGTCCTTTTTATAATGTGACAAAATAGAACTTCTGAAGGGGAGCGTTCAGCAGCGGTGTGATTCTTGCTGAGGCAGCAGTTATTTAAGATGGAACCAGCTCCACTCACAGACTTTGATCCACTGAGTCCATGAGAGCTCAGGGCCGTCCCACCGGGAGATTCAGTGTTTGAGCGCTCTCTGCTCGACTTTTTGAGCCTGTTATGAGCACTTTCTGTGAGTCTGCAGCTGTCAGAGACTTTTATCATGAGAGCAACACACAGTGCAATTATCATATTTAACCTGTGATTTTTTTAATGGAATTCTGCCTCGTACAAAAAGAAACAAACAAATGCTGTCGTCTATCATCTGCTCAGCAGTGAAAATGGTTTAATGTCATTGACACTTTGTCAGTTATGTCACAACCTAATGGCTTTTCTTTATTGCTTAAGTATTTTGAGCGTTTTCTTAAGCATCCTAGAACGCCACAAAGAGGCTGAGGAGCCATTGCAGGCACTAATTTGTCTGAACAAAGCAGAGGAAACCTGCCATAGGATTCATGTGATTGAAGTGATTGAAGTGCTTCAGTGACTAATGCTGAAGAATTGGACCTCATTTGGTCTCAAGGGTGAAAGACTTAAAACCTCAGCCCACACACACTCAAGCTGTTTGATCTCCTTTTTCTATAGGGAGTTCTAAATGTGCAGAAAGTGATGATGATGATGATGATGATGATGGCAGAAGTGAGGATTTCAGGCACACACACAAACACACCCACACACACACCGGTCACAGGAAAATGCAAAGCAGACTGAAGCTGCTGCAGGTGTGCAACGCTCTTAATGTCAAGACAAACCAGGCTGCCAAATTCATACTGCACACACACACTTAAAGGGACACTCTGCCAATTTGTCCCATAACAGTGTGTGTGTGGTGTGTGTAAATGAACTGTGGGTAACTTCCCTTTATCGTACCAGCGCCCAGATCTCCCGACTCTTCTCTCAGCTTGAAACACGTCATTTGGCAGATTTTTGCTGGCTTTCGGGCTGTTGCTCAAATTACAAATTGTACTTCCTTATTTTTACAGTACAGAAGCTGAACAGGAGAGAGACCTGCCCCTCGCTCTTTCTCTCAAACTCAGACTAAGCACAGCTCAAACTGTAAAACTAGGCAGCACTGATCAAATGTAAACCAAGGTTCCCTTACTGCGTTGCCTGTCTCGTCTCAAAAGGTTTCAGAAACATGTTTTAGCTCATTGTTGTGAGTTGATTGTAATATGAGATCGTTTGTTACCAGCCAGCTGATTTATTGTTTTGTGTCACAACAAGCAAGTTTACAATGCATCTCCCACCAGCTGGGAGTTTGTTAGTTAATTCTGGTTTTAGGTTTTCTACGTGATGAGCAAAAGCGAAACAGTCTTTTTTCTCTGTTTTCTCTGGTCATGTACAGTGGCGCCCCCAAGGGGGAGCATGGTGACCTTGACCCCCCTGATACGATGGCTGGCACCTCCACCGGCCCCCCTGGCTACAATAATTGCAGCCGAGATTAACTGAGTTAGTTCACCAATCGGCAAATCTCATTCAGGGCGCCCTATTTAAACTGCTCTGGCCTGCCTACTGTTGCTGCTTCCTCTGCAAGCCGCTTTGCAACCTGCCTCCACCCCAGCTCCTCCTTTTTATGCTGTGTCTGACTTATCAATGTCATTTCTGTTCGTCACTGATGCTGCTCTGTTCTGTTCCCGAGGGAGTTTCGCGTCTGTTCTCCCTGTCTCAGGCTTTCTTAGTATGCGCATGGAAGGGCGGAGAGGTCCCCAGAACAGAGCCATACCAACAAATATCAAACTGAAAATAGAAATGGTTTTCTTTGACTAAAGCGGTCCTGACTGAACAGTCTGTATGAGGCTGGGGTGTGTAGTGGTAGTATCTTTGAAACTAGACACCCCAAGGCATCCATTGGTACCAACCATGTCGGCAATGCTTGTCAGCAAGGGTGCTAAATAATATTCCAAAGTTAGGCTGAATTTTGCCCAAGGAACTTTTGTCATGGCCATTTTCAGAGGTCCCTTGCACTCTCACCTGAAGACATCTGAATGAAAACAGATTCTGTGGGTAGCACAAGGCTCACCTGCGATTGTTCTCAGTAAATGTTTTGTTATTTACAATCAAACAATGTATATTTATCTTTTTGAGTAAAAGATCAACCAGACTATATAACTAAATCCCCTCAGTGGTGTAAGGTAGTTACCATGGGCCCCAGTGCACTAGTTATAAGATGCACTCACACACCGTTGGCAACGGTTTATAAAAAAGCCAGATGAATCTAATTTAGGGAACTTTACTACTTTTTCCTCCTGTTTCCTTTCTTACTGCTGCTTTTCTGTTTGAAAGTCATGACTGCTCACTGGACCTGCAGCTCGTCGGCCTTGAAAGATTTTGCACTTAAAGTAGCTCCTGGATCGTATCATCTCATCACATGATCAAAACAGAGGCACACAACATCAACATACATGCTTCCAACAATCATCACTGCAAACCTGGAAATGACAATAATACCAAAGAAAATAAGGAAGTACTCATTTAATTGAATGTTTCTACTTGTAGAATAAGCATATAATTTGACTATTTTACCCCCAAAAAACAGAAAAGAGAGGAAAAAAATCATGACGGAGATGTGCTTGCATTTTTGGTATATGGCACCATCTTTAATTAGTAACATTAACTGTAAAATAAGAAACCAAAGTGTATCAGTATGCGATTATTTAACTTTTAATAGAATTCTTGAAACTGAGTTACAGTTTCTGGTTTTGGTGTGCCACCCATCAAGATTTTCAGTGGCCCCATCTGGCCACCCCTCCAAAAAATGTGGGGGCGTCACTGGTCATGTAGCACCAGCGTTGCCAGGTGTACGATAATTATCGTATTTGTACCCGCCCCACGAGGCGCTAGGACCCGTCAGGAAGTCGAGCGAGAATGAGATTCAAAACAGAAGAAGAGGAAAAACAGAAGCAAGGAAAATGGGAAAAAGAAAACCAAAAAAGTAAACACTAGAGCAATCTGGAAATCCATCCGTAAAAAAAAAAAAATTTCTTCCTTAACCCTCGGGGATCGCTCACTCCCTTCACTTCCGGCGGTGGCCCCAGTGTTACACTCCTACCTGCAACTCGAACCACACGCCGGTAAAAACGTTGCCGCTAATGCTCTTTTTTTCCTGTCGTGAGGAGTGGAAGGTGTGCTGGTGGATGCACAACGCTTGTAAGTTGTGCTGTTGTCCATGTTTTTCACGTTGACGAGACGGAGTTTTGGGTGGAGCAGTCGCCATGGACGCGGAGCTTGCTGTTTCTGTAGGTACACATTTCCTGGGGACACCTGCACGTCTCGGCCACGCCCCCCCCCCCCCCCCCCCCCATTGCAATTGGCTAAAGCGCAGCATCGTTCAAACTCACCCCCCCGTAGTTGTCTTTCACACAGGGCTGCTGACAGATTCTACAATGTAAATTGCAGAATCTGTCTTGAGAGATTAACACTAGAGTGACTATATTTGCCTATAGCGCATCAGTAGGATTGTTTTTTTTTGGTTATGACGGATGTACGATAATTTCCCTCAAAATACGATAATTTTGAGTCTCTGGTACGATAATCCTACATTTCCCACCTGGCAACGCTGTGTAGCGTCCATTTTTATTAGTATTTGTGTATCTGCTGCATAGACAGCACAGTTTTATGAAAAGACTCTTTCCAGCAGTGAAATACTTATTTAATGTATACACTGCAAATTATTTCCAGGAAGCTACAATATGTAACTGTAATATTTCACAATAAATTACCTTATTATCACCCTGCTGGCTTTTACTGTGATATTTAACCAAATTCAGAATTTCATTGTGAAATTCATGCAGGTAAACATAATATTTTTGCAGAAGCATTCTGTGAGATTACAGTGAAATACTTCTACGGGAACATACTGCTAAATCACAGTAATATGCAGGCATACTACTGTGACATCATAGTACACAGCTGTCAGTTCACAACAGATTACTGTAAAAATGAACAGTAATTTACTGAAAGAGTACAGTCAGATTTCTACAGTGTAGAATACACGTAATGCTTAAAAATAAGAATTATTCACACGTGTTTTGTTTAACAGAAAAGTCCAGCTGATGGGATACAACAGTTATAAAGCAGAGCCTGTAACATCACACCGAACACACACTGTGTTTTGAGCAGAGAGCTCTCCTGTCATGGTGTTCAGGTCTTTGTAGCACCCAGGGGGCTGCAGTTGTAGCTGTTGAGCGTGCCTCATTTTTGTGTTGTTATGAACACTCAGACTTCCCATGAGACAATTAGTGTACTCCAGTCCTTTGTGGGATTCCTGTTCATTCTCTGACTCAACCTTCAACTTCTCATCTTCCACCAGGCCGAATCGAAAGGCTGTGAAATGGTGACGCTTTCTGTTACGGGTGTGAGTTGGGTAAAGTGCGCTGCCCCCTGATAAACATTTACATATAAGATTGGTTTCACAGGCACGATTAAATCCAAAAGGTCTTTAGCGTGCAGCTGAGCTCATGTGTCAGTGATGATTTGAAGCAAAATCCAACAGTTCAAGGTTGAAAGAGACATTTTTTTGCATCAAAAGTCAAAAGAGCTTCAGAGAACTGAAACACAACCAACCGATACAGTGTTTCAGTACGAGCCGCTGCATAATGCAGGTGCAAATTGTAGCTTGAATTTTCGGTTTCTAGAGTTACTCAGTGAGCTACCGACCCAGTTATAACAGGAGGTCTATATTTAGCAAGTGCATGGATCATGAAGATTATCTCTGTGCTGAAAGTGACTGATGTTTGACACAGAAAAGCTGCTGCCGGTATCCATTTAATCATATGGTCACAGTCGTATGGCTTCCTGCAGCAGACGTGCCCACACTGAATGAGAGAGAGAGAGAGAGCGTGTGTGTGTTTGTGTGTGTGTATGTGTGTGTGTTACTGTTGCTATCAGGACCTCAACACTCTCTTCCTGTAGCGAGGGCCTGCCCAGCCCACAGCATCCTGCTCAGCTCTCTACAGGGGAATGTCAGTTAGACGCATCCTGTCTGGCATTTTGCTTCCAGTTTTACTCCAAAGCGCGCACACACGCTGCCAACTTTAAGACACACTCCTCTGACTCTGATCTTCTGATGACTGCACTGACTCTGGATCAGCCCTCTACTTTTCCTCTGCGGACGTAATTATGTCAGAGCTCCGGTTTCTGTTTACCTCCCCTCCTCTTCAGTGTTATCGCTGTCATCATCATCAGTATCCTAATTTGGCAGTGCTGCTGTCTCCACATGCTTTATGTCTTGGAACACCTCTTGGTGGTGAATGTACAGACACAACAACAGCAGACTGGAGCGGTGCGTTGGACTGGGTTACATGATAATTAAATGATGCGCTGCCTGTTTCCTGCTGTCGTAGGCTTAGTCAAAAGAATGAGTTAACAGTTAGTTACTTTTTAATTTGATATTTGTAACAAGTTACACCCTGACACTGCTGCTGATCGAACCCGATTGAGCTGATAAACACCTCTGACCACGGCAGAGTCATTTTTCCCCAGGGTAAATGCAGATTGGAACCTTTCCCATTAAATACAAAGCCAGATGTGAGCAGGTGTCAGTGGGTGTTTAGTGCAGTGGGAAATGGGCTTGAGGGAGTTTAAAGCAGCTATAATTGATATTTTTATAATAATAATGTTGGTAGAGACCAAACAGAGTTCAAAGAGTTAATAATGGACTAACATTCATCAGGAGGACTCTTGATGAAAAACAACCCACAGATATGTTACATTTGTGCATTTCACATGTAGCAGATATGTTGCTTTCATTTTTAATATTCAACTTTATGTTGTGACAACACTGGTGAACATGTGGTTAAGTTCAAGCACAAAAACCACTTGGTTATGGTTGGAAAAACATCATGTTTGGGCTTAGAATACTTGGTGCGGTCGTCACAACTATTGTTGTTTGTTGGTCTTGTTGCCTGGCAGCCATCTTGCCGAGGTATTGCCATCCACAATTGCACATGTCCACGTTTGGTCATGGACTTTCCAAGTCCACATATGACGTCCAAGGTACCCTGGGTGTGTTGGTTGTTGACGTTCTGGGACGCTGTGTCAACTTCAGCCTGTTACATGCATTGTCTGTTTTCAAAATACACTTCTGTTTTCACAGGAAATGTACAGTTTGCATACAGTCTCTTTCAAAATAAAAGCACTACGTTGGTACAACACCACAAATTGACCTTTTTTGCCTTCATTAACAAACGCACGTGGTTATGTTTAGCCAACACATGTGGTTGGGTTTAGGTAAAAAGAACAGGGTTTGGCTTTACAATCTTACAGGAAGTGAACACCGGCCTCCTGGGTGAAAGTCGGTGGCTGTTGGACCCATCCACCCCCCCTCCCAACCGCATTACTCGAACGTCCGCCGCCTTAACTTTTGTTGTTGTCCTGTTGTGTTTCCCTCTGACACTGCTGGGTGCTGTTACACAATAATGACGATTGGCTGCGTAATATGCGGACATGAAAAGACACCTATTCTAATTGGTGTTTGATGCTTGAAGTCACTGACCAAGTGTCGTATTTCACCGACTTTGCTGTGAGACCGGGTTGAGAATCCCCCTCCAACATCCCTTTCTCCTGATGAGTAATCTCTCAAGACAGATTCTGCAATTTACATTGTAGAATCAGTCGGCAGCCCTGTGTGAAAGACGACTGGGGGGGGGGGGGGCTGCGCTTTAGCCAATCACAATGGAGGGGGCGTGGCCGAGACGTGCAGGTGTCCCCAGGAAATGTGTACCTACAGAAACAGCAAGCTCCGCATCCATAGCGACTGCTCCACCCAAAACGCCATCTCATCAACGTGAAATTTTTTTTTTTTTCCAGCGGATGTCTTAGTTACAACATGATTGAGCTAATTGGAGTAGTTTCATGTCGTATCCGACAACGGGAGGCTTTTAGCAGATGACGTCCTGATGTTAGCTTTGCTAACTGTCCCTGTCAGCTGCAGCCACTGATGCTTTCTGGACATCGTGATTTCCCATAACTGAATAAATACCACACATAGCAACACAAAACTGCTTTGCTAGCTCAATCATGTTGTAACTAAGATATCCGCTGGAAAAAATATTTTATTCACGGACTGTTTATTGAGTTATTACCTTATTTTTATACAGTCTATGGTTATTACAGGCACCGCTAACGGCTAACGTTAACAGCTAACAGTTAGCCCAGCTAATCTACGAACCATGTTATTAATTACAAAACGTGCACACAGAAATAGTAATGTTTGTTCAGTCATTGTGTTTATAGACTTAACAAACATCAGATTAGTCTACACGGTGATATAGTGACGTGAAAAATGTGATATATAGCTAAACTCTGCTGGTTTTCTCCCCGAAGTATTTGTAAACAACACGGCGATTCCCTGGGGGCACCGCCGGAAGTGAAGGGTGTGAGCGATCGCCGAGGCCCCTGCACTTCCTGTTAGTTGAAAAACTCCGGGCTGTGCCTCCAGAGGTAAAGGAAGAAAAAAAAAAAGTTGTGGGTTTTTTTTTTTTTTGTTTTTTGTTTTTTTACAGATGGATTTCCACATCGCCTGATGAGTAACTTCTTAGCTCATACACATGCAATCTGAACCACGTCACCTTAGAAACATTGATATGAAACATACAAACATATCTGTGGTTGTCCTGATGCAACATTTTATTTTGGCTGTGAATGATCGTGTTGCTCTGTAACTCCTGGATTTGTAAATAAGCAGCTGTTTGCTGACAAGTTCAACATATAAACCTGAAATGTGATGATACATCAGTGTGGTGTTCACAACCACAAGCATGATTTGACTTTAACCTTAAAACAAGTGCTTCTCAGTTTCGTCAGGTTACATTTAATTTCTTATCCTAAACTTAAATGTTTCTTTAACCTTTAGTAAGTAGTAGCTTTTTCTCTTTAAGCCTAATCCAAACCAATCCCTAATCAGAGTGGTGGTTGATCAGAAAACGGTATCATTTATATTTTTGCAAACTGCTGATGCATTTGTTGTTGAGTTAAGACTTGTCTTCATGTTGGGAAAACTTCCAATTTCATTTCTTAATCAAAATCAATGTGGTTTTTCTGCTGTAGAAGCAGAGTTGAAATTAAATCCAAGATATATTATTTTTTATCTTTCCTATCAGAATTTTTAAAATCAAAATACACTAACAAGGTCAGATTTATTTGCAGAGCACTTTAAACACAAACAGGTTTTTGTGTCGAACCAGCATAACTGAGCAAAAATGATTAATAGTAGACTTAAGTACTTAAATACAGAGTCACACATACACACATTTACACACACACACACATGCATACAGACATGAGTGTGTATGATGCATAGAGACATTATAAGATGACCTTTTTGTCTGTCATTAGTTCAGTGTTGTGACACTTGTCTGCCCTTTTTTAAACAGTCGTGCTGTTTTTGGTTTCCTAAGTTACCACTGATTCTGCAAGCATTCAGAATGAAACAGACGGAGGGCTGTAATGAACATAATGTACCGTGGAGGTGTAAATAACCACTCTCTTCTTCTCTGTCTCTTTCTGTCTTAACACCAAGAGGCCCAGTGAGTCACTGACACTTGTTAAAACCACAGAAGTGAGGCAGCAGATTCAAAGGAGGCCCACACAGCTGACTGTCCTTTTGGCCATTTGCTCTATTTTCACTCCCTTGTTATTGGAAATGATTTAAACTTACTTAAGTATTTTGGGAAACGTGTTGATTCTCTTTCTAGTGGAGAGGTAGATGGAAGGACTGATACGACTCTCATTTTCAAGAGTGCAAACGCGGAAAACCCCCCAAAGAAGATGCGTATGGCTCAGGTGGAAAAGTTGGTGAATAAAAACAAAAACAAAGAACAAGTGGAACAAAGTGAAATGAAAACAAACTTAGCAAATAAACTGTGTTGTACATAAACCATGTAACTTAACTGTCCACCAAGGAGATAAAAAAATCATCTTAACTTAGCATACAGCAAAGTCAGGAAACAGTTAGCCTAGCACCTCTTATCAATCGTCATCGGGAGTTTTCAGGTAGTATGGCCTTACGCTACCTCCTATAGTTACGTTCATTGTTAGGCAGTGACCTCTAGTGGCTTTAGTAATTATGACGGGAGCAAAGGAGGAAGTCAGATGATGCAAGACAAATGCTGTGTCTCAAATCACATACTTCCATTAGCACACTTCCATGTAGTATACTATGTGCACTATGTACTTATTGGCGTAGTGCACAAATTTCGACAGCGTAGTGTTGTCTCAAACCAAACATGGCCGTTGTGCACTCACCAGAAACGAAGACTGCAAATTAGCTAGTTAGCAAACTAGCATTAGCATTCGCGTTATCGTTTGCAGTACCAAATCATTACAGACTGCTGAATGAACCCAACAAACATACTGCTGGCTTATACTCGACAACAGTATAGTGGTGCTTAGTGCAAAAAACACATGTATTTGTACAATGCAGCGACGTTCACGGTTGCACAGTCCACGGCCGTCATTTCCTGTTTTAAAAGTGGCCCCTCCCCTTCAGCTGTGTAGCCAAGATGGCGACCATTGAGGGCGAGAAGTGTCCATAGTTCCACACTCAACTTCTTGACCGTTTTGAGTGCACCATCCGGGTACTCATAGTGCACTGCATTTTCCATACTTCTCAGTGTGAACGCACTTATGCACTCAAAATATTAAGTGTAAGTACAGAAGTACGAGATTTGAGACACAGCAAAAGACTAACTTCACGCACTTAAGTACGTATCCTTTTCCAAACGTAACCAAGTGGTTTTGGTGCCTAAACCTACCAACACTGTCACAGTTTCACACCATTGGCTAGGAACTTTCAGGCCTACTGGAAGGTGCAGTTTGCCCCATCTGAGGCATCATAATGATCTGTTTAACAGACTCCACCTTAAAGTACCAGATCTGTGTAGTAGGTACTTCATCAGAGGGGGGGCCCAAAATACAGACGGTACAGAGCGGTTCTATTGGTACCATCCACAACTTTTAACAGTGGAAACGGAAACAATGTGAACTAAACTGAACTGAACCGTACCGGACTGCTTGGTGGAAACGAGGCTAAACCACTACAGAGAGACACAAAACCACAGAAAGGTGCAAAACAGCAACAAAAAAGAGGCAAAATCACCACAAAGTTTGTGTGTCCTGCATCTGTGTAGGAGAGGTGGTGGGGCCTTTGCATATCTGTGCCCAGGGGCCCGATGTCTCATAACCCGCCCATGTGTTTTGGCTTAAAATACCTACTATTGTTGGCACAGTTACAGCTGCAGAAGCTGTCGATGTCTCTGTAAAAAACAAGTGATTTTCGTGACACCATCGCAGCAGGAAACTCAGCAACGAGTCGCTAAAAAACACCCACATTTGGTGGTTGAAAAAGCCGCTGGACACACAGTGATGACTCACTAAAAACAATCGGTTTTGTTTGTTTTTTAGTCTCGAACAGTGGTCTACACTCTCGCCAGGATAACACACCATCCCCTCCACCTGATGACAACGTCAGTTTATACGCTCCATCACTTTTAAAACGTTGCTATGATATTTATGAAACATATAAATGTATTTGTGGTTTGTATAAACGTACATTTTCTGTTGGCGACTGGGCTGACACAAAACAGCTGTAATATTATATGCTCGATCCAGATTATCTGTTTCCCCGTTTCTTTGTCGTAACATAAGCTAACCAGCTAACAGCTTTATATTTAACATATGAGTACAGTAATGATCACCTCCTCCAACACCCTCAACACCAGAGGGAGCATATTTCCCAGACCGTTCCTTCAAGAAGCTGAACTGCTTTTCTGTGACTAAATATAAATATGGTTTGAGATAAAAGCAGAAAAACACATTCTGAGGACATTATGCTCAGAACTGATGCATATCATGTAGTTACATCTGTTCATAGTGACCGTAGCGACCTCTCCCTCTCTGTGTGTCTCTGTCACGGTGCTTCTCTTTGTCATGCACTCCAGTGACGTCATAGTTGCCGGGCAACCTCGTGAGCAAAACAGAATCCCTCTCTGCGCAGAGGGGAGGCCCCATCTGCCTGATTGACACGTGCTTCTCTCTGTTCCTCTGTCACACTCTCGCACTATATACATGTACATCTCCCCCTTTGTTCCCTCTGTGTTGGGAGGATAACTAAACGTGTAGCTCATTAGTACATGCCAGCGGCCGTCTACATGTAGCCCAGGAGTGAGCTGATAAAGACAGAGGGGAGGGATGTGAAGTAAGAACACTGTTTCACTTTTAAAGACTGGCTGAGGGTGTAAAAAGGAAATAATAGAGGGAGGTGGTGAGATTCTTTATTCTTCTGATTGTCGACAAATCCAATGAAAACTGAACTGACCCCTGTACGATCAAGTATTGGTTCTGCACACAGAGTCTGGTAGCATATCCCTCTGTGTGTTCTCCTCTCGATTCTCTCTGATATTTGGGGAGTTAACATCCGACTGTATGACTAGAAAGACTTTACACTTTAATTTGTAAGAACAGGAAGCTAATTTATCTATTATCTAATTTATGTATTGTGTGTGTGTGTGTGTGTGTGTGTGTGTGTGTGTAGCCTTTTGATTTTTTTCTGAATATCCTGGCAGGAAATCCACGAACAATGTCTCTGTTAAAAACAACTGCCTGTTGTTGCATTGTCCTTGCAGGTAGCACAGCGATGTTTTAGTAGAAAATAATGGTATATTTGTAGCGCTATCTCAGCTGGAAACACAACTACGTCTGTAAGAAACAACAGTTTTTTTGTGTCACTATCCCAACTTGAAATGCACCAATGTTTTGGTTAAAAACAACTCTCTGTGGTCACACTGTTCCAGTTGGACACATAGGGATGTCTCTGTAAAAACAACTGTTTATACGGCACTATCCTGGCAGGAAAAACAGCGACGTATCACTCAAAAAACAGCACTGGTGTTGCGTCGCACTGTCGCAAAGACCAAATTGAGTGTGGGGATCAGAGATAATGAATAAAATGTAGGCTGTAAAGCCACCAGTATACCTCTATGTATATGTAGAATGAGAAGGTGTGTGGACACTCTACTAAACAGTAATACAGTAAATGATACCAATATGTACAGTATCAGTACAAACAACAGTAGACACAGTGGAGTTATACCAATATGCACATGTCAACAGTCCCCATTCTAGAATAAACACTACCGTATGGAAACCATGCGGAGCTCAAATTGAATGGGAAACAAAGTCCAGTGTTCACTTAGCTGGGCGTAACTTAGCTGGGCGATGTCCGTGGATAGCTGCCTCCATGAGAAGAGAACAGAAGGAAGGGAGGGGGGTATCACTGTCCGAAGGCTGCCGTAGGATGGCAACCAGGATGTCAGCCGACCAACACTCGCTACCCGCTCCCTGGTTGCGGCGATTTGCGATGCTGGCCAGCTAGGAATGAACTAGCAGCCAGTACAGTACAGTCCTCTCTGGTCTAGCTAACATTTAGCCGTGTTACTTACTGATCCATTAGAAAGAAAGCTAGCTGGACATGGGTTTTGAAGCCTCTTTGGTCACGGAGCTCCCTCCATCTCTTGAACGCCTGACTGAGGTTTACTCTTGTTTTTCCTCTTCTTTTATCACTCTCCTTTTTGCTCTTCTTTGCCTCCTCACACAGAGGAGCTCCTTTTCTTTTGCTAGGCCGTTTTTCACTTGTCTCCAAACTTTGTCCGTCTGCCATTGTGCTCGTGACTCAACTATCTCATGCCCAACTCCTCATAAGGACCAGCTCCAGTCCCTGATTGGCTGATTGGCTGATTAGGGACTCGAGTCATTGTGACTTGGACTCGAGTCGACTCGAGTCGCTGTTTTGATGACTTGTGACTTGACTTGACAAAAAATAAAAGACTTGAGACTTGACTCGGACTTGGAAGTTAAAGACTCGGGACTTGACTTGAGACACGATGACTTGAATGACTTGAATGTTATTCACATCATGTTTTCGGTTAGAATATAAAATTAATAAATTAATTTAAAAAATAATGTTGATTACCTGGTAGGAGTGCAGGCTGAGAATGGCGTTGTCATGATTGGATCACTACCCTGTCAATCAGTCATGCCCTCTCTACGTACCTTACGTGTTTATTGGAGAAACAGGCCCTCTTATATCAGATAGGCATCAACATGTCAGCAGGAGGGGTACCGAGAGTCATCGTCTTCGGCTTTCGGAATTACCATTATTACGGCAAAAGACGAACAGCACAGTGCAAGACATGCGGCATAAACATCTCGGACAGCCAGGCAACAACTTCAAACTTTGTTCGTCATTTGAAGAGCCATTCTGCCCAGTAAGTGCTTGTCAATTAGCTAATATTATCTGGTTAGTCGGTAGTTAGCTAACGTTAGCTTGATACGATACGGGGGGTGGGTGGTTCAGAAAACGTGAGCGAACATTCCGACCGGTTCATCACATGACCGGCTGTACATTTTATGAACGAGCAACACAGGGTTAAATGAACTAAATGCAGCGATGAAGTCAGTGTTTACTGACAGTTACTTAAATCTCGTCTTTTCACTTTATTAAGATCAGATTCTGCAGGTAAAATTACAATAATAAGGTGACTTGACTTGGACTTGACTTGACCTATTACAGGACTTGACTTGACTTGACATAACCTGTGACTTGACTTGACTTGCCCAAGAAAAAATGACTTGGGACTTACTTGAGACTTGCACGTGTGACTTGGTCCCATCTCTGTTGCAAAGCCACTATAAGTAACCTATGTAAACGCCGATAGTCTGATTTTACTGTGGACACTACCCTGTGCAACCCACATTATTTTCATCATGATATATTAAGGAATAGATGCTATCTGTTGCCTCTTTAATGCTGACATTTGGGTCCTTAGACATTTGGGTCCCTAGATCAGGCACACTGGAGACTTTTACTGGCCGAGTGGCTACTTTCAGTTTAGTGCTCACAACTGATTTACAAACGTCCCTTTCACAATCTAAGTTGAGGTCATTTTGCGGCCCAATGGCATCAGACAGACCTGAACGTGTTGTAGATACACAGTTTGGCCACCATGTGAAAGTGACTTCAAAGTATGATGCACTTCCTTTCGTGACTACACTGTATGTTTTTGGGTTTGCCTAGCACTCTCTCTGATATTGATGAAGGTGTTGGTATAACGGCGTCTGATTGGAGAATTGGCACCGACTGTTTATCTCGATGCCCCTCGACTCCTTGTTGTGCATCTCAAAACAGCAGCTGATGGAAACATTCATTTGTATTTTCTTCTACAGATTTTCAGAAAATCTGTTGAAATTTCTGCCTCATTTGGACGGACACCTGACTACCAGTTGGTTTCTATAGCAACCCAATGTTCAAACGAAACCAGCTGCCGGTGGCAGAATGGACACAGACAAAGAAGGGATGTCAGAAAGTATTGAGAGACAGCTGAAGATACTGCTGCTTGGACTTTTTAATGATTACATTTCTTTACAATAAAAATGAAATGAAATAGCCTAATACGAGCCTCATGGTTTAAAAGGGCAGATGTTACAGAGACTTGATTCTGTAGAGATTTGTTGATGGGAACAAACCAGTTCATCCCAGTTTGTGTATGTACAATCCTTTTCTATATTATTCGTCTCTTCAATGCAGATTCTTGTCATTGAGTCTGACCATAGTCGAATCGTGCTCATCTGCTCTCACGTGAGTGATGGGAAGTGTCTAAAAATAGACTGACTTAAAATGAACTCTTGTCAGTGTGTAGTTTTTTTGGCTTTTCATACTGTGTTCATATTTTTTTATTCAATACAGGAATTAACTTTATCATCAGCACGATAATTTCTCCTTAGTCGTCCATCTCACTTTAAATAAAGCTACTCTCACAGTGACAAATTAGCACATTTTTTATCTCCTGCAGAAAATCAAAAGACCCAAACATCATGTCTTTGGAACAAAATCCTCCAAATACTTGATGATGTCTCCGACTGACTCGTGTGTAAAGCAGCATCTGGAATCACAAGTGTGATGTTTTTATGCTAATCTGAACTCTGAGGAGTACATTAAAACAGTTTTTTTCCCACTGGAGCAGTGTTTCTAAAAATAAGCTGTTTTCATTCCCTTGGTGAATCTGAGTTAGTCACCCGTGCTTTTATCTTTTCTCTCTGGGAACTATGAGTACTCTGGCATCAGTCAAAAGTCCTCTCAGCTCGATTTTACACAAAATGCACGAGTGAGGTTCCTCACTGCAGCCAAGATGAGTCGTATCTTTACAGCCTTATAACAGAGACCTGTGGGTGTCAGAGGTGACTCTGTGGCTCTATCAGGAGGTAAACTGAGGCGATCAGTCACAACAACAGTGGGATTTATACGAGGAGAACAGATGCAGCTTATGACATTAATGATGGTCGTGTTTCCTGTAAGTCTTCAGGACACAGTGTCCAGGAGCTGACACTGCAAACTGGAGGGCAGCTCTAAATAATTTTATTAGTTACACCCGCGTCGTTCTCGCCAATGCATCAAAATATCTGTCATGAAAAATTCCTGCTGCTGTGGCATTTATGGGATTATATCTGTGTCGCATTTGTGTAAAATCGGACATTTTGTGAATCATAGTTTGTTTCCTGGGAGCACAAATATTATTTTACAGAGAATCATAATTATTGTCCAAAAAAGAATTTTCTTAAAATTACCAAGATAAAGAAATGCACTCTATCATTAGTTTTTGAAGGTTATGACAACGAAACTTTTTTGTTTTTAGGGTTCAAGGACTGAATCCCAGTCTTAAAGGGACAGTTCACCCCAAAATTAAACACATATTTTTTTTTTTGGAACACACAGTATTGCATTTTTTTTTTACCAATATCTGATACGCTGATATGCAACAACTCATTCAACTGATAACCGATATCAATACATCCACTTTTTTCCTCACCTACTTTTAGTGATCATCAAGTCTCCTCTTATTTTAAGACAATTGTTTTAGCTCTCATCTTTATTTGATAGGACAGTGAGGAAGCATGAAGGAGGGGAAAGAGAGGATGACATACCTGCGACCACTGCAGCAAGGGCATAGCCTTTGTACAGGGGACTCCCACTCTCCCCACTGAGCTACAGGGTGACCTGTCTGTAGTGGAATCAACATCATATTATACATACAGACTCTGATGGTGACGGCCCACCAGCAGATGGAGACATGAAATACTGTTCAGTGTCTGTGATATTCAGTCATTGTGCTAAATAAGAAAAAAAGCATGTTGGCTGATTCTGATGACATGCTGATATTATTGTGCATCCTTAATTTTCCTGTTACCTGTACTACTGTTTATCAGTCTAGATAGTTTTGGTGTAAGTTGCACTGCTGGAGATATCAGCCATAAACAGGATGAAACTAGATGGCACTCGGCTTGTGGTGCTTAAAGCGCCATAAAAATCCATTTGAAAAACTCAAATGTCTCTTTGCAGAAATCATGATCCGGTAACTGAAGATAATCACAGACGTTGTTGTGAGCAGTTTCATGTAGGAACTACTCTCTCTCTACCAAACTACACCTGACTGTGTCACCGCCAGAGGGAAGCGTGCGTCATGACTGATGACCTTTCTGGTCAATTAACGTTTGGTTGACTATGAGGGGACAGCCGACAGATCTGTCTGTGCACTATTGAATTCTATTGAGGTTCGGCTAAATGTAGAGGAAAGGCCCCAGGCTGAAGACACAGACGCACATTTTAGTTGAGAAAATATTAAAACCTTTTTTTAAAATTAGTGTATAGGTTACAAATTTTTACAGCTGAATCACTTTAGAACCTCAGATTCAGGAGGAGCAATGTGGATTCCGTCCTGGCCTTGGAACAACGAACCAGCTCTTCACCCTTGCGAGGCTGCTGGATGGGTCGTGGGAGTTTGCCCATCCAGTCTACATGGGTTTTGCGGACTTGGAGAAGGCTCGCTGCTACTACCAAAGTGAGAGCTGTGTCTGCATACTTGGTATAAAGTGGAACACGTTCTCTGCCAGCGTTGTCCCTTGTCACCAATCCTGTTTGTGATTTTCATGGACAGGATCTCACGGTGCAGCCGGGGGGAGGAAGGGGTCCGATTTGGGGACCTCAGAATTGCATCTCTGCTTTTCGCAGATGATGTGGTTCTGTTGGCTTCATCACACCGTGACCTCCAGCATGACCTGGGGCGTTTTGCAGTGTGAAGCAGTTGGGATGAGAGTCAGCACCTCCAAATCTGAGGCCATGGTTCTCTGTCGGAAACCAGTGGATTGCCCTCTCCAGGTTGGGGGAGAGTTACTGCCTCAAGCGAGGGAGTTCAAGTATCTTGGGGTCTGACTAGGATGCCTCTTGGGCGCCTGCCGCCAGAGGTGTCCCGGGCACGTCCCACTGGTGGGAACACGCTGGAGGGATTAAATATCTCATCTGGCCTGGGAACGCCTCGGGGTCCTCCAGGAGGAGCTGGAAAGAGTTGCTGGGGAGAGGGACGTCTGGGGTGCTTTGCTCGCCCCACTGCCCCAATGACCTGGCCCCGGATAAGTGGATTAAAAATAGATGGATGGATGGAATCACTTAAGACGTACAACAATGATAAACACAATCATTTTATATAATTTTTTTGTAACAAACACCACAGGGAGCCACTGGAGACGGACGAAAGAGCCACACATGGCTCTGGAGGCACAGGTTGCCGACCCCTGCGTTAAACGGCCCCAAAAAAACTCACGCTGCCCCTGAAAACGGCTCCTTAAACCTGTTAATAACCGTAAGGTAACCACCAGTGTGGTGGTTGTAGTGGAGTGCGGCATCTAGTGGCGAATGTTATCAGTTTTCTTAAATAAAGAAGTCCAATGTTTAAACTGAAGTGTTTGTTGTAAGTGTTTGTTGGAGGGCGCCCTCTGTGCTGTCATCTGTCATTTCCACTGACTCTGATCTGTGTTCAGTTTTCAGGACTCCGTCAGCTGCAGAAATTAAATGCGATTTGACATAAAAAAGACAGAATTATGACATAAATATTCTGCACTAGATTGAAAAGTATCCAGCCAGTGACAGTCTGAGCAGCCGTTCCCTCAGCTCGCTGTTTTCCTGCTCCCCAGCGTCCACATGCTCCATCACTCCTCGCCTCCCTTTCTGCTGTAAATCTCTTTTTGTTCATAATTTGCTGTCATCCTTACTGCCCCCCCTCCCTCCTGCCTCTTCCTCCTCCACCATCCTCCTCCTCCTCTCTATCTTTAAAGTGACTTTGAGAGGTTACAGATTCTTGTCATGACCACTGAAAGCTACTAAAGCTTTTATATTTTAGATACAGTCAGAGGATGTTGATGATCATGTTCATTTACGTTCTTCTTCTTGTGTCTTTTCTCTCTGCAGGTCAGAGAAGGTGAAGACCTGCTGAGAAACCTCGTGACATCTCCCAGTAGTTGGTTACTGTGACAGACAATCAGCGTATATCCTCTTTGTTTTTGTACTTTGACATTCAAAGGGACAAAATCAACATCTGGAGAACCTCAGCAATACTCAACACACGACAGCAATGATCCTCTGCTGCAGCTAAACACTTGAAGAACCTGCTCAATCGAACATCGCCGTCGTCTCTGCCTCCTCCACTAACGACTACACGTGGCCTCAGATATCTCATCTCTCCACCTCCTGTGTGCTCACACGGTGCTTGTTGTAAAGAAGTGGAGATGACATCCCAAAACCTCTTCGCCTCAGCCTTGTTACACAACTTGACCCAAGGATAACCATCAATCCCCCTGAGCGGCACTCGTGGATCAACGCACTCCCAGACACAGAGCCCGGCCCCCTGGCTTCAGGCAGTATGGGAGACGGGAGCTGGGTGTGCCTGAGCCCAGCTGAGTTCACACAGCTGCAGCAGTACAGCGAGTGTGAGTGTCTTAATCTGGAGCTTCCACATTTGTGTTGTGAGTGTGTGTGTGTGTGTGTGTGAGAGAGATTGTGGTGTGGATAATGAGCTTCTGTGTGAATGAATGTGTGTGTGTGTGTGTGTGTGTGTGTGTGTGTGCAGCTGATGCTTCTCCAAAGCTTTGTTTGCAAAACCAAATCATGTGGTGTCCATGCTATAGCCTGCCAGATGCTTCAGGCAACTTAAATGCAAAAGTTTAACAATAGAGCTGAAGCAGGTTTACAGTCCCAGAAGCAACTAACGTCACTAATAAGATACATGAAGCTCTGCTGAATATGCACATGAATACTACAGTAATTTACATTTTTATTTTTTTCCATTTACCTCCAAGTTAGTTCAATAAATTGCAAAATGTAATCATTTTACTTTCCTTTGTCCAAACAGCTCGACCACGGGCACACACACACACACACACACACACACACACACACTTCATACAGTAACTCAGTGTGTCCCATACATTGATTTATTTCATCTTATGTTATTGAAGAGTTGCACGCAGCTCATTCGCTCAGCCCCTCCTGGCCCCGCCCTCTCTCTCTGTTTATCAGACCACATATGAGACAAGGATTAGCGAGATAGCCACCACACGGTCCCTCCGCCTTATTGTGTCTCTTAATAGTTGTTTTGGTCTCTTTGTGGTCATTTTGAGTCTCTTCCTGGTCAGTATGTGTTCGTTTAAGGTTTGACATTTTACAGGTAATAGCCAGGGGGGCCCCCTGACACTTTGGGCCCTCGGGCCTGTGCCTGATAGGCCCTTTCAATAATCCATCCAAGGGTAGCAGCCCTGGAAACGTCGGCTTTAGTGGTTAGAATTCGGCCAACGCAAACCCCTCAGCACAGAGTGTTGCAGCAGGCTGGTGTCCAGCGGTCTAAACTGTAGCTCCTTTTACACTGCCAGATTTTCAGCGAATGTTGGGCCATTTTGCCAGCAAGCTGCGAGCGTTTAGACACACAGAGCCGGATTGGCAAGTTGATCCGAGGTGCCCAATTTTCCGCCTCGTAGGGTAGACATATTGGCGGAACCTTTTTGGTTTAAAAAGAACGAGGCGGCCTTCCGCAACGGGAGGGACTGTTGAAGACTTGTGGGAGGAGCTGTTGATGACGCCGCACGTGCGAGCCACTGGCGGTGGATAAACAGGAAACAGCTGATAGCAGGAATTAGTGAGCAGCTAGTAGCAAGAGGGAAACACAAACCTGACAGACACTGTAAAGATGAGCAACTGGGGAGACAAGGAATTGCGCGCCCTCCTTGTCCTCGCAAACGAAGAGGCCATTAACCGTCAGATGACGGGGACGGTGAAGAACGGGCCGACTTACGAGAGAATCACCGAAGGACTGACCAGCCACGGCTTCCCTCCCACGTCACTGTTTAAACAATTCCTATCTAAAAAGGGCTTGTGTAACAGCAGCAACAGAAAGTTTGCTGATCCAGTGGGGAGTCGGAGCTGTCTGGTCCTTCAGAGCAGACACTGTGATTTGAGGCTCTTGATCTAGTCGTTGGCTTGGGTTAGCACAAGGCGAAACTATTTTCTTTCCCTCTCTGAAACACTTTAATGATAATGACACAGTTTTTTATTTTCGTTTAATGTCAGACTCTCTTTTAGACAAGTCCGTCATCTTTCTATAGGGGATTGCTCTGCAGTGTAGGCAGTTGTTAGCAATGCTGGAATAGCAACTTTCTCTGCAGGATTCTCCTCCACTGAATCAGGTTTTCACGGAAGGGATGTGCACGTGCATCTGCATTTGTAGACCAGCCAATAGGAACACCATCACCATTATTATGTCATCATTTTCCATTTTCTTTGTTGTTTACATGTTAATGAGTTTGTCTGAAGATTTTTGAATATAAGCAGAAATCATTTGACTCACTTGATCATTTACTGTGTGTATTATTAGTGACATTTGGCTCATCCACGTACCTTTTATAGGTTCACTTATAAAGCATTGTAAAATCAGAGGAGAACAGACAGTGGAGCAGGATGTCATGTTTGGTGTCACATTGTTCTTCATGTTATTTTAGAATGGCACTCATTAGCCTGCTGGATGAGCCTCGTGGCTACCTCTCCCCTCGCTGATAACCACATTTGTTAGTCAAAAGAGCATCTGTCCTCTCGTTCCTGGTGATGAATAGAGTAACCTATTACTCTCTCACGCAAACCATTTGGTTGAGGAATTAAACAATCATGCATAAAGCATTGTTTTATAGACCTGTGTGAGGTAAAACCACACGAGGTCAGACTGTCAGTGACTGAAGAGAAGACACCACTATGATCAGTGATTACCAACATGGTCAATCTTTACTTTTTCTATTTAAATCTTGTGTTTGTGCACACATGTATGGATCTGTAGGTCAGTCTGTCTGTGGCCTAATTTTATGAAGGAAAATGATGTTGTTACCTGGTGCATGAGTGCATGTTGCTTGTGAAGGGAGGCCAATGTGTTCTCATCCCAACTTGTCAAATACCGCCGCTTTGTCAGCTGACTTTCACGTCTACATATGATGCGCTATATATCCTCCTGCATCTGCTGTTGACGTTCCAGGACAGT
Organism: Epinephelus lanceolatus; assembly: GCF_041903045.1. Lineage (NCBI taxonomy): Eukaryota > Metazoa > Chordata > Actinopteri > Perciformes > Serranidae > Epinephelus > Epinephelus lanceolatus. The sequence goes on from NC_135747.1 coordinate 42,821,969, forward strand.
GTGTCAGGTTACACTTGTTACATGCACTGTGTCTTTTCAAAATCTACTTCTGTTTCACACAGAAAATACACAGTTTGTGCTCGTTAGACTCATACATTGCTTTTCAAAACAGACATACAACATCGATAAAATGCCTGGTATTTACATTTATTTCAACCAGGTCTCACTCCGAAGTCGTTGAAATTTGGTGCTTGGTCAGTGAATTCCAGCGTCCGACACGGACGAAAAAAAGCCGTCCTTTCACATCGGCATGATACGCAGCCATTATTGTTAAATGGCAGCGAAAGTCTGAGTAGGGCTGGTGGGAGGGGGGGTGGATGGGTCCGACAACCACGTACTTTCACCCGGTAAGACGGTTTTCGCTTCCCGTAAGATTGTAAAGCCAAACCCTGTTCTTTTTTCCTAAACCCAACCACGTGTGTTTGTTATTGCAGGAAAAAACGTCAATTGGCGGTGTTGCACTGACGTAGTGCTTTTATTTTGAAAGAGACTGTATGCAAACTGTACATTTCCTGTGAAAACAGAAGTGTATTTTGAAAACAGACAATGCATGTAACAGGCTGAAGTTGACACTGCGTCCCAGAACGTCAACAACCAACACACCCAGGGTACCCTGGACGTCATATGTGGACGTGGAAAGTCCATGACCAAACGTGGACATGTGACGAGGTCACAGTGAGGATGATGATGGTCATTTCCTTGTGCAACAAAAGCCCTTGGTTAGGTCTAGAAAAAAACATCCTGGTTTGGCTCCACTTTCACACAGGAAGCAAACAGCTGGCTCAGGGGTGAAAGTCCATGGTTTGTTGGACCCATCCACCTCCCCATCCGCCCTAAAGGGACTTTCCAGCTCTTTATATTACGTTGTTACTGATGGTGTTATGAACTGCTGCTGGCCAGTTTCTTTCATACGCTGCAAAAGGTGCCTTTGGGCATCAGTTTCTCCTGCAGACGTCCACTGACATAGGAAAGTATTTAACAGCTTCAGTTGTTGGCCTCTGTGTCAACAACTGTTGCCTGTTGTATCTATACAAGTCAGATAGATAGATAGATAGATAGATAGATAGATGTATATGTCATCTGTCAAAGTGGCTAGTAAGAGTGACTGCGCTACATGCCACCAATGAATTATCCCCACATTTGGTGAGTAGGTGGGTGATAATGGCAGGTCCTGGCAGTGACGTACTTAATCTATCTCACCTATGTGAGTATGTTTGAATCTCTGATTTTAGGCGTTTGCACAGACACTCTCCTTCCTTCAGGAGAGGAATGTGACATCTCTCTGGTGACAAAGTTTGCAAAGATACAAGTCAGTATAGTGAAGGTCCGACATTATAGGGGACAGAAACAGAAGAAAAAGACATTTTTTGACATGCAAATTCTCCTTGAAATTCTGTAGTGATTTGCATAAAAACTGGAGAAGAGAAAGTGACAAAGGGTGGACAGGAAGTTTAGTGTTTACCTGCAGTTGATGAGGGTCTGTGCAGGAGAAGATCTTTGTTGTAGATCTCTCTGTTGCCTCCAAGATTACATACAAACAAACATGAAGTGCTGCTCTGCACAAAGTCACAGAATTTATGAAAAAGGGTATAAATTGTTTTTTTTTTTTTTTTTTTTTTACAATTTGCAAACAAGTAGGCTGCTATCTTGGGAGCACTTACACGCTCACAGTGATGTGTGGTGGAGAGGACGTTGCACAATTTGATAGCATCCAGTGGGTCTCCTCTTTAAGACCCTGCACAGGAGAAGACACAGAAATAATGTAGTGCTAATCCTCACCTCACTCATGCTGCTGTCACTGTGGTCCAGCAGGGTTTTTGTTTTATGAGCCAGGCTGCAGTAGAGGAGGACTATAATCGAAACATGACAAATGTGCAGATGAGGAAGGCCCCTGCAGGCGAGGAAGGTCTCATTTTTACTGAGGAGTGGAAAGACAGGAGGGCTCGTGTATCACCAACCAATCAATCAAGGACTTAATGAAGGACGCTGGCTGTGTTTTTCTCTGCGGAGATAGAAGTATGTGAGGGAGCAGGACCATCCAGCTAAAAGGTTAGTGTCATTAATAAGCCATATAATCAAATAGAACTAAACGATTAATTCATCAATCTATTGCAACCATTTTAGTAATTGATTGATCATTTGAGCAGCGATTGTATCGTCTCAGATGTCAGGATATGATGCTTTCTCTGTTATATGATAGTTGACCTCATATTTCTGTGACACAAGAAAGGATGCAAACTTTGGGCTCTGGGAAATTGTGACGGTGTCTTTCAGTTTTACAGACAAAACAATTTATCGGTTAATTGAGAAAATAATCAGCAGATTAAATAGTAGTGAAAATGATCATTAGTTGAAGATAAAATCAGTTAGCTGAAGCAACTGGTTGATTTATTGATTAGTCAATCAACTGAAATTAATCAATGGAAAATTGCCTGATCGTTTATCAAGCAGAGACGCAGAACGATCTCTGGTTTCAGCCCCTCAGCTGTTAAACTGAGGCTTCTGTCTCTCTCTGGTTTGATTTATAAAATTGATTATAGATTTTGTCAGACAAAACAGCTGTGACTCTGGTGACATGTGGTGGAAATGTTTCACTATTTTCTGACACTTTATAGACAAATGATCGATCAAAGAAATGATCAAAAGATTTATTGACAGTAAAAATAATGTTGCAGCCTTTTAATCAATCCATGTAAACGTATCTGCATGTGCAGAATCTGGGACAAGATTTTGTTGTCAGAAGTGTTCTGGTCTCTGTTTGTAGTCCGAGACATATTGACAAATCACGTTAAAGTAGGCTTTAGTTGCATGCAGGTAAACAGTCCGTATGTTCATCCCAATAACTCTCGTTGACTCTTCTCTGCTCTGTCCTCAGTCATGACGTCCCAGTTCCTCAGAGCAGTCTCAGAGGAGTCGAGGACAGAGGAGGCTTTCAGAGGAGACAGAAGCGAGGAATTCCTAAATGTGTCGCGTTTGATTAAAATTTTAATTTTCTCAGAAACATTAAATGTAATTAATCATTTCCAGTGTTTAAAAGACACTTCAGTCGGTTCTGGGTTATTAAATAAAGAACTCACAATCAGAATATCAGTAAAGACAGATGCAGATAATGAACAGGCCTAAATCATATTCACATTATCTGGCCTGGGAACACCTCGGGGTCCTGCAGGAGGAGCTGGAAAGCATTGCTGTCATTGCTTTACTTGTGAAAAAGATCTTGAGATACTCCTTCACTCCTTCATGTGGGGCAGTAACTCTCTCCCAACCCAGAGAGGCAGTCCACTGTTTTCCGGCAGATAACCATGGCCTCAGATTTGCAGGTGTTGACTCTCATCCCGACCGCTTCACACTCAGCTGCAAACCGCCCCAGTGCATGCTGGATGGTCCGATGAAGCCAGCAGAATCACATCATTTGCAAAGAGTAGAGATGTAGATCTGAGGTCTTTAAAGTAAAACTCTTCCTCCCCCCGGCTGCACCTTGACATCCCGTCCATTAATATCACAAACTTAATCAGTGACCAGGGACAACTGTGGTGGAGACTAACACCAACTGATAACGTGTTTGACTTTGTGCTGAGTATGTGGACACAGCTCTCACTTTGGTTGTACAAGGACAGCATGATTCGCAGCAACGACCCCAGTACACCATATTCATGTTGGGAATAATAGTTTATTTGTTGTTGAGCTGGTGTAATCATTTAATTCATAGAATGTCTGAAAAGAGTGAAAAATACCCTTCACAGGTTTTTAGAGCTCCATCATGGGGCAGCAGCAGCTCAGTTCTTGGGTTGGGAACCAGAGGGTCGCTGGTTTAAGTTCCTATCTGGGCCAAATATTGAGCACGGACTGGCAGCTGGAGAGGTGCCAGTTGTCTAATCATCAGCCCAAGAGATTTCCAATTTACAGTGATATAAATCAGAAAAGCAGCAATTCTCCACAGCTGAAACCAGAGACTTCAGATTTTAATTGATTGTCAAAGAATTTTTCAACTAAACATCAGTAAATTGATTAATTCATAATCGCTGCAGTTCTCCTGTGAAGCATTGATATTATTTTCAGTTGTAACGTTGGTGACTTGAGTGCGTCTGATGATGATTCATGCTCATCTTCATGCTTGCGGATCACTAACCACATTGTACTGACAGCTAATGGCAGCCGAGCAGCCTGAGCAGCGGACGCTCTCTAATCACGTCTCTCATCTTACCTGAGATTGTGCTCTCCTCCATCTCTCTGCTCCTGTTATCGTGGACGTCCACTGCAGGACAGAAATAGGGACGCGTTACAGGCTGCAGAGCACTAAAAATAATGAAGTGTCGCCCGTAGTTGATTATGAGCCCTAACATGATTGGTGAAATCAGGTCTTGAGCGTGTGCATGCATAAGTGTGTGTGATAATGACGGTGGATCTGAGATGTGTCCGTGCACACGTGTACATTTGTCTCCTGTAATTGTCTGACAAATGATCGTGGGAGGAGGTCATTACGGGTAGTGTTCTGGACCCGGGGCTCTGTGACGTGTTTGTGTGCGTGTGTGTGTGTGTGTGTGTGTGTGTGTGTGTGTGTATGGTTATGGGATTAGCATCTAAAAGTGAGAAAGACACCATGTCCCCCTTTTTACTTTTCACTAACAGGGTGACTCACAGGCTCAGCTCCACTGATGCAGCACTTCCTGGTACAGATGAGTATTTATCAGGACATCCATTAATGAGATGCAGCATGTTTATTCAGTTTGGAGAAAGCGTTTATCCGAAGGAACATTTCGACTAAGAGATGTGATTATAAAGACAGCTTCAGGAAATGTTCTCGCTGTGTGTGTGTGTGTGTGTGTGTGTGTGTGTGTGTGGCACTGTGGGGCTCCTTTGCTTAAAAATGCTCCATGAGGTTTTCAGAAGTGAATCAAAGCAAACACGTTGCAGCAAATATAATAAAACAATTCGTCTTCTTTCCTCCTCAGACTCCTCCAAGAAGCTGAAGGATGTGCTGGAGGAGTTTCACGGCGAAGGAGTCCTCTCCAAATACAACCCAGAGCAGGTGTGTCTGCACCACAGTTCCCTCCGACATTAACCCTCGCCCACTTTTATCTCCTCTGTCACATTCTGCCTGATATTCTGCCTCTGTTCTGTGCGCACACAAACACATGGTGTGACGTTAACGGATGCTAAAGTTCCTCTGATTCAGTGTAATATCAGTCACCAAAGAGCTTAGTCATTCCCCCAATTTTTAGATAGAGGCTGTGGTGGAGACGCACCCTCAGCATCAACTTTAGCACCTGACGTCAGCAGATCAGCTCCCGGCTGAACTGGAGACTGTAAAGACTTTTTTATTCCGTCGTCTGGACTTTGGGCAGCATCACTAATTTCTTGTCGTTTATTTTCAGTTTGGGCTTTTATCTCTCCCCCTCTCTCCCTCTGAAACATCACAAAGCTGTTATTCAGAATGTAGTTTTTGCTTCAGTCGCTCAGTGCTTGTTGACAAAATAATCAGCTGCCAGTGAACCCCTGGTCAGTGGAGTTTTATATGCACAAGATTTGATCCCGTGTGAAACATTTAGGGAGGTGTTGTGAGCAGATTTATTCACTCTGCTTACTCACTTTTTGTTTTGTTTTCCAACCCTATCACCAGCAAAAATGTTAACATTGTACATTTATGCAAAACCATGGATGCGTTCACATTCATAGGTTATTATGTTGCTGATATGTTGAAACATTTCAAGACTATGGTTAAGTTTAGGCACGAAAACCACCTGGTTATGGTCAGGAAACAATCATATTTTGGCTTATGACACCTGGTGCCAAAAAAGCAGTAGGAGAAGTCTACAAAATGTCTTTGTAAAAAACAATTGCATGTCATTGCCCTATCCTGACGTGCAGCAATCTTTGGTTAAAAACAGTCGCTTTTCATGGCACTCTCCCTGCTAGAAAAACAGAGACTGGTCACTAAAAAACACCCTCATTTGTCAAACATAGCTCAGATCTGTGGAGGGAATTCATTTGGAAAACTATTTAAGGTTCTTTATAACTCCCAGAATTAAAAAACCACAAAGAAACAAACCTGGACATAGTCAGTGCTGGAGAGTGTGCTGTAACGTACAACCCATCCTCACTGTGACCTCGTCACATGTCCACGTTTGGTCATGGACTTTCCACGTCCACATATGACGTCCAAGGTACCCTGGGTGTGTTGGTTCTGGGACGCCGTGTCAACTTCAGCCTGTTACATGCATTGTCTGTTTTCAAAATACACTTCTGTTTTCACAGGAAATGTACAGATTGCATACAGTCTCTTTCAAAATAAAAGCACTATGTCGGTACAACACCGAGAATTGATGTGTTTTTCCTTCAACAACACACACAAGGTTAGGTTGTAGTACAGGTACAGGGTTTGGCTTTACAATCTTAGGGGAAGCAAACGTTGGTCTCCTGGGTGAAAGTCTGTGGTAGTTGTAAAGAGTAAAGGGTCTCCAACAACCGCTGAATGGATAGAAATGGTTCGGAAATTTATGTCATAGAACAATTTACTTTTTCTCTGAGACAGGCCGGGTTTTATTGTTTGTTGGTCTGCAGCTTGGCAGGGTCTCACCTAGGTGACACGCCATCCACCGTCCTTCCATCAAAGTCGGCTCATATACTACCTCTCCCTATGCAACATGGATACGATACATTTGAAACATACAAATGTGATCTTTTCATAGTTTGCAGAAAAGTACAATGCCAACATTTTCTCCTGGTGTGTGCACTGTTATTTGTCGTCTCATAGTGTCAGCTCACCAGGAACAGTTTGACACTGTAATGGAGGTTGGCGAGGAAACATTTTGATAGCAGGAGAACAAACACTAGCTATACATTTTAAATATTACATTGAAAGACTTATTGAGAACCACTGATTTGGATTGTTTTGGTGGTAATTTTGAACCTTTCTGAACTCTCTGCCCTTTTTCTGCTGGACAGACACTAAACAGATATATGAACGCAAAACTTTTGTCTTCACCCTAATTTTCCTTAGTTGAACTAAGACTGCTTCCATGCACACAGAAGACGTTTTTTCTCTCACATTTTATGGACAAATTTGTTAAAGCCTGTGTCAGTGAGCTCTTCTCCTTCTCCAAAACACGTGGTCTGCAGTTGTGAGGCCGGTCGGATGTACTGCCAAATTAACCGACACAAAGTGAATATTCAGTTCACGAGCAACAGCTCTGGGGCTCATTCCAGCGATCAGCATGCCAGTGGCACGCTCCCTCAAAACTGAGGACATCTGTGGCACTGTGGTGTGTGACAAAACAAGAGAGGCTTTTTATCATGATGTTCCCGAGGCACACCTAATGATGCTGTTTAATTAGCATCTTGATGTGTCACACCCGTCAGGTGGATGTGTTATTTTAGTATCACTAACACAGATGTTAACAAATTTGAGACCAAAATTTGAGAAAAATAAATCTCTTATCTTTTGCTGAGTGTACAGACAGTTACATTCATAATATAAGCTGATTGGCTTTGAGCTGCTCATTCACCAAACATTTTCACTGCTGCACCGTTCACGAAAACAGCAATATTATGGTATTTAAGGAAGAGACTCCATCTGTGTTTCATCTGGTGTGTGTGTGTGTGTGTGTGTGTGGTACACAGCCAGCTCCTGCGCACTAGCTGTGTGATGATGTTTTTTTTCCCAACATTACAATATGCCGATCTGATTAATAACCACAAAGCTACCATACAGTGTGAACTATAACTCACTGTCAGTGTCAGGATCTTGTCTGGTCAGTCAGTGGCTGAGGATCTGAACAGCAGCCTCGCTCATTAAATATATGACCTCTGTGCTCCTTCGAAGGTTCAAAAAAGTGTAGTATTTTTTATGACGTTAGCAGGAGCTATCTTTATATGTTGTGTTATTACTGGGTTTTTCTCTGCAGCGTGACCGACTGCTCCTCTGGGGACAAATAAAGTTTGACTTGACTTATTTCAGGCGAGACTGCACTCTGTGGGAAATCCTGCAGCAGAGTCATACATGATGATTTTTTTGGTATCATGACACAGTGACCATACGGAAATAAATAAATAAACTGACAAATTAAATTAACATTTAAAGGATTATAGTATTCGTATTTATCGTACAGTAGATGATCAGTTTTTTTAAAGTAGATGGTGATGTCCAGTCTCGACTAACTTAGACGAGTGTAAACAACATTAATGCAGCAGCATCTCATGTGCAAAGTGGCATGATGACATATGTAAGGATTTTACTCTTTAACAACTTTCACCATTGAAATTATTATTAATAATAAATAATCAAACAGCAGTTACTTTCTTAAAACATCAGCTTCTCATTTGAGCCCAGATTTAATGGACAGCTGCTGACACGTTTCACCTGCACATCATCCAAATTATTGACGCCCTGAGAGGCAAGGTGGAAACAACAACAGCAACAACAACAACAACAACAAAAACAGCTGAGGAAACCTTGGCGAGCAAAGCAACCTGGTCTCACTCCAAAGTCATTAAAATCACGCGCTTGGTCAGTGATTTCCAGCATCAGACACCAATGAAAAAAAGCTGTCCTTTGTGTGTGTTGGCTAAATGTAACTGTGTGTCTGTGTGTGTGTGTGTTGGCAAAACATAACCACGTGTGTGTGTTGGCTAAACGTAACCACGTGTGTGTGTTGGCTAAACGTAACCACGTGTGTGTATCAGCTAAACGTAACCACGTGTGTGTGTCAGCTAAACGTAACCACGTGTGTGTGTCGGCTAAACGTAACCACGTGTGTGTCTCGGCTAAACGTAACCGTGTGTGTGTCGGCTAAACGTAACCATGTGTTTGTGTTGGCTAAACGTAACCATGTGTGTGTGTGTTGGCTAAACGTAACCACGTGTGTGTGTCGGCTAAACGTAACCACGTGTATGTGTGTGTTGGCTAAACATTACCACGTGTGTGTGTAGGCTAAACGTAACCACGTGTGTGTAGGCTAAACGTAACCACGTGTGTGTGTGTCGGCTAAACGTAACCACGTGTGTGTGTTGGCTAAATGTAACCACGTGTGTGTGTGTGTAGGCTAAACGTAACCACGTGTGTGTGTTGGCTTAACGTAACCACGTGTGTGTGTGTGTCGGCTAAACGTAACCATGTGTGTGTGTTGGCTGAACGTAACCACGTGTGTGTGTCGGCTAAACGTAACCACGTGTGTGTGTCGGCTAAACGTAACCACGTGTATGTGTGTGTTGGCTAAACACTACCACGTGTGTGTGTAGGCTAAACGTAACCATGTGTGTGTGTTGGCTTAACGTAACCACGTGTGTGTGTCGGCTAAATGTAACCATGTGTGTGTGTCGGCTAAACGTAACCACGTGTGTGTGTCGGCTGAACGTAACCACGTGTGTGTGTTGGCTAAATGTAACCACGTGTGTGTGTCGGCTAAACGTAACCACGTGTGTGTGTCGGCTGAACGTAACCACGTGTGTTTTAGCTAAACGTAACCACGTGTGTTTTGGCTAAACGTAACCACGTGTGTGTGTCGGCCAAATGTAACCACGTGTGTGTGTGTAGGCTAAACGTAACCACGTGTGTGTGTTGGCTTAACGTAACCACGTGTGTGTGTGTCGGCTAAACGTAACCATGTGTGTGTGTTGGCTGAACGTAACCACGTGTGTGTGTCGGCTAAACGTAACCACGTGTACGTGTGTCGGCTGAACGTAACCACGTGTGTTTTAGCTAAACGTAACCACGTGTGTTTTGGCTAAACGTAACCACGTGTGTGTGTTGGCCAAATGTAACCACGTGTGTGTGTGTAGGCTAAACGTAACCACGTGTGTGTGTTGGCTTAACGTAACCACGTGTGTGTGTGTCGGCTAAACGTAACCATGTGTGTGTGTTGGCTGAACGTAACCACGTGTGTGTGTCGGCTGAACGTAACCACGTGTGTGTGTTGGCTAAATGTAACCACGTGTGTGTGTCGGCTAAACGTAACCACGTGTGTGTGTCGGCTGAACGTAACCACGTGTGTTTTAGCTAAACGTAACCACGTGTGTTTTGGCTAAACGTAACCACGTGTGTGTGTCGGCCAAATGTAACCACGTGTGTGTGTGTCGGCTAAACGTAACCACGTGTGTGTGTTGGCTTAACGTAACCACGTGTGTGTGTCGGCTAAACGTAACCACATGTGTGTGTGTCGGCTAAACGTAACCACGTGTGTGTGTCGGCTAAACGTAACCACGTGTGTGTGTTGGCTAAACGTAACCACGTGTGTGTGTTGGCTGAACGTAACCACGTGTGTTTTAGCTAAACGTAACCACGTGTGTTTTGGCTAAACGTAACCACGTGTGTTTTGGCTAAACGTAACCACGTGTGTTTTAGCTAAACGTAACCACATGTGTTTTGGCTAAACGTAACCACGTGTGTGTGTCGGCTAAACGTAACCACGTGTGTGTGTCGGCTGAACGTAACCACATGTGTGTGTTGGCTAAATGTAACCACGTGTGTGTGTCGGCTGAACGTAACCATGTGAATTTGTCATTGACGGACAAAAAAAAAGTTAATCCATGGTGTTGAACTGACGTAGTGCTTTTAATTTGAAAGAGACTGTATGCAAACTGTACATTTCCTGTGAAAACAGAAGTGTATTTTGAAAACAGACAATGCATGTAACAGGCTGAAGTTGACACGGCGTCCCAGAACGTCAACAACCAACACACCCAGGGTACCTTGGGCGTCATATGTGGACATGGAAAGTCCATGACCAAACGTGGACATGTGACGAGGTCACAGTGAGGATGTGATGGAAAAAGCAGAATGGGATACATTGTAGACGTTGCAGGAACAGAAACACACAACATGATAACACACGGTCCCAGATGTGCCGATCGCTGGCGCTCTTTTAGGCCTATAATGTAGTGTATGATGACAGGACAACACACAAACAATTTTGGGGGATATTTTCCTGGTGGCACACTGGCGAAAGTGGATCAGTGTGAATAATGTAATACAAACAGTTAACAGTTTATTTTGGGTGGTAACACGTTACCTGACATTGTAGATGTAATAATATTACACATGATCCTGTTGGTAACTTGTTGTATTACTTTGAGTTTTGAGATTAACTTCATATTTACACGGGCTAATTTCATGTCCGTATATCTACTTCATGTTGCTCGTGTTCTTTGTATTTAGTCATGATTTAAACTGGTGCCTTTTTCTCTTGTTAATGAAGAGAAATGATCTGTGTTGGAGGGGGCGATTGATGGCTGTGTTCAGCCCAAACATCTCTGCTTTCACGTCTGATTCCTCCCCCACAGTTTTGGCTAAACGTCCATATGGTTTTTATAATGACTGATATCATTTGTGTCCTCATGTCACATTCCTTCCTTCCTTCTCCTGGCATCTCTTCTTCTTCGTCTTCTTCTGTACGTGTTATATGTTTCCCTGTTCTTCACTCCTCTCTCCTCCCTCTTCATTATCACCTCCTCTCTGCTGTAAGCTTCTCCTCAGTGTTTGTGATGACATGACTAACAGCCCCGCCGGACGTTGGGCGCCATAGGAACCAGACTTAATGCTCATGTAGTCTTTCTCAGACCACACTGTCACCTGGCGCCACGATGACCACTGTGGCCCTCTGCCATCCATCACTGTGTGTGTGTGTGTGTGTGTCTGTAATGACTCATCAGTCCCTTGTGCCAGCTGTAGTGGAATCTACTCAGCCAGCTGGTGACAAAAGAAGAGCGTGACCTCTTTTTTGTGCTTTTAATTCAATTATTTCCAACCAGAGTGTCTCTGCCTCTTCTGGAGGAGTTTAAAAAATGATTAAAGACAATAGATACAAAGAAAGAACGATGATGGACACTGTCAGCCGTCAGTAACGTTGGGTTGTCTCAGTTGAACAGATTAGGAAAAAACAGCAGCATCAGAAACATGCACAGACATTTTGAGGGGCTGTTGCTCCAAAAAACGGGCAACATTTCATGAGCATAATTTGGCCTCACTATCCTACATAATGGTCATAATTCCCTGTTTGGCCATTACAAAAAAATCTAGCTTCAAAACCTGGCACACTCCCCGGGGGCCTGGTTGAGTCAAGTTTGAGTTGCTACAACCGCTGAAGGTCCGTCTCCATGAAATATAACCACTACAGTAGTTTATAAAAAAGCAATGTGGGCAGTTAAAGAGAAACAGCTGCTTTTCAACCAGCTCTGTGTCCCCAGGGGTGTGTAGATTAACAATGTTTGACCCCTCCAGCCCTAATTTTCTACTCTTAAAATCTGATCCATGGAGCTATTATATTCCTGAAACTTTCTTCAAGCTGAGAAAAGCCTTTTAAAAATCCCTGATGTCATCGCAATGTAAAATCTATTAGCCGAGCAGGGACTTGCAGGCGGAGCTAGTGTGAGAAACACTATTGCACATATTAAATGGGCCACACGCCGCGGCTGTATGTGCAAGGTGAGCAAAGACTAAATAGGCGCCATCTTGGGGTTCGGTATCTTGTTGTTATTATTATAATACATCTATGGCCAGCACCCGACTTGCTATTTACCACAGCAGGAGGCTGGCAGCCAGTTATTGGTCCTGACATCCGGCAGCCTGCTGTCGTCATGCAGACGTGGGGATGGTTTCATCAGAAATATGTGTGAAAAACAATAGGCGCCTCTGAGTCGCCTCATCTCTGTCCCGCAGAGACATGTCTATTAAAAAGTAATAACAGTCTGGATGATATGCTGATTTAATTTGGTCTAACTTTAGTAATTATAGGCTACTTGTTTTCATGCAACCACAAGAAAATAATACAACTATTATTCCCCTCCCGCCATCAGAGGGGCAGCTCAGCCAGAGAGGGCAATGGGCTGTTGTTTGGGCAACTTCAGCCTGTCCTCGTGCACGTTCTTGTGCAGCATCATAATTGATGGATGAATGAGTGAGAGGCAGCGGCTGTACATCACACCCAGAGGGTTTCCCTCCACAGCAGTTAAAGGCTTCGTGAGGCACGACAAATTTATCTCTGTCGTTTAACTGTGCTTTGTTTTTGTGACATAATTGATGGTGTCACATAAAAATGTCCTAATTTATTGTCATTTAAAAAACACTGTCAATATAAAGCAATGTGAAAGCATGGTTGCTTCATGTTGTGCTGTGGGATATAAGAGATGAGGACAAACTGCAGATTGTATCATAACAGTGACAATATTCAAACAAAACCAAGAGAAAGTAAAAACCCGTCACAGAGCGTGAGGCAGTTTGTGACAGTGTTTGTTGTTGCAGCCTGCTTGTTTTGAATTTTAAAAATAGCTGAAAATCAGATTTTAAAAAATCAATCAGACAAAAATCAATGTGAAGATCTAATCATAAAATGCTCTTTGCAGCAGAAACACTATTTTTTCATTACATTTACAGACTCTGTTTTATTTTTTTGTGAGGCATTTTTCGACCTGCCTGATCTCGTTGCAGGAGGAACCTGTTTACAAATTATGATGAGCAGTGTCATCTTGCAGCAGCGGAAATAAAATGTGTGTCAAAATCAGTTTTCTACATAAAAAACCTGAAACCTCGACATCTTTCTCAAACGAAGAGGTTCTTATCCCCTTTGTTCATGTCTCCCCTCAGGAGGAAGGTGGACGCAGCTTCTCACAAATGTCATTCTCTGATTATGTCGCACTGTCGATGGACAGATCTGCGCTGCCAGTCGACAGGACGGTCGTCCCTATAGTCTTACCTTTTTAATGCCAAGAGAAAGTCAGTGGAATCGTTCAGACAGCGCTGCCAAAATGAAAAAGATTAAATGAACCATGTAAATGTGTTATAGCTGCCCTTGGGAGATATTTACAGATTGGCAGGCTTGGACGTGAGCCCGCTCACAGGGAAAATAATCGTGGGTTAGACTCTGGGGTAAACGTGTTTTCCACAGGGACGAGAATTTCCACAAATGCATCTGTGTGTACTTACATTCAAGGCAACACAGCTTTTTATTTCTTATGGTGATATATCTGCAGTGTAGTATGTGAAAAGAGTGTGTGTGTGTGTGTTTTCTGTGGCATGTGAGCATATTTGTCTGAACCTGCCGTGCCGCTCGATGCACAGCAAATTAAAGCCTCTTGGTTTGTTTGGCCAAATAAGGAGAAGAGAGCGATATGAATAATGCCTGGCTGGCTTTGGGAGCTCTCGGGGTTAGGTCAACACTGTGGAGCCGAGGGAGGATCCTCATCACGGTGTGTTCCTCTGTGATAGGCGTCAGTTACAGCAGCTTCACACCCGCTCAACAGAAGCACGTTAGAAGCATATTTCCACTGACGTGCAAAAGGGATCAGCTTTACTTAGGCCTATTTTGGTGTGAACCAAATGTTCCCTGGGAGGAAGAGGGTTTAGTTTGCTCATATTGCAGCCTTATTATGTTTGCTCAGTTTATTTGCATTTACTTAGAGCAGAGAGGAAATCTTGACCACGTGCAGCGCACAGAGAAAGGATTTGTCAAATACTGATGGGGCCGATGTGATCTGGAGCTAAAATGATTAGTGCAGTGATTCACGACCTGGGATACATGCAGGGCGCACTACTGTCTGCCAGGAGGCACTTGGAAAGATCATGAAGCAGCTCAACAAATCTGAAAAATTTGGAGTAGTATTTGATTCAAAGAATATATCCACATATTAATCCAGCTGTAACAGCTCAACACTACACGATGCAGTGATGTAAGAGTGTGTGAAAACTAGTTAGCAAGCGATCACAGAAGTTTAAACACTTGAAAGTGATAGGAAGATAGTTAAAATAGTTGGCTTGTGGTATTAGAGGCTAATGATTAGCTGAAAGTACTGACTAACCAGTTCAAATAATTAGGTCAAAGAAATAAATGGTTAAAACAGCTAGCTAATGCCTGCTACACACTACATGATATTAGCCTGATTCTAGCCTGACGCAGCGACATACAGTCCATCGTTTCATCTCGTGTCACGTGCCATTGTAGACGACAACCAACGCCGCGTCTGGGACGCCTCACGACGTCCCAACAGAAAGTCTAGCATGTTTGATTTTCTTTTTGTCTTCCACAACTTCTCCCGTCACAGCCGTCACTTTGACCAATAGGAACACAGAGCGATCTGTTGCCGTAGAAACTGTAGGACAACAACAGCAATCAAACTCACAGATAGTGTCTGGGCCTTTACTCAGCACAGCTGCAGAGGCTACCAGCTGCATCTCAAACACACCACATTAGAAACAGGACGTCATTTATTATTCCCTCTGTATATTTTTAGATTTTTACTTTTTATCCGCTCCCGTTTGCCTTGATAAAGTTCATGCATCGCGCCGTCATTTCAAACTCAACACAACCATTATCATGTCAGCTAAGAGAATCCCTTCATTTTCTAAAAAGGCTTTTATTGTGAAACATTTGCAGGAACTTGTTGTGGAGGATTCAGTGACTTGCATGTTTGTGTATAGTACTGCTAGGCTGACCAAACGTCCTCTTTTGCCCGGACACGTCCACTTTTCACGTCCTGTCTGGGCGTTCGGGGGGTTTTTATAAACTGATGATAATGTCCGGTTTTCCGTGTGTTTGTGTGTGTGTGTTAGAGTGCGGCACGGGCAGCATATTTCTGTCCGAACCCGAACCGAGCCCGACATTATTTAATGACCAAAGCACTGAGTTTGTGTCACACAGTGGTTACAGGCTATTCAACAGGCCGGGTGTGCGCCGTGGGTGCTCAGCTGCGGAGAGGGAGACCTCCGTGTTTGAGACAGGAGCAGGAGGCGGGAGGTCCAATGCTTCCAGCGAGAGGAGAGGGAGAAATAAAACAAAATAAGATAAAACAGGAGAAACCTGTCTCCCTCTTTTATTTTATTTTCAGCGTTTAATCAAGGCGGAGGCGGGCGGCTGGAGGTCCGAGACTTCCAGAGAGGGGAGAGGTAGAAACAAACAGCCAATGTGTGTCTGTGTGTGTTATGTTCAGGTGTTGTCACGTAAATAACAGTGCCCAAGCAACAAACAGGACAGACAATAGGATTTTATTTATTTGTACACTACATTTTCACTGAAAACTGACCGAATCCAACCCGAGCCCGAATACAATTTATAGCTACATTTTTGACCAAACCCGGCCGACCTGTCGGGTACCGTCGGGCTCGGATCACCACACTCTAGTGTGTGTATGTGTCCCATATTGGGGCCTATCTGAATTTCTGTCTTTGAGAGATATTATTTTGTAATATAACTGAATTTTCTATCCATACATATAAATTTAAAATATATTAAAATTATAAGGCATCTTTGAGTAAACTGCGAGTATCATTTAAGCAAAGCATTGTGAACACAGTATCTGGGGTTTTTGGAATTTTGATGGGCACTGTTTTTGGTAATAAAAATAATCATTGTGACCCTAATGTAATTGCTGTGTTAACCAGCCTGGCATGAGAGATGTTATAAGAGTGCTGGTGTGGGGAGGGCACAGATCATGGGAATTTGGCAGAATAAAATTCAGTTTAATGATATTATATTTTTTTTTTACCATTTAAACAGTACAAATTTTGGCTAACCAGTTTCTGATGCATGTTGTGTTTTGGTGTCTACACTCATTTTAATAATGTGAACGGAAACAATAAAACAATACTTCTAATCTGCCTCTCTGCGTGTGCATGGTTGGCGAGCACCAGGCAACGTTCACATCACTTTTTTATTGTTTAGCAAAAGTGCAACAGACTGCTCGCTGATTCAGATCGTTCTGTCCGACGTGCTGCTATTGAGCTTTAACAATGGCCCTGTTTACTTTGGGTGTGTCAGTGCGCCATGATTCCAGTGAGTCAGCATGCATGATACCAGAACCTGGATCTGTTTCAGCGAAATGGAATCTAACCATCATTATTGCTGTTAGTTTCATGTGTGTTTGATGAAAAGGGATGAAGCGGGAAAATCCTGATCAAAAGTTCTGCTGAATCACACTTGTGCATATTCAATTCATCACATTTAATTTGGATTTGAAGGAGCATGTGGTCAAGATCGCCTTGAAGATCTGTGAAGGGCTGAATTGTGCAGCGTGATAGCTTCAGTCTTTACAGGCTGCGACTGAGTGAGCAGCTCAGTGAGAACATAACGGTTCCTGCAGACGTGAGGAGCAGTCAGTCTGCTCTGCAACCGAACCACCACCACTGACACAAAGCAGCTAACCCCTTCTCTTCTTTTACCCACTCTTCCTTCACTCCTTCCTCTTCCCTCTCCTCTTCATTGTCCCAACCATTAAACAGAAGCAAGACGTTCTCAACCAAGTAAGCCTCAGCCCGTGGGCTCTGCATGCTGTGTGGTGTCTGTGTCAGCAGACTGCATGCACATTCTGTCCACTAACATAACATAACCCCGCCTTATCCGCCACAGATGGTCTGTCGCCCTGCCAGAGGGGAAAAGGCCAGAATTCACAGGGTCGTTGAGTTGAGTGCTACTATGCACTCACCACATGGCAGTGTGTGTGTGTGTGTGTGGGGGGGGGGTTTGCAGGAGGTAAATGGAAGGAGCTCAGGAACGTTGACGTGACATGTTGTGCTGTCTGTGCTGCTTTCTTTACATTTTCTTTGAACCATCAGGCCTCTGGAGGTTTTATCTGGATGCAGCTTCCAGCTTCCTCCAGTCTGCCTCTGCTAACTGTCACGAGACGGTTCACCTCAAAATCAAAAATACGTAGCTTTCCTCTCACCTGTGGAGCTATTTATAAATCTAGATGCTTTTGGTGCAAGTGTTGGAGATATGGGCCGTAGAGATATCTGCTCTCTCTCAATATACAATGGATCTAGATGACACATGACTCAGTTACTCAAGATAATCCACAGACTTTGTTGTGAGCAGTTTCATGTAGGAACTATTTTCCTTTTTCCGAAATACACCCGCCAACTGAATCATCACGCAGAAGGAAGAAGGAGATGAAGATATGCATTAAATGGAGAGGTGTCAGAGCAAGAGGGCTGCGTTGGTCAGGCGCCCCGTGCAGTTGGGGGTTCGGTGCCTTGCTTAGGGGAGGAAAACTGGGACCTCTCCAGCCTACGAGTGTTGATTTCGTTGAGGAAAAGTCACGAAAATATTTCATCAACAACCTTTTTCTGTGATGAAAACAAGATGATGACAAGCTAAAAATAGATCTTGATAATAAAAATCTATGTTTCATTTTTGTTGATGAGACGAGACAAAAATGGTCCTGGTGGACTGTCGAACATTAAAAGCCGAGAACGGCCGTGCTTGTAATTATCTTCAAATGCAGCATGTGCGACAGGCTGGTAAACTCCAGTAAATAGTCTGCACCAGGATGTTTGGGTTGGTGCGAGTTGTGAGCTGTAACTCAACAGTAAATAATCAGCCGTGTGTGTCTGACTGTGGATGGTGGAGCTGCTGAATGGATTTGTGGAGTTTGTTAGTTGCAGCGGTGGCTGTTAGCAGCTAGCTCCGCTCACAGACTTCACAGCTTCACCCCGCAGGACTCCACTCAGTCCGGACTGGAGAAGGTTTGTGGGTTGATGGTGTTTGACAGGCAGGTAGGAGGCTCAGTTATCTGTGAGTGTAGCTGTGCTGTAAGTAAACAGTCTGAAGTCAGATCAGTTTTCTCTGGTGATTCGATTGGTGGGTGTAGTTCGGTAGAAAGAAAATAGTTTGTGTGTGAAACTGCAGCAACAAGGTCTGTGGATTATCTTGAGTAACCAAGTCATGATTTCTGTACAGAGACATTGATGTTGAGTTTTGAGCTCCACAAGCTGAGTGTCATCTAGTTGTGTTATACTGGAGAGAAGTCAGACATCTCTACGGCCCATATCTCCAACACTCTGCAGCTCACACCAGAACTGTCTACACTGATAAACAGCTCTACAGGGAAGAGGAAAACTATGTGTTTTTAATTTTGGCGTGAACTGTCTCTTTAAAGAGATACTCTGTGGTCAGCTGACCGGTCTGACCTTTAAAATGTTGCTGTAAAATCTATTTTAAATGTTTTCTCTTTAATTGTTTCAAACCATATTGTCATTCAGCTTCAGAAACTGCTGACATTTCACCCCAAACCAACGCTGCAGACCTTCATTTCAGGGCCTACATCTAAAAGTCCATCACATCTCTCTGCTTTCTTGTTGTAATAAAATCAGTGTCCATCGGTGGTTGGTGTAAACCTCACTCACATGTGTGCCTCAGTAATGTTGTTAACCCGTTTGCTCTTTCCCTCTCTGTGCAGCCCATTGATTATGAGGGCTTCCAGCTCTTCATGACCACTTACCTGGAGAATGACATCCCAGAGGAGCTGTGTCAGCACCTCTTCACCTCCTTCAAGAGCAAAACAGGAGGCTGCTCTCCCGACCAGTCTCGGGCAGGAACAAGCTTACTGGGTAGGTTGCTTACTGCATCTTTCAACAGCACTGATCACATCATTCACAGAGATATAACCCATGGCTTTCAGTATTGTTGGATGGGAGGTTTTGAACAGGGGTCAATCTATGCTTTTTCCATAATCTTCATTTAATATAATTGACAGAATGTTCTTCTGTTGGCTTCATATTTAATCCAGAGTATTAAGGACTACATTTACTTGGCGTCGTTGAGGATCTTTGATTTGCAATTAAGCCAATCAAGATTATTATGGTATGGATTCAAATGTAGCAGATTCACCAGCGACACGTTCGTTCTGTGAACTCTACTCCTTTCAAGTGTAATAAAAAAATGGGTTTCAACATTAGGAGTGCTGTTAACGCAGAATTCTCACCCTACCTATGATATGTAACTTAGAAACAGAAACATCAGAAATGTTTTGCCTCCTTTCAGTTGGCAGAAGTGAACATTTCGTCATACTCAACATTTGCTGTTTTGGTTTGGAGACAGTTGGAGAACAGTTAGATACAAAATAGGACGTAGGCTCTACCGGATGAGTTTTGTCCTCGGCAACTGTCATGTTGCTCCCAAATTGTGTACAGACATTTAGGCATTCTGTCTCAGAGGACTTGAAAAATAGCCAGGTTATAACAAAATAAAAAAACATCACATTTTACTGTTAATCTTGTAACCGCTGAGAATATTATGACCAGTTAAGCATGTAGCCCAAGTCTCTAGTATTATTTTGCTACTCTTCACCAATAGGTGCTGGTGGGACAACCCAGTTTCACTCCCAAGTCGTTGAATACCAGCGCTTGGTCAGTGACTTCTAGCGTCAGACACCGATTAAAAAAACCCGTCCTTTCACATCTGCATGATATGCAGCCTGTCGCAGTTATTGTTAAATGGTGCCTGGTGGCATCAGGGTTGAAACACAGCAGGACAACAACGAAAGTTAACGCTGCGGAAGTCCAGGTAGGGCGGGCAAGAGAGGCTGTGCTGGGTCCAACAACCACCAACCTTTACTCAGGAGGCCGGTGTTTGCTTCCCATGAGATTGTAAAGGCAAACCCTGTTCTGTTTTCCTAAACCCAACCACATGTGTATGTTGTTAAAGGGAAATTTCAGTTTATTTCAACCTGTCTCCTATCGTCCTAAATTTGTTTCAAGTGACTAGTGACATAAAAATAATAGTTAGCATGTTAGCCGTTAGCCTAGATACAGCCGGGGCGCATAGTAGCGTCAGACCTGTTAAAACATAAGTGAACGGTCAACCTTCAAGTGCAAAGTTAGTCCACTAAACAAGCTTTTTTTCCACAAAGACCGCCTCATATCGTTAGGATAAATGTCAGAGAACATATAGAAAACGACATGTAAACGTGTTCTCTTACCTTACCGGTGTGCTGCCATGTTTGTTTACCCCTTTAGCTCCCCCCCCCCCCCCCCCCCCCCCCCCAGGTTGCCCCGGAGATAAACCCTCCTTTAGCATTGTTAACTATCTTATCACTGTTAACGCTGTCAGCAGTGTCAGAACGGCTAATGATGCTAACATGATGTGCAGTGCTGACAGCATGCCTGCCTTCTGGAAGCTAAAGAGACGTGAGTTGAGTTAGCTGCTAACTGCTTTTAGAAATCCTCCGGTGATAGGTGGCACACATAAAAACTTTTTTATAGATTTATTGCATCTGCTGACGTCTCAGAGGTGAAACATCTCTGCCTCTCCATTCCGTATTTGTACTTTTCATACAACGAGGCTGCCATGAGCAGACGGTGTAAAAGGGCCAAGTGATTTAACTCCTCCTGATTTACTGCAGTGTTTTTTCTAACTCGTCACCTTTGACCTTTTCTGTCTCTGTCCACACAATGCCAGGTCAGAGCAAAGCCAGACTTAGACCATTTAACAGTGACATGAAAATAGTTTGTTTAGTTTGTCTGCAATCTTTTTTGGGGTTGAGAACAAAGATTAGTGTCTACTCACTTTAATGCATGTGCAGTTCATGTGTTAGTCATGGCCGCAGCAGTTAAGTTGTCAGGCACATAGACATCAGCTGTAGACTTTGCAAAGGGTAAAAGTTCAACAAAACAGAGTGTGACTCGAAGCATCTGTAGGACATCAAGGTTTTCTTTGTGTCTGCAGAATCACTCTGACACCAGAGATGATCATGTGGACTTCTATTTTAATGCACACATTAGTCCATCTCATAATGACGCTCTTTCTTTACTCTAAAAAGAGACCAAAATCTGATTACATGAGGACTTCACACCGACCAGATCTGAAGACCGAATCTTCAGGTGTTGATCACTGTCACCCTGCTCCAGGTGCAAACTGTGTGAGCCTCGGTCCGTCCATGTGAGTGCTGTGTGGGCCGTCACGTCCTCAGTGCGGAGCAGCTGAGGAGACAGATGGACTGTTGAATTAGAAATCTATTTCTGTGGTGAAATACTTGTGGAAGTAAGAGGCAACAAGTGTAGAAAGGCTGAATGTGAGTGTGTGGTTTTGGGTCGCGGCGTTGTTGCCGAGACTCACAGTGTCTCAGATCAGTTTGTGACGTCTCTGCTGTGTCGTCTGTCTTCACTGTGAGTTTTCTAATGAATGTAGAGCTGGCAGTAAAGACATCTTTTCTGTCTCTTCTGTCTCATGTATCCTCCCTTCCTTCAGAGGGTCTTTAAAACTGAAAGGTGCCCTGTGGAGTTTACTTAACAATAAACAAATGTTCAAGTGTTATTAACCAAAAGGTATTGTTTGTATCCTTGAAGTCTAACAAATAAAGATGCAGTTAATGAGGAAAGTTTTAGGGCTATGACTAACACGTGTTCATTAGCGACTACTGTGACAGTTGATTCATGAATTAACTGATCAATTGAGGAAAAGCAGAGGGGCCCCAGGACAGAGCCATACTGCCAAATGTAATACTGCAAATAGAAATAAAGTTTTCTTTGGCTAAAGTGGTCCTGACTGAAATAGTAACAATGGGGACTGTAACTTTCTAGAGCTCGGTGCAGCATCTTTAAAGCCCCTACAAGGAACTTTAATTTTGAGTTGATTTTGGCGACCCTGTGGACAAAAGCGGTAGTGTTTTGCCGGAATGAAGCCTACATTTCCCATGAGCTCTAGCGTGTATTGTCGTAAAGACGCTTACCTGGCTCGCACCTGTGTTTGTTTTGGGGATGAATGAAACAACAAGACGGGAAAACTTTGCTCCCGCTCCTATCGGGGATCCCAGCTCACCTCTGCCGCGCCTCAGCTCCATCTCTTCGGCGTAAGCGCCACCGCCGCCGGGGTAAACGCAGCGGTCGGCTGGTAAGGCTGAAGGCCTGTTTGGCGGGCACTTCCACGGCTTCTTGGACTGAGTATGGAGCGGTGTCTCGCCTCTTTATTTCTCGGCACTCGCTGGACCCTGTAGACGCCTGGCTGGTACCTGTCGTCAGCCCGGATGAGGTGTTCCAGCCCCGTGGCCCCTGCTCTCCTCGTCCCCGCTGGCGCGGGGTGAATCTGTGCAACCTGTGGCCTCTGTGTGTGGTTCCCGGGACAGCTAACGCCGTGGACCCGCCGGCTCCTGCCAGGATTGGGCTGGTAAATGCTAGATCACTAGCGAACAAAACGTTTATCCTGAAGGATTTCCTGACTTCCCGAGGATTGGATTTTCTCTGTGTGACTGAGACGTGGCTGACTGTTGGTGAGTCCAGTGCTTTCACAGAACTTTTACCCGATGATTGCTGCTATTTTAACTCCCCGCGGATGTTGGGTCGAGGAGGAGGAATAGCGACTATTTATAAGAGTCACTATAAATGTAAGCAGCTAGGTAAGATGACGTGTGCCGTCTGAGTGCCGTAAATCGTTTCATCCTGGAAGCGACCTGGGGCGGGCCCGGAGACAGTTTCCTAAAGGTATGGATATACACTATATAGAAATAGCTTATCTTCACACCGATGGTCTCATTTGCTGTTGTAGGTCACGCACAGACATCAGCAGAAACCAGAGACTTTTGCATATCCAGTTAAAAGTTCCTTGTAGCGGCTTTAAGTTCTTGTCTTAACCAGTTTGCCATCACAGCAGCTCAGTTGTCAGGAGAAAATGTTGGCATTGTGCGTTTCTGCAAACCTCACATACATTGCATTTGTAGGTTTCATACGAATCATATCAACGTTTCTAAAGTCACATAGTGAATGAGCTGACTTCGTCGCAGGGAGGTGGAGGTGATGGTGGAAGGTGCGTCACGTAAGCGAGACACCTGCCAAGCTGCAGACCACAGAGCAGGTTGGAGACAAACCAACAACAGAACCACTTGTGTAGCGGGTCATCGCTGTGTTCCCAGCGGCTTCTTAGACACAAGACTCAGTTGTTTTTTACCAAGAGTACGTAGATATACAGCTCATTCTATGATCAGGAGAACACAACAAGTAATATTTTCAGGGTATTATACACTAAAGAAAACATAAATATTATCTTTAATTTCTGCCAGTGTATCCCTGTAAAGCTCACACACTGGTCCTTTAAGTGGTTGGTGAGGATTCTGTGTGTTCAGGTTCTCAGAGGGAGCTCACTGACACAGCCTGCACTGACACCTGCTGGAGATCTTGTGTAACATGATGTGAGCTAGTCTGGATGCAGCTGTGCTGATTAAATCCTGGAGTATCTTCTGGGCCCAGATGTTCAGGAGTGATCTGATCGCATTGGATCTTATTTATTATTCATTTATTTGGATCCCCATCAGCCACTACCAAGCTGGCAACTACTCTTCCTGGGTCAACACAAGCAAACATGACATCATGTTGTAAAACAAATATATAATTAAAAAACCAAGGCAGACAGGATCAGAGTACAATAAAAAGACAGGAAAACATTAATCAAAAACAAACAAACAAACAAAACCAATAAATTAAGCACAATAAAACTAATAATGACAATAAATACAACAATGACAAAAATATCCTCACTAGATCTAAATTGTCCAAAAAAAACCCAATAATTTTACAGCTCAAAGGTAACAGTAGTGCTGCTAAAAACAGCATCTACTGTGACTGAGAGAATGAAAAGACCAGGAGAGTTTCACATTAATGTTCATACAGTCAGATATTATCATGAGATGGGCTGGTGTCCTGTGACATCATGTATTTCTTTAACCTCTTTGTAAAAACAGCCGCACTTGTCACATGTGTGTTGTCTGGATCAGTTCTTGAAAATGAGTTTTTCAACAGGAAAAATAAAATTCTGTGTTTCTGGAGTCACATTAGATCGGTGGATCCTCACTTGTCCGGCCACAGAGTCAGTCATTAGTTCAAGGTCCACACAGTTTAATATTTTTAGCATCATACTTGCATTTGGCCATGTCGTCAAGCTGGTTAGCTGTCTCTGTCAAGTAGCTGTCTGCTAGTTTCTTACTCTACAGCAGGAAACAGTGCTTCAAATGTGCCAGAAATCACTGTACTTCAAAATAAAGTGCTTCTTTTACAAACTTGACACATATGCGAGTCACTTGTGCTCCATTCAGAGTGGACCCGCGACCCACCAGTTGGGAACCACTGCATTAGATCATGTAATCACAGTCTTGGTTTTGGCTTAAACCTTCAGTGAAACTTTTTAGTAGGATCAGGATACTCTGATGCAAAATAACATTTGCAGAAAAAAACTCCCGCACATTGTGTAACCTGCAAAAATAATGATTTTAATGCTGCAAACCCTGATGCCTGATGATAAAGGTCTAGTCACCTCAACATTGCAGCAGCATTAAAATCCTTATTTCTGCAGGTTACACAGTGTGCAGGAGTCTTTTCTACAAGTTTTATTCTTCTCGTCCCTCCCCTACGCACTGGTTTGAAAACAGATGTGGGAAGTATTCCTTAGTTTAGGGGCATTACAGTGACTGAAACAAATGTCAAATCTGCCCTCACCTGCAGGAGTGATGATTGTGACAGCATTTCATTAAACATAATTCAGCATTTACAAGTGTGTATAAATATGTGTCTGAAGCCTTTCTTGTGTCTGTGGAAAAAATCCTCAGGGAAACACTGTGGTTTGGAAATTTGCCTCAAAGTCATGAAAAGTTATATCTGTAAAAACCCTGTTTGTGAACCCTGTATGACTCTTTTTAATGTCAGTGGTGATGTAGATTATTTTATTTTTTCTTCATGTCTGAAGCTTCCAGTAGGATACGGAAATAAAATTAAAAATATTGCCTCCTGGACGACTATAAGGAACATTTCATTATATGTTTCTGCTCGTTGACAAACAGAGTCTATGTTTATGTCCACTGATGAAACATTTGAGGTAGAAACATTTTTGCTCTGGACCGAGGATAAAACCAGGCTCTTACTGTGATATATGCACTTAATTTATTCTCCTACTGATTACCTTCTTGTCTTGAGCCCCTGTGGTTTCTGTACACAGTGTCTGTTCGTATATACAGAACATAAAGATTACCTTCTCTTGGCTGATGTTCACTCATTCTTGCTGCGTCTGCCGCTGTCTGTTTTTTCCCCTCGAAACAATGACTGACCACAGAGGCCCGCTCCATTGACGCAGGCATCTCTATTCAGACCGAAGTGGCCTGTGCCCCCATTACAGGTACCTGAGCAGGCCGAGTCGCCCGCATCATCAGGGTGATGTCATCTTAATGGGACGAGAGTCCTGCTGGCTATAACCTCCTGCTCCCTTTTTGCTGTGCTCTTGTTGTGCTGGTGTGAGTTGATGGTATTTTGCCTGTGGATCAGTGGATGATTTGATGCTTTGGATGCTTTGTTTTTTCTGCTTCCTGTTTCTCTCTGCAGAGTTTTTTGGTATTTGTGGTGAAGTATTTTACAGTGTTTCTTTATGTTGCTGCTTCCAATTAACCGACTCTCTGTGCTTCTCAAATCCCCTCCCGTCGTGCTCCAGTGTTTCTATAACTTGTGTCCGACTCATTTGTCCCTTCTGTCTCTCTGTCTCTTTTATTTTATATCCGCACCTTCAGGGATGAACGGGAAGAGCATCCTGTCTGCGATGGGCCGACACACGCCGGAGCACTCCAGTGTGATGAGCACAGCGGGCTCAGGAGCCACAACCTCCCCTTGTTCATCTCGCTCCTCCTCGCAGCGTTCAGGGACAGGGGCCCACACACCTGGGGGGCCCCACCGATCCCCCTGCACCCAGGTCAAAACCTCAGAGGGCAGCAGCAGCAATGCACTGACTCCCAACGCTGGTCCTGCCAGGTCGCCGGTGTCCCCCAAACTCTCATCAGGTGAGTTTAGAGATGCTGAGATGAGACTGGAAGAGATTAGTGTCAGTTGGAGATGGTGTTTCGGCTGATTCAATCTCACTTTAGTTTTATTCATAAAGCCTAATATCACATATCACAGTTTGTCTCAGAGGGCTTTACAACATCCAAATCCTCAGAGCGGACACTCCAAATAAACTTGACTGTCAGTGTATCAATTACTCACCTGAATTCTGTGGTCAACGGAGAATCCAAAAACAGGGGAAACTCTACCAGCCTGCTTCCAGTGTGTTATTTTGGGACTTTGGTGAATCCAAACTAACCAGAGCTGTCATGGACGTTTTCACAGGCAGGTGCTCAAGTGGGAAAAAGGGCATCTCTTCTATAATTTTATTTTTGTTTCCACACATGAAGTGCTGGTGAAAAAAAAGTTTGCATGCAAAGTGCATCCTGCTGGGAGGTTTGTGTCTGCCAGCACCAGAGGGTTTCTTGAGGCCTCAGTACACACAGTACATTTGGTCCCAGCTTACAATACGAGGTGTCTTAAGATCTATACTATACACACCTCGCAGCTGCTACACATACACACTGTCAATTATTACATTTGTCCTTTATTCATAACAGCCAACAGCAAAGAAAACAATGTCACACTGTGCACACTTTAATGGTCTACAGAGTAAATAAACATCACAATCAAGAAATGTACACACAAAGTTGAAAAATTCTGTTCTCTGAAAGGAAGTAGGAACAAAGGGAATAATCATGATAAACTGAAATTTCATTACAAAGGAAGTTCTTTTAATGATACGTTTTAAATGAAAAT
This sequence comes from Epinephelus lanceolatus, assembly GCF_041903045.1. NCBI lineage: Eukaryota > Metazoa > Chordata > Actinopteri > Perciformes > Serranidae > Epinephelus > Epinephelus lanceolatus. The sequence continues at coordinate 42,849,273 of NC_135747.1, forward strand.
GTAAAAAAGGGGAAAAGAAGAAAGTAAAATTAAATAATAGCTGAACACACAATATGCAGTTTAATTTCAGATATCTGATACACTTTTTTAAATGATATTAAACAACTTGTGTGCTTTTATTCCTTTTTATTTTAGGTACAATTCAAATTCATTTAATGAAAAAAATTTGGGGGATCTGGTATATAGTTACATTACAACAGAGTTCATTATTTTAGTTTTGCAAGATACATTTTTAGCAAATGTAATATTGTCTCTAGAGACAGAGGCTGGAAGAGATGACACATTTTGTTTTATCTTATCTAGGGATGCACGATATGGCATTTTTCGCCGATATTGTATATGCTGAAATATAACAACTCATTCGACCGATTACTGATACCGATATATCCACTTATTTCCCTCCTAATTTCATCAGGTCTCTTCTGTAGTGAATTAACATCATATTATACACACAGACTCTCATGGTGACGACCCACCAGCAGATGGAGACATGAAACACTGTTCAGTATCTGTGATATTCAGTCAGTTCATTTTATAGCTGGTATTATCGTGCATCCCTAGTTTTATCCATTTGTGAATATCAAGCCAAAATGTAAAACCTTAACTCATGGAAGAGGACCTAACTTGTAATACAGATGTAAATGGCTCATGTTAAGGTCACCAGAACTCAGCAGTTCTCATTTCCAGGTGCTTATAAACTACACTGAACAAAAATATAAACGCAACACTTTTGTTTTTGCTCCCATTTTTCATGAGCTGAACTCAAAGATCTAAAACATTTTCTATACACACAAAAGACCATTTCCCTCAAATATTGTTCACAAATCTGTCTAAATCTGTGTTAGTGAGCACTTCTCCTTTGCCGAGATAATCCATCCCACCTCACAGGTGTGGCATATCAAGATGCTGATTAGACAGCATGATTATTGCACAGGTGTGCCTTAGGCTGGCCACAATAAAAGGCCACTCTGAAATGTTCAGTTTTATCACACAGCACAATGCCACAAATGTCGCAAGTTTTGAGGGAGCGTGCAGTTGGCATGCTGACTGCAGGAATGTCCACCAGAGCTGTTGCCTGTGAATTGAATGTTCATTTCTCTACCATAAGCCGTCTCCAAAGGCGTTTCAGACAATTTGGCAGTACATCCAACCGGCCTCACAACCACAGACCACGTGTAACCACACCAGCCCAGGACCTCCACATCCAGCATGTTCACCTCCAAGATCGTCTGAGACCAGCCACCCGGACAGCTGCTGCAACAATCGGTTTGCATAACCAAAGAATTTCTGCACAAACTGTCAGAAACCGTCTCAGGGAAGCTCATCTGCATGCTTGTCGTCCTCATCGGGGTCTCGACCTGACTGCAGTTCGTCGTCGTAACCGACTTGAGTGGGCAAATGCTCACATTCGATGGCGTCTGGCACGTTGGAGAGGTGGTCTCTTCACGGATGACTCCCGGTTTTCACTGTTCAGGGCAGATGGCAGACAGCGTGTGTGGCGTCGTGTGGGTGAGCGGTTTGCTGATGTCAACGTTGTGGATGGAGTGGCCCATGGTGGCGGTGGGGTTATGGTATGGGCAGGCGTATGTTATGGACAACGAACACAGGTGCATTTTATTGATGGCATTTTGAATGCACAGAGATACCGTGACGAGATCCTGAGGCCCATTGTTGTGCCATTCGTCCACGACCATCACCTCATGTTGCAGCATGATAATGCACGGCCCCATGTTGCAAGGATCTGTACACAATTCCTGGAAGCTGAAAACATCCCAGTTCTTGCATGGCCAGCATACTCACCGGACATGTCACCCATTGAGCATGTTTGAGATGCCCTGGATCGGCGTATACGACAGCGTGTTCCAGTTCCTGCCAATATCCAGCAACTTGGCACAGCCATTGAAGAGGAGTGGACCAACATTCCACAGGCCACAATCAACAACCTGATCAACTCTATGCGAAGGAGATGTGTTGCACTGCGTGAGGCAAATGGTGGTCACACCAGATACTGACTGGTTTTCTGATCATCTTGATATGCCACACCTGTGAGGTGGGATGGATTATCTCGGCAAAGGAGAAGTGCTCACTAACACAGATTTAGACAGATTTGTGAACAATATTTGTGAGAAATGGTCTTTTGTGTGTATAGAAAATGTTTTAGATCTTTGAGTTCAGCTCATGAAAAATGGGAGCAAAAACAAAAATGTGTTTATATTTTTGTTCAGTGTAATAAAAACTAAATTATGAATATTATATTCCATTTCTGGCAACATAGACCGCTAAATCCTAAACACTGGACCTTTAATCACTGAGTGAAATTTAATGGAAAGGAGAGAAAGAGGGCTGAGAACCTAAACACCTAACTTCCCCACTCATGTTGTCACAGTAACAAATAGCATCTTTGAGAGTGAAACTGTGAATAACATCAGTGGTATTGAAAACATGAGACCAAAGTGTCAGTATTGTTTTACACTGATAGGATAAATGGGTGGATGTTTGTTGCTTCTGGTCTTCCCCGTCACATGACCTCCTGTTGTTTTGGTCAGCAGCCTGCGTCCTCTGTGTGCTCACTGTAAATAGTGTTTTGTCGACCTGTTCTCCGCGGCTCTGTTTTGTCTCTGACTGCTGCACTGGGACCAGAGTTCTCTCAAACTGTCACACTCACACTTTAATATCTAATCTACTGCTGATTTGACTTGAGTCCTGTCGTTAATGTCACCAGAGGAACCACAGCAGAGTCTGATGTGAGTAACTTGTGCTGTGTGTCCACAGAGAGGAGCCACTCTGAGAAGCACTTGTCACTGCGGAGGAGCCCGTCGCCCCAGAAAGGCTCCCCCCTGCCGTCGCCCCAGGTGGTGTTCCTCAAGGACATCGTCTGCTACCTGTCCCTGCTGGAGAGGGGGACGCCGGAGGACAAGCTGGAGTGTGAGTGATGGGGACGGGGTGACATGGGCGGAGGGAGTCGGAGCAGCTGTCATGTGCAATATGTGTGTATATGTGCTCTCATGTCAGCTCAGGGTGACAGCCAGAGTAATAAGGCTGTTCCCTGTCTCCCCAGGGCTGCAGATACGGTGCTTACACCTCCCACACAGGGCAGGTCACTGACATGCTTAAGCCCTGCTGTGCCCAATTGACTTCTTTAGTGTCAAAGGCTATATTGGAGCGCACTGACAAGGCTAATCTCTGCTAACTGGTCCCCATGCTTTAGTACAGAAGTAGCACGCTCCACTTCTTTAACCCTGTGGCCATCTGGAGAGAGTCCAGGAACAAATGTTACAGCTTCACAGAGCTACTAATTATCTGACGCTGTCCGAGTCACCATGGGATCTCTGCTCTCTCCTTTCCCTCTAGTCATGTTCCGGCTCTACGACACAGACGGCAACGGGGTTCTGGACAGCTCGGTGAGTGTCTCTCCTTGCTTTTGTATCTCCCTCTCTTCCCTTTCTCTGTCTCTCCCCCTCCTCCTCCCCCCCCTCCTCCTCCTCCTCCTCCTCTCTTCATCTTCCTCTCTGCGTCTGGTCTCAGTGTTTGCCCTTTGCACACAGCAGCTCTCAGAATAGACACTCAGTGACAACAGTTGTGTTTACATGAGATCATTTGTAGATGGTTCTCTTCACTTTAGTACCAGCCATGTGCCGAGGAGATCACATAAACACACGTGAACATGTTAGAGATGCAGAGATACAGCACACACACACACACACACACACACACACTGTGGTACTTTTTACTTAACATTTCTGATGCCTGTCCTCCATCTTTGAAATGAATGAGATGTTATTATTTGAGCAGAAGATGAAGCTGGGACCTCTTTGTAGTCTGTTTGTGTCTCTTTGTAGTTGTTTGTGTCTCTTTGTAGTTGTTTGTGTCTGTTTGTTGTTGTTTGTGTCTCTTTGTAGTTGTTTGTGTCTCTTTGTTGTTGTTTGTGTCTGTTTGTAGTTGTTTGTGTCTCTTTGTAGTTGTTTGTGTCTGTTTGTTGTTGTTTGTGTCTCTTTGTAGTTGTTTGTGTCTCTTTGTAGTTGTTTTTGTCTGTTTGTGGTCACTTTGTGTCTCTTTATAGTTGTTTGTGTCTCTTTGTGGTTGTTTTTGTCTGTTTGTAGTCTGTTTGTGTCTCTTTGTAGTTGTTTGTGTCTCTTTGTAGTCTGTTTGTGTCTCTTTGTAGTTGTTTGTGTCTCTTTGTAGTTGTTTGTGTCTGTTTGTTGTTGTTTGTGTCTCTTTGTAGTTGTTTGTGTCTCTTTGTAGTTGTTTGTGTCTCTTTGTTGTTGTTTGTGTCTCTTTGTAGTTGTTTGTGTCTGTTTGTAGTTGTTTGTGTCTCTTTGTAGTTGTTTGTGTCTCTTTGTTGTTGTTTGTGTCTCTTTGTAGTTGTTTGTGTCTCTTTGTAGTTGTTTTTGTCTGTTTGTGGTCACTTTGTGTCTCTTTATAGTTGTTTGTGTCTCTTTGTGGTTGTTTTTGTCTGTTTGTAGTTGTTTGTGTCTCTTTGTAGTTGTTTTTGTCTGTTTGTAGTTGTTTGTGTCTCTTTGTAGTTATTTTGTGTCTCTTTATAGTTGTTTTTGTCTGTTTGTGGCCATTTTGTGTCTCTTTGTTGTTGTTTGTGTCTCTTTGTAGTTGTCTGCGTCTGTTTGTAGTTGTTTTTGTCTGTTTGTGGTCACTTTGTGTCTCTTTATAGTTGTTTGTGTCTGTTTGTGGTCATTTTGTGTCTCCTTCTAGTTGTTTGTGTCTCTTTGTAGTTGTTTTTGTCTGTTTGTAGTTGTTTGTGTCTCTTTGTAGTTGTTTTTGTCTGTTTGTTGTTGTTTGTGTCTCTTTATAGTTGTTTGTGTCTCTTTGTTGTTGTTTGTGTCTCTTTGTAGTTGTTTTTGTCTGTTTGTAGTTGTTTGTGTCTCTTTGTAGTTGTTTTTGTCTGTTTGTTGTTGTTTGTGTCTCTTTATAGTTGTTTGTGTCTCTTTGTTGTTGTTTGTGTCTCTTTGTAGTTTTTGTCTGTTTGTAGTTGTTTGTGTGTCTTTATGGTTAGTTTGTGTGTCTTTGTAGTTATTTTGTGTCTCTTTGTGGTTAGTTTCTGTGTCTTTGTAGTTATTTTGTGTCTCTTTATAGTTGTTTTTGTCTGTTTGTGGTCATTTTGTGTCTCTTTGTAGCTGTTTTATGTCTCTTTGTAGTTGTTTGTGTCTGTTTGTAGTTGTTTGTGTCTCTTTGTAGTTATTCTGTATCTCTTTATAGTTGTTTTTGTCTGTTTGTGGTCATTTTGTGTCTCTTTGTAGTTGTTTGTGTCTCTTTGTAGTTGTTTTTGTCTGTTTGTAGTTGTTTGTGTCTCTTTGTAGTTGTTTTTGTCTGTTTGTGGTCACTTTGTGTCTCTTTATAGTTGTTTGTGTCTCTTTGTGGTTAGTTTCTGTCTCTTTGTAGTTGTTTTTATCTGTTTGTAGTTGTTTGTGTGTCTTTATGGTTAGTTTGTGTGTCTTTGTAGTTATTTTGTGTCTCTTTGTAGTTATTTTGTATCTCTTTGTGGTTAGTTTCTGTGTCTTTGTAGTTATTTTGTGTCTCTTTATAGTTGTTTTTGTCTGTTTGTGGTCATTTTGTGTCTCTTTGTAGCTGTTTTGTGTCTCTTTGTAGTTGTTTTTGTCTGTTTGTGGTCACTTTGTGTCTCTTTATAGTTGTTTGTGTCTCTTTGTGGTTAGTTCCTGTGTCTTTGTAGTTATTTTGTATCTCTTTGTAGTTGTTTGTGTCTCTTTGTAGTTGTTTTGTGTCTCTTTGTAGTTGTTTTTGTCTGTTTGTGGTCATTTTGTGTCTCTTTGTAGTTGATTTTGTCTGTTTGTGGTCACTTTGTATCTCTTTGTGGTTAGTTGCTGTGTCTTTGTTGTTATTTTGCATCTCTTTGTAGTTGTTTTGTGTCTCTTTGTAGTTGTCTGTGGTCATTTTGTGTCTCTTTATAGTTGTTTTGGTCTCTTTGCAGTTAGTTTGTGTCTCTGTGTGGTTGTTTGTGTCTGTTGTCAATTTATGTCTCTTTGTGGTCAATTTATGTGTCCTAGTGTCTCTTTTTGCATTGCTTTGTAGTTGTTTGTGTCTCTTTGTAGTCATATTGTGTCTCTTTGAGTCTGTTTGTGTCTCTTTGCAGTTTGTTTGTGTCTCTTTGAGTCTGTTTTTGTCTCTTTGTAGTTAGTTTGTGTCTCTTTGAGTCTGTTTTTGTCTCTTTGTAGTTGTTTGTGTCTCTTTGTAGTTAGTTTGTGTCTCTTTGAGTCTGTTTTTGTCTCTTTGTAGTCATATTGTGTCTCTTTGAGTCTATCTGTGTTTGAGTCATTCCATGTCTCTTAATGTTTGTTTTGCCTCTTTTCGTAGTCACTGTGAGACTCTTTGAATCTCTTTGTGTTGTTCTTTCTGGTGTCTGTTCGAGTGATATATTGCAGGTAAAGGCTGGGGGCCCCTGACACTTAAGGCCCCGGGGCCCTGTGCCCAGTAGGCCCGTTCAGTAATCCGTCCATGCTGTGACTCATATCATTTATCATTTGTCTTTATTTCTGTAGGAGCTCGATCGCATCATCAATCAGATGGTCCATGTGGCAGAGTATCTGGAGTGGGACTCAACAGAGCTGCGACCGGTGAGCAAACACACGCTGTGTCTCAGCTGCAATAAAGTCTGAAGTGAAAACAGGAAGAGAAAAGTAAACAGGCCCCTCTGTCAAGGTTTTCTCGTTATTTACTTGCCTGTAATGGCAGCGGAAAAACCTCAAGTGACACCCAGAGGGATTTATAGGTCCAAGAATATAGGAAAATAACCTACAAATACAAACGAGTGGCTTGTCAGAGGAAAGCTCCTGTTCTCCTGATCTGTAGTCTGTTATTTGCATTCTGCAGTGAAATCTACAGTTGCAACATTTAATCAATTAGTTACCAACCATGAGTATAATCGCCATATAACTTGATCATTGATAAATCAGTTTATTAGTATTTTTTTTTTTAAGAAAGAAAGAAGTCAAAATTCCTTGGTTCACTGGTTCACTGTTCCTCTGACTTTGGTTTGAACAACTTTATGTATGTTTCTCTGTCACTGTAGATACTGAAGGAGATGATGGAGGAGATCGACTACGACAGAGACGGGACGGTCACACTGGAGGAGTGGATCAGAGGAGGCCTCACCACCATCCCTTTACTGGTCCTGCTGGGCATGGAGACGGTACGTATGAGTGTGTGAGGTGTGTGTGTGTAACTTTTTTTTTTTTTTGACATCTCAAATCCTGCGCTCTCACTGGCTGCTGTGAGATCAGTTCTCAGTCAGCAGCTCTGATTGAAAGCTACCAGTGTGTTTCTCTTGAAGTTTATGTTCATGTGGTTCTGTCAGTGCCACTATGTTTGCTGCTTTTACTTCATTATCTCTGCCAACGAGGTGATGTTTCATTTTGATTCGAGCCCTGACGGCACACTGTGGCGTCTCTATTAGCTGCACCAGGCTTCACCTAACTCCAATGTAAATACGTCTGCAGCAATATTTGATGCTCAGAGAAACGGACGTAATATAAAGAGCGAGAAAGTCTGCATAGAGGTGTAGAATGGGTCAAACAAACACGGACTTTCATTCAGGAGACAGCTGTCCCGTGTGAAACCAAAAGTTACGTACATCATGGACTTACATCCCTTGCATGACATGTTACCATCACATACTCATTTTAACCCAAAAATGTTTTGGCTCCTGAGGGGAGGGGCAAATCAGAGAGTCGTCACACTCTGAACTTTACTCTGCTCTTTGTTGTCTCAGGACTTTGTGCTCTGACAGTGAAGATGGATCAAATCTACTTACATGAAATCATGTTTAACTGAGCTGCTTTCAAACATGGATCATTTACAGCACACATGTAAAGTGCAATAACTCAAATCCTGTGAAGACGAGCAGCTAAAAGGGACGTTGTGATGTTTCATCTGTTCTTTGTCTCCCTGTAGAACGTACAGGAGGACGGGCAGCATGTTTGGCGTCTGAAGCACTTCAACAAACCAGCCTACTGTAACTACTGCCATACCATGCTGCTCGGAGTACGCAAGCAGGGCCTCAGCTGCTCCTGTGAGTCCGTCTGTCTCTCTGTTTCCGTCTCTCTTCCTCTTCCTCTCCAACCCTGTTATCACCTCTGTCTGTTCCTCCATCTTTATCTGTTTCCCCTCTTTCCTCCCATCTGCATCTGACTCAAATTGAAGTTGTTTGTTGAGCCCGAGTGCATCTGAGTCAATGTTGTTTTTCAATTAAAAGTCCTCACAGTCGTCATTAAAAAAACATTAACAACATTATCGTGTGTAATTTCATCACTGATTGAGCTCTGCCGGGGAGCGGCTCTCCAGGCTGATGTTACTGTCACAGCTGATTGAAGCACTCACGCACTGAAATTATCTTTAATGTGGTAAAGTTTGTATCCCCTGCAAACCTTGCTTTTACTCGTAGCTGTTACAGTGAGTCACAACCAGTGAGTGTAAGAGGATCACATTAAATATTAGAGACGAGGAATATGTGGAGCGCCTGTGCGTCTTGTTTGTGATGTAAAGTATTCACTGCTGTTGTTGTTTTCCCACAGTATGCAAGTACACAGTGCACGAACGCTGTGTGTCCAAAGACATCGCCGCCTGCATCAGCACCTACGCCAAGTCACGTAGACACACCAACGTGAGTATGAACACATGAAAGGCTTCATTCTGCACACGAAGCGCCGTGCTGATGACATGGGCTGATGCTGCAGGGGATCAGGACGGGAACACTGACCAGTCTGTTTCACAGATTCCCACTGGCTCGTGGTTGTGTTTAACAGAGCAGCGAGGATCATGGGATGCTGTGTGAGGTCATGCAGGGCTTCTTATCTGCTCAATACCCTCTGTATTTTAGTTTTGATATAATTAGGCTCTGCAGAATGATTTCTCTGGCTCGGGTCACATGCTGGTTCGTCTGCAGAGATTTAGCTGTTCTTCAGTTTTGGCAAAAACATCCTCCTGTCAGAAATCAGCTGACAGATGATTAATCATCAGATCCTCTCATACTCGTTTAAGTAATTTATGAGACAAAAACGTCAAACATTTGCCTTTCAAGTTTCTCACAATGTGAAGATTTTCCCTTTATAAATCCCTCCGACAAAATGAGCCACTTGAAGAACTGACCTTTTTGTACTTTTTATGGGGATTTTAAACTACTTTTTGATGTCTATAGATTAATCCATAATGAAAGTTTTCATTAAAGCTCCAGTGTGTAGCATTTAGGGGGATATATATATGTTGGCAGAAATGGAATATAATATAATAAGTATGTTTTCTTTAGTGTGTAATCAGCTGAAAATAAGAATTTTCATGTTTTTGTTACCTTAGAATGAGACGTTTATATCTGCGTAGGAAGCTGAGACCATTTGCACTCCTGAAGTGTGACACTTAAAAAGCTTAATTTCTCCTTAGCTCCTTAGGAGACTATTAAGTCTCCTTAGGACTCACACAGTTGGACAGAATCCCTTAAGAGGTTTCCTTAGTTAAGGGAAAACTTTAACTCATTTACTGTGTTGAAATAGATTTCACAGCAATAAAAGTTTCCATGGAGATTTGTTTGCTTGGTTTCATGCTTGTGACGCCTGTTATCGTCTCACAGAGTTAGATCTCACAGTTAGAGGGTGAAAAAATGGTAGAGGAAATGACGACAAGAAAACCAGACAGGTCGGAGGAGGAAGAGATGAAACTTCTGGAGGAATACAATCAGAGAAAGAACAAATTACAAAATAAATTTGATCCCCAGATACCAGAAAACAGAAAAAGACTGTAACAAAAATGAATTTAGTCAAATCAAGTGCAATCCATCGGGTACACTCTGCTCAGGGGGTGTTAGTTTTGTATTTATCACCATAATCTGCCATGTTGCAGTTAAGACAGAGTCAGAGGGACTCAGTGGTCTCAGGATTCCTTAAGTGTAAGACCAAGACAAGGAGAAAACCAGAAATGCTTAAGGGAACATTTTCAGGAAACCTTAAGGAGAAGACTTAAGGATGTTTTGTGAGATCGATTTCACAATGAGGAAACCTTAACTAGGACTTTAAGGAGGATCTTAACTTAAGGTGTTTAGTGCAACCGACCCCTGGTCCTCTACAGAGATCCACCATGTTGCACCGCCATGTTTCTACAGTAGCTCAGAGCAGACAAACCAAACACCGGCTCTAGACAAGGCGAATGGTGCTTTCACATTCTTGTGTTGGCCCCTGTAGTTAGCAGCCGCTCCGCCACGAGTGCCTCAGAAAAACAGATTTTTTTTTAACATGAAACTCTTTTATTCTGTGTTTTTACTGGTTAACATCAGCAGGTCAATTTGTTTTGGAGACAAAGAGCAAAGAGACCTTTGTGTTTAATTCAGCTCCCTGTAAAAACCTTCTGAGCAACAAACACTGAAGGAATTCTGACCAGGAGAAGCTTCAGCTGGTTGCAGTCTGCAGTTCTCACCACTAGATGCCACCAAATCCCCCTAAATCTGACACGCTGCTCCTTTAATTGCAGCCCTAAAGCTTTGGTTCTCACAACTCAAAAGCAGGTCACAGCTTGTGTGTCCACTTGTCTTGTTTTTACGTCTGTTGACTCTAAACAAGAACAAAGACGTCTGTGCATCGTGTGCAACAGACTTCTTGCAGAAAGCTTGAAGGCAGTTTATTCGGCAAAGCAGCCGCATGTCTCAGATTGTTATTTTCCTAATGTTATTTTGAGCTACTTCCCTTTTGATTCAGCTGCATTACGTTTGAGTTTAAACCAAGATTTTATTGTTTGTTACATGTTTTAACAGCGTGTGAGAGTTTTGTGGAAAACTGTTAAATCTTGACTTACAGCTGTAGTTAGTAACTTTTATATTTGTAACTATTTGCTGAAACTGTCACTACATCCACACAGTTGTACCTGAGACAGATGATCCCTCTGCCTCTTTGCATTGCTTCTAATGACATCTGCAAGAATCCACTGCAACTGAACGAAAACCAATCAGAGCCGAGGAGTCTCTAACGCAGCTGTTGATCACTGCTCATGAAACTGTCAAACGAGGCAGCGCTGATCAATATGAATCAAAACTCTGTTCCTTCAGTGTTAAACATGTGTTATTAGTGTACTGTTTAGATGTTAATAAGAAAGTTTGTGACCCGGCCACCATGTTGGAAACAGTCGAGCCAAAATGAAGCACAGCCATAAACCTCTTTCTACAGCTAAACTCAAGCAGCGCTCACTCTGCAGCTGCATCTGGGGACTGACACGTCCTCAGCAGTACACTGCACTCTGACTGACCAAAGAAACACGACTGCTTGACTTGAAGAATCTCAGCTGACTGAGGGGTTTCGACGATCGTTGACTTCCAGGAGACAGTCTTAATTGTGTTTAAATCTTAATGAATTAAAAAATGCTATAACTGGAACTAGTAAATGTCAAACAACACTGAATTCTGATTTGGATTTGTTTCTTCTCGCCCCCTCCAGGCTATGCAGCATGTGTGGATGGAGGGAAACTCTCCGACAAAGTGCGACCGCTGTCACAGAAGCATCAAGTGTTACCAGGGCCTGACGGGGCTGCACTGTGTCTGGTGTCAGATCACTGTGAGTTTGTGTGTACAAGTCTCTCTGGCTGAGTTTTTGTCTTTTTCATTAGTTTTTTTATTTCAATTTTTGTTTTCAGTTCAGCTAGTTTCCAGACTGAATTTGCTTGTTTCAGTTTAATTTTATTGTTTTAAAATATTTTATTTTCATGCCTCCACGCCAGCGATAGCCATGGTCAGAGGGCCAAGTTTTCAGACTGTCCGTCTATCCGTCCGTCTGTTCTGTTCTCATGAACGTGATACAATGAGCTGATTAGACTCTGATGGTCTGTGGAGGTCACTGTGACCTTGCGTCTGACTCATTTCGTGAACATGATTTCTGAAGAAGGCCTTGAAGGACACAAACATCCACTTGGACTCAAAAATGAACTGAATATAATTCTGCGTTTTAAGGTCAAAGGTCACTGTGACCTCACTTCGTTAATTATGACATAATTTCACACAAATGTTGTACAGGATAAAATGATGAAGGGATCAGATTTTATATCTAAAATTGCTCATTTAACTTTAGTTTTTAATGTTTTATTTATGTATTTTCATAGTTTATTAGTTTTAGTTTTAGTTTTACTTTAACTTTATTGTTTTAACAGATTTGACCAAACTGACGAAGACTAAAAGACATTTCCTGTGTATTTTAATTTATTTTAGTTTTTAACTACACAGTATTGTTTCAGTTAGTTTTCAGTTTCTTTCAGTTAACTAAAATGTTTTTTCACACCTTTTATTTTGGTTTTTGTCAACTATAATAACCTCGATTGGGACACTGACTAACACTCAGTTTATTATATACACCAAGCTAAAACTAATGCAGTTTAATACGACCATCCTGCAGTAAATCCTCTCATCGTGACGGTTATAATGTGTAATGTTCTGTATGGTCGTGGTCGGTCAACACCTCTGAAAAAGGCTGAACGTTTCAGTCATGATGAAATATTTACTGCAGGACTGTTGGATTAGACTGTTTTAGTTTAGCTAGGTGTTCCTAATAAACTGACCAGAGACAAACCTAACTTTAACCTTAACTCTTGTTACCCAAGCCTCAAATATTGACCCTAAAATGTGATGGTTTCCTCCGTGTGGATCAGCCTTCAGTGAATAACACTAACACACACACACACACACACACACACACACACACACACACACACACATATGACTTGCATTTCCTTTCAGATCCACTAGATGTCGCCGCTGACCTGCTGAACATTAACCCTGCTCTCACAGTCACACAGCAGTTTGTCTCATTTCAGCGTTTAATTATTCAGCGCAGAAAAACAAATGAAACTTTTTGATTGATGCTGTGTCACCGTGTGACAGGCCGTACTGTACACACACACACACACACACACACACACACACACACCGTCCGCACAAACAACCTGAAAGCGAAGCGTTTGATTCTGCTAACGTTTGATACACTGAGTCCCACAGATGGATTTACGCCCACAGTTCTTATGTTTGTGCTTCTGCTCTCCTCCGTAGCTCCATAATAAGTGTGCATCTAATGTGAAGCCTGAGTGTGATGGAGGCGCCTTGAGGGACCACACTCTGTTGCCCTCGTACATCTGCCCCGTTGTCTTGGTGAGGATGCTTTTTTCTCTGCTCTCCACACACTGTACGACTGGGACTGCGCTCACTTCCACGCATGAAGGAGGAATAGTTTGGTTTCAGCATTACATCATTCACTAAAAAAATCATTTTCAGAGTGTGTGAGCTGACTGCATGTTTGTTTTTGTTGCTTTAGAAAATTCACAGGTTCCTTACTAATGTGTCTGAGGCCAGTTTGAATGTACAGTGTGTTGCGTCATGGGCTCTGACTGTGTATGAAAAATATTCATAGGAACAAAATGTACATTCAGTCACAAGTTTACAAGGTAGGAAGGAGCAGAGCGCGACCTGACACATTTTAGTTTGGGCTCAATGTTTTTAAAACAACATGAGCATCTCTGCTACAAATCAACAGTTGGTGTTTTCTTCTAGAACTTATCTTTCTTCTGCAGTCGCACCAAGAAGTGCAGGAAGTGAAATGCTACACATGGGTGAGGTTAACTGTTTATGGATCTATGATAGATATCCAAACACCTGTGCGTCCCTCATCTGACCAGCAACGCTTCATGAATGGGGAGATCCACACACAGACAGATACACAGTCTGTGTGTTGATGGATAGATGTAGGTAGATACCGATCTCTCCATCTACATCAGGGGGAGGACAGGTCTCCATCCATCTGTTAGTCTATTATCTATATTCAGTGGTTGGAACCATAGGTGTACACCGATCAGCCAGAACATTAAAACCACTGACAGATGACATGAACAACGTTACAATACCATGCTCTGCTGGGAAACCTTTTGTCCTGGCATTCATGTGGACGCCACTTGAAGCACTTCACTCATCCAATCACAGCTGCAGTCCAAGTCCCCCCTCATGGCAATAACACTCCTTGATGACAGAACACGCACCGTGCCGCACCACGAACAATGCTCAGAAACTGCCCGAGGAACGTGACAAAGAGCTCAAGGCATCAACCTGGTGTCCAAATTCCCCAGATCCCAATCTGATCGAGCATCCGTGGGACGTGCCGGTACCCCACCTCACAACCCACAGGACTCAAAGGATCTGCTGCCAACGCTGCAGTGCCAGACTCAAAGCACACCCCCAGAGGTCCTGTGTGCATGCCTTGACATGTCAGAGCCAAGTCCGATCCAAAAAGGCCCCACTGTGGATCAGGGGTACCTCTGGGGTATCAGCATGTCCCACAAATACTCAATCAGATTGGGATGTAGGGAATTTGGAGGCCAGGTCGATGCGTCGAGCTCTGTCACGTTCTTCGGGCCACTCCTGACCAGTTTTTGCAGTGAGGCATGGCACATTACTCTGCCTGGGGGGGCACTGCCATCGAGGTGCATTGTTACCACTGGGGGGGATGTACTAGCTCCACAGCGGTGTTTGGGTGGGTGCTGCATGTCAAGTAACACCCACATGAATGACCAAAGGTTTCCCAGCAGAACTTTGCACTGTAACAAGATGATCAATGTTATTCACTTCACCTGTCTGTGGTTTAATGTTGTGGCTGATCGGTGTACACAGACTGGGCAACATAGATCCACATGTCAAAATATGAGTACTGATCGATGATATTAATTTAGATACCTGACAAATTAAAAATACAAAGTATATCGAATTTAATTAAGGACATTAGTTCAAACTGAACAGAAGTTTAAAGGCCTGACACATCAATCCGACGGTCGGCCGTCTGTCAAAGTCGGTGAGCGTATGTCGGTTCCGCAGCGTCAGCACTTTGGCGTGATTGGCTGTTCAGGTTTTATTTCCTCGCCCCTGTAGCGAGTGAATCAGCCTGTAGTGAAACCGGGGCTAACCGGTGCTTCTTCCTCAGGCTCCACTTCACTCAGCTGCCCCACAGACCCGCTGCTTCTTCACACTTTAACCTGAATAACAAACCGGAGCTAGCTGGGAGCGGCTAGCAGAGCGTTAGTCGCAGCATGACCGGAGGGAAGCACAGCCAGTTAGCCTCCGCTAGTCTCTGAGCTAGCCCCGGCTCTCCGTTTGGATCCAACCGGAGCACCGAGCCCTGGTTTGTTATTCAGGTTAAAGTGGGAAGAAGCAGCGGGTTTATCGGGCAGCTGAGTGAAGTGGAGCCTGCGGAGGAAACACCGGGACCGTCTGGATGTAATAGTCCGTGGAGGTGCTGCGGTGCTCGGCTGCACAGATAGGAAACCCCTCGGCTGACAGGATGTACCACTCTCTCACTCCGCTCTCTCTCACGCAGGCGCAGAACGTACGTGCTACTTGGCTGTCGGATGTAGTCCGTGTAGTGTGTTCAAATGCAACTGACACAGGGCGACGTGAGGCGACGTAGACGACGTAACAGTTGGCTTTCGTCGCCGCTAGTTCTTTGATGTCGGTTTGGTGTGTTCGCACCTTAAAGTGCAAAAACAGAGACAATGCTCTAAAGACGGCTCAGTTCCAACACCACATCACACCTGACCCGCTGCTGGGAGTTTGTTACAGTTTTTGTTTGTTGCTGTGGTTTAGGCAACAAGACAGTTACCATAAAACCTCGATTAATGGCCTGGGCTATTATTTGCTTAAATCACTGAACTCAACAGGCCTGTATTTGGGACAGGCCTTTAATTCCTTTCACACAAAACTGTTGCTCAGCAAAGATCAGGGAATACAATCAAACAGTTGATATAAATCAGTATGAATATTACTTGTATAAAAATGAGGCTTCAGATATTATATTAATTATGAATCATCCATTTGATCGAGCTCCAACAGAGGTAGATTTCGTCTTAGTTTTTATGATCAAGATCTATTTTTAGCCCGTCATCGTCTCGTTGTCATCATGGAAAAAATTTGTTGATGAAAAATTTTGCTCATAGTTTTTGTCAATGAAATCAAGACTGGTTTGAGGTTCTGTGCCTGAAATTTGTTGCGTCTAAGACTCATTTCCTGCATTGTGGTTAATTTTTTGTCTCTGATTTTTGCCTTTCTGCATTCTCTCCATCTCTGGAATGCTTCACCAATTTTTATTTATTGTCAGACTCTCTTTTAGACTCTTTTTGATAAATCCATCTTCCTTATTTGAGTTGCTTTGCAGTTCAGTCAATTGTTGTCAATGCTGGAATAGCAACTTCCTCTGCAGGAGTCTGTGACATTGACTCAGGCTTTCACTCAAGGGACGTGCACGTGCATTTGTAGAACAGCCAGTAGGACCGACCTCTCTGTCATGAATCCAAACTGACCACAGCTGCTGTTCTTTGTCTGTGAGGAAACTTTTGCCAGTGAACAGCCTCATTAGACCTTCAGGAGTAAAACACCTCCTGGAAGTCTCCACCCGGACGGATCCCAGGGAGGCCCAACTGGAAGGAGAATTCAGAGGATCATATATTAACAAAAAAGGACTTTTAGGTTTCCTTGTTCACCTGCTGCCACCTCAGCCTGCATCAACACTGGAGAACAGAGGCGCTGACGGCTGAGCTGGCTGCATTAGTGACACGCTGCTGTCTTCCTCTAACAAGTCGTGTCAGAGCGTCACATCCACCAAACACCTGCCTCCATTTCACACTCAGAGATGATTCTATATTCAGGTTTCTGGTCTGACTTTCCAATTTTCTGCACAAATACCTCTTTGACAAGCTGATTCATATGCTTATTAACCATATTCATGCTGGGTATGTCATACACTGATACAAGAATCACACCTGCAGAGTATTTAAAGCTCAACTTGGTTTATAAAGAGAGAGTTCATTCAGGATATTTTCAACTGCACAGTTTTCTTCTTCTCTGGAATGAATACGACTGTAGGTAAACCTTGGTTACTGATCTGCGTCCTAATAACAGTCTCCATCTTTACAGGACCGCCATTCTGTGGTGAAGCGTGGTGAGGGCGAGTCACCACCGAACACCAGCCCTGATGACATCAATCAGACTTTCAAATTCTCCCCTGGAGACGGACAGGCGCTGCAGGTATGTCCAGCGTCCTGCAGGTTGTTGAAGTGACCACACAAAGCTGCTGAGCAGATGCCTGAGGCTGTTTTTTACTTCTGTCTCCAGATCACTCCTCTGCCAGGTACTCACCCGCTCCTGGTGCTGGTCAATCCCAAGAGTGGAGGCAGGCAGGGAGAGCGGTAAGTTCCCACCACCCACGGGCCTTCTGCTGGGGTCAGGTGGTTCATCCTACTGTTGGCTTTTACATTTACTGTAATATCATCAGACCATGTGGACAGGGGATGAATTATATAACCTCATGAAGATGATGACGGCAGTTTGGCTTCACGTGAACATTTAGAATCCTGATTGTTTTATAGGTCAAAGGTAAAGACTGCTTTCTACTTTTTGTTTTTACTTTTTTAAGTGGAATAAAATAAAATAAATAAACAGCCTTTTCTGATTCTCAAGTGGTCAAAAACCAACAGTTTGTCACGCCCTCTTGATAAAGAGCAAGAAAGTCCATGTAGGGCGGGGGAGATGGATGGGTCAAGCAATAGCCCTTTTCAGACAGAGATGGCGCTACAGAGCCGCTACGAAGCCCGTTCCTTACGCCGCCCTTGAATTTTTACACAGAACCAAACAACGGTATCGTCATGCTTCTGTGTGTAACCTCATGTCGGCATTGCGGAATCAATAGAGGCGTGACATGGTTTTTGACAACTCAGCGTTGCTATCAAGTGTGATATATAACATGTTGGCAGCATTTTATAAACAATAACAACAACATTAACGAGTCAGTAACGATCATTTACCTTCCCTGTTTTGTGGCGGGTGATCTCATTCTCTGCTCAGAGGGTTAGGAGCTCCCAGACGTCATTATTTTCCTAATTTGCAGATATTTAGCTGCTAGCTGCTAACAACTACTTTTTAAATCTCCCATGTTGGGTTACATGCATAAGATAGATATCAGATATCATTTCGTTATTACCTCTGTTTCCGGCTCAGAGGCACGGCAACTCTGCCCCCCCACTCCACGATCGCAGAAAAGCACAATATTCCTGTCTTGACCAGGCAGTGTAGAAGGGATCTAAAGACAGACTTTCACCCAGGAAACAGCTGTTTGTGTCTTGCATGAAACCCAAAGTCGGTTTTAAAGTGATTTTATGTAACTTAGGTTTGTCTGTCACATACTGACATCACTCACGTGTAATATTTACTCTATATATTTACTTTATTTGCCTCAACCAGCAACCAACAGCAAACTTTTCACAACTTTAACTGTGTTATGAATTTCCTCCAGGAGACATCTCTAATCTCATCTCATCTTCTTATCTTATCTTATTTCATATTAGCTTAGCTGAGTTTAGCTTATCAACATTTAAAAATTTTAAAAAGTTTTCTTTCCCTCTTTCACCACCCTTGTCAGTTTAAGTCAGTTGTCTTTGTTTTTATTTTAAAATGAAACGATGATTTCTAAATATTAATTTGTTATTTCAATATTAATTTTCACATAATTAGAGAGTTTTTTTAACATTTGTTTGGATCAGTGCAATGTTATTATAATTTGCCACAAGTGTGTCTTTTTTTTAATTCAGGGTAAAAATATCCTTTATACAAACCCTTAAATAAACCATTTATTTAACCACTATTTTATTTCATTTTTGGAATATACTGGTGCATTTGTTTTCTCTTCACTTTTTATTTCTGTAAGCTGTGATGATGAATGTCTTCCTGCTGCAGACAAAAGACTTGTTGGTTGTGAGCTTTGAATATAATTTCTATAGGTTCATGTAGAGGGTCTGCCTGTAGTGGGAGCAGTGAGGAAATTATCTATATGAACACATGAAATCAGTTCCTTTGCCAGATATGGCAGGACTAAATGACACTATTATCAGAGGTCTTTTGCTCTATTTTCTTGAAATCACACACACTTACAGAAAGTGATTTGAGTCACAAAGTGCCCTATACTGTACGTTCTGCACCTCCCTCTGCTGTCTCTCTGAATACAGTAATCTAAAGATGACGGGGGTCGAACACGCTGTGAAGAAATGTCCTCATTGTTTCTTTGCTCCCCACCTACCACACAGACCAATCATACCCTGTTGCTCTGCCTCAGCCTGACACATTACCATAGCAACACTCTCTTTATTGCCATTAGAAAGGAAATTATTCTCTATTAATAGACGTTACAAGAACAAAAATAAATAAATAATTTACTACAGGAAACCAGAGGCTATTGTACTGCTATTTTTGTCTGTGTGAAAAAAGTTCAGTTTCATAACACGTTGGATTTGATTGATCAGTGTATCACAAGTTGTATAAGCTTCTGCCCCACATACGGATAATACTGATCATAACAGATTTTACATGAATCATCTGACTGATGTGAAATTATGTTTGGAAGTATGGTAGTGACACGAATAAGAAAAAATAAATCAGAGGAAGAAGGATATTGAGAATGTTGAGAATGAAGCCAAAATGTGGGTAATTTAGTCGAAATGCTGACAATTAAGTGGAAATACCATTTCTAGAATAAAACTTAGATGTTGAGAACAAACTAAAAATGTTGAGAATAAAGTTAAAAAGTCATGAATAAAGTTCAGATATTGAGAATAAAGTTGAAATATCGAGAATAAAGTGGAAATACCATTCCAAGAATAAAGTCAAAATGTTGAAAATAAAGCTGAGATGTTGAGAATAAAGTGGAAATATCCAGAAAATAAAAATCAAAATGTTGAGAATAAATTCAAAATGTTGAGAATAAAGTGGAAAGTTGAGAATTAGGTCAAAATGTTGAGAATAGATCTTGAAAAAACAAAATCCAAGGCAACTCTTCTCTGGTGCAAAAGTCATATGCATATGGCATAAGGCATACGCCCTGGTGAAGGCCAGTGAGCATGGCCGAAACATGTTGGTGATTTTAATGTTTATCATGAACTAGCCATTTAATAAAGGCCTTTTAACTTTTGCACCAGAGAAGAGTTGCCTTGGATTTTGTTTTTTCAAGATGTACTGCACTTCCTGACCAAAGAGCACCTTCCTGATACCATGATACTGCAACCCACATGAGCACTTCATCTGCTGTTGTCTTCATGTTGAGAACAGAGTCGAGAATAAAGTTGAAAAGTTGAGAATTAGGTCAAAATGTCGAGAATAAAGTCAAAATGTTGAAAATAAAGCTGAAATGTTGAGAATAAAGTCCAAAGTCGAGAATTAGGTCAAAATGTTGAAAATAATGCTGAAAAGTTGAGAATAAAGTTGAAATATCCAGAAAAAAATCAAAATGTTGAGAATAAATTCAAAATGTCGAGAATAACGCTGAAATGTTGAGAATAAAGTTGAACGTTGAGAATTAGGTCAAAATGTTGAAAATAGAGTCAAAATGTTGAAAATAGAGTCAAAATGTTGAGACTAGAGTCGGAACATCGAGAATAAAGTTGAAAAGTCGAAAATTAGGTCAAAATGTTGAAAATAAGGCTTAAAAGTTGAGAATAAAGTTGAAATATCCAGAAAAAAATCTAAATGTCGAGAATAAATTCAGAATGTTGAAAATAAAGCTGAAATGTTGAGAATAAAGTCGAAATATTGAAAAGAAAGTTGAAATGTGGAGAATTTCAAATTCTTAGTCAAACATTTGAGAATAAAAAACGAGTGTTAGCATGTGTCGATGAATTAGTGAAATTGTACTTCAGAATTTATTTTAGTAACAAGGAAATTATTTTTCTTTTAGCGTATAAACAGCAGTGTGATATAAATATCAGGAATTTGAAGAGTTTGTTCTGTAAACTGTGTCAGGAGTTCAGGAGAAACCACATTAACAGATGTGCTCATATTCATGCAAACTGAAATATCTGTAATGGACGGATGAAGGGGCGTCAATGGCTCCACATGCAGAACACAGAGAGGACATGTTGTATCACAAGATTTCATCCTCCTCTGATTTATTGTTTCTCATACTGACAAGGTCGACTGTATCCTTGACGTGTGGCCCTTATACTCCTCTTATATCATGCACCTCTCTGTGCTGTAGCTTTTCATGCCAAGGCTGAGGCATCTATTCACATCTGTTCACATGAATATATTCAAACAGTCTAATGAAACACACACACACACACACACACACACACAGCCTCCTATTGGAGAGTAGAAGCATATTAAAACTGCCTGCATGAGGACGATTGTTCAGCCTTCAATGGGCATTTTATGTAACTCTCACAAGGTTACAGGAAACTGCTGCGTCGACGTGCAGCTGGCTGTTATACACCGACAGGTTGTGAGAGCCAAGAGATGGAAAAGATGGAAGAACGAGGAGCATGCAAACTAAAACTCTTCTTCTCTCTTTTATATCACGCTGCGTTTTCCTCCTGATCTCTGACAAGATTGTTCCTGCACATTTCAAACAGCAGAACAGACGATTTAGGACGTGTATGGAGGTTGTACAGAAGTCGTTCCTCCTGCTTTCACTGAAGCCACATGATGCTCACTCTGAGTTAAATATTCATAATCTGGATGTTCATTTTTTTACACATTTCTCTGAAAATTAACCCAACATATATGTCATTTAAATCTCTGAAAACTTTGTAGAACTTTGACTATACATGAGACCCATCGAGTTGTCCCAGCAGAGTTTTTAGATACCTTACATGATGCAGAGTTGTGCGGCCCGATTGTGAGAAAAATGTGGAGCCTCTTTGGTCTTTTAAATTAGAGTTGCATCATGAGAGAGTGAAGATGGATGATGCAAGTTGAGGACATTTCTTTGCTTGCGTTTTTTTTTTCCTGTTCATGAACTATCTTATCATCGTGCTACGATTCACCTGACATTTCAATCATGAGACACCCGTTCTGAGAGAGAAGAATGTTGCCGACTAGACCGGTCATGATGTCATGTATTTGAGGAGGGAGGTAAAGATGTGGTAGATCAGGGAACCCTGACACTATGGAGTCTAGACGTTGGAGGAACTGGATGTGAAGAGAAGGCTTTTGATGAGCTCATCCTGGGCTCTGGATAAGATGAGTGGAGGTGAACGGGGTCTAAAATGACAGCTGACAGGAGCAGAGAGGAGAACGGGTTTAAAGTTTGGCAGCAGCGACATGAATGGCTGAAGGAGATCGTGGCAAAGTTTGATTGGCTAACCAGGAGAGGGAACGCCCATAATCAGCTGACTGGAGGAAGCCGTGGGATAGAGAGAGAACTGTGAACGGATGAAGAAAGTCTTCCTGATTGAACTTACGCTGAGCTTCATATATTGCACCATCGGACATGCCTTAAATTTGATAGTGTCTGAGGTAGATTGGAACCATGATGTTATTACACCCATCAAGTACCAAGTGCAAATCCTCAGAAACGTAGCTACATGTCGCGGTGACGCAGGCCTGTCTCTGTAAGCTGAAACCATTTCCCTCAGTGGAAACAAAGCTTTGATTTACTTTAATTTCACAGATAAGAAACAATAAATTGTGAAGACAATAAAGCCTCCACTAAAATAGCATTTTAAGTCTTGTGTGTGATTTATCCTGGCTTCATATGAGCAGAGGAAAAGTCCGCTAGCTGCTAGGCTAATTTATACAATGTAAAATGCCATAGGCTTGTGCTAATAACGTTAGCATGTTGTATTTGTGGGGAAAATGTGTCCAGATAAAGACAAGTGTTTGTCTGGGAATGCTACGAGTTATAGTGAAGCTGATTTGTGTACTTGTGTTTGAAATTGTCTCTATTAAGCCATGTTTAATGTGTGTTTAATGTGTGTTTAACGTGTGTTTTGAATCAACTAAACTTTACAGCACTTCAGAGAAAACCCAACTGCAGAGCGACAGACATGTATAAATGCTCACGATGGTGTAGGCTCTGCATAGAGCTGACATAAAAGTATAAATCCCGCTTCAATTGACAGTATGCAGAGGCCTTGAGAGGCTGAGCTACTTTACCTTTTTCATTCTTCTCACTTATAGATGAACATTCTTTCATAACCTGAAACATTCAGCCTGCATAACGCTGATGTAATAATGAGCACAGCTGCAGCTGCTTCATGTTCTTCATGGTTCTCACTGTAACTATTGAAGTTGTTCTCCTGTTCTTCTCTCCGTCCTGCAGGGTCCTGAGGAAGTTCAGGTACCTGTTGAATCCCAGACAGGTGTACACTTTGGACCAGGGGGGACCGATGACGGGGTAAGTGCTGCGTTCAGGTCCTCGGTGCTACTCTTATGTTGGTGAATGCATCAGGACACAGTTTTTAACATAAGCTCAGCAATCAGAGCATTGACATCTTAATATGAGGGCAGCAAAACAGACTGTTGTTGCTTTAATAAAGAAGTCAGGCACTAATTGGCCTTTTTCCATCATTCAGTGAACAACCATGATTTCATTTAACTCTTAGTGACTGTAACGCCAGGGCCACACCGCCCGTGGAAGCGCCGCGAATAGCCTCGAAGCACCGAGAAGTGAAGGCAGTTTCCTTTCGGTGCCAACTGTGTCATCCACACTGGCCGCGGCGCGGGAAGCTCTGCGGCAGGCTCTCGATTTGCAGCGATCAGTTCGGCGTCTGGTCTATTTTCTGCGCGAGCTGCGAGCGAATGTGTCAAGCCAGGCAGTGAAAAACAACAGCTGGGAGCAGAATCGCTTGTCGACAGTGTGGAGAAATGCGCGTCTGATGTGAACGGAGGTTCTCCGGCGCGCGCGAGAATTTCGGTGCGCTGCGCTTCGCAGGCAGTGTGGCCCTGGCGTAAAGGTGTTCTCTGCAGTGAGCGCGTGCTCAAGCACCTGCCCTTTGACCCTCTGTGCAGATAAGTGCCCCTTTTGCAAGACATGTTTTTTCAGTTTCTTTTAATAATTGTTTGTCGTTGCCGTTGTGATATTTAACCACTGTTAGAACATCATAATACAGCCAGTCTAATTCAGGTAGTGACCCAACATTAGTCTTAACAACAAGTGAAAAACACACTGTCTCCCTCCAACTCTGCCAGATTCAGGTTCACCCGCTGCCCAGTGTGAGCAGAGACAAATGCCAAATAGCTTTCTCACTTCCACGTGTCTTTTTTCACCAAAACTCAATTTGAAATAATGTTTGTGTCTCCAATGTCACGTCTGTGGTGATTAATTGAGACAAAAATGACATGAGGTTTGATGCTACGCTGCGTAAAGAGCGCAGAGGAGGAGAGGAGGAGCTGCAGGCATCTGTTCTCTGGGATTCTTTGTTGAATATTTAAATGTTATTTAGAAGATAATTATATGATTTAAAAGGGAATGAGGAGAGGAAGAGAACAAATTGAGAAGAGGACAGCAAAGGAAAGGAGGAGAGGAGAGGAGAGTTAGAACACACTTAGCCTGATTGTCGATTGATTTATGCTTCTGTAAAGTTATATTTACCTGCATGAATTTCAAAATAAAATTCTGAATACAGTTAAATATCCCAGTAAAAGCCTGTGAGGTGATAATAATGTCATTTATTGTGAAAGATTACAGTTACATATTATAACTTCCTGGAAATAATTAGCAGTGTACCTTTTTACAAAGCACCAACCTCACCTGCTTGCTGTCATTAGCAGGGCGCGACACACACACACACACACACACACACACACACACACACACCTGCCTGAGGCTGCAGCCCTGAAACGTCCTGATCACAGTAACATAAGAAAACAGTCTGTAGATAAATACAGCACCACACACTGAGAGCGGGTCATGAGTGATCATTTAGAGGAATTACTTTTGTATGAGTCTATACATTGTTTTTTATTTTCTAGGTAAATCCTGCGCAGTGCACCGTTGAGCTGCATCAGGAGTTTGTGTTTCAGAATGAGCATCACAGTTAGTTATTGTTTAGTCAGAGAGCTGAGCTATCAGACCTCGTTTCTCCTTCATGTCAGGCTAACCTGTGGAGGTCAGTGAAGAGGAATGGGAACGCCACATTACTGCCGTGCTGTGCATTTGACCTCCTGACACACACACAAACACACACACACACACACGCTCATACGTCAGAGCTGAGCACAGCTTGTACTTTGGAATGAATGCTGTTGCGCCATTCAGGGAAGAAAACTGCCCGACGCAGCTAAAGGGCAGTAAATGCTTTACCTTGAAGGTGGAGCACCCCCTTCACCATCCCTTCACTTCCATCTGTGTGAATCCCTCTGCTCCTATTGTTTATTCACTGCTCTCTCTCTCTCTCCGTCACGACTGGCAGAGCAGCTGCCCTCGAGAGCTGGTAGTAGAAACAGCGTCCCGATGACGCACTCAGGTCTTTGGGGAGAATACTGTAGACAGACGTGGCTTCAAACACAAACACTGCGTTCACGTGATACTGGAACTGGAAAAGACGTCACTATTGTGATCTGAGCCTTCTGGAATTTAAATGTTTGTAATCTCTTCATACTGTCATTTAACTCGCATTATATTGGACTCATGCTTCATTCACGTGCTCCTCAGATGGTCCCATTTTTGTCCAAGCTTTAAGTTGTCATGTGGAAACAACATGGATGCTACAAAGACGATGTGTGTTATTTTATCGCTCAGTGTTTAAACATGTCAACAACAGTTTGAAGCTTTATATTCATTGATTTTTTTCCAAGAACTTGTTTCTGCACCAGGACATTCCCTTAATCTACTTAACCATTGCTTAATGTGATTTGTAATCAGGGTTTATGCTAATCAGTAACTTTCCTAAATACTGTAGGCCACTCTTTGTGGACAGCATCTCCAACATAATTACTGCACCTCTTACGCACTGTATCAATCTATCTCTACTCTCTGGAGTAGTGCCCCAAATGGCAAAAGTTGCACGAATCACACCAGTCTTTAAATCTGGGGATAAGAACGATCTGAGCAACTACCGACCAATATCAATCTTGCCTACTCTCTCCAAGGTCCTGGAAAGAGTAGTTTACAACAAACTCAACAGCTATCTTGACAAGCTAAACATCATTGTCCCATCCCAGTATGGATTCAGAAAGGAAAATACTACATATATGGCAGTACTTGACTTAACTGATAAAATCCATGATGCAATTGACAAAGGCGACTATGGTATTGGCATTTTTTTGGACTTGTCCAAAGCTTTTGATACCATTAAGATTGACATCCTAATCAATAAACTACAACACTATGGTATTAGAGGCCTAGTGCTAGACTGGTTCCGCAGCTACCTGTTCGGAAGACATCAATATGTTTTCATTAACAACCACAAATCATCATACAAACCCATCAATCATGGAGTTCCCCAGGGTTCCATCTTAGGGCCGCTTCTCTTCATCTTATACATAAATGACTTTGTTAATTCCTCGTCCATACTACATAAAGTATTATTTGCCGATGATACAAACTTGTTTTTTTCCCCCAAAAATCCAAATACACTTGAACAAATCATAAATAGTGAGTTAGTGAAAATAGACACATGGTTTAAATGCAACAAACTCTCTCTGAATAAAAATAAAACAAACTACATTGTGTTCCGCTCTCATAAAAAAAATGACATTAAACAAATTTGCCCAAAAATAAACGGACAAAACACTGAAAGAGTCGGCCTACAAAATTCCTGGGGATCCACATTGATGAATTCCTTAATTTTAAAAGACATATTGATGATCTCACAACTAAACTGTCTAAATATGCTGCTCTGTTCTTTAAGTTGAGACATTATCTTCCACTCTCTGCACTTCTCATTCTGTACAAATCTTTGTTTGAACCTCACTTACAATACTGCAATATCATATGGTGTAACACATTTCCAACTCATTTACAAAAGCTTGAGATACTCCAAAAAAAAGGCATACGTGCCTTAACATGGTCTGAGTTTAACGCTCCCACTAAAATGATTTTCCATCACTACAATCTTCTGAGGCTTAGTGAGTACAACTACTTTCAGAATGCTTGTGTAATGTACCAGACTGTCCACAAACTAAACCATAGACTATGTGACCTCATCCCAATCTGTGCTCCTAGGCACACCTATACCACCAGGAATAAAAATGTAATCACTGGAAAAAAACGAAGACTAAAATGTACTAGCTTCATCATTGTGTGCAGAGGACCACAGATTTGGAATGAGCTTGATGAAATACTAAAAATGTCACATTCCATCTCCATCTTCAAGGCAAAACTAAAAATTCAACTCCTAGCAATGTATGTTTAATGTGCTGATTAATAATTGTATGAATACCTGTATCTTATTGCATCTATTAATTTCTCTTGGTTAACATTGCTACTGTACTTCGCATCAAATCCAATGTAACCATAATACTGAGATTGTCTATTGTTTATTGTGTGTCTATTATCTATCTGTATGTTGTCCATATTATAAGGATATCTGGCCAATATCCTATATTCATGGAAAACCGGGCCCCCTATTAAAAGCTTTAAATAGCTTCCTTGGGGTGACCCTTTTCACACATCCGACTGTGTAAAAATACTTGTTGTATACACCATGTATTGTATTGTACTTCCTGGATGATATGTGAATAAAACTAAACTAAACTAAACTAAACTAAACTAAACTAACGCTTACAAATTAATGTCATATTGCAAATTACATCTGATCAAAAATTTGAAATACAGTGTGACTCAATAACCAAATAACTACACATTGACTTTCGTCCACCATTTTTCTGCGTGACATGACGTCAACTCGGCAAGTTGAGTATAAAAATTCCTGCTGGCTGCAGGGTTAGTTACTGTGACGTCACCCATTGGTCTGTGGACTCCCGTTTTGAAGCCTTGGGTTCGACATTTTGATCATCGCCATCTTGGATATTCTTGGCATATTAGGATGAGGAGGTGGAGCTAACCCTAACGCTAGATGCAAGCTTGGTTAGCATGCTGCATTTACAGCTATGGTTAACTGTGGTAGTGCTAAAAAACAGGCTTAAAACCATGAAAACAAAATGTACTTACCAGAAGAACTGAATATCTGGGACTGGTTGCACAAATCACCTTAATTTAGGATTGTCCATAAAGTCAAGGTTAAGATTTTCTTAAGATAAAATTGGTTGCACAAAACACATGTTCTCCTTCAGGTTTCCTTTAAATGTTCACTGAAGTATTTCAGGTTTTCTCCTTATCTTGGTCTTGTACTTAGGGAATTTCTTTAAGTTAGTTAAACCATTGCACAGAAGCCTTTAGGCGTCAAAAACTCCAGTGCAAGCAGACAAATGGTTACCATGGAAACTGTAAAATTTTACCACTGCGAAATCTCTTTGAATGCAGTAAATGCCTTAAAAAATTTTGAACTAAAGAAACCTTCATGTACATCCCTCAGCAAAGGAAAAAATAAGCCTGTAGTAAGTGTCATACTTAAGGCAAAAAATGAAGTTGTCTTGTGCAGCTGTCACTTGACTCCTTAGAGGGTCTTTTAGTCCAACTAAACACTGAACAAGACTTTTTTAAGGACACCAAAATGTGAACTGAAAACGCACTTAAACAGTGACAGCTTCAGCTACACCCTAACTCTGTGAGTCTGGGGTTACACCATGGTTATGTTACCTAACCAACGGTGTTACCATGGTAACAGCTTTTCAACAGATGGCATACAGCCTGTCACTCAAAGCGGCCACACTCTTAATTATGTGTAACTTTAAACCTTAATAACATTCAAATTGGTCAGTTATATAAAAATGAACCACCACAGAGTATAAAGATAATGGATGTACCGTGACGTCACTCACTGGTTTGTGGACTCCTGCTTTGAAGCCTCGAGTACAGCATTTTAGCCGTCACCATATTAGTTGTTTTGGAACCAGACGTGCCCATACCTTGTCTGAAATTTAATAAAGTAAATGAGTCATCTAAATAATCAGCTGCATTCATTAAAAAGGGAAAGTAACTGTTGTAACTTGTAGCCGTATGACCATCAGTGAATGCATACAGTACAATATATATATATATATATATATATATATATACTGTACATACATATATATGCCGTAAAAATATACAATTAAAAAAATTTCAGTCAATAGCCTGGGCCATTATTTACTTAAATCACTGAACGCCTTTAATTCCTTTCACACAAAACTGTTGCTCAGCAAAGATCCAGAAATACAATCAAATTGTTAATTTAAACCAGTATGAATATTACTGTATAAAAATTAGGCTTCAGATAATGTATAAATTATCACTCAAGGATTACGGCACCTGACATACCGACACAACACCACTTTATCCTGTTAAAACAATCCTCACAACTTGGATTAATTTTTATGAAAATCCCTCTTCAATTCTTTTGATCTGAGGACCGTTACAGACTGAAGGAATATGAATAACTTACAGGGTAATCGAGGAATGGACACTTAATTTGAGGTAGCCAACAACCTGCTTTTATACATCTGGAAAGCTTCTATTAAAAAAAAAAAGAACTGCTTGACAACCAGACCAGGCCTCTAATTGAGACAGGCCTTTATTTGTCAAAATGTGTAGCCAATAGGGATGCACCGAAAGGAAAATTTGTGGCCGAAGCCGAATAAAATTAAATGCTTGGCCGAATACCAAATGCCATTTTTTAGTTTTTCATTAGTTTTTGCAGATGAACCCCCTCCAGATTAGTGTTGTCACGGTACCAAAATTGGGACCCACGGTACGATACCAGTGAAAGTATCACGGTTCTGAGTAGTATCAGGATACCACAGCGAAAATGAGGCAGATGTGCCTTTTGTCATTTATAAAAAGATAAATCATTTTCTATAATACATCAATGATATTTCAATGGAATAAATTACTTATTGACTTATTCATACTTCAACAACAGCATCAATAAGTGATTAACATAGGGGGGATCAAAATAAAATAAATAAATAAAATAAAAATCACCCAGCCACCCTCCTCCCCTGACAAGTAAAGAACAGTCCCTTCATAAGTAAAGAACAGTCCCTAAAGTGCGGTGAGGTTTGTGGACCGTTACCTGCCACAAAGAGAGAAATGTGAACGGCTCGTTTCTCCTCTGACACGCCACATACCTGTGTGCCGCCACAGCTCGGCTGTTCAGGTACTTCTGGGCAGTCATGACACCAAGAAGAGGATATTATTGGAGCTGGACTTCTCCGTCGCCGGTAAGCCTTGCACCGCGGAGCACTATGGCCGCTGTATTTGACAGGAATACACATTGCTGTCCGTGTCTGTGACCCCCGTTCAACCCACAACCGGTGGGATTTGCCTTTTGTTTCTGCTGCTTGTTGAAATCTGTACTCACACAGTGTGCTGAATGATTTATTTTGCTCGCACAAAACTATTTTTAGTCGCAAATGCGAGTGCGGTGATGGAAGGAGTAAGATATCGCCACACTGCTGACATTTTACTCCATCCGTCACAGCACGCTGTTTGATTGCGTCATCAAAACACGCCGCTATTATTCTGCCTTGCTTTTCACTTATTCCACCGAATACCAAATGTGTAGTTTCTTTTGCAATATTTGGCCGAATATAGGTTAGGTTAGGTTAGGTTAGGTTAGGTTCTTTAATGTCCTCATGGGGATAACTGTTTTTACACATCATCAGTCAGGTTGGTTTCGGTTACCGAATATTCGGTGCATCCCTAGTAGCCAAGCTAGGATAGTAAAAGGGACTGGCCGTTTAATTGAAGTTTTACAGTTACAGTTCAGTGACACAACATCCTGAACTAAACAGAGGATATTAAAAAGAAATAAACTATTAATCGTAGCCTTTTTTTATTAACTGGCATTTAATTTAATGTCATCACTTCTAGTGTATTAAATAATAGTGTCACTTTTGTCAATTTCTCATCTCATTCATGATAAAACATTTCCAGTGCTCTATCCTGTGACATTACCTCAGAGAAAGAACATTTTGTCATGATTGGGACTTACAGTGATTATGTAATTATAAATAAAGAAGCTCTTTGTCATGCTCAGCTTCATCTTTTCAAGTGCGTATGTGTCTATTATTCCAATAACACACATCTGAGCGCAGGATGATGTAATACTGTTACCACTGAGCGGTGGGGGAGCTGTGCTGAGAGGGGGAGAGAGGCTCTACAGTACGTGAAAGTGAATATTAACACATGCATACAAATAAACACACAGAGGCTGAATGAAGGTCTGTTGACACGTAGAGGGTTAACCTGCTCTCAGCTGAACTCTCCACAACTGTTACCATGGGCTCCCTAGCAACAGGCTCAGCAGGCTGCGAGGTGAGAGGCAGCTTACTCTGAGTAATTTGTTTAGGGAATGCACTTCCTCGCTGGATTTTCGGTCATTACAAACACTGTTTCAGCCTCTTCCATTAATGTGAGACCTCCATTTGTTTCTCTGTTGATGCACATGTTCCTCTGAACCTGTCATACATAAAGCATAGACACAAACAGTCGGGATTAGATGGGTTCATTAAAATTTTATGCTGACATAGAAGGGTTTTCTTGGATGCTACACAGCTCCATGTTGTGAGAATGTTCCCACAGCGGGTGCATGTTGGTGTAGTTTCTCTGCACGTCCATTGGAGAGGGCTGTTTGCCTCGTGGCTTCTGCATCGCCTGAACTGATCCAGATATTATCCAACACCTACTTTGATCTGAGCGCACCACTGAGAACACAGTTACATCAGAGCAAAGACTGAGGAGTCTGTTTTAAATGTCTCAAGGATTAATGCTGGCAGTATTCTTTCAGGTACCGATGAGACATGTAATCTGATGCCGGAGGTCCAGTTGGATAATAGATCAGCTAGTCTGAAGACTTATCAGGTGCTAAAACCCTGATTGCGAGCTAAACAGCAATTGAACGGCTTTCAAAATAAAAAAAATAGTTGCCTAACACAGCGTCTTGCTGAAAGATGTTGCGCTGTGGCCCAGTAAAAGTTGAACCAGATTAAACTTTTCTGCTGGACGACCTTGCAGTCTGATGTCATTTAAAGTCTTTTCAGATGGTAAGCAACATTCTGCCTGCGTAACCATGAATAGACAGTCAACACCAGGCGCTCCATGCATGGTACACATGGAAACGATTTCTTTGCACTAGTGTGTCCCGGCCGGTACAGCTGTATTTTCTTTATAGGCTATAGTAACATAATTAAGATATATCTTCAAATGGTAGCAATCTATGTTTTTAATGCCAATCACAGACTTTTAGCTTTTAGCTTTTAAACATAATCAGCTCTGTTTTAGCACCTGTATCTTTAAAGGCCCTGACACACCAAGCCGTCAGTCGGCCGTCAGTGAGCGTCTGTCGGCCTAGTTTTTGCAGTGTGTCCTGCACCATCGGCACTTTGCTGTCGGCGTTGGCGGCTTTTCAGCCGATTGAGCATGTTGAATCGGAGGCGGAGCTTGTCAGTGAGCGAGATCGCTCTGATTGGCTGTTGGCTCAGCTGCCCCACAGACCCGCTGCTTCTTCACACTTTAACCTGAATAACAAACCGGAGCTAGCTGGGAGCGTCAGTTAGCCTCCGCTAGTCTCTGAGCTAGCCCCGGCTCTCCGTTTGGATCCAACCGGAGCACCGAGCCCTGGTTTGTTATTCAGGTTAAAGTGGGAAGAAGCAGCGGGTTTATCGGGCAGCTGAGTGAAGTGGAGCCTGCGGAGGAAACACCGGGACCGTCTGGATGTAATAGTCCGTGGAGGTGCTGCGGTGCTGACAGGATGTACCACTCTCTCACTCCGCTCTCTCTCACGCAGGCGCAGAACGTACGTGCTACTTGGCCGTCGGATGTAGTCCGTGTAGTGTGTTCAAATGCAACTGACACAGGGCGACGTGAGGCGACGTAGACGACTCAACGGTTGGCTTTCATCACCGCTAGTTCTTTGATGTCGGTTTGGTGTGTCTGGACCAAACCGACATCAAAGAACTAGCGGTGATGTCGGTTTGGTGTGTCTGGACCTTTAGCCCCCTCCCTAAAACCCAGTCTGTTCTGATTGGTCAGCATCCTTGGTATTTCTGCCCAAAAACTGCCGCTGGAGAACGACTGTAACAGACAACAGAAGCACTCCCTACTCTAAAAAAAAATCACCCTGCTTAAAACAACCTGAAATTTGGGAGGAATTAACAACATCAGCAACCAAGATTACATGTTTCCTTGATGTTCACATGTAGCTACGTGTACATTAATAGTACACGTGCAGCAGCAGAACGACTGTTACAGAGAATAGCAACACTTTCTGCTGCATTAAAACACTAATATACCCTTCAAACACAACCAGACATGTTCCAGCAGGAATATGATCTGAAATCTGGAAGGAATCAACAACATCAGCTACCAAGATCACATTTTTGTCTCCAATGTTAGCATGTAGCTACATGTAGCAGTGTATTTGCAGCCAGGAAGTCACTGTCACAGAAAATTTCTACTGTAAAAAATTACCCATAGGAGCTTCTCACCCTAAATCTTTACAAACTGACGTGTTCCAGCAGGAATAAGATCCAAAATCAGGGAGAAATAACAACATTGGCAACCAAGATTACACGTTTCCCTGATGTTAGCATGTGGCTACATGTAGCAGTGTATCTAACAGAAGTCCTCGCAGTAGCCTGGAGCAGATGACCATATAAAGAAATGCTTTACAAGTTGACGTCAGCTTGTTGCCGAAGTAGAAATAACGCTTGTTCAGAACAATCTGAATCCTGCAGGTTTCTGCTCACAGGGAACTTTCACATACGTTTATTATTTAAAACTGTGGCCATGTTTAATATGAACGTCCTCCATTGCAATATTATATATATGTATAAGACAGAAAATAAATAAAAGTACAAGTGGTCCCTTTAATGTTGAGTGAGCCAGTCATCGTGTTAGTGCCATCACATCACCAGGACAAATCGCCACCTACAACACCAGATAAGTATTTGCCTCTTTATTTTGAGATGGACATGATTTAGAGGGTCTGTGTGCTGTCAGTGTGCAGGGCCAGGTGGTCGGTGTGAAAGGGGACTGTGCCCTGTATGCAGCTGTCTCATGACGGAGAGAGATGAAAGCTTCTGTCGACACCTTTGTCCCAACACACATTAAAGGTCCCTTTGAAGGGCATGCACTCTGTGACTACGGTTTCTAGGGAAAGGAGCGGAGTGAACACAGCTGGAGAGGGCACACATTGATTAAACTCTCTCTGTCTGTCCCTGTGCCCATCAGCCTTTCAGCTCAGTTCATTAAATCATTCAGAGCTCAGAAAATCCCCGTCTCAACTTTTCTGAAATCCAATCAGAGGATTTATCACCTATAATGCACTCTGACATTGAGACTGAGGAGCCTGTGGAGAAACATCCAAACAATACACGTGTAAAACTCTTGTTTTCTTTCTACATGTGGTGCTTAAAGCTGTGCTGGATCTTCTGTCTCCTCAGGCTCAACTTTTTCCATGATGTCCCTGATTTCCGGGTGCTTGCTTGTGGAGGTGACGGTACTGTGGGCTGGATCCTCGACTGTATAGGTACACAGATCCTTCCTCTGGACTCATGACAAAATCACCAATGGTTACAACTTGAGTCTTTTCATAGTTTGGGCCATGGTCTCTAGAGGGCATGTTAACATTGTAATCCTCAATTTAATGCTGAGATCTGGGATCTCTAAAAAGAAACCAACAATTATGAGCAGCCAGAAGGGCAGACGGGTTGTAAATAAACCCTCTGATGTGCCAAACGTATTTGACGATGAAAACAAAGGCAAGATTAAAAATGTCAAACTTTGACTTGCTGTAATCCTGAACATGTTCATGTGTAAGGAAGGATGATTAACAACATTGTGTTTCAAGCTCCCAGCAGTTTTAAATGTGCAACATTTCAATCTAACTTAGATCATCATGATTAGACAGAGCTTCACAACATGTTCTCATCACAAATACTGATGCTTTCCCACAACCCAGTCTCACTCTGAAGTGATTGAATACTGGCGGTTGGTCAGTGACTTCCAGCAACAGACACGAACAAAAAAAGCCGTCTCTTCATGTTGGCATGATATCGGCCAGTCACTGTTATGGTTTAATGGCGCCCGGGCAGCAACAGGAAAACAATGAAAGTTAAGGCGGCTGAGGTCAGAGTAGGGCAGGAAGGAGGGGTGGTGGATGGACTTTCACCCACAAGGCCGGTGTTTGCTTCCCTTGTGATTTTAAAGCCAAACTCTGTTCTTTCTTCCTAAACCCAACCACGTGGTTAATCAGTCCATCAACTTCGCAACTGAGAAGCTTTTTGACTCAGAAAGTAGTGACGTTACCACCATGCTACTGAGAAATGGAGTTAGTAACGAGACACGACTGACTAACACTGTACGTCAGTCGCTCTGAGTGTTAAATATTGTCGCAGATGAGTTTACACTGGAATAAGTTCAAAGTCCTGTGCATCTCATGGAGACGGCGAAGGGTTCCTTCCTTCTGCATCAGTTTCACACCAAGGGACGTGACAGAGCTGGGATGGGATTCGATCAAACGATCACTATGTTGCACAATTAAAATTGCTGAGAGCTTCAAGACACTGTGCACATCTTTTGTCTGATTTTGCCTTTGTTTAATTTTTTTGATCCAGCACTTGTAAAAGTGTTTTTGTTTCACAACAGTACATAAAAAAAGATTTCTTGGTTCTGTCCTGTCTGATAATCTGACAGGACGTTGCTTCTCTTGTCCCATCAGGCTTTGTTGTAGCAACTTGGCAGGTTCTCAGATTCAGTTCAGATCTTTTTTTTTTTTAATTTCAATTTTGTTTATAAAGCTCAATATCACATATCACAGTTTGCCTCAGAGGGCTTTACAACATATGACACCCTCCATGCTTTGACCCTCACAGTAGATCAGGAAAAACTCCCCCCTAAAAATAGGCAAAAACCTCAGGTAGCACAACAGAGGAGGGCTCCCTCTGCCAGGACAGACAGACATGCAGTAGATGCACAGATCTCTGCAATGAACTTGTTATTATAATGTCAATATAACCAACAGACACAATGGCCGAAGCGATGAAAATCAAGTTGTCCTAGAAACACCTGTTTCAAGGACGGTTCAGCTAACCAAACATAAGATGGATCTGTTTGTCTTTGCCTCTGCAGATAAGGCCAACTTTGCCAGGCACCCTCCGGTGGCCATCCTCCCTCTGGGCACAGGGAACGACCTGGCACGCTGCTTACGCTGGGGAGGAGGTGAGGCACTCGCTCAATCATCGGTGTGTGTGTGTGTGTGTGTGTGTGTGTGTGTGTGTGTGTGTGTGTGTGTTTTCTGCAGTGTTTCCCATTTGTCTTCATATAGACATTTATAAAACTTACACGAAATAAAAACCATAAAAACCAAACCAGAGCAACACAAATCAGTCAGATTTGTATGTACATCAGCTGATCTCAAACAGCCTGATCAGGAAGGGAGTCAGCTGATAGATCACATGATTCCTTTTGTATGCAACCAATTAGCAGATCTCATTCAGGGCGCCCTATTTAAACTGTTGCTGCTTCCTCTGCAAGCTGCTTTGCAACCTGCCTCCACCCCAGCTCCTCCTTTTTATATTGTGTCTGACTTATCAATGTCATTTCTGTTTGTCACTGGTGCTGTTCTGTTCTGTTCCCAGGGGTCTTTGCTGCTGCTGCTCTCTCTGCCTTAGGCTTTCCTTGTATGCATGTGGAAGGGCAGAGAGGCCCCAGAACAGAGCCATATCACAAAATATCAAATTGCTTTCTTTGATTAAAGTGGTCCTGACTCAACT
Source organism: Epinephelus lanceolatus (assembly GCF_041903045.1). Lineage (NCBI taxonomy): Eukaryota > Metazoa > Chordata > Actinopteri > Perciformes > Serranidae > Epinephelus > Epinephelus lanceolatus. Next base: position 42,885,877 of record NC_135747.1, read on the forward strand.
AAAAGTCTGGGAAACTCCGGATCCTGAGGATGAAAAACATTCGTTTAGAGATTTCTAGTTCTCCTCCCAATATTTCAGTGAAAATAATCTGTGAAGGTTCATCTTGGTTTAGTATAGACAGAACAGCAGGGTAGGAAAAGTGTGACAATGTTCATTCTGGTCTGATATTAAGCAAAACACTGGACTAAATCTCAAAATCCCGCTAAATCTAGTCACACTTGACCCACCAGTCGCTACTGAGTGGAGCATAACAGCAGCCACGATCACATGTCATGTCACATTAAAGTTCTCAGTCCACACTGAATACAGTAGGAACAGTCTAACCTTAAACTTGGATCTTTACTTGACCAGTAACCAGTGCAGGGACACCAGTACAGGTGTGATGTGGTCTGTTTTCTGTGTACCAGTTAGAAGTCTAGCAGCAGCGTTGTGTACCAACTGCGAGTGAGATAAGGATGACTGGCTTATTCCCACGTACAGAACATTACAATAATCCAGACAAGAGGAAATCAGGGCTCTCCTGATGATCTTCAGGTTTGAGTTTGGCAATATTTCTGTGCTTGAAAAAGCAACCTTTCTCAGAAGTGTTAATTTGTTTGTCAAATTTGAAGCTGGATCAAAGATGACACCGAGACTTCTGGCCTGGCTATGAGGGTTAGACATACGTTACCATGTTGCTTATTACTAATGCAATACAAGTTGGATTTAGCACAGTGATGCTGTGCCAATGCCAGTTGAACCAGTTTGGCAAAACCGGAAACTGACCCAACTCAACAGAACGGTGTAAAATGTGCAGCTGATTAACTTGACAGCAGCCTGAACACTCAGATAGGGTTCATTTGGATGCTTCGAGAGCGGCTGTGGTTTCAGACAGAGTCTCAGCTGAACACTAGAGTATGGAAGGCAGGCGTGTGTGTGTGTGTTTTTAGGAAATGAAAGACGGGAGGAGGAAAGTGGGAGCTCTTATGTGTCAAATTAAAAACTGTTAATATGCAAAGCACCATTGATTTGTTGCAGTACGTTGGGCCAGTAATTAGAAGAGCTGCTTATGACTGCTTGATTGTTGCTGCTTGGAGGACCAGCAGAGCACTTACACAAGCTTCTGAATGACATTTCGTCATTAAGCTGCCAGGCCTGGGGGCGGCTCTGGGACTTGTTGAATAGATCATCTTTCCTAGAAATAAACATGAAGTAAAAGCTGGAGTCTCTGCAGCCGCTAACGGCGCAGCTCAAGGGATCAGTCAGTCGGTTGGTCGGTTCACCACAACTTTGGTCCAGACTGAAATATCTCTCTAACTATTGGATGGATTGCCATGAAACTTGGTACAGATATGCACGGTGCCCAGAGGATGACTTGTTTCATCTAGTGCCTGACCACACCACATTTTAAGGTGTACACGTCCATGGGCGCAGAGACAGGCACACAACTGCTTTGGTCTGACACCAGACAGATGTGCTTTGTGCTGTGCGTCACTTTGTGTCGTCGTGCGCTGCTTGGTGTAAATAGGGCCCTTAATCTTGTTAGTGCGTGCACACAGGAGTTTTGTCATGTTTCAGTTTATGTCTGTGGCAAAAGCCCCTCTTTCTGTCGTCATCTGTAAATTGGAGAATTAGTGAAACTAATCATGGGCTCCCGAGTGTTTGATACACGTGAGTGCATGATGATGATGATGATGATGTGAGTGTCTGCTCACACTCACAATAAAACGTGCCGAAGGTTCCAGTGGGACAGGGACAATTGTTTTTATATGAAAAGGAAATTGTTCCCTCTCTGAAATTGCTGTTATATCTTTATAGTGGCAGTATGTCAGAATATGCAAACGCTCATATTTCACACACGATGCTCCCAGTGTGATGGGACTCATTAATGCCTCACGCCCTCGTGACACCCTGCTCGGAAGGCACTTCCGCCTCTGATCGCTATTAAGAAGCCAGGCTGCTGAGACAGGCTGTCAGCTGCGGAGCAAAACCAGAGGGCTCCCCGGGGTGCTGTCAGGCCCGGGCCATGATCTAGGTTCGGAGGTGGTGAGGGCGGCGGTCTGTATGAAATGACTGCCTAATCAGTGCCATTGTGTTTCAAGTTTCAACACATAATCCACCATTCCACCGGTTAAATGTAGGGCTTTAAATATGGACTGGGTTAAATAATCATTTTTGAAAATGTATAGCCAGGACCTCTGATTAAAGCCTCCAACCTCCTCCTTATGTGCTATTTATTTTGTGCTGCTGATTTATGTTTATTTATTAAGGGTGAATCAGCCCTCTCAGCAGGAAAACAAAAGGATCTGTGTGTTTGTGTGGTTCAGTTTAGTTTAGTTTATTTGCGCATACATGTATAGAAAATACAGGAAAAAGAAATTAAAAGTTGTGCAGGAGAGGTTAGAGGCCAAAAGTGGCTCATGAAGATATCTCCTCTAATAAATAACAACAATCATACATAAAAAGAAAAATATAAAAAAGCAAGATTGCATAATTGAACAACAGCTCCAGACTAAAAAGTCAAACAGAATTATTCGAGATGCACAATTTACAACAACAAAAATAACACGAACAAATTACATTAATGAAGTGTTGAGTCTTTGCAAATTAGAGTCTTTTCAGGTGTTTTTTGAATAACAATAATGTAGGTGATGATTGTAGAGATAGAAGCAGGTTGTTTCAAAGAGATGCTCCTCTGTATTTCAGTGAATGTTGAGAGAAGTCCAACTATATGAAAGATAAAGGTCCTTAGTCTTGTGGAATATAAGCGAATGTCTGAGGAAGACTTAGGCCACGTTGAATTAGAAAGATCTTATTGAGATAAGTGGGACATGTGGCAGTCCAGGCAGTATTACAATACATAATAAAAGGGTAAATTAAGCTGTAGTACAAAGTTAGAATACAGCAATGATTGACCAGTGAATGAACTCTATTTAAGATACCAGTTGCCTTTATAATCCTTTATCAAGTTCAATATGGTATTTCCAAGTTAGTTTTTCATCAACTACGACCCCTAGAAATTTAATGTGTGGAATCTGAGTGATTTCGATGTTATCTATGAACATTTTGGCTTTATCTTTGTTATATTTTTTATTTTTGTTGAAAAATATCATGAAGTCCAGTTTTTCTATATTGAGAGAGAGTTTGTTTATCTGAAACCATTTGGAAATAGATGATAGCTCTAGTGTGCTAAAATGTTTCATGTTAACATACCAGACATGTATCATCAGCAAAAAAAAGGCAGTATATTTTTGCAGACCCTGGGTATATAATTCAGTTATGTAAATCAAGAACAAAAGTGGTCCGAGAATGGAGCCCAGAGGTACTCCACAAAGTAGCTTAGCTCTGTTTGAATCATACCTATTAATAGAGCCATACTGTTCTCTGTCTGTCAAATAATCAAGCAGACAATTTAAAGCAACATTATGAAAGCTATTTTTCTGTTGTGATCAACTGAGTAAAATGTCTCTGACAAATCTAAGAATATGCTATGAGTAATTTTCTCGTTGTCTAAAGCTTTAGTGATTTCATTAACAAGCTGCAAAAGAGCCATTTACTGATGGCTTTACAGTACGTTGCTCTCATCCATATGCTTTTTCATTCTGGAATATACTAGTTTTTCAAGAACTTTAGAAAAACATGGTAAAACAGATGTAGGATGATGATAATTATTACGTAAGCTGGAATCATCTGATTCACCTGATAGCCACTTTAAGGTCACTAGATACAACCCCTGTTCTGAGCAATAAAGTTCAGACATGCGTGAGAGGCATTTGGTCATATCTTTACTCATGGCTTCTTCCTCTGTGGCTGTCGTCGGCAGGATACGAGGGCGGCAACTTGCTGAAGTTCCTTCGAGACATCGAGCACAGCATAGAGGTGGTGCTGGACCGCTGGAACATCGACATTGTCCCCGATGACAAGGAAGAGAAGGGAGACCCCGTCCCCTACAGCATCGTCAACAACTACTTCTCTATCGGAGTGGTAAGGAAACTGAACATATAACATTACATATGACTGAGTCCATAAACTACTTCCTGTGTGGCCTGAATATGGTTGACACTACTTGGTAAAAGTTTTCAAAAGAAAAAAAATCTACACTATGATTTGCATTTATTTGCAAAATATGCCTCCTAAAGAGCTTGAAAAAGAATTGCATATCCAGTTATCATCCAGTTATAAGGCATTATAATCAGTGTGTAGGTATATCTGAAACTGCTCGAGGTTTGAATCGTATCTCAGAGAGAGAATTTTCTGTTTCCTTTGTTAATTTTGTTTCGTCCTCAGTTCCACTGATGTGTGGGATGCCACAGGGATCTTTTCTTGGTCCTATTTTGTTTTCACTTTACATGCTTCCATTTGGACACATTATCAGTCATTTTAATGGGGTATCCTACCAACTGTTACGCTGATGACACCCAAATCTACCTGTCCTTTAAGCCAGATAATGTTAGTTGTCTGATAATGTCTGTTAACTGTCTGAGCACTTTAATGGAGCTTCACTGCTATGAAGAAATGGATGATTTGTAATTTTCTGCAGTGAAACTCAGACAGAAGTAATAATCTTTGGACCTGAACACCTAGCAAGGAAATTACAACTCTTTACTAGTCCTCTGGAAACTAATATAAAATCTACAGCAAGAAATTTAGGCATCACAATCCTGCTACTTCCTTCTACCTAAGAAATATTATCAAAATTAAATCAGCTGCGTCTTTTCCTGACGTAGACAGGGTTATTCATGCTTTTGTATTCTCGCACCTCGATTAAGGTAACACTCTTTATATGCCTCAGTAAATCTCCATCAGCTCGGCTTCAGCCAGTGCAGAATGCCACAGCTCGTATTTTAACTGGGACAAATCGAAGGTCACATATCCATTTAATCCTCGCCTCCCTCTGTTGGCTGCCAGTTAACTTCAGAATTGATTATAAGATTCTTTTAAGGCTCAACATAGTTTAGCCCCCATTTATATAGCTGAGCTTCTGACTACCTATGCTCCAAGTCGTGACCTGAGATCCTTGAGCCTACCCTCACTAATCGTCCCTAGATTGAGGCTGGTAACACTGGACCTTTAATTCTCTGCCCAGGATGCCATTACTCCACTATCTTTACACAGCAAGCTGTTGGGTGGTCGCTGCCGTATTAGTGCTCTAAATGTTGTCATCAGAACCTTCAACATCTGAAATCAAAGTTGGTACCACACAAAAATAAAATCATCAAAAACCTCTATGTGATGTGGTACAGACAAGCTTTGATCATCACTGTCTGACAGATACAGAGGGAATATCTAAAGACATGAAGTTCATCGAATGATGAATTTCAATAATACATTTGAATGTTAATGAGATCCAGTGGCCTGTGTATACATAAAAGCATAACTTATTTAACACTATATGGTAGATAAAATATGCAGTATTGCAGTATCCTGGCATCAGATTGTCTGACTGAGACGTACGATAGTTGTAACAATAACAACACAGTGAGAGATTACCTGGTCCTTGTGGACACAAGCAATTAGTAGATTCATCAGTGAGTTTCTGCTCCCTCTCGGGCAGGTTTCCTCTTTTAATTGGAGGAAAGAAACATGCTGCCAGGTCCCAGTTGCTTAGCAACCTTTTTACCTTGTCCTGATGGAGATGCTGGCATAAAGGCTCAGGGACGTTTATACAGAGGTGACAAACAAGGCCTTGATGAAGTCATCGCAGAGCTGCTCTGCTGATAGACTCCAGTGTAGTCAAACAGTGGACGTGTCATGGTGAGATGGAAGGATTCTCACAGTTACCAGACTTCAGCGCTCCTGTTCTGAATCAACCTGAGGATATAGGCTTAGAAATACAGGTGATAAGTAGAACCCTATATAGGGTTCTTTGGCTTGTCCCCCATGGCAGAACCCTCTTTGGTTCGTAGTAGCAACTTTTATAAAGGTTCTACCTTGAATCCAACATAAAGGGTTATACCGAGAACCATCTGTGAAAGGTTCCACCCACAACCTCCTATTAACGTTTCTACAGAGAATCCTTCTATGGTGTAATGGTTCAGAACTCTCTTAGGGATCTATAACCTTTCCACCTACTAAGGGTACCTATAAGAACCCTTCTAAGGGTTTCTATAGAGACCCCGTTTATATTCCAAGGGTTTCATCGAGCACCCACCCAGGAAGTTCTAGAGAGAACCCTTTTATTTTCCAGGGGTTTCATCTAGCACCCACACAGGGGTTTTATATTTCAACATTTTAGGGGTTCTACCAAAAACTTTTTATTAATTCAGGGGTTTCATGTAGAATCCATCAGGAGGCATCTGGCAGGACCACGGCAGCAGCACAACCACACACGTCACACTATCCTGGCACCGCTGCGATACAACTTAACCTGAGAGACAGTGGAGCACAAAGGCTCCGGAGAAGAAGCCGAGTTAGTGCCATCCAGAATGGCCGAGTTAGTGACATGCGGTACGGCCGAGTTAGTGACATGCAGTAACAGGACACGAGAAGGAGAGAAGGTGCCCGGTGTATTATAGGGGGTCCTCCGGCAGACTAGGCCTAAGTCAGCTTAACTAGGGGCTGGTACAGGGCAAGCCTGAGCCAGCCCTAACTATAAGCTTTATCAAAGAGGAAAGTCTTAAGTCTAGTCTTAAATTAACAGGTTAGTCCGAGGCCAGGGGAACCACGTCAGCTAGACTTAGGCTTTGTGAGGTTCCTAAAGAGCTGGGGCTGATTTGGTCCAGTGTACCCTAAACTCAAGTGGGTCACATTGATATTTATAGAGGTTGGAGAAATCACTGCTACTACAGCCTTTACTATTTAAAAGGTGCATTAGGTTTGGGAACCATAACTCTGTTCCAAAGTCGAACCGAATGCAAAATGTAACGTACTGGGAAACTATGGCAGAAAACAGTTCCAATAAATGGATTAAGGGGATTTTAGAACATTTAAAAATACTATTTGAAACATGAGTAAGCATTTAAATGCTTGAGGGTGAGGATCTTTCAACAACGCACTTTCAACAATTCTTGAAGAACTCTTTCTTTCAAAGGGTTCTTTGGATGAAAAGTTTTCCCACTTGAACCATTATTTTTACAAAGAACCACTGAAGAACCCTTTCTTTTAAAAAAGAAGTTATTCTGGGGCGTCGGTGGCTTGGTGGGTGGAGCAGGCGCCCCATGTGCACGACTGTTGCCGCAGCGGCCCGGGTTCGAATCCAGCCTGTGGCCCTTTGCTGCATGTCATCCCTCTCTCTCTCCCCCTTTCATGCTTACCTGTCCTGTCCATTAAAGGCAAAATGCCCCAAAAAAAAGTTATTCAGAAGCAGATGGTTCTGGGTAGAACCTCAGCCCTTCAGGAAGAACCATATTTCTGTACAGTTACACATACTATGTGTGGATTATTATGCGTCCAAGCCAAAGGGGGCTCATTGTCTCATGATCTGTTCATGATAAATACTGTATATAATATTCATATTAGTTCCACTGTCATTAGGCGTCCTATAAATAGCCTGCACCCTGCGTTGTTCCCTCTGAGCGCCGGTCAGTCAGAGGAAACCTTCAGTCATGTACCAGCACAGCAGATAAACACCATCATGACTTGTAATTAGAGGCACAGTGTATATCTGAGTGTAGCGATGGAAACCAGTCTGTTAACACTGGTGTTTTGCCAAACTTTGAGCTGAGTCATCATCATATCATTAAGTAGGTGCCATCTGATGGGGTTTTTTCTTCAACATTCAGGCATCATTAAGCTGATGAATAAAAATAGCAGTCAGACTCATTAGATATACAGTACAGTGCACATGACTATAAATAACCCGAGGTGACATAAGTGTGAAGAGGACATATGTGCGCAGATAGAGGTAAAAGGGGGTTTTGGCAAGAAGAGGATGAACCACAGTGACGTTATATAACCCCCACTGATGTCTGTATGAGTCACACAACACATAAGCATAACATCCAGAGCAAGCCAATGACACACTAATCTACATGTCACTGCCATATGGACGCTCTCATTTATACCTCGTCTTGTTTTCCACTTTGTACTTTTCACTTATGTAATGCTTGTTTTGAACACAAATATATTATAAGATCATATAATATGATGCATGTCTTAGAGGTTGAATTAACCCCCTGAAAATGTTGTTTTCTACCTCCTCACCTCGATGCACAGATGTACTCAGGACACCATGACATCACAGCTGGGTGTGGTTAGATGTGAAATAGGCTTGAAACTTTAAGACAGCAAAGGTAGAAAACAACACACTCATACCTCGTCACATAACGTTTGGTCATGGACTTTCCACGTCGAGATATGCAAGGTACCCGCAGTGCGTTGGTTGTTGTTGTTTTGGGACTGATAGTTTAAAAAACGAACTACAGTATGTACGACGTGGGTCAGAAATTACAGACGGAGATGCAACAACTTCTAAAAAAAGTTGTTTTTAACAAATAATTACAAATCTTCAAAAGGGTTCATGATTTATGTACATTTATTAGATTGTTAATATGTAAGACTGTTAACTTAAAGATTAGGACTTGGGACTTGAGTGTCTTGACTTGGGACTTGAGTGCAAACACTTGAGACTTGGGGTCTGTCCCAATACTCACACTTCCCCTCAAAATTGGCCCTAGTGTTTGTGCGTTCCCATGAAGGGCTATGGTGTCCCAAACTTTAGGGAAGTGCTTTTCAGCCCTTAAAATCCCCACTTAATTTTAAGGGTCGTGTGATGCACACTTACGAACCCATCTCAACTGAGGAGAAGATTGAATTTCCCAGGATGCATTGCGAAACTATCCAGCCAGGCGAGTTTTACAGGAAGATGGCAACCTCCATGAGAAAGCCATCGCACAATTTTAAAGGCGCTGTATGTAAGAATGTGGCCAAAATGGTTACTGCACTCAAATTCAAAATACTGCAGCGAGTTGTGTCCGCCCCCCCTCCCCTACAGATTCGAGGTTGCTGGACAGCGGCATACTGGAGATTGAGGTGTTTGCCCACGGGCGGCTGCCGTGGCAGGGCCGTGTCGCCACGTCCTTGATCTTCGGTTTTCCAGCGGACTGTTCGAGCAAGTCCAGCTTCTCTGCTGCTAACGCTGCTGCCAGGATACAGCTGAGGAGGAGCCGGCTGCTAATGCTATGTACCGGGACACTGCTAATGCTGCTTGCGTGCTGCTGTAGCTCAGTCGTAACTGTAACTGATGCTGAGACTCTACTGACTGCGTGACTGGTAGACGGCAGTGGGTGGCGCAACAGGCCAAAACACAAATTCAAAACATAAACATAATTTGCGGACCGTAAAAATTTTTTTTAAATGCGAATATTCTGGCTGTACTATTGTTGTCGGTGAGATCAGTATGTTATTTCTTACATATAGCTCCTTTAAGTACTATTTTCCCAAATAAGCATGCAAAAATTCCAAAATATGTCAGAATGTGTTGTTTCTGCATATGCATTGTTATCTGTAAGCGTTGAGTTAGAATATGAACGCTTGAAAATCGCTAATTCACGATGTAGCCGACATGAATATCTACAGTGTTCTACATTGACGATACGTGTGACGTAGGTGAACACGTCTGTTACGCTAATTTGCATGACGTGGCATCCCAATTCTTAGGTACATTCCCCTCAACACTACCCCTTTGTCGTTGAGGGGAATCTATCTGGCGAGTGCACTTGAAACCAAGGGGTAAGGGTAAGGCAAGAGAATTGGGATTGGCCCTTGGTGCCACCCCTGTACTGTGGTTTGTTTTGACTCAGTCTCACAAACTCCTTCCTGTTGCTGTATAAAGTCATTAAACACTCAAAATGCAACTTCATCTGGAGCTGAAAATCATCCACAATATTTTAGTCTTAAAAGAAATGAAGCCGTTTTTAAAGATCTGTATCTTCAGTAGAGATAAACAGACTCGGGGTGAGAGCTCCTGACAGGGTGGGGAGGGTGTAAAGTATTTAGAGGCTAACACATCATTAGCTTTTGTCCTTTCATGGGTTTTTTGATGAAATAAAAAATATAGAATAAACATTTCCTGTAATGTACAGGCTGTCTGTGTGACACTGTGTCTGTTTTCCTCGGGTTCTGACAACACTCCAACGTTTCACGGCCATTAAACAAAGCGACAGATCGCCGTGCCTCCGAGAGCCGCGGTGACAGATGGCCGAGTATCTGGGAGCACACGACACCTGAGCAAACCAACCTCTGACTCACACCAGTGAGGTAGCCATTAGTAACCCTCAAATCTGGTTTACTAACCATACAGGGTTTGCGTTTCCTGCCATCCCATCACAGACCTCGCTGCTCAGGGTTTGGTTGCTATGGAGACGGGAGGCTGGCAAGGCCGAATCCGAAAGCTTGCACAGTCATCTGTCCTTTATCTCACTGACTTAATTGTGGATGACATGGTGTGGAGCATGTGGTCGGCTCAGTCAAGGCACTCAGAGCTGTAAATCAGAAGGTGCATCATGTGATCGTGTTTCAGTCTGTTCTCATGTTTTGGACTTTATTGATCCTCAGGGGCAAAAATAAGTTTGCAAGTGCTGTTTTATTTAGAAAATAGCTTAAAGTTATATGGATCATTTTGTTGAGGAGAAGGATTTATTAGGTTTCACCACTGGCAGCAGCAACTGGCTGTCTGATGGTGCTCTGAGCAGTGGGCTCACTGTGGGCTCACTGTGGGGGCTGGCAACAGGATAGCAATAAGAATATGTGTGAAGCCTCTGCCTCCTTCTTCAGCTTTATGTGGCTCCATATAACTCTATACGGTTGCATTTTATAGCTCCACCAGTTACAGGATAGGAACAGATCCTGTTACCAGGGGTGAAAATAGGCTGTTACAATATGTCTGTATCACTCAGCCACGTTTCCACCAAACACTTTGAGTGTAGCACCCTTAGAACCTGTGCGTACAGGCACTTACACCCTAGATCTGTTTCTGATATCCACCACATACAGTATTCTTAAAGGTGTGTAGGGTTGTTACTCGATGGTAATAGCTGCGTCACTGCTCCATCCAGCTTTGGATGTATTTCTAATTTACTGATGACGCAGAGGAACATTAGAGGACGGTCACTCTGGTTTTATGTAACCTCTGTTCATACATCAGTAAACTACAACTATAAAATGAAAGAGAAAAAAATAACTTCATTCACTGGGCCGACTGCCGGCAACTTTTAAGGTGGAACGTTAACTTGTAATGTTACTCAATGCATGAGTTGATGACGTGAATCCATCAGCACACCTTAAATTTCACTGTGACAACTTTGACCATCACTTTAGTTTTTATATGACACACACTTTTAGTAATGACTTTAAAAATATAGATTAATTTGGAGCGGATTATGTGAAGGTCATATATTCTAATCCTCACTTCCTGTGGGCTACAGCAACACTAAACCCCTGAGCTTGCCTGAGAAGGACTAAATGCACAAAGCTGCTATTTTTAAATATCCCATGGAGAGAGACTCTCACTGCAGCCTGTTCTATTTTGTTGTGAAAATGTGGGCGTGCAGCCTCGTTCTGTGGACGATAAACCAGGTGCAGACTTCCATCTGTGTCACCGCTGATGAGGAAATACAGCGAGTGCTGGACGGAGCAGTGAGTGACAACAACCCCGCCCACATTTAAGAGGACTGTCTGAACACACCGAGGGTCTAGGTACCATTTCTGAAGGCTTACTGCTGGTTCCAAAGGTGCTGCACTGAAAGGGTTTGGTGGCGACGGGGCTTAAGGAGCAGACTCCATTTAAATAAACAGTAATTTTATTGTCGTCAAAAACACTTCATTTAAGGTTGACAGAAACAAAAAACAAAATCACAGAAATGGTCTTGGTTCATCTTTCTGCTGTTCCAACAATCACCAACTCTGATTTGGTTCAAATAAATCCTTAATTCACCAAGTTAGATGCGATAAAGTGATGGCTCTACACACCCTAAAATAACTGTTTATTCAAATGGAGTTTGGTGCTTTGGTGACGGTGTTTCCCCTTAAACTTAAAGGACAGTGTTAAGATAGTTTAGCCACTGGTTTAAAAGGTTGTGAGCCTCTAAAGACCTGTGCTTGTCAAGGTTGCAAATCCCTGCATGATAAAGTTATAGCACATCGTCAAAACGTAACGTTAGCGCTGCTTTACTGTCTTGAAACGTACCTGGATTTCACTAAAACATGCTGGTCTATTACATCATAGCGTTATTGGCTGTAGGGTACTGATGTTATGATACATTAAATTAGTCATATCTATAGTAAATGTCTCTTATGTCAGTGTAAAACTGCTCTTTCCAAGCATTCACAGGCTGGTAGAAAGGACTGTTTCCCCTCGCCAACTCCGCCCTCACCACACCCCCTGACTATGAGCAGACACTGACTGTATGTGTAGTTTTAAGGCTTTCAGCCCAAACATGCTCTCTGTTAAATTAATAAACACTGCACAAATAACAGCCGTGCATTTGAGCGTATGTGTACGCATGCAGGCTGGTGTCGGTTCCTAAAGTGCTTTCACTTGACCTGCAGCCTGGAAAGAATCTCGTGAGAGGAATCTGAGAGAAGGAAATCACACCATGTCAGCAGCCATTAAAGATGCCACCTCATGTTGCAGAGAGGAAGCTGATCCCTCTGCAGCGCGTGTCTCTGCGCAGGAGTTTCTGTGGATGGCTGCGCAGGTGTAAATGTGGATGTATGCGCATTTGTGTGTGTGTGTGTGTGTGTGTGTGTGTGTGTTTGACCTGCAAGATGATTCCCAGTGTTAATGGCCAATTCCTAATGTGTGCCGCAATCCCTAGCTGTGCCATTAGCCAGGAGGGTGTAGACGAGCCTGTGCCTCCTCTGATGGACTTATAAGTCGCGAGCGGCTGCTTTCACCTGATTGGCAGAAGCTGCACCAGAACGATTAACATGAAGAGGCTAATGCAGTTCATCGCAGCCCTCTTGAAACCAGATGGGAATACAGGCAGCTAATTGTTCTGTAAAAAACAATCTCACCACAAAGTCCATTTAGTAGATGTTCTGGAGCTTTCAGTCGTGTCACACAGTCCTTCCTTCAGGTGGTTTGTCCAGCCGTCAAAGATAAAAAGATTTCTAGTTTTCTGAGCCTCTTATTCATGTCATCTTAAAAAATGAGACTGAAGGACACATTACACTTTTCCTTATTTTCTAACATATTAGGATGTATATATCAAACGTGGCTGAAGTTTTCAGTAATGAGGTAAACATATGTAAATGTAATTCCCGTTCGTAAAAATCTAAGGCTTCAGACCATTCTGAATGTTGGTGTTTCCAATGTTTTTTCTACTTTTGAGACAAGCGGACATCAGCTTATGCTGGATTTCCTTATATAGTTATCTGCTCCAGGCATGTTACTTGTACACTGCTACTTGTAGCTACATGCTAACATCAGGGAAACATGATCTTGGTTGCTGATGTTGTGAATTTCTCCCTGATTTCGGATCATATTCCTGCTGGAACATGTCTGGTTGTAAATATTTTTGGGTTAGAAGCTCCTATTGGTGATTTCTTACAGTAGAAATTTTCTTTAACAGTCACTCCCTGGCTGTAAATACACTGCTACATGTAGCTACATGCTAACATCAGGGGAAAAAATGTAATCTTGGTTGCCGAAGTTGTTGATTTCTCTCCAATTTCAGATCACTTGACAGAAAAAAACAAATCCCTCTCGGCACAAATGACTCTGCAGTACTCACAGGTATTTAATTGATTTCCATCGGCAGTAATGACCCATGTGGACGTGTTCACTTTAGTCCCTTTGCCAGTGCGATGCAATGATGGGCCGCCACCAAATTACCCTCCATCTCTGTCCAAGCAGTGCTCCAACACTGACCAAAATTAGTCCGGTTTGAGAGAGAGACTAAATAAGTAAGATAACCACGAAACATTTTCACTGGCCTGCATGCTAGCATCGCTCACCTGTTTCCCTGTCAGAGGTGGTGTCTTAAGCACTTTGCATACATGGGATACTTTATCATCTATCTGTTGAAGTGATGGTTTCTTGTTATACAGCCATAGGTGACTGAATTAATGACCGTTGTGAGTGTGAGTGAAGCTCGCCTTGCTTCTCACAGTGAGTCTACTGCTGCCTGTTTCATAAAGTCTGACAGAGAACAAGCAAACTTTGCCTTTTGTTGCTGCCGTTGTTGTTTTGGGTGTGTCTGCCCTCGTGTATCATTCTGTGTCTCATCTCTAATTTCAGAGGTTTGTGCAGGTCAGTGAATGCAGCGTGGCAGAACTCTTTATGAGTTCTCTTTTTCCTCAGCTGCTCAGCTGGTTTTGAGTCACGGGGTGGATGATTGATCAGTCGATGAGCTGATCAGATCGATGGATGGGAGGAGCAAGCAAACCTTTAGACCCAGTTTTACTGTTATGGCTCCTGTGCTGCTGCTCCGTCTGTGCCCAGAGTCACTCTGCGCTCTGAGAGTGTGGTGCAATAAATAACTGAACGGTATATATATTCCTGCAGCGCTCCTAATGAACGGTCCAGTTTCAAAACTAGAAAAGGAATATGTGGCGGCAGATGTTTAAATCATGGCGGCCCGTCACAGATACATCAATGTCTCTTCCAGTGAGGGCAAAAATAGTTTTTATGGACTGGATTATATGAGAAAAATCTTCTTAACAACTCAAAACTGGTTCTTGTGCTGTGTTGAAAGCACATGGAAATATTATAATATAATACACGGTCTGCCACGTCTCCAGACCAGCATGTTAAGTTACCATCAGATTAACGTGAGGGGGGCCGCATGTCTTCTATCGAGCGCTCAGCCAAACCGGATGCACTGCTGAGAGGAGCTGAACTCAGATCTGTGCAGTAGTTGTTGGGTGTTTGGCTCTGCGCCACCAGGACGTTTCATGTGTCGAGAGTCACATCTGAATTCTCCCTGGTTTTTATAAAGTAAAACACGGTTACAGTGTTACAGCTGGTTACAGTAACACTGCTGCCAGTATGTAACTTATTATGGGATGGTCGGTGTGCTGAGACAAAGGCCCCGTTAAATTGAACACAGATCTGAACGGAGTGTGTTTCTGTTTGTTCAGGAAACCAGCAAGGCCACAAGAAACATAAAGTGTGCATATGAAATGATGTGTATGTTTGTGTGTGTGTGTGTGAGAGAGAGAGAGAGAGATGGAGTAGCGCTGGCACAGGCTGAAGGTCAGGGGAAGTATCAGTGACAGGAAGTAAGCGCCTGCCAGGTTCAGGCCAGGTTACCACGGTAATGAATGACCGTGCTGAGTGACACCTGGCTGGTCTTAAAGACGGGAGGAACAGCGCTCGAAAACACACACACATGGTCAAACACGTGGACACACAAACACATGGACACGTACACCTAGAGAGTCTGTGAAGCCCTTCAAAACTTGACTTTAAGCCTTAAAGGAAGACTTCAGCCGCAAAGTGACTTTTGGTGTGTCAGTTACTCGCCATGTGTTACACTGAAGTCATGAAGAAAAGTTTATTTTTTTGATATACCTCCACGGTGAATGAAGAATCCTATGACTTCAATTCATCATGAATTTTCTCCATTTTTGGATTCTTCATTCATCGTGGAGGAGGAGTGCACAAAAGAGGAAGTCAGGCGACATAGTATAAAGAGTGACAAAGTCCACTTAAGGCGGGAGGACGAGGAGGTGGATGTGCCAAAGAAACAATCATATTACGAAACGTATGTCACATGAGATACGTCATGTTACATTAGTAACAAATGTACTTATTTAAAGCCAAACCATGATCAACCACAACCACCGACTTTCACCCAGGAGGCCGGTGTTCACTTCCTGTAAGATTGTAAAGCCAAACCCTGTTCTTTTTTCCTGAACCCAACCACGTGAGTTTTGTTGAAGAAAAAAAAACATCAGTTGGCGGTGTTGTACCGACGTAGTGCTTTTATTTTGAAAGAGACTGTATCAAACTGTACATTTCCTGTGAAAACAGAAGTGTATTTTGAAAACAGACAATGCATGTAACAGGCTGAAGTTGACACGGCGTCCCAGAACGTCAACAACCAACACACCCAGGGTACCTTGGACGTCATATGTGGACGTGGAAAGTCTGGAATGGTCTGCATGATAGAAATAAAATAAACTAAAATTATTGCAAAAAACAAAAAAAAGATAATAATATAATTTATTTTAATAGTGCTCTTTAAAGCAAATTTACAAAGTGCTTTACAAAAATAATAAAAGATTTTTTTTTTTAAATTACAACAGTTTAAAAGTAGTACATAAAATAAATAAAAAATATAATAAAGTAAAATAAAATATAATAAAAAATATAAATCAAACTTTTAACTTCGTGAACACAAAGTTAAAGGTTTGATTTAGTATCTCATAATTTGAATAAGACCATGTTAGTATTTTTATTACGCTAAACTTTATGAATTTTCTTCTTTGAAATAATAAATATTGATATAAACATTACGACCTCAGTGTGTTTAATCATCTGCAGTGTTTGTTTAGCTCGCTCATCAAACCTGAGCCTCCCAGTGAACAGAATCATGGGATGTGAGAGATTTGGGGCCGACTATGACATTTGTCTTTGACATTAAACTAACCAGAGGCCAGTGAAACACAAGAGGGGTGAACCGACAACCTATTTCTCTGCTGCAGGTCCCACTGAGGTGACATTTTCCAGCCACTGTTTTTGTTGTTTTTCCTGGTTGTTGTTTGTCTCTCCCGTTTCCATCCCTACTTTTCACATCACCACCCAACAGCACCTCCTCTTGCCCCCACACACCATGTGCAAAACTTCAAACGGCAAGATCAAAACAACCTTCATCACACAGGCGACTATAGGCGACGGCAAATGTCACATATTGTTACAGCCACATTTTTTTTTTCAGAGGGGGCCGAATGCATAAAAGTGGGACTGGTCAGTGATCTCCCTGCAGCGGGGGAGCGAGAGCAGCTTCAGTGACATGAAACAGCCCGTCATGTTTTGTGTCATTGTCTGGCCCTGATCCACACGCTGTGCTGGACTCGCTGCTCACATTCAACCAAAATCAGTGAAAACATAACGTGACAAAGGCTCTGCGGGCGAATCATAAACAACCTTTTCTTCTCTCATGCACGCTTGTTGTTGTGATGAGTAACCTTGCCATGAGAATCAGCATTTTAGTTTGAGCTCTGTGGGCAAAGAGAGTCTCATGTTCACCTGTGATGTCTCCTCCCTCCCCTGGGTCCAGTATCAAATTCTCCGCCAGTTAAAGCAGCAGATGCAGCTCTATTTCGGGATCTCATATTTGCTGATGCCGTGAGGTCTCAGCACATCGTCGTGTGTCTGGTTGAGGAGGTGCGTTGCAGCACCGGTGGATGGTTTTGAGGGTGACAAGTGAGGATGCATATAATTGCAGCTGTCCAGCTGTCTTGTCACAACCTTCCGTTCTCCTTGTTGCAGAGCGTTGAAACACCTGCACAGGCAGGCAGGGTGCCAGACTGCCGTCACACATGCTTTTGCCTGTCAGACTTACACAAAGCAAGACTTTACAGCGATCTGACTGAGATGCTCTCCTTTTACCGTGAGATGAAATAAAGCGTGGTTTACATACACCTACAGGAAGTGGAAACACTTGTTGCCTTTTAAACAGCAGCGTGCTCGTTTGCCCGTTACATCCTGTTGCCAGCTTAACACCTAATGATGAGCCAGGTTGGTAACATAAGCGTACTGTGTGGAGTTTAAAGATGTCACATTGTGTCAGTGATATTTATTGATATTTATTTTTAGGCTGTGTACAACTTTCACGCTCCACATCATACAAAATATTAGTAACAGTTTGAGTATGAGCAGAGGACTCATATTTCCAGCTGTATGGCTCATGGTGACAGAGATATTCTGTATGAAAGTGTTCTGTATTGATATAACTACAGTGCATTAACAGGAGAGGACTGGTGAAAACTTAAATTCCTGGTTCAGGGGCGAAAAACGTCAGAAAATGAAAAGATTTTACTGATTTAGGAACTGAATCTGAGATTCAAACAGATGCCGAGCAAGATAAATTAGCTTCTTCCTTGGACAGATTAAAACAATGGACGTAGCTACCATGACATCACCCATCAGTTTGTTGACTTCCATTTTGAAGCGTCCCACCAGGCCCCTCGGAGCGCTGCTCAGCTTTGCAGCCAAGTTTTCCAGTGTCCACTCGTGGTATTGCAGCGAAAAAATACCCTTCAGTGCAAAAAACATTTTCCCTGTGGGCCACCATTGTAAAAGAAACATCTGTAAGCGTCTTGACAGGATTCCTTGAACTGTAAACAAGGTCAATTATGGCCCTTTCTATTATAAATGTTTGATCCATGGAGAGTTAACATTTGTAAAGTTTTACTCGAGCTGAGAAAAATTTAAAAATCCATGATGTCATCACAATATAAAGCATATGAGCTGAGCAGGAACTCGCAGGCTGAGCCAAATACTGCTGTGAATATTCAGTGGGCCACAAACTGCGGAAGTAAACCTGGAAGCTAGACGCGTATGCGTCAGGCGAGCACCTTTATTGGACCGAAAAAGAGTCATCTTGGCATCCAGTATCTAGGTATTATTTTGGCTGTCTCCATCTTGGAATTTTGGAGCCAGAAGTGACTATATTTGGACAAGAGGGTGGAGCTGACCCTAACGCTAGCTGCTAGCTTAGTTAGCATGGTACATTTACAGTCTATGATTAATTGTGATAATGCTAATGCTAATGCTAATCTTCGCCAGTGGAAAAACAGGCTTAATACCATAAAAACAAAATGTACTTACTGAAAAAGAATATATCAACAGTTCAACCAAACACTGAACAAGACTTTTTAGGTAACCAAAATTGTAAAAAAACAAACCGACTTTCACCTGAGAGGCCGGTGTTCACTTCCTGTAAGATTGTAAAGCCAAACCCTGTTCTTTTTTCCTAAACGTAACCAGGTGTGTGTTGTTGAAGGAAAAAACAGCAATTTGCGGTGTTGTACCGACGTAGTGCTTTTATTTTGAAAGAGACTGTATGCAAACTGTACATTTCCTGTGAAAACAGAAGTGTATTATGAAAACAGACAATGCATGTAACAGGCTGAAGTTGCCACGGCATCCCAGAACGTCAACAACCAAAACACCCAGGGTACCTTGGACGTCATATGTGGACGTGGAAAGTCCATGACCAAACGTGGACATGTGACGAGGTCATAGTGAGGATGGGTTGGAACTTAAAAGACACTAAAATAGCAACAGCTATGACGCAGAAGATCTGGGTAATTACATACACAGGAAGTCAAACTTTTGTGGCTTCTTCCCGGCCCCCAGGAAGTGTGCTGGGCTTTAACGTCAATATTTGTAGTGGCCAAACAGTTTAATTTTACTGTCATGAGAAGCCCTCTGGCCAAAAAAGACTTTTTTCTATTTACTTACATGACATAAGAGACATCTTTATTTATCTAGAGATTTACCACTTCCTGTATCTTAAGTTTAAAATCATTTAAAGAGATAAGTGTATCAGTGGATACATTTTTTTGAGCGTCACAGCCCCCGCAAAATGATTCATGTCACTATCAGGCGTCGATTAATTCAGTCTGATAATGGTTAGCGGAGCGCTTAACAGGAAGTAGCCACCCGGCTGGTGGAGGTCTCTGCTCTGTGGGCCACATAGTGAAGAGGCAGTGCGGATTGTCCGGTTAATCTTCTACACTGCAGCTGAGCCCGTTTGCTTCATGCGCCTCTGAGCAACTTTTATAGGAATGAACGGAGCCCTGCCTCCACCTCTGTGTCCAGTTCTCTTTGTACATCCATGGAGAGAGATTTATTTTTACTCTTTATGTGGGAAAACCGTGTCAAAAGAATCATAGCAGAGTATTTTTACCTACTTTAAAACGTGTCTGGAGAGCCTTTGTGTCACTGTGGCTGTGATAAGTGCAGTTTGAACCTCAGCCTTTTACTTGTTTATCTCCTGAATTTATAAAGCCTCCAATTTCTCTAAAATTACAGATGCACAGTCACAGTTTCCCTTTGCACTTATCTAAGTGTTGCTGCTGAATGAGAAGAAAATTACACCCTGAGTGGATGAACCAGTGATCATCTGTGAGCTGTGCAGAACACTGTATCAACTTCCATACAAAAATAATATAATGAACACGGCACACCTCCACAAGATGCATGAAAAATGAAGCGTTATGTATCAGATGACTTGATTGAGGCTCAATTAGATTAATGTAGAAACCACTTATTTGAATTTAAAGGAAATTTGTTACTGCTCCATATGACAACTGCATATTTGATTACTGTGTCAGGATGAGGTATTTGTAAAGCAAGACTCAAGCCACTTTATTAGGTACACCTTGCTGGTATCGGGTTGGACCTCCCTTAATGCATGTTTCTGGGTATTTCATAATCTTGTCCTCAAATATTTATCGTCTTCAGCTGGTGGCAGTATGTCGGGTTGTGTCATGTGTCTTGTCTCTGTTAAGCGCATCCAGCAGAGGCAGATGATGTTATTATACATCAGCCGTCCTACACTCTGCCTTCATATGTTAACATCATTACTGACTCCACCATCGCAGTGACACTTTCCATCCACCACGCTCTGCTGCTGTGTACCATCTCCATCACATATATGTCTGTGTTGGCTATATCGCTTCCTCTAACATATGGTCGACAGAATCTCTGAGCCCATACATCTTGAGCTTATTTCATATATGTGCAGTGTCTGTTTATCTGCAGGAGACGGATCACGTCCTCAGGCCTGAGCGGAGAAGAAGCAGCTCTGCTCAAACTAAGGCTGCTCTGTTTAATTGATCACATCCACTGAAAGCTCAAGTGTCCAGAACACTGCTGTATGTTGTGTGTATGTTGTGTGCCTATGTGCTGCGAAATGTTCTGAAGGATGTTCATATTTTTGTGTTGCTGTATCTTTTATGTTAATATAACAACATACATTTCAGACTTGTAAAAACATTTAAGTCACGAGGTGCACGTCTGAAAGGACGAACACTCTGTAATTAAACATTCTTTGAGTCTCTTGAGTTTGCCAAGCATTTATTGAATGAATTAAACACTATAATCACAATAAAACTGTCTGCATGGAGCATCGATAACGTGTCGTGACAGCGTGATCCCTCGGCGGTGTTTGTGTTTGTCTGTAAGTGAGGTCACACTGAGGCTGCTCTTGTGACTGATCAGGGTTGCGTTGACCTCTGCCCCAGAGGTCAGGGGTCAAACACATGAGGAGAGGAGGGCAGAGTTCAGCCTGAGCCCTGCTCCAATCAACTTGTGACCTTCCTGTCAACGCTGCTTTGTGCCAGGACTCTACTCTAATTAGTAGCTAATACCGTCATCCAACTTTAGACGGCATTAACTTGTGTCTTGGGTGATTGGATCAAGTGGACAGCTCTAAGTGAAGGTGTGAGTGAACCCACTGCATCCTTACTTGTCTTGTTGTCGTCTAGATGATGCATTTCATTTCCACTGGTAAGGCAGAATTTCTGAGATCCCAGTCAGATATTTCAACTGCAACGCCCCCTGTGGTTGGTTTTCTGACTCGGAAAGTGGGAGTAACCTCACCAACAATCGACCTCAACATCCAAGATGGCTGCTTTGCACATAAATAGTTCTCAAAGCTGTAGTAATACACTGTTTTTTAGCACCGCTGTCGTATGTGTGTCTCATTAAAACACAGCACTGTCAAACATCCACGGAAATGTTACTGCAGTGTTGAAAACACAGAGCCATGCATTGTTATCAGCTGGTATTGCCACCACTGGCTAAGCTGGCCTGAAGTGGAATTGTTAAAAACATCTTCGCTTTTCAGCTTGTACTGGAATGTGGTCAACTCGGGTGTGACGTCACTTACAGCTCTGACCTCTGAGGTGAATGGATGCAGCACAAGATCTGATCGGGAAGGTGCTGTAGCATTGTTTCGACCTCTCATTGTTCTGACCTCTCATTAGTCCGACGTCCCGTTGTTCCAATATGTGATTATTACTGTATTTGTGTACCACAGAGGATCAGCAACGCAACAAAAGTAGGCTACTGGCTGAGATACAAGTGTCATAGAGAGTAGAGAATGAAACACCATAACCTCCTGTTATTAACTCTGGGGTCCGGGTTATGTGGGGAGCCCTCCGCGGTGCTGAACGGCTCCCGGCGGGTGTATTTCTACCTTGATGGTGCGCCGTGACCGGCTCTGGGTCAGCTGGGAAAGGCTTGAGGCGAAGCAGACTCACTGTTTATGTGTTTGCCACTTTCTTTTTCATTTTAACCCACACCATGATCTTTTCCTGACCCTAACCAAGTGGTTTTTGTGCCTAAACCTAACCAGACCTTAAAGGCGCTGTATGTAAGAATGTGGCCAAAACGGTTACTGCACTCAAATTCAAAATACTGCCGCGAGTCGTGTCCGCCCCCCCTCCCCTACAGATTCGAGGTTGCTGGACAGCAGCACGCTGGTGACTGATTTGTTTGCCCACGGGCGGCTGCCGTGGCAGGGCCGCGTCACCGCGTCCTTGATCTTCGGTTTTCCAGCGGACCGTTCGAGCAAGTCCGGCTTCTCTGCTGCTAACGCTGCTGCTGGGATACAGCTGAGGAGGAGCCGGCTGCTAATGCTATGTACCAGGACACTGCTAATGCTGCTTGCCGTGCTGCTGTAGCTCAGTCGTAACTGTAACTGATGCTGAGACTCTACTGACTGCGTGACTGGTAGACGGCGGTGGGTGGCGCAACAGGCCAAAACACAAATTCAAAACATAAACATGATTTGCAGACTGTAAAAATGTTTTTTAAATACGAATATTCTGGCTGTACTATTGTTGTCAGTGAGATCAGTATGTTATATGAACATTATTCCTTAGTCTCTGTGACATATTAGGAGGATTTTATGACTATTTGCTTTAGATTTCTTACATATAGCTTCTTTAACCACAGGGCACCATGATGATTTCGGAACAACGGGACTTCGGAACAATGGGTTTAATATGGTTGGAAAAATGGGCAGACCCCCACGGGGATTGCATTGCTGCAACAATGCACTCACCCAAGATGACGTTAACACCAGGTGTAAACAGGGCTGGAGCGTATTGAGGTAGTTTTGGTAGAAATACCTGTTTTCACTTTTACACCACCGTCAGTTTGAGATTATGGACACACGTGCCCAGGAGCAAAAGTCCAGTGCCACACATACATTTATTATTGTGTTATTATGTACTACTGATTAGTACAGTCATTAATACCCATGGGAAGTTCTTTCTCCAATCAACAGTCTGAAACCCAAATATTTAACTAAGTTTACTGTCACATACGACAAAGTAAAGCAACCAGTCATCACACTGGAGAAACTGGAACTACAGGATGTTTGGTATTTTTGCTAATTGATTATATATTGATTATGAGAGTTTATTGCATTTTATGTCACTTAACTAATGAGTTGCTCATCGAATCTTTTCAGCTCTGGGACGTACTAAAGTCATCCAAGTCTGTAGACAGAGTAGAGAAGTTACTCTTTGATGAAAGGGACAGTCACAAAGGAATAACAGGTCACTGACGTTTGATGATTTCCTTTATTACACTTCCCAAATATCTGCTTTTCATAGCTGAGCTAAGACTGGGCCTCTGAGGCTTTATGTTGCTTCATTTAGCGTTAAGTTGTAAAGCACTAATGTCCACTATCTTTACACTGACGGTGTGAGTATAATGTTAAGCAAACCTGTCGGGATGTCGACCAAAACTAAAACACTAGAGGGGTGGATGTGGTTTACAACAGGACTGTAGCACTGAGCAGAACTGTCTCCAACATGGGCAAATGACAACATTTAAGTCAGGTGGATTCTCGCAGCGATGCAGGCTGCTTTGGCTTTGAGACAAACACTAAAGTGTATCATCATTGTGCCTTAGTGTTTGACCTATAGCAAGCTGTGATAATGTGTAGGTTTTACTGATGTCCTGCGGCTAATGTTGTCTCTCCTGCTCTCTCCTGCAGGACGCCTCCATCGCCCATCGCTTTCATCTGATGCGGGAAAAGCACCCTGAGAAGTTCAACAGCAGGTGAGAGGCAAACGGCTATAAGGACTAAATCACACTGATACTGAGCAGTCAGTGAGGCAGAGAGTGGTCAGAGAGAACGATAACCTTCCTCTTCTAGCCCTAACACCATTAACTAACAAGAAACCTCGTCACCAACCAGTGACCTCGCACTTTAATCTGGAAACCCAATGTCACACTGAGCTGCAATCGTCAGCAATCAATAAGAGAACAAAACCTGCCTGCACAGTGATCAATATATTGGCAGTGCCTCGTTTGTGAACTGAGCTATGATGTGAGAGGATGTGAATGTTTCCACGGTCCACACATAAATGTGTAAAAAAATTTGGATGATTCAGGTAAAGTTCTGAGCTAATTAGAAATATGTCAGATGGGGACCACTTAGTCTGGAAACAATGGCATTACACTGCAGGAGAGCTGAGTGAAGACAGTAATGACGTAAATGGTGCTTCACGTCATTCTCGTAGCGGAGCAGGTATCTTCAAATGGCAGGCCATGCAGACGAGTGCGTAGCTGTCTAATTAAAAGTTATATAACTCTGGAAGCTGCCTCAGTCTGACGAGACGGTGACAGAGGTCGACAGAGACACAGCAGAGATCCTGAGTCAGATGAGCAGAAATACCTCGGTGACGATGCACTGCAAGTTCAGAAATTTAACCTTGTCACACCAGCAGGACGCCTCGTCAGACAGGAAGTCTGAAACATTAAAAAAAGCCTTTCTTTTATAAGTTTGAGGCCTTTTTTAAGCAAACGTGGCAAAGTTCCTTTAGAGCCACAGAATACATGATACAACTGTTTTGTTGATTTGTGAAACTGATCTTCTGTGAAATCAGCGTACCTTTAACTGTGCTGCTCCTGCCACACAACAGGCACAACAGGATGACTAATGATATTCTTCTTACTGTCAACAAATGATGCCTGATACTGCATCACCCTCCACCCCTCTGTACCATACACCAGTGGTTCTCATTCTGAAGTCATTAAATAAACGCTGCTTGGTCACTGATTTCTGCATAAATGCAAATATGAGGTGTTTTACTGACGTAAGTTTATTTTGAAAAAGACTGTGTGCATGTAGTGAGCAGGAACTGTACATTTCCTGTGTAAACAGAAGTGTATTTAAAAAAGACGCAATGAATTTAACAGGCATAAACTGACAATCTGTCCCAGCACGACAACACGAAACACGAGGATACCGACCTGGTCTCACTATGAAGTTGTTGAAAACCAGCCCTTAGTCAGTAGCCCTTTTTAGACAGGAGTTGTGCCAATTAGCAGGAAAGTCCAATCAGTCTTTTTTCAGCATTGGCAGTATAAAAACAAAATCGGGGAGTGCAGCAAAATGCCGCCTACCTACTTTTGTTTATACAGAATGTGCCTTTTTCGGGGCAATGGGGGGCGTGAGCAAGTAACAAAACGTGTAGCTCAGCGTGTGACGTAAACAGTGACGTGGGAGGGAAGCCACGGCTGGTCAGTCCTTCTGTGATTCTCTCATAAGTCGGCCCGTTCTTCACCGTCCCCGTCATCTGACGGTTAATGGCCTCTTCGTTTGCGAGGACAAGGAGGGCGCGCAATTCCTTGTCTCCCCAGTTGCTCATCTTTACAGTGTCTGTCAGGTTTGTGTTTCCCTCTTGCTACTAGCTGCTCGCTTATCCACCACCAGTGGCTCACACATGCGGTATCATCAACAGCCCCTCCTGTTGTGGAAGGGCTCCTCGGTCTGTTTAAACTAAAAGGGTTCCGCCAATATGTCTACCCTACGAGGCGGAAAATTGGGCGCCTCGGATCAACTCGCCAATCCGGCTCTGTGTGTCTAAACGCTCGCAGCTTGCCGGCAAAACGGCCCAACATTCGCCGAAAATCTGGCAGTGTAAAAGGGGCTAGTGATTCCAGCGACAGACACAGATGAAGCACTTGCACGTCGGCATCATATGCAGCTGGTCGCCATCTTGTTTAATGGCACCCAGGCAGCAGGAGGAAAGTGACTAACATGCTGATGTTCACCATGTTTATTATTTTAGTTCAGCTACTGAGCATGCTAACGTTTGCTAATTAGCAACACTAAGTCCAGCTGAGGCTGATGGGAACGTTATTAGTGTTGCAAACTGCATCATAAAGAGAAGGACTGTAGATTGGACTGTTTAGGACTGTTTCCAAAACCGGACCCTACGCACTGCCACTCCTCACTAGTTGGATTGGGACAGCCCTTAATGTGGCAGACCCTTCGTGTGAGCACAGAAACGGAGTGGGAGTGGATGGGGACAGGGTGTAGGGGTTGATTTAGGAAAGGCTCCATGAGACAATTCACTTGAAAGCACAAATATCAACCTCATGGTGGCGCTAGAAGAAAAGTCAGAGGATCTCCAAAGTCCTGAGGATTCATTCTCTGGGCACCATGAACGTCTTTATAAAATGTCTTTGCATCAGAAGGTTGTTGTATTTCAGTGTGGACCAACGTGGTCAACTGTCCAACTGTTCTAATAATCACTGTAGTTTTTCTGTCCTCTTTTTATCTTTAGGGAACTTTTGAGAGACAAACTGATTGTGTTTAGTCTTTCTGTGAGATTTGTTGACAACAGGAAAAATAAAGAATATGGCCCTTGGCCCCCGAACCAATATCATGCACAGATACCAGGAGTTGGGGGGGGGGCGGGGGCCGGGGGGGGGGGTGACTACCTTTGAAGTGTCCCTGCTTTAATTTCCAGCAGCCTTTGCTGTGGCCACACTTCCCTCTGACGACTCATTAAGATGCACAGCAGACAACAAACAGCGGCCGTATGCGCACAGACAGATACTGTAGCCCTGAGGTGAATCACTGCTGATGAGTAGATACTGCTGCCTGTTGTCTCTGCTGTGGCCCCGGGCCGAGGGCGGTGTGTGTGCTAACAAACAACTGGAGTGTTTGTGAATGTGATAATGTTTTCAGTTGTCTCGAGGCGAACATCTTTGCAAACTGTGCACACAGACCTGCGCCAATCATCTGCCTTAAAGCCAATCTGTGTAAACTTTACACTGTGTGTGTGTTTGTGCTTAAAGGGTCATTTCCGATCTTTTGAAGTGGGATTATAAGAGGTACTTATCTATAGCAAGTGTGTTACCTAGAATAAATGCACAACATGAGTTCAGAGGAGTACACAGGAGTCCAATGCAGAAGCTGTGAGCAGTGTGCTGCTGCGGATGGAGGCAGCAACAAATGTATTTTTGCCACCTAAAAAAAGTCCAACTATATATTGATATATTTTCATGCTTTACATTTCTGTCAGACAGCCTGCTCTGGCTGGGAAGATGTAAACGACTACAGTTCCTCATCTCTGCTCTCATCAAAGCCACCTTGACAAAAACATTAATTTTGGCCTGCTGAACACAGGAGCTGCTGGTCTACCGCTGCCTCCCTCAGTTAGTTAGTTTGGGTTTTATGTGACTTTGGTGAATCACTACTAACTTTTAAACACCAAAGTTGCACATGTTGATGATGTTAAATTATTAGCGCCAGTGCAGGAATTTTTCTTGCAGCTCTGTATAAAAGGTGCAATCATGGATGAGGGGACAGAGCTGTCTTGCGTCTGAGTGTGGAATGGAGGTAGTAACAGTGCCTTTATCATTCTGTGCCACCACTCTGAATTCAGAAGTTCTGCAGGTCTTTGATCGCAGCACAGGTGGAGCTCCCCATGCATTTTTTCCCCCCTCAGCTCAGGTCGAGAGGAGCAGCTTCTGCAAGTGAATGCAAACTTTTAGACCCAGCAGAATGAGCGGTTTAGTTTCACTTTCAATGCACCTGACATTCTGTTGAAAGAATGAGGTCACAGATACAAGCAGCTGAAATGAGTTTCCTCTGAAGGGCGTCGGAGCTCAGCCTGGAGGAAGCTCGGAGTAGAGCCGCTGCTCCTTCGCGTAGAAAGGGGTCAGTTGAGGTGGTTTGGCCATCTGATCAGGATCCTCCTGGGCGCCTCCTGCTAGAGGTGTTCCAGGCAGAACACACTAGAGGGATTATATATCTTGTCTGGCCTGGGAACACCTCAGGATCCTCCAGGAGGAGCTGGAAAGTGTTGCTGGGGAGAGGGACATCTTGAATACTTTGCTCAGCCTGCTGCCCCTACAACACGGCTTCAAATAAGCAGTCGAAAATAGATGGATGGATGGATATTTATTCCAGCAGCGCTTCTAATGAACAGTTCAGCTCCAAAATAGAAAATCTTTTTGTGGTGGCAGATGTTTTAATCGCAGCAGGCCGCCTCAAACAAATGAATGTGGGAAACCCTGGAGGACGAGATCAGCTGCCATATAACAGTGATGGTCAATGATTGTTATTGCCATGTTAATGCCATTGTTATTGTTTATAAAGCACTACCAACACATATGTTATATGTCACACAAGAGGCTGATGCTTAAGTGTTAAATGTCATGACCGTCACGCCTTTTTTGATTCCATGATGTCTGCATGCATGTCTAAAATTACACACAGGAGCGGTATGATGCAGCCGTTGTTTGGCTCTATGTAAGAATGCAAAGGTGGTGTGATGGACTTCGTGTAATCTCTGTGTAAAAAGGGCTCCTGTGTCTCCACAGTGTAAAGTTGTGGATGGTCCCAACAGAAGCGTTCCTTAGCGTCCCCATGTTTGGTCCCCCTCTGTTGGGGTACCTAGCACACAGATCTGGTACTAAAAGGTGGAGCTAGAAACCCTGCAGTCTGATTGGTCAGTAGAGGACGGTCACTCTGGTTTTATGTAACCTCTGTTCATACATCAGTAAACTACAACTATAAAATGAAAGAGAAAAAAATAACTTCATTCACTGGGCCGACTGCCGGCAACTTTTAAGGTGGAACGTTAACTTGTAATGTTACTCAATGCATGAGTTGATGACGTGAATCCATCAGCACACCTTAAATTTCACTGTGACAACTTTGACCATCACTTTAGTTTTTATATGACACACACTTTTAGTAATGACTTTAAAAATATAGATTAATTTGGAGCGGATTATGTGAAGGTCATATATTCTAATCCTCACTTCCTGTGGGCTACAGCAACACTAAACCCCTGAGCTTGCCTGAGAAGGACTAAATGCACAAAGCTGCTATTTTTAAATATCCCATGGAGAGAGACTCTCACTGCAGCCTGTTCTATTTTGTTGTGAAAATGTGGGCGTGCAGCCTCGTTCTGTGGACGATAAACCAGGTGCAGACTTCCATCTGTGTCACCGCTGATGAGGAAATACAGCGAGTGCTGGACGGAGCAGTGAGTGACAACAACCCCGCCCACATTTAAGAGGACTGTCTGAACAGACCGAGGGTCTAGGTACCATTTCTGAAGGCTTACTGCTGGTTCCAAAGGGACTGGACTGAAAAGGTTTGGTGGAGACGGGGACGACTGTGGATAAGCACCTCATGCAATGCTAACACTTCAGCACAAACACACTGAAGGTTTGAATTCACAATTAAACAGTAAAAGTACTTCTACTGTTCTCAGTTAAGTGTAAAAGCTTGTTTTGAATGACTCACTTCAGAGCTGAGTCTCTGTGCAGCTCTCGTATGTCTATCTGGTGTTTCATGTTGTTTGCATGATGAAAACAACATGTGTGCTTCCTTCCACACTTAATTAGTCCACATACTTTAAACAAGAAGGAGAGCAGGGAGGGTAAGAGGGAAAGAGATGGATTGTTTGCTCTTTGAAATTCAATAATTAATGCTAAACTTTCCATCCCGAGCCGGGTATATTTATTCCAGCATCACAGGCAGAAAGAGGAGAGGATGATTAAAGATAAAAGAAAGATACCTCTCCTCTCTGGTGGCTCTCTTCTCTCTCTTTGATCCATTAAACAACCGCCAGAGTTAAAAGATGTAAAGCATTTATGTGGAAAGAGGGATGTATTCAGCACACAGAGGTTAAACACAGTAAGCTCTTCCTTCTCTATAAAATGTGTCGCTTTTTGATGCTTCAAACTATTTCTGTTCTGCTGCGTCGCCGTGTGAGACACTGGTGGCTCCGGTCCAACCATAGTGACACACCAGCAGTCTAATGTACAGTGTTTACAGTAAGCCAATAGTGGAGGTTGTTGTTCTCGTGTGAGTCGTCCTCTTTAGTGTTTCAACACAGTAACAGACAGCTGATGGACGACTGCAACTGTTCTCTTGTTGTCTGACTGATGTGTTGGCAGTGTAAATATCCGTCCTCTTTTGCAGTGCTTTGAATTGAAAGGCGTCAGAGTGGAGAAGGAGCAGATGATAAATCACCTTTGACCTGGTGAGAAAGACCCGCAGCCACATGTAGCTCACTGCTTTATTGTCCTTCTGCCAATCACAGTCCCACATTGTCTGCATGTGTGATGTGTGTGTGTCTCTCACACACTCACACCATCCCCCGCTTGTCTACTAGCACATACGGCTCCCACCCCCCCTCAGTGTCGCCCTCTCATCCCAGGCCTGTTGGGACAGAGGGGATGTGTGACTC
This sequence comes from Epinephelus lanceolatus, assembly GCF_041903045.1. Taxonomy (NCBI): domain Eukaryota; kingdom Metazoa; phylum Chordata; class Actinopteri; order Perciformes; family Serranidae; genus Epinephelus; species Epinephelus lanceolatus. The sequence continues at coordinate 42,916,276 of NC_135747.1, forward strand.
CTGACACCTCGACCCACCAACATCTAATGGTCACAGTAGCCAGACCTCCAGGAGCCCAAAGCCCAGGTGCTAATGACTTCTCACAGTGGGGACAATGCTGTCTGTGTGTGTGTGTGTGTGTGTGTGTGTGTGTGTGTGTGTGTGTGTGTCATCCTGAGTGAGTTTCAGAAAAGAAGAGTTAGTGCTGGAGTTGGAAGGGTTAAAAATCGAGGGAAAAGGGACTGTAGACTGTAGAGAATAATGGATGCAGTCACCGTGACGTCACCCATCAGCTCATCCTCACTGTGACCTCGTCACATGTCCACGTTTGGTCATGGACTTTCCACGTCCACATATGACGTCCAAGGTACCCTGGGTGTGTTGGTTGTTGACGTTCTGGGACGCCGTGTCAACTTCAGCCTGTTACATGCATTGTCTGTTTTCAAAATACACTTCTGTTTTCACAGGAAATGTACAGTTTGCATACAGTCTCTTTCAAAATAAAAGGTGGTGATGGTTGGATTTAGGTAAAAAGAACAGGGTTTGGCTTAACAATCTTACAGGAAGTGAACACTGGCCTGAAGGGTGAAAGTTGGTTGTCATTGGACCCATCCACCACCCCTCCCATTCGTCCTACTTGCACTTCCGTCCCCTTAACTTTAATTGTTGTCCCATTGCGTTTCCCCCTGACACCACTGGGCACCGATGCAGAATAATAGCAACTGGCTGCGTGTCATGCCGACATGACATTTCTGTTGGTGTCTGACGCCAGAAGTCAGGACATGGAGACGGACGTAATGTCGAACTGAGGGCTTCAAAACGACAGCCCACAAACCAATGGGTGATGTCACAGTAGCTACGTCCATTATTTTTACAGTCCGTGGTCGTGCCACGTTATCTTGAATTCATGATGTTTTTTTGGCATGTCTCCATGCAGTATAATCCAAATCTAATGTATCCAGTTGTTCAGTTTTTCCCAAACAAGTGCATTTTCACTAAAACTCCAGCATTTAAAAATAAACTGTAAATGACATGTATGTGTGATCTTTGAAAGCCAGACTGCAGCACCACTCTTTATTACTGAGCATATGAGTGGATACATGAGACTGTTTGCGAACAGATGTTTCGATAAAGGTTTGCTTTAGTTAAGGGCAGACTCTCATCAATCAAACGGTTACCACGACTACTGAAACAATCTGATTTACTGATAGACTGTACAAATAAATAAAGTCAGAGGTCATGATTCACTTCATAAAAATACATCTCAGCAGTGGAAAAATATCCTCAACCAAGGTCGTGTTTTTGAGCATGTGTCTGCGTCATGGCATAAGTCTGCTGTTTGAATGCACGCATGCTTTTATGACAAAAGAAGTCCTCAAATGTGTGTTGTGAATGTTTGTATGCCCTTGTCCGTGTGACAGGAAGCAGAGTGACGGAGGATACATGTTCCCTTTGAGACACATCATATTTTGAAAATACTCTGGCTGGAAAGACCCGAGCAGAGACTCTTTGTTCGCTTTGCTGTCCTTGTTTTAACTATGTTTGTTTCTGTTTGTACATTGCACAGCAACAAAGACTGAGTCACACTGCACGTACGTGCGCACATGTAGTTGGTCATCAGAGCTGATTCTCATTCTGTAAGTTTAGATTTTGTAGTATCACAGAAACATCTTCACCGTATGCAGGAAATGGCTTGTATCTTTAATAAAATCTCCCTGCAGCTGCACCAGGACAAGATCTCAAGCTGAATCAAACATCTATCTACATACAAGTGCAGGAAAACTGCAGTTCCTTGGCTGTCGTCAGTGACCTCAGCACTGATGACAGCCAAGGACTAAAAACGTTTGCTGCTTTCTATATCGATATTTTTTGCACTTTGAGCACTCAAGATCAGTCGACTTGGTGTGCAGGTATTTCTTCTGCCTCCCTCTCTTTATTATCACAGTTAAACATAAACCGTAATGCACCGTGCTAACAACACTAGCAGCTAGCTCAGTGTTAGCTCCACCCTCTCGTCCAAATATGGTCACTATTGGTTCCAACACACACCCAGGGTACCTTGGACGTCATATGTGGACGTGGAAAGTCCATGACCAACTGATTTACAAAGGGTCATTTTGTGGTTGAAGTATTCCTTTAATAACATTTAAACAGTAAGGTATATAAAAAGAGGAAAATGCAAAAACAGTTGCTTTTTTTTCTTTGTATAATTCATAAAAAATTGAAGGCAGCTTGTTCCAGTGACAATAAAACTACACTGTTCTGAGATTGTAATTTATACTTCACTAACATTTCCACTAACCTGCACATTTAATCTAACTCACCTTGATTCTTTTAGCACATGCGATAGATTCAGCAGCCTCTGTCGTGATGATTTGTCTTGTGTGCTCTCATCGTGTTTTCGTCGTTCTCTGACTGTGTTTTGCGGTGGAAACGTGCTTGTTTAATTAATTCCTTTAGTTTGTGTTCCACCACTACGTTGTGTGCGGTGTGAATATCAGGGAACATGTCGCATGATTGCATCTTTACAACCAGAAACAAGGAAGTGAGTTTGGTGAGGTCAAACGAGGGACTGCTGTGATTGTTCAAATTTGGGTAAAAGTTGCAGCGATTGGACAAAATTGCAGAGAGCACATAATTGTTGGGATTGGAACATCGGAGCACCCTGGAGGAGCTGCATTAAGTTAATGCAAGATGTGTGAGAAAGGAGGGGCAGGAAAGAGGTGGTGAGGTCATGAGGTCACGGCTCACACTGGGGATTAGAGGAGATGCCTATCTGTGGGGGGGAGTGGTGGGGGGGAACAGTGGGTGAGAGATAGCTGCTGAACAGTGTTTTTATAACAACATAGTTCCACCTTTCTTTAGAGCCAATCTCTCTCAGACAAAGTTTGATTCCAGCAGGTCTTTAAATTCTCTTTGAAGCTTTCAAACCAACTGTGTTCATTTAAGTTGAACAGAATTAATAAGTACTTTGCTTTGTTCGGGAAAACAGCCGTTCAACCTGAGCTGGAGACTAAAAACGGGACAAAAACACGTGGTGATAATTGGAAAATCAGCCGTCTTTTTAAGATAATTTAAGGTCCTTTTGTTCCAGCATTTCACCAGATTTGGTGCATAAACATGGGAATAATGGAGGAAAGGCTTATGGAAGTAGTCTTTCTCCCCGCTGCACTCTGTGTCCATACGAGAGGGAAAAAACACGAGTTAATTGCATTTTTTACAGACCGTCTCAAGTGGAAGCAGCTTAATGAGGTTAGGCAGCTCGCCTCATTGAGAATCGCAACTGTTCCTAATTGTGATCTCAAATATGCTCATAATCCCCTGATTTGACAGCGGCAGAGGTTTCTGGGGAGGTATTAAGGTGAGGGAGAGAGAACAGGGGACAGAAAGACAATTAGCAGGGAGAAAAACATGTGACGGAGCGCAGCAGCAGCTTCAGACTGTGTGTTACATGTTAAATAAAATAAACAGTGATGAATTATTTAAACTCTTTGTTTGAGGTCTGCTGTACAGTTTAAGTTCATGTTGAGTTTTATCTGCTGAATTATTTCAGTGTCAATGAGTGAAAACCAGTTTGTTGAAGTCGTGCTGTGCATCACCTTGGCAGTGGTGTGCCCACATGATAATGAGCTGTTGTGTCAATAGCTGTGTTGTCAGTATCAGCAGCCCGTCGATGTGCCAATGAACCTACTGTCATGAAGTGTGTGTCATCTGCAGAGTGATGCAGGCTGAGGCATCAGTCATGCTGTTTCTAAGGTTTTTTCTTGATGAGCTCAGCCTTTAAAAAGTGAAGGGAAACACTTTCTAGACTTGAGCGGAAAGCTTTGAGGTCATTCTTGATTTGTAAATAAAAAAATCTGTGATAAGAATTCTTGTATTCAGGCACGGACTGGCCGACAGGAAGTCTGTCAATTGAATTGGCAGCGGAGCTTGTCAGTGAGAGATCACTCTGATTGGCTGTTCAGGTTTTATTTCCTCGCCCCTGTAGCGAGTGAATCTGCCTGTAGTGAAACCGGGGCTAACCGGTGCTTGCTCCTCAGGCTCCACTTCACTCAACTGCCCCACAGACCCGCTGCTTCTTCACACTTTAACCTGAATAACAAACCGGAGCTAGCTGGGAGCGGCTAGCGGAGCGGCTAGCGGAGGGAAGCACAGCCAGTTAGCCTCCGCTAGTCTCTGAGCTAGCCCCGGCTCTCCATTTGGATCCAACCGGAGCACCGAGCCCTGGTTTGTTATTCAGGTTAAAGTGGGAAGAAGCAGCGGGTTTATCGGGCAGCTGAGTGAAGTGGAGCCTGCGGAGGAAACACCGGGACCGTCTGGATGTAATAGTCCGTGGAGGTGCTGCGGTGCTCGGCTGCACAGATAGGAAACCCCTCGGCTGACAGGATGTACCACTCTCTCACTCCGCTCTCTCTCACGCAGGCGCAGAACGTACGTGCTACTTGGCCGTCGGATGTAGTCCGTGTAGTGTGTTCAAATGCAACTGACACAGGGCGACGTGAGGCGACGTAGACGATGCAACAGTTGGCTTTCATCGCCGCTAGTTCTTTGATGTCGGTTTGGTGTGTCTGGACCTTAAGACATACAATATTTGATGTGTCCAGTGATAACGATAATATCAGCACGTCATCGGTATCGGCCAATAGTGGCTGATATCCCAGCTGACACTGGGTGAGAGGCAGGGTTCACCCTGGACAGGTCACCAGACTATCACAGGGCTGACACATAGAGACAGACAACCATTCACACTCACATTCACACCTACGGACAATTTAGAGTCACCAATTAACCTGCATGTCTTTGGACTGTGGGAGGAAGCTGGAGCACCTGGAGGAAACCCACGCTGACACGGGGAGAACATGCAAACTCAACACAGAAGGAACCAGGACCCTCTTACTGTGAGGCTCACCACTGCACCACTGTGCCGTCAGTGTTCATGTTGTTCCCCATCTTTATCTTCTTTGCCATTCAGACACATTTTTTTTTTCAGTTTTTCTGAATTGAGGACATCCTAATTTAGGATTCTTAACTTGGGAAATCCCTTAATTAAAGTGGTTTTGTTATAGCAAAATTTCTATCTTAAGATAAGATGGGATTTTTTATTAACTGCAGTTTGGAAACATGTTTTTGTAATACCAAAAATGTCAACCCAAACTGAGATAAGAAAGGATTTCAGACGGTGAGGACCATTGTTAAACAGAGACAGAGGTTATGAGCCCCGCTGTACCTGAATGCAGCCTCACAGAGATGCTACCATGACTGCAGACTCTTGTTATCACACAGTGTGCAGACAGGTTACACAGGTTTGGGGTCTTTGAACCTCAAATTCAGTCAGCGGTGGGAAGATGATGGGAGTGCTGTCTTTAAAGAACTTTGAGTCCATATGGTGCCTCTGTGTTCGCCCACAGAAAGGTTAACATCAAGAACTTTAGATACAAAAGAGTTCAACACTGACTGTGACTCCAACAGTTACTCGCAGTCCTCAGTTAGTGGGTTTGATTCTGTTCCTGACCGTTGAGAGCTCCGTGGTTGAGCAGAGTTTTCACCTTGACAGTGAACTTTGCTGTGGAGCTGCTGTCCAGTCCCAAAACTGCAACAAATGACACCAGGATACAAACAGAGCTGCATCCATCAGGTCACCTCTGACAAACCCTCTGCAGGGCAGAAATGAACCGTTGCTCCATCAGTCCTGTGGGTTGCTTTGAGTGTTGTGAGTCACAATAATATTTACCCTGATCGCACAGTCTCCACCAGCCATGTTTCACCCTGTGTCCCCTCCAGAGGCAATGTTGATGTTTCATCTCTTGGCATACGGGCGCTGCAGTGTGTGTGTGGATCGTTTCCATGAGCAGTGGAGATGCCTGTTTGACAGATGGTGGGGTTAACGTTCTGTCTCCACTTTAAGGCTTCAGGGTGCATCAATGGAGCTTTGACCTCTCTGGTCACATGACCGCTAGCTGTCCTGAGCTGTCAGATTCAAAATGTGACATGACTCAAGGCACCGGACAGCTTCAATATGTGTCCAGTGCACCCGAAACAAATCACGCTGTAGGCTCACAACACTGTACTCGAGTGCAAGTTAGGTCTGGGAATATTTTCTGTTGGAACGTGTTAGTCAAAAACATGTCTGTCCTCTGTTTCCCCTCTCGCTCCTCAGGATGAAGAACAAGCTCTGGTACTTTGAGTTTGGCACCACTGAGACCATCTCTGCCACCTGCAAGAAACTTAACGAATGCATCGAAGTCGAGGTGAGTCACTTCAAAACTGTTGTCACTGAAGCATAATGGATGAGTGGTGACAAAAAGTGTGTAACTGACAGATATGAGGAAGAATATCTTTAAATACCTGAGAATGCACCAGATACGACACAACAGAAAGAAAAACAAAAGATCTTGTGTACATGTCAACAAGTCTGCTTCTCTGCCTTTTCGCTGACAGATTTTAGATGCTGTTATTCTTTTATGTGTTGCAGAGATGTACAACAAAGTACTTTTCCCATATTAATGAGGCGGGCTATTCATAGCACGCCATCAGATTAATGCTCCATAAAGTCCCTGATTGCCTCATTCAGTCATACAGTGATGCATAATGTGTCACCTGGGTGCTCACAGCGCAGCAAGACTCCAAGAAAACACACCAGAAACACACCTTTTAGAAACCATCGGGGGGAAATGCAAACAAGCTGAGTTCCATCTCAAAGGGCTCATCATGCCAAACACTCTCCATGTGTTTAATTATATGTACATATATATGTAACCAATGGAGCCATTGTGTTGATATGAAGAGGCCCAGGCCGTGGATATCTTTGGAGACGATCTCTGTTTATTCCTGACAGCTCTGACAGCAAGAGGTAAAAACATCCTCAGTCAATTACAGCCATATAAACTCGAGTCTCTACACACATTAAGTGACACAGGAATGTGTTTGCATTTTATACAATGACTTTAAGATGAACTTATAAACAGGTTAACAGCACTAAAACACTAGCATTACTACAAGAGCATTGTCACTCTCCCACAGAGTACAGCAGCAAAGGTGTATAGGTGGGGTACGTAGGGGTACAGACACTGGGTATCGAACTACAGCATATTGATTCTGGAGGCCTGAGAGTGTCAGGCAATAACAGCTGAAACAAATTTTGTGTAATTATAATACTTAATTTTTCAAATGTACAATTGCCTTTGTTACACATGTTACTGCTGTATAATTGAGCCCATTACATATATTTATGTATATGTTTATATTTATGAAAATTAGACCATCTTTAGAAATGTGCTTTTATTTGTTGTCAGACAAACATATTAAAGACATCAGGAGTTTTGTTTATTGATTAACTGTGTGGACATATCTCATATAGTTTTTGAAAAATATAACCTCAGATTGTTTGCAGGTTATTCAACCTGGTCTCACTCTGAAGTGACACCAGTGAATAGGACGTCATTTCATGTCAGCATGATATGTAGCCATTCGCCGTTATTGTTCAGTGGCGCCCAGTGGCATCAGGGGTGATAGGAAAACAACAAAAGTTGAAGCAGCGGAAGTCTGAGTACGTCGGCCAGGTGGAGTGGTGGATGGGTCCAACAACCACCAACTTTCACCCAGGAGGTCGGTGTTCACTTCGTGTAAGACTATAAAGCCAAACCCTGTTCTTTTTTCCTAAACGTAACCACGTGTGTGTGTGTGTGTGTGTGTGTGTGTGTGTGTTGACTAAACGTAACCACGTGTTTTTGTTGTTGAATGAAACAAATCTCAATTTGTGGAGTTGTACTGATGTAGTGCTTTTATTTTGAAAGAGACTGTATGCAAACCATACATCTCCTGTGAAAACAGAAGTGTATTTTGAAAACAGACAGCTCATTTCACTTCCTCGACCTTGATGACATCATATCTGCCTCAGTTGTTCCCCAGTTTCTTATTAGACATGATGTCACCTTTCGTGGAAGTCCGCGCCTCTGAGCGGTGACCACATCAGCATCCTCCAATGTGTGTTCATATAACAGAGCTATCATCTGCTCAGACAGACTCAGGAAGAATTAAGGCAAAAGCTTTAACATACAGGCCGCCCCAGAGAAGAATCATAGCCTGGCAGTTTCTAAGAAGATGACAGATGTAATAAAATACAAAAATTTAAATGTTTTATATTTTTGGTATCAGTTTCATACCAAAACTGTGAAAAGATAAAAGACTTTGCTTTGAAGTCCTTGAGTTTTAATCAGACTGACAAATATCTGTGTGAACACCGGAGCAGAGGTGAGATCACTCAGCGTGTGTCTGCCCACGTACCTTGCATGAAATAAACCACCAGGTTATCAGTGGTTACTGCTCGGCTCTGTGTAAGTGCTGGATAAATGCACAAGGCTTAAGAGGAAGTAAAATGAGCTGAGGTGAAATTATGAATAGTTTTCATATGTTTAAAATAGGACATACGACATCATCATACGATGACAAACATCAGAAAAACCAATGAATGAATTGAATACACAAACTTAGATTAAACAGTAATTCTGGTGATAGTCTACAACGTATCAGTCATATTAGTGTTTTTTTTTGAGTGACATATCTTCTTCCTCTGTGTCACAGAAGTAAATTATTGTCCAAAAAGTATTAAAAAACACATCAGTGAGCCACACTGCTGACTGGTCGCCATGTTCTTTCATTACTGTGAACACACTGTAGTTTATCTTAAGCCTCATACACTCATACATACACTTACTAGAGAATCATTTGTGTATTAATCCGCAGCTGAAAATAGTCCCTAACAAATGCACCATTTCCTCCTGTTTGAGAAACGTTCGCCATAATCTACAGCTGTTAAAGGAAACTATTGTCATTTTTTTTAAAGCTTTATGTCTTTGTAAGAACCCGATGGTTGTGTGGCTGAGTGCTAAAGACAGGGTAGGAGGAGACATGCCATCCACTGACAAGTTACCATGGCGACAATGTTGGTTAGGTAACGTAACCCCGGCATGACCCTTTGGACTTGAGTTTCTTGAAGACATTTCACCTCTCATCCAGTTCTGACTGACTGGTGGGGAGTCGCAGGTTTAGGCCCCGTTTATACGACAACGATTTCAACTGAAAACGGTAAACTTTAGTTGCGTTTTGGCCGATCGTTTACACGACAGCGGCGTTTTGGGTGCCTGAAAATGCAACGATTCGAAAATGGGTTCCAGAGTGCAACTTTTTGGAAACGGCAGCGTCTCCATTGTCATGTAAACTTGCAATATGCAGTTCCTCTGAAAACGGAGACTTTTCGCACATGCGCATTATGGTCCCAGTCACTAGGCATGCCGACCGTCACAACAACAATGCCGAGCTCTGTTTGTGCTGCTCACCCTGTTGATTTGAAGTGAAGTGTAGATCTGTTACTGTAGCAACTCCACCTCGTTGTCCATCCAGACAAAGTTATCTGTGCATGCTTTCACCATTGTGTCTTCTTTGTTTTGGTTTGTAATCACAGCGTTGTAGAAGAAGGCGCTTCAGCACAGGCGCATGGCGTCATGCCGTGGTGTTGCTTTGCAAATTTACACTGCCACCCATTGGCCTGGCGTGCATACTACAGCGTTTCCAATAGATTTTGCGGCTCCATGTGAACGGGGATTGTTTCAATAATGTTGTCATATAAACGCAGAAGTTTTTTAAAACGCAAAGGACAGACTTTTCCATTTTTAGAGAACCTTTTGTCGTCTAAACAGGGCCTTAAAATCCTGAGTGGGTGTGAACCCTTACAGCATAACGTTTTCGTCACCTAATAAAGTCTTGTTCAGCGTTTGGTTGTACTAAAAGACCCTTGAAGGAGTAAGATGTTCGGTTTTCCCACCATAGCAGTAAATGCATCATGCTAACCAAGCTAGCAGCTAGCGTTAGGGTTATCTCTACCCTCTCATCCAAATATGGTCACTTCCGGCTGATGGCGACAACCAAAATGCCAAACTCAAGGCTTCAAAACAGGAGTCCACAAACCATCATGTGACATCACAGAGGCTATGTCCATTATTTTATACAAACTATGTTGCTGACTCCTCCACCAATAGGTGGCCACCTTTCTACATGGACTATTTCACCTCTTTATACAACGTCACCTGAGTTCCTCCTTTACTCTCGTCACAATTACTGCAGACACTACAGGTTTCCGCCCAACAATAATGGAAATATGGGTTGTAAGAACCCAATAGGCTCTCACTATGACCTCGTCACATGTCCACGTTTGGTCATGGACTTTCCACGTCCACATATGACGTCCAAGGTACCCTGGGTGTGTTGGTTGTTGATGTTCTGGCACGCCATGTCAACTTCAGCCTGTTACATGCATTGTCTGTTTTCAAAATACACTTCTGTTTTCACAGGAAATGTACAGTTTGCATACAGTCTCTTTCAAAATAAAAGCACTACGTCACTACAACACCACCAACTGATATTTTTTTCCTTCAACAACACACACGTGGTTGGGTTTAGGAAAAAAGAACAAAGTTTGGCTTTACAATCTGACAGGAAGTGAACACCTGTCTCCACGGTGAAAGTCGGTGGTTATTGGACCCATCAACAATTAAAAGCACAAATTCTCATGTGGTTTGGGAGCCACCTGGCATGGTACTGGGGGCCAGTTGTGGCCATAAGTTGAGTATCACTGCAGTATATAATGCTGTTGATATAAAAGTCAGAGAGACTGACGTGTCATGTACGTTGCTTTTAGGAAATATGCCTCATGATGCACAGTCTCTAGAAGTGTATGGTTCAACTTTTCCCCATGGTCGAGAGCAGTGGTTCCAAACTGGTGCAGCCACAGGGTCCAGATTTCTCCTTAGTCATTAGTTCAAGGTCCACACAGTTTAATACATTCAGCGTCACTTGTGTTCAGCCATGTTGTCGAGCCAGTTTGCTGTCGCTGTCAAGTAGTTGTCCATTAATCACTCACTCTACAGCAGGAAATGGCACTTCAAAATAATAGCGTTGTGTGTTTTTTACAAACTTGACACATGAACCCAAGACCCACTTTTGGACCATGACCCACCAGTTGGGAACCACTGGTCTGGTGTTGAAAAAGTAAACAAATCACAACACTTGTAGAAACACAATACATTTGGAATCAGCATCCAAGTATTGTGATACTATTACATCAGGAGGTGAGCATCTCGTCCCTGTCCTTGAGAGTACACAAGAGTCGTTTCACAGGCAAAGTGCAAATCAATGTTAGTGAATATATGTGAAAGCAGAACAAATGTATGAGAGAGGCCCTGAATGAATTACTTTTTTTAACGGTCTCTATGATTGAATCACTGGTTCAGGATTCAGACCACTGCAGGGTGAACACCTCTGTATACACTCTGAAGAGCTGTAGTGCCCAGCTGGTGTGGTACTGGTAGTGTCATTTTTCCACTTTCACACATTACGTGATGGTAGTCCAGTGTTTTTGAGGATGCTTTGCTTCAGCACGGATGGACGCTGAGTCACAGCAGTGTGTCTCTGACATTCTCTGTTGAATTATTTGATGAATCCAGATGAGGCTACGAGGCATAATATAATTCAACGTTAGGCCAAGAGTGTCAAACGGGGTCACTTAATATCTGTTATATAATATCATGCAGTATGTATTGACATGGTGCCATCTATTTTATCGCTCTGTTTTTGCTGCTTCACACATTTACACACTTGGCTCCTGCCCAGGTAATGCATCAGGACAAAATAAATCTCGCAGTCTTGAACAAATCACTCGTGCATGAAGAGGGTAGAAGCTTAGATATCTGTCTGACTCCATGATACAACAATACACTGCAGCCGTGATGACTGTGATATCTGTTAGCCTTGTTGTTAGTACTAGCTTCATCTTCCTCAGTGCATCTGAATGCACACACAAGCTACGTAACTCAGAGAAATCAGGGTACAAATAAATCATTGACGTGCACTGTAGTGACCTGCTCACTGCTGCAGGTCGGTCATTGAATGGTACTGCAGACATTATTTTGGAAGCTGATTTATTTGTACGATAGTTCAATCAGAAAAGGTCTTGTTTGTCTTGTTGTGTTATTGGGAGCCAGAATGGAAGGAGTCATGGCTCAAAACCAGCCGCCACTGCCCGTCAACAAAAACAAAGACAACTATGGTTAAATGTGATAAGACCAAAGGACTGGACGGAGGCCATCATCAAAAATGCTCACATGTGCAGCGCACACTTCATATCAGGTTAGGGAAAAAGTATTTCCTGTTGTAGGGATGAATAAGGTTATGTGTATTAAGGGTTATCATGTCCACCTCATCAGAAACTGGGGAGGGATTAAAGGGAAATTTCAGTTTATTTCAACCTGTCTCCTATCGTCCTAAATTTGTTTCAAGTGACTAGTGACATAAAAATAATAGTTAGCATGTTAGCCGTTAGCCTAGATACAGCCGGGGCGCATAGTAGCGTCAGACCTGTTAAAACGTAAGTGAACGGGCAACCTTCAAGTGCAAAGTTAGTCCACTAAACAAGCTTTTTTTCCACAAAGACCGCCTCATATCGTTAGGATAAATGTCAGAGAACATATAGAAAACGACATGTAAACGTGTTGTCTTACCTTACCGGTGTGCTGCCATGTTTGTTTACCATCTAGCTCTGCTTTCCAAAGCACGGCCGAAATATGGCGAGCTCTAGATAAAGCCCAGCTGGATACTACTCCAGGTGGAGGTGTCTCGTCCTCGGTCACATCCAGACCTTGAAAATAAGGCTGCAACCGGTCCCATTCCTTGCAACAGAGGCATTCCTCTTCTGTGGGCACTGGGGCACAGCATTCACAGGTACCTCACCAATCTCCAGAGCTACGCAGCCTTGCAGCAGCCATTCCTCCTCTCTCGTCCTCTACCTGTTGCGCCTCTCTCTCTCTCCTCCTCCGTTCTTCAATTTCACGAAGCTATTCGTCAGTGTATTCTGGCTCAAATAAATAAGAGCGGCTATCAAACTCTGCAAAATCAAATTCCTCCTCCACAAAGTCAAAGTCTGGCAAAAAGTCAGCCATTATTCTATAAATCTTTCATAAAATAAATGAATGAACTTTTCAGGCTACTGTCCGGTTCTGCCTTCCAGCTGTTGCTACTTGTTCTCGCGAGATTTCGGCCGCGCTTTGGAAAGCAGAGCTAAATGGTAAACAAACATGGCAGCACACCGGTAAGGTAAGACAACACGTTTACATGTTGTTTTCTATATGTTCTCTGACATTTATCCTAACGATATGAGGCGGTCTTTGTGGAAAAAAAGCTTGTTTAGTGGACTAACTTTGCACTTGAAGGTTGCCCTTTCACTTACGTTTTAACAGGTCTGACGCTACTATGTGCCCCGGCTGTATCTAGGCTAACGGCTAACATGCTAACTATTATTTTTATGTCACTAGTCACTTGAAACAAATTTAGGACGATAGGAGACAGGTTTATTTCCCTTTATCCTTTTATCCTCCCTTTAAGAGGAATATTGGATTTCTCTGAAACGCTAACTTTTTAGCACATTAGCTAACGTTAGCTTCCATAACAAAACAAACAAGTGAGTCCTCCTTTGTAAGATTGGCTTCCTGTGACATCATCCATCCACTGAGTGAGAGCATACGGGTCGGCCAGTCTGGTCACGTTGGTAGTCCCGTATTCAAGTAACACTGGCGGTCCCGGAGAGTGAGTGACCTGACATGGTGCGTTGGTAAATTCAGTCTGACGCTCTACACTAAGAATGAGCTCCGGTACTGGGAATGAGTAGTCCGAACGCACCACACATATCATCTTCTTCCATTGTCGCAAACGAGCCAACAGATCTTGCTAGCTAGCACTAGCTAATGTCTGTGGAGAATTGTTTTTCCTCTAGCTAAACCCTTGCTACTTGCCAAAAGCTTTTTTTAAACTTAAAAAGTTATAATGTTTTGGAGCCACTTACACAAAGAGACACCACAAAGTAATTAAGGTCCTTGTATATGATTTCAGGTCAAATTTTTCATGTCGTCCTCCCAGTCACTGAATGCAGAAAGATGTGGTTCTGTAAAACCGTCCGATCGCTGAGTAGCACCAAGTAGCACAGCTAGCACTGACCAGAGGAATGAAAACATCAGGGAGATTAACAACGGGCAGGGCAGCACAGGTTGAATAAAAAGCAGCCAATCAGAGACACCCTGGTTAAAAATGATATCATTATTAGTACTTTGTGGTTATATCACTCATTTGATGAGAGGCTTTCATCATGGACCCCGGGGTCTCTGATTGGACACTAGCGGTGGCGTAGTGGAGCTAAGCTGCAAAGTGGCATCAATTTTGGTGGCAGCAGAGATCAAACAAGTAAGGTGGACACATATATTAAAGCTAAGATGATCAGTGGATCCTAAAAAGGCCTGCAAACAAATCCCACTGAAATCACTGGGTAATTACTGAGCCAGTCAGCTCAAACTGGTGCTGCTGTTTCATCTCAACAGAACATAAAAATTGTTGGATTCAGTTCAACCTCAAGCACACTTCACAAATTGCTTCTTCCAAAAACTCTTTAGTTCTAAGTGTTGATCGTTACTGTGTGACCCGCCAAGGTCTGCAGATGTCTCATAAAGAAAAGTCTGCCTGCACAGCTGAGCTCATGGCATTTAACACTGAAATACATTGAGCAGATCAACAGATTTAAGGAACTTCTTTCTACCAGAATACATTTGCCAACAGTACATTTCTGCACAGATGGAAGCAGCACATGGTGGATCATATGAAACGGGCTGTAGCATAAGGTCACGTTGCATGTTATTACAAGTTAGTTCCACATTTCTGTTTAAAATCCCAGAAAACTCTTTAAGATCTTCTTCTCCAGCCCGCCTCCTCCTCCTCCTCCTCCTCCTCACTCATCTTGTTTGCTACTTTTACTAAAGGAAAATTAACAATATTTGAAATTCTTTCCTCCACCCCCCAGCCTCCTCCATTACAGCTCACCACTCCAACCAATGGCTGACTATTTACTGGAGTTTACCAGCCTCTCAGTCTTTCGATGGCTGATAGTCCACCACTAACTTTTTCGTCACATCTCGTCAACAAAAATGAAACATAGATTTCATCTTAGTTTGCACTCTCAAAGATTTATTTTTAGCTTATTGTTGTCTCATTTTCATCATGGAAAAAAGGTTGGTGAAGAAAAATGTTTGTCATAGTTTAAATTAAGACTGTTTCTTTTCCTCCTCACCCACAGCAAGGTTCTTGACCTTGTATCTTCCAGCCCCCTCATCACCTGCTCTCTTGACCCTTTCCCCTCCACTCCTCTCTAGTCTGTCACCTCTGACCCCCTGATCTTCTTAACCCACCTTATCAACACATCTTTGGTCTCAGAGCAGCAAATTCTCCCCCCCTCTGTCCTCAGACTACTGGACATGTCTGCTGCATTAAACACAGTGACCCAACAGACCCTTCTCTGACTCTTCATGGCTCGTTCCTTCCAGGTGACATGGAAAGGATCTGTCTCACAACAGGAGTTCCACAAGGCCCAGTTCTGGGCCCTATTTCCTTCTCCCTTTACATGAGGACGCTCAGTGCTGCCATACACTCACATCGCTTCCAGTCCCTGTTAGGCGGATGACACCCAGCTATTCTTGTAATTTCTCCATCTGACACTCAGGTAGAGGCATGCAGTGCCGCCTGCATGGCTGACATCTTGGAGTGATTGTCAAGGCAGCACTCAAAGGTCAACCTTGACGAGACAGAGCCTGTGCCTGTCTTCAGTGCACATACAGGGACCAAATTATTTGTATGATGCTTTTGTAACTTTTTAGCTGTTCTAAATATCTCATCATAATCATTCTGTCAATCTTCTTTCTATCTTTCTGTCTCTCCGTAGTGCGACGGGATCATCTTGGACCTCAGCAACACCTCCTTAGAGGGCATTGCTGTGCTCAACATCCCCAGCATGCACGGCGGCTCCAACCTGTGGGGTGAGACAAAGAAGAGGAGGAACTACAACCGCATGAGCAAGAAGGTTCCTGACAGGATGCCAGCCAGCACCGTCACAGACGCTAAAGAGCTGAAATTCTGCATGCAAGGTGAGTCAGAGCAGATACATGAGGGCACTGTTGTGGTTTATGTTGTTGACATGATTGGTGGTAAAACCGGGGAGAGCATTGGTGCCCAACTAGGCGGAAGTGTTACCTTTAAAATCACCACAGAGGGCTGCCCTCAAAGTTTAAATTATTTCAACTTTGACCGTGTTTGCCACTTACCTTTCAAAGTGCAACCAATGAGATAACAGCTGTGTTTGACGTAACCATAAGTGAGAAGCATCTGTAGCGTCTGGGTCTACCGGGTTCATGAACTGGCATATAGGTTATAAACTTAGCTAACTCTGATGCTAAAGTTATCTTGGTTGTTTGTCTGTTAGCCAGGCCAGGCAGACACAGTGACAGGGATTATTCTTCATATCACAAGCCTCTGGTCTGAATGGCCTTCTTTTGAAATAAACTGAAATGCGTCTGACACAAAACAGCCTTCTTCTTTGAGGTTTAACCCACACAAAACAGTCTGCGACTGCAACTGTTGTTGCCTTGATGACGTCCCTGAGGGACAGGAAGCGCTGGCAGAACTGGTATTATAAAGACAGTGACAACCATCAAACATCTGGTTTAGATAAAGGCCGAGAAATAAGTGTCAGCATTGTGTCAGAAGGGAGGAAACAGAATGTTCAGTCAATAAATGTTGACAGTTATAGAACAGATACTGCACATGTCCATTCATTCTTCAGTCTTCAGAGTTATACCTGTACGAGCAGTCAGCCTCTGTTTGAGTGACACGTTGAGTTTTGGAGGAGCAAACAGAAGCAGAGCTGTGATACTTATTCTCTTTATTGTCTCTTCTTTGTGTCTGACCTCCTGCATGCTTACATTAAAATGTGTCTCATATCCAGATTGTATTCAGATATGATTTCATCTGCCCCTCTCCACTGTCCACACTGATATCTGATTGAGACACGATTCCTGTGTTCAGGTCAAACAACAGAACACCGCTCTTCTCATTTGCACACATTCAAATAAAACCAAACCACCTAGGGGAAATGCAGACAACTATTAGAGAGCAGCAAACAACAAAAACAGTTCATGTCACTAAAATACTTAGATTACTTTACTTTTTGGCTCCTGAGTGTGTCACAGCTGCTCATTAAGAAAGTCCAGTCTGTATCTAAACCATCTGATATTTGAGACATCTTGATGCATGTGTCACTGTAGACAGTGACATTTCAGCAGTGTGTGACACCAGCAGATAAACAGTGTGTGTGTGCTCACTACCTGAGTGTTGGGTTTATCTGCTGCTACTGTACACATAAAGGTCAGTTTACTCATCAGGAGTGAGTATTACTCAGCCTGGGAGAACAGTTGTACAGTGTCCTCTGTGGCTCTGGAGCTTTGTCAAGTCTGAGGAAATAAACCAGGAGATATCTCACATCACATGTTCAACAGAACGCCTGACTTACAAACTGCATGTTTGGAGTTTGAAAGACACAACCTGACCAGTGAGGTCTGACAGAAGGGTGGTTACAGTTTGGGAGATTGGCTCAATACATATTTAGGAATGAAAGTCAGAATATATTTGCCGCTGATGCTTTCATTTCATTTCAAACAGCCCAGTTGCCAGAGGAAAATGATGGCATTGTACTTTTTTGCAAACCATGGATATGTTACACTTTTACGTTTTATACGCATCATATCAACGTCTCTGAAGTGATGTAGAACATGTGTTGACTCGGTCATTGGGAGGTGGAGGAGACAATGGATGGTGTGCCACCTGGGAACAGAAGGGGAGACATTTGGTCTGATACTAATATTTGATATCCACCTTGAAACTTTGCTGATTGTACAGATCTTCTGTGCTGACGGGGGAATAAGTGTGACCAGCATCCATATTTTCACAGACATGGATAGAAACTGTCAGAGAAACTTGACTGGTTTTCTGAGGGATACAACCGCAAGGTGGTACGTCTAGTTTACCAAGACATTGTTGTGTTTTCTGACTTGTAGTGCCCCCAAACAAGCTATTTTAAAATCAATCAAATTCAATCAAAACATGATCTTTTTCTCACCATAACCAAGAGGTTTTTGTGCCTAAACTTAAAGGGCCAGTGTGTAAAATGGGTTGAAAACCTTTGAAAACAGTGACATCAGTGGTCAAATTCTAGATTGCAGGGTTCACTTGTTCACCCCTCCCGTCGGGTAAATGACGGTGGCCTCGTAGGGACAAAAAGCCTTGCGCAGACACAAGTTTTTCAGGAGTAGGTCTATCTAGCGACGAGGTGAATATTTATTTAGAAATCTAAACCATGTTACGATGTAATGAATCCCTCACGAGCAGGAGACCAGAGTAGCGTTTGGGGAAAAGGCCAGTTTATTTGAGCACTCCAGAAACTCCGGTAACACTCCAGGGGGTAAAAGACTCCGTCCAAAACTCTGACTCTTCTGGCGTAACAGACACACTCCATACACACATACTCGTTTACCATACTGAGTGGGCACCCCCCTCCCCTCTCTGCTCCACCAATCTCCAGCCCGCACACTGACTGACAGCGTAGCCGGTAACAGAGCTCAGCTGTTTATTTAGCCTAGCGATATCTCCGGACTATAGTAGCTGCAATGGACGACTTTGAACTCGATTTTGAAGAGTTTCTTGTAGCGGACACAGATCCAGAGCCATACCTGTTTGAGCCGGAGCACACAGATGAGGAACTCCATGTGTTTGATGCTGAGCGGGTGAGAAGAGAGGCTGAATGCACAGAATGGGATTCGGTGCTACTGCTACCATCTTTGGGGAGATATATCATCAGGAGGAAAAGCGCCGCAGAGAGTGCATCACAAGGAGTGAAGCTGCATCTTCTTTTCCTCGCAGATGACGGTTCGGGTTCATTCTCTCCTGTTGCGTGGTAAGTGTGGTCCATTCGCAAACTTTATAACTAAAAAAACTTTTCACTACTCTCTATCGACGAACTACTAACACTCTCTGCTGTTTCCTCCTCCTTCTTCCTTCCTCCCACTGTCTGCGTTGGTTCATTTATACACGTGAAACGCGTTCTCTGGCTGGCTGGATTGTCCGCTCGGTCTGCCGTACATACATGGCGGCGCAAGATGGCGACCTCTCTAAAGCAAGGCCCTTGCTATATATATATATATATATATATATATATATAAGCATAATTATAAGGCTACGAAAACCAAACGAATTTTATTTTATAGCGATTATACACTTGTATAAACATATTAATGGGTAGAATATTCATATTCAGATTCAGATTCAGATTGACAATAAACCATGCCAAATATTACACACTGGCCCTTTAACCACAGCATTGTTGTAACAAATCCATGGTTTGCAGAAACATACAGTGCCAACAGATTCTCAGTGTTTGGTCATGGACTTTCTACGTCCAGATACAACATGCAAGGTACCCTGGGTGTGTTGGTTGTGCCAACTTCAGCCAACACACACATACGTGGTTGACTTACTTGACTTAAACCCTTTTGCTCTTTGGAGAGCATCGGTCATTCATGAACTTCCTCCAGCTAGTTCGGTGTTGGGCCATCTTCTCTGCTTCCTTCCAGGATGTTCTTGTTTCCTTGAGTTCCGCCTCGACAGACCTTTTCCAGCTGTTTCTTGGTCTTCCTGGCTTTCTTTTCCCTTGTGGTTTCCAGGTTAAGGCCTGTCTGGCCGTGTTGGAGGATGGTTTTCTCAAGGTGTGCCTGATCCAGCCCCATTTCCTGCGTTTGACTTGGGTTTCAATTTGTTCTTGTTGTGTGGTTTGCCAGAGCTCTTCGTTTGCGATGGTGTTAGGCCAGTAAATTCCCAGGATGTGTCATAAGCATCTGTTAATGAGCTTGTTTGATGATGCTTTTGTAGTTCTCCATGTTTCTGCCCCATATAGTAAGACTGATTTAACGTTGGGTTTAGGAAAAAAGAACAGGGTTTGGCTTTACAATCCTACAGATGGTGAACACCGGCCTCCTGGGTGAAAGTGGGTTGTTGTTGGACCCACCCACCACCTGCACTACTCGGATTTTCGCCGCCTTAACTTTCATTGCTGTCCTGCCACATTTCCTACTATACTATAATGTCAAAGAAACAAAGACCAAGTAAAGTTTCAATTTCTTTTTAGATTTATTTGATGAATTAACTCTCTTGTTTTTTCTTTGTGAGTCAGGACATGTTTTTATCAAATTGCCTCATAGTCAGTTTATAGTTTGCTAAATTGTGCTGGTATTAGTGTGTGTGTGTGTGTGTGTGTGTGTGTTTGACTTATAAGGTTCATATCTAGACAAGGACCTTTTTCGTGTCACCATTTCCCTCTTGTCATTCTTCTTCTGGCACTCTTAATACATTCCAGAAAGAAAAAAAACAGCAGCATAAATGACAGTAAAGGCCACTATATAATGGATTAAAGCAGATTATTTGTGTGTTGATTCGTCATTCACCACTTGTGCTAAACAATTAAAACAATAATGATAATTTTTTGACAATATTTTGTCTCTTGCAGAGACTTTCATGGTGAAAGGTGTGTCTAAAGGTAAACATTTTCCTAATATATGTCTTAACTCCAGGATGAGTGAGGTCCAGCTGCTGGATGAATCTGTATCTGATGTCCACAAACATTAGAAAATAACCCGCTCTAAGCTTTTGCCAAGGTTTTCTCGACTCATCCCACGTCTGTCTCTTTCTCTTCACTTTGTCTCTTCATCTCTGCTGACTGAACTAAACCTTGTTTCCATGGAGATCTCAGGGCTATGCTGAAGTAAAGACCGGAGGAGAGGAAGAGAAAAAGACGAGAGAAAAGGAAGACTGTGAAAGAAACTATAGTGAAAGACAGAGATGACTCACATTAGTCATTTTCTCCTCTCTGTGTGTTTGTACGTTGATGAACTTCACCTCTTTGTAGATGCAGTCTTTGCACTTATATTGCATCATAGTCAAAGTGGGGAAACGTGTTACTGTAGATGTGAAAGCACTGATACTCTGATGAAGTTCTGTCTCAAGTCAGTTCTTGTTGCTAATGTCCCGATATCCATTTAAATTTGGACGTCTACTCAGTTTCTGTACCTTCTCTGTGCAAACTGAATCATAAATTAGCGAGACAGACTGTTTGGGATGGAAACTGTTTCTGTTTTAGCACAGGCAAGAACCTGTCAAGTTGTAGTCACAGTCAACCTGCCATCACTATGTGCTCCTGTGTGATAGTCTGTCATCGCCAGACCCAAATTAGTTAAGAATCTCTTGGTTCATTTTTGATTTCCAAGGAGTGTTTCAACGGCCGTGGACCAAAATGCCTCTGGATACGATTCAATAGACCGACAACTATGGATGTGTAAAGAGAACTGGATGAAGCGTTGGAGGCGGGGCCCCATTCATTCCTATGAAAGTTGCACAGTGGCACATGAAACCAGAAGAGCTAGATTCCTGTGGTGAAAAATTACCTGGATCTTCCACCCTGTGAGGCCTGCTCTAGAGATTTACGGTGTCCAAACGGCTAACTTTTGGTTCAGTGCTCCGGTAATTTGAATGGGGAATTTAATCACGTAGCTTTTCCTGACTTTTAAATATTATCAGACCAAATGCATCAAACCACCCAAAAAATATCCACTGATTTATAGAGGTCTCTTTCCAACCCAGTCTCACTCCAAAGTCGTTGAAATCTGGCGCATGGTCAGTAACTTCCAGCGTCAGACACCGATGAAAAAAGCCGTCCTTTCATATCGGCATGATACGCGGCCGGTTGCCATGATTGTGTCATTGTGTAACGCCGGCCAGTGGGAGAAATGTGGCAGAACAACAATTAAAGTTTGGGCAGGAGGGTGACGGATGGGTCCAACAACCACCGACTTTCACTTTTTTTTTTCTAAACAAACACACCTTGGGAGCTACAATGCCGCTGGGAACACTGATATCTGGCTAAAAACACAAATGGTTTGTTGCTAGTTGGTCTTGAAGGGTGGTTTGCAGCTTGATAGAAGTCTCGCTGAGGTGTCACACCGTCCACCATCTCCTCCACCTCCTATGTCACACAGAAACCTTGATACGATACCTATGAAACATGCAAATGTAACGCATCTGTGGTTTGCAGAAACGTACAATGCCAACATCTCCTGGTGACTGAACTGCTGCTGGAACAAATAAAAGACAAGCTCACAGATTTGTCTGGCTCCCAGGAGACCTGTCGGTATGTTGGGGATGTCTCGTCTTAGTCGGAGTTGAGTCGTTTCAGAAGTTTAGTCCACTGATTTTACACATGAAGTTGAGTTCAGTTGTCCTGCTCAACCTGTGGAAACAGTTACACAATGTCCTCCGAGGCTCTGACGGGAGCTTCCTAAAGTCTGAGATTAGGCTTTAGACTTCAACAGAAAGTCTGTGTTACATAATTGGGACGTGGAGTTTGAAAGATTTGGACATTTAGGAGGCAGGGAGGGTCTGACGAAAGAAGCAATCAAGTTGCATTATGGGTATTGAGGGATCCTGTGTTTTTAGGAGCTTGACACATACAAGCGAGTGAAAGTGAGGATATCTTGTCTTTCACAAGTTGAAGTTCAACCACTCTTCTTTCTATCAGTCTCTTGTGACTCACCCTCCAAGGCTAAATCACTGGAGTGCTCCTCTGAGACGCAGCATCCTGTGAAAACACATACACCACAGTACAGTAGACACAGCTCCTGTCACCATGCCGTCACCTTTGTGTCTCCATTATCTGCTGCTCTTGTCGTCTCTCAGTTCAGTCCAAAGGTTCTGGCACCAAAGCACCGTCCAGTCCATACAGAGGTATTTACACTCACCACACACTGAGCTGACGTCTGAACAGCCTCAGTGTGTATATGTGTGAGAGCTTTCGCAGCCATTGACTCCATTCATGTTGTAAATCTTCAGCCTGATCTTAACTCTTGACCTAAATCCAAGTCGTAATCCCAAAGTAGCCTCTTAAAGAAGTGATGACCAGCAAACTGTCCTCACTTGAAGGGATTTTCATTATCTCGTTACACAGACTGACCACACACAAAAACACAAACCCCCGGTCACTGTAATGCACTCCAACAGGCCCGTAGTATTTAATACTTTATGACGTATATGTTCTAATTGTTGTTGGTGTCAGACAGGAGGTGACTCGACTTTGAGGAAGTATATGAGCTGTTAGGTTGTGGTAGTGTGTCAGAATGTGTGAATAAATTTACTCCAATAATCGATCAGTGGATTGTTTTTGATATTTGATTAATAATCAAGGAAAAATGCAAACTGCCATCTTCTGTAGGGTTCTCCAATGTGAGGATTTTCTCTGTTTTATATTATTGTAAATGCAATTTTGGGAGTGTGGACTTGGATTGTGTTGGTCAAAACAGGTATCTCAGGTTCTTGAGTTGTGGGAACTTGTGATGGTCTTTAAAAAAAGTTTTGTTTCCATTAATTAATCAAAAATAAAGCAATCAACTGCTGAAGTGATAACAAATGTTTGTAGGAGCAAAAATATCTGACAAACCTTACAATTAAAAATCGAGTCCAATACAACTACAACACGAATCACAACCCCCCAAATATGAGAACAGCCAGAGTCCCCATTTTCATGGACACAACATGACTTATTAAGGACCCACAATAACGATTTTTATGCCTCCGTGCTGGTGATTATGTTTTCATGTTGTCCATACAGGGAAGTTCTTCAGATTTGGCACAAACGTCCACTTGGACTTTGTGGTTGTAGGTCAAAGGTCAAGATCACCCTTCTGTCTCATTCTTGTTAACGCGATATCTTAAGAACACCTTGAGGGAATTTCTTTAAATTTTGCACAAACGCCCACTTGGACTGAAGAATAAACTGATTAGAATTTCATGGTTGAAGGTCAAAGGTCAGTGTGACCTCTCAAAACATGGTTTTGGCCATAACTCAAGAATTCATACACTTATTATGACAAAACACAAATGTCTAACAGGGTAAAATAATGAAGGTCAAAAGGTCAAAGGTCAGCTTGACTGTGACATCATCATGTTTTAACGTCATATCTCAGGAACAGAAGGGGAGACATTTGGTCAGATCCTGAATTGGTGACTGTCAGAGAAAGTGGACTGGTGGGCGGAGTCATATAACCACAGGGTGGTGATTCTAGTTTTTTCTTGCCCCACCTACCAGGCGTTTACACATCAGATAAAAACTCTATTCAGACATAATTTCAGCTAGCGGGCACACAGGCACAGAGAGACGAAACCAGGGAGAAAATGATAAAAGTTGCATGATTGTAAACAAAACATTGTCACACATCAGTGGTTATAAAAGCTATGTTACTATGTCAACAGCTACAGAAAATGTGCCATTATGTTGCATTAGACTGGAAATTAATCCACGGAAAATTATTCTAACAATTTCATCATACACAACAAAATTCCATCACTTTTTAAGACTTTCAGTGACTTTGTCAAAGTCAGCCTTTTCAAGGCCTGGAAAATGTAAAATTGTAAGACTCCATGACTTTTCCAGGTTTTCAGTGACCATGGGAACCCTGTATAGAGTTGAATCGTCATGTCTCTGGCGTAGCGGCGAACATGATTACAAATGTTATGTTTCACTGTTGTTTTGTTACAACGTTGCAGGCGATCTTAGACAGCATTTTGTTCATGTCTTTTTAACCCTAGAACACTAATGTCAGGTGATTTTTACCCGTCCGATTGTGATCATGTGATTTTCATTGTGTTGTGTTTCATTGTCTGAGTTGCGTGGGGCCTTGGGTAGCTTCATCCTGCTCAAAGACGTCATTGAAGGTAGTTGTGTTTCCCTGCTCCCATACCTGTTTGTTTCAACAGACAAGTGTGATTTTCACTCGACGTTGGTGTTTGATGTTTTAAAATATTTTTCGGGTGGATTTTAGCTGAAGTTAGTGTTTCTTTATCAATTATCATGCCAACAAGTGAGTAAAACACAGCTAAGTTTCCTTTATGTTGGCAATCATTAGCTATATTTCTTCTTTGATACGAAAGCTAAGTTATTCCTAATTTTAGAGCCTTTTTATAGGGTCCTCCCATGATACCTTTTTTTAGTTGTATGATACGTTGTATAGGGGGAAATATAAGAAGAGTACTTCAATTTGCCATGTATTGTTGAACTTAGTGATGGTGTTACTAATTGTAACGTTAGTGCTCTAGGGTTAAAGATATAGTTACACGATGAAGGCTAAAACAAGTGAAAACAAGCTACCTGAGATTAACAACTGTTCACGGCAGTGTGACCTCGGTGGAGCGGAATTAACCCTTCAAAACACCAAAATCACACAATAACACAAACAAACTAACTGATGGTAGCAGAGGTAGAGCATCAGCGCCAATGTAGTGAGGTTAAATTAATGTTTTTGTCAGTGGAGTCTGGCTTTGAAGAGAGCCTAGATAAGTTTCATTTTTAGCTCAGTTCCCGTCAGAAAGTGCTGTTTGGGAAGTACTGAGCGTACGACTGGATAAATGAGACTTGGATCATACTGCATGTGTCTGTGAGAGTTTGTAAACAGATGTTTTGATATAGTTTTTCCTGCTGTTGAATGTGGACCCTTGGACTTCAATTCATCAAGAATTTTCTTAGCTTTTGGGCTCCCTGTTTACCATGGAGGCATGTTAGAAAAATAAAGTTTCCTCCACGAATTCAACGTACCTTGGGGTGAGTCATTAATATACAAATGATCTTTTGGAGGATACAGTATTCCTTTAATGCCCAGTTCAATGTAAACTTCAGTAAGCTGATCCATACTGGGAGCAGCTGAGTGGAAACAGAGATACAGCTCAGAGGAAATGAAAGAAGAAAAGTATAATTATCGCATATTATTTTTCTCATATTTCCATTTCCTCAGTGTGTGACTAACAGACCTGTGAATCCAGATGTTTTTACACACATGTTTACATGTGTATGTGTATGTATGAAGCCCACTAGCTTCACAGAGACAGAGACAGTTTCAGTAAAATATGTCTGTGTGAATTCGTTCATGTCCGAACGCGTGATGGAATCCGTGTTGTGCAGAGTTTCCCCTCAGGATCAAACCTTTATTAAATTAGCTTCTCCTGCTAATGTTATTTAGAAACCGCACTCAGAGACAAGTGCTCTAGTTTCAGAGAGGTATGCATTTCTGTGCCTCCATCTCTGCGTGTGTGTGTGTGTGTGTGTGTGTGTGTGTGTGTGTGTGTGCTAGCGTGCCTCTGTCAGTGTGCACGCGTGCCTGCATGTTTATCATACAACTAATTGTTTATGGCAGTTGCTTTCTCTGGCACAATAAACTAAAGCTTTTAAATCCATTTGCTGCAGTTAATGCAATCAGCCAGGGTTACCCGGAGTGACTGAGAGACGCCCCGGGCTCCTCTGACCTCAGTGATGAAACTTCAGTCCTCTGAGTCACTGTGGATGTGCTCTGGCTTTTGTTCTGCACGGACAGCTGAGACAGACACACAGAGACAGCCTATAGCCACGTCTAATCATAATGCAGTCAGTTGTGTCACTGACATTTAAACATTATATCTTTTACTTGATTTAAACAACAGTCGTTAAACTGGGAGAAAGTCGCTGTGTGACTGCTGTGAGAGCTTGAAGGTGTGTTTAGACTCGCGTGACTGCGCTACACTGTCTCCATGATCACCTGTGGTACTGCTTTGTTTCGTCTGTATCTGTAAGTTTCAGAAAATGTGCACAAATACAGTCAAAATAAAAGTGCAGACAGAAGGCTCGGTCCGTCTCTGTATCTAATGCTGAGCATGAATGAGCCTTTACGTCATGTTCACACCAAATGCGATGCAAGTTTTCGCGTTGTGCTACTTGCACATTTGAACGCTAGAATATTTTGTATTTACTCATGTCATACTCGCGTGAAATCACTGAATCGATGAGTGAACTTCTGCCAGTACGTCCTTGGCGTCACACGTACCTGGAGGATCTTAATACTGATTGGCTATAGCGGCACGAAACGGTTGCTGAAGTTCAGATTTTTCATCTCTTGAAAATAAGCATATAACATGAAATGGCGCTACTTGCTCCATTTGCACCACTTAGCACATTTCATGTCATTTGCAATGTGACCATCAAGCTACCCGCCAGGAATTCATGCCAAATTGCGTCTCTACCTGTAATTCACTCATGCGAATTGTTTTATTTGCGCCTGATGTGAACACAACATCTCACTTCTGCAGCCTCGACTTCTCTCTGCTACATCTCTCTTCTTTCTTTCCTCAGCCACAACATAATTATCTGGCTAAAATAAATATTTGTGAATGCCCTCGTCCGTAACGTCCTCTGTGCTCATAGTTTGGGAGGCCGTTTCTTCTGTTGGAAACACAACTAGTTTGCAATACAAGCGAAGAGAACAAGGAAGTTCTGTTTGTTTCTACCACAGTCTAGACTCCGCCCCCCTGACTATCTGAAAGAGATATTCAAACTGAAATAGCCTCAATTTCCTTCTGCCTCCAAATACGTCACTGTTGCATCAAATGACCGAGCTGAATGCAGGAAGAACAAATAGTTTTGCGGCTGCAAACTTCTGTCAGTACAGCACTCACTGAAGACTTCAGTTGATTTACCGTCAGCTCTGATTGGACATCCACATGAAAGGTGGTGAATTTTCCCTTTAACGTCATCCTCCAGTGCTCCAGCTCTTCTAACGTTAAGGTTTAAATTACACTCAGTAAATGGGACATAGAGAATCTTACAGTGGACGTTAGTTGAAGGTGTTGTGGTTGAGAGAAAACCTGTCTGAATGTGTAAGTGAAGCGGGGTCAAAAGTGCATTCTTGTCAGCTGGATGAAGATATATCACATTCAGAGGAGCAGGTAGGGCTGGAACAGGATTTACGTACGAAGGCCGCTGTGTCAGCCCATCACGCTGCTCCTCCTCGACTGTTATCTGTGCACCATCTCTCCCCTCCCCTGTTTATTTCCTCTCTGCTCCTGGATCAGATTTCCTCAGCTTCCTGCGGTGGATTGAGCTGGAGAGGATGCACATAAATAAAGTGGATGTAGCACGCATCAGTCCAGAGACTGAAACATGGGAACTGTAAGTGTGTTGAACAGCGAGCTGGTCAGCAACACTCTGCAGAATCATGTTCCTTTTTAACTGTTAGGAGTAGTGCATGGTATGAATTTAGTCTTTACATCACAGGGACATTCAATTAATACTCAAGTACAGTTTTGATGCAGTCTACTTAAGCATTTCCATTTTAAGTTATATTTAAGTTATACTTTCACAGGAAACTACTGTACTTTGATTCCTTAATGAAGCTAACCAGCAGTCCTTACTGTTGGTTCCAGTACGGCCCAAGGGCCTTTGCTGCATGACATCCCTTCTCTCCTCTGCCTTCCCTGTCTCTTTAGCCCTTTTACATAGAGATTGCATCATAGAGCTGCTAGGAAGTTCCTTCTTTACACAGCCTTTGCATTTTTAAAAAGAACCAGACAACAGCCGCATTATTCCGCTCCTGTGTGTGATCTCAGACAGTGTGCTAACATTGCAGCATCAAAAGAGGCGTGACCTGTAACAGCATTACATAACAACATTCGCATTGACGCACTTTCTAAGCAGTAACAATCACGGAGCTCTTTGTTTTTCCAAATTGCAGACATTTTCAGCTGCTGTTCTGTGAGTTAGCTGCTAACTGCTAGTAGCTACTTTTCAACTCTCCTGTGGTGGGTAACATATGTAACACATTGTCAAAATATCACATCCGTGCCGCCCTTGATTCATCCTGCCGGCTGTCCCATTTTGTTTTGCTGCTGTTAGACCTCCACTGCCAGCCGAGGGGCGAGACCACTGTCCCCCCATGATCGTACCTTTTATCCAGAACTGTGAGGTGGAATAATAGCGTGATATTCCTGCCTTGAACAGGCAGTGGAAGAGAGGCTTCTCTCACACTGCTGTGTGTGTCTGTTTAAGGAAATTAAATTCAGTTCACAGTGTTGTACCGACGTAGTGCTTTTATTTTGAAAGAGACTGTATGCAAACTGTACATTTCCTGTGAAAACAGAAGTGTATTTTGAAAACAGACAATGCATGTAACAGGCTGAAGTTGACACGGCGTCCCAGAACGTCAACAACCAACACACCCAGGGTACCTTGGACGTCATATGTGGACGTGGAAAGTCCATGACCAAACGTGGACATGTGACGAGGTCACCGTGAGGATGTGTCGCTCTGGCCTGCTATCTATCAGTCTGTCGCTTATTTTGAATGTTTTTTCCTGCGTTTAAGGAACCTGCATGCGTGCGCTAATTTGGTTTGGAAAGGGGTTTAAAATTAGAGCCAAAAAAGTCTCTCAAATCGGCGTTCTAAGACCTGCAGTCGTTCTGGTTCTTGCGTTGCACACACAATAAAAACTAGGGTTCTTAGAACAATGAAAAAATTCCTCTGGTCTGACAATTGGATGAAGCAGCTTTAGCTTTGTTGGAAAGTATCTTTAATGGGGTAACAGAGGTAACTGATTACTTTATCCAGTGAGTAATCAGTAAAGTAATTGTTAACAAGTTAAGAAGCTTATCACTGGTGTTGTGTTTTAGAAACCTGCTATTTCAGGTATGTTCTGCGTCTCCCCTCCATGACTCATTTGTTTTCTCCCTGCTTATCCGACTCTCCCCCCTCTGCTCTTCCTCCTATCACACCCCCGAGCTCTCCCCCCTCCCCTCACCTTTTCTGCTCCTGCTCCTTCTTCCCTGCTTCCCAAGGTCCACAAACCTCCTGCCCATCCCACCCACCCACCCTCCCTGCTAACAGTCAAGCTGTGACACCCGATGAAAGCGGCTATATCAGGCAGAGTCTGCATATTGTTTTCTTCTCACACAACAGAAACAGCAGACTATAATTACTTTGATTCACCCCCACCGGTCTGTGTGGCTGGAAATAGTTCCTGTATGAAGCTGGTGAGTCGCTCTGGGTGGATGGTGGGAGAGTGGATGACCTTCCAGTGATACATTTACTCAGAGTTAATGAATGACAAATGATTCTTAAAGAGGCCAATCACATTCAGACAGGAAACGATGACACTTCCTAAAGCTTCTTCTATAATCTGTTCTTTCCCATCAGCTCCCATCTGGAAAATTCTCATGTCGGTTTAGTTTCTGGATAAAACTGAAATTTCACCATCTGGGTGCTCACAGCCCATGCAAGGATTCAGTGACACGGTGTGTGTGTGTGTGTGTGTGGTGTATTTTTGCACTGTATCATAGTAACATAGTGTTCTCTGTCATGTGGCCAAGTGCTCTCCCCCGTACCTTTACCTCTGTCGGTGCTGGCGAGGTGAGCTGCAGTTCCTCTTGACCATCTGCCATGACTCCGGCCACCCTGAGACAATAACAGGCCGGTCGGGGAGGGAGGGAGGGAGGGAGGGAGGGCATGTGGGTGGAGGAAGGATACACAAATATGCCTGCTTATAATTATAGCTCAACACCTCAAGCTCATGTAGAATGAAGGCTGCAGATATTCCTCTGGGAGCTTTATAATTCATCCTTCAGTTTCTAATTGAAGGGCTGTTATAAATAACTCATCACTAAATTTAAAACTTAAAGGACGAGATGTTCAGTATTTTTCTGAATGTAGACAAACCTACTGAAAAGACAAACCAGTAGGAAATGATGCAAACATTGTCTGTGTGGTCTGATGAAGCTTATTCCTCTGTGCTGTGGTCTTTAAAGGAATAATTCACCCCCCAAATGATCATTTGTGTATCAGTAACCAAGTCTCATTTATGCAGCACCTCCCAAATAGACGGGAACTAAAATAAAATGCTCTCTTCAAAGCCAGATCCCATTGACCAAAACATTTCACCTCGCTGAACACTGGACATGCTGGTCGACTGCTGCCTCGATCTGCTTGTGTGCTTGTTTTATTGTGTGACATCCAAATCCGAACTGACCCTCGAAAATAACAAAGTCACAATAACACAAACAGGTAAAAGGTAAATTACTGTTTTTGTCAGTGGAGTCTGGCTTTGAAGAGAGAATAGATAAGTTTCACTTTAAGCTCTAGGGTGGAAGAGCGTTTAGACACACAGAGCCGGATTGGCGAGTTGATCCGAGGCGCCCAATTTTCCGCCTCGTAGGGTAGACATATTGGTGGAACCCTTTTAGTTTAAACAGACCGAGGCGGCCTTCTGCAACAGGAGGGGCTGTTGATGACTTGTGGGAGGAGCTGTTGATGACGCTGCACGTGTGACCCACTGGCGGTGGATAAACAGGAAACAGCTGATAGCAGGAATTAGCGAGCAGCTAGTAGCAAGAGGGAAACACAAACCTGACAGACACTGTAAAGATGAGCAACTGGGGAGACAAGGAATTGCGCGCCCTCCTTGTCCTCGCAAACGAAGAGGCCATTAACCGTCAGATGACGGGGACGGTGAAGGACGGGCCGACTTACGAGAGAATCGCCGAAGGACTGACCAGCCGCGGCTTCCCTCCCACGTCACTGTTTACGTCACACGCTGAGCTACACGTTTTGTTACTTGCTCACGCCCCCCATTGCCCCGAAAAAGGCACATTCTGTATAAACAAAAGTAGGTAGGCGGCATTTTGCTGCACTCCCTGATTTTGTTTTTATACTGCCAATGCTGAAAAAAGACTGATTGGGCTTTCCTGCAAATTGGCACAACTCCTGTTTAAAAAGGGCTATAGAGACAGACAACCATTCACACTCACATTCACACCTACGGACAATTTAGAGTCGCCAATTAACCTGCATGTCTTTGGACTGTGGGAGGAAGCTGGAGCACCTGGAGGAAACCCACGCTGACACAGGGAGAACATGCAAACTCCACACAGAAGGGTTCCCCCTCAAACAGACTTTAAAAAACCTCCTAGCATAGCGACATTAAGGTCAGGGATAGATCTTAGATCAGTACTCTTTGCATTTAAAATGCTATTTAATGCTGTGACAACGTCAATGTCTAGTCCTCGAATATTTTCTGTACTTTCCAGACACCATATTGGGGTCAGTACAGCTTGTATTTGTATTTTTTACCGGTTTGGATCATCAAGTTCAACAGAAATCACAAAATTAATGCCAACATGAATTTAAAATGTATTGTTAATAGTTTTTTTTTTTTTTGTTATTAAAAGTAAAAGGATCTTTGGGGCTATCAGCTATGTTGTTTCATCTCAGTCAGCTGGCATGTTGCGTTTCACCGCCAAATAATGTGAAACTAGGAGGCGCTATTTATTTATTTTATTTGGATCCCCATTGGTCACTACCGAGGTAGCAACTACTCTTCCTGGGGTCCACACAAGCAAACATGACATCATAGAGTCAAACAGATATCTGATTAAAAATCCAAGGCAAGAAGAAAAAAACAAAATACAACTGAAAAACAGGAAAACTACAAAACAAAAATAAAACAAATAAACACACAAAACAAAAGCATCATCTACAGAATCATGATTCATTCACTCAAGAACAAATGTCCCTGCTTTTGTCTGAATTACCGAGATTATTATTTCAGCAACAAAAAAAAACCCATCCTACTCTAAATTAACGAAATAATAATTTCATAATTTTTTTTTTTTCTGATTATCTTCCAGGAAAATAAGAGTAAATTTGTTTCTATGATTTTTTTTCTCATAATTCTGAGATCATAATTTAATTAATTCAGAAAATATGGGCAAATTTTTTATGTCAAGTGAATGCTACAAAAAAATATTAAAAATAAAATTCTCCTGTTAAATTTATGAGGGTTTTTTGTTTCAATGGAGAACAAGAGACAAGTACTTCATGGAGCAGCTGGGTTGCTGTGGGAGACAAAAAATGAAATTTATTTTCAGTTGGACTTTCAGTACAAATGGGCTGA
The DNA here is from genome assembly GCF_041903045.1 of Epinephelus lanceolatus. NCBI lineage: Eukaryota > Metazoa > Chordata > Actinopteri > Perciformes > Serranidae > Epinephelus > Epinephelus lanceolatus. Next base: position 42,949,011 of record NC_135747.1, read on the forward strand.
AAATCACAGAAAGTATACTGAGCACCACAGTAACACATTGTTTATTTTGTTTTGTTTGAAATGACTGAAATACAGAATATAGCCACACATCTGCTTTAATGTATATTTCCATCTTTCTCTTACTGGTTTTTGTTTCATAATTCTGTATATTTATATTTTAGGCTTTAATATAATAAACTGTGTATCTTGTGTATGACCGATCACTTGTGACTGTATAAATATCAGCTCAGCAGTTTTTTCCAGATATTCTGTTTTTATAAACGTTCTATATAAATCGTGATTATTTCAATAGTGCATTCATGTGAGAAGGCTTCAGCTTGCCCGCACAGCAGAGAAAATAGTGCAGCACAGCAGTGACGATTCTCGCTGCCCGCTCCTTGGCAAAGCAATGCCGTCCCATCCCAGAATGCACTGTGGCTGCGTTATGTAAGAGGCTGTTCTGTTCTATTCTTAGCTCTACCTCACTGAGAAGTAACAGTGCTGGTTGCCTGAGAGTCAAAAGCGCAGAGATCTGATGAGGCGGGAATCATCAGCGAGGTGAGAACCAGCACAGTGGGCTATTCTGCCATCAGGCTCTCACACTGGGACACTGGCAGGACGGCATGCCCATGTTTGGTGTGAGGAGGAAGTAGAGGTGTATAGGTGGGTGTGCGAAGGAGGGGGAATTTGACTTGTTGAAAGGATATATGAATAGTACTGTTTTGAAATCCTAAAATAGGACATGTCAACACTCACTGGAATTTTTTTTTATACCTCTCCTTTCTTGCAGCATCAGACTGTGTTACAGCCTCACACACTGCCTGTTTTTCAGCTGCAGGAAATGACAGCCTGCGTCCATCTTTACATCCAGCCGTCCTTTGAATTCCCATCTGTCATGTGTAGCCATTGTGTCACTAGTCCTCTTGATCCCTCAGTCTCCAACTGTCCAGTTTTTTCTTAATGGATGCCCAATCCTATTATAATGATTTCCTGGAAAGCTCTGCAGAGACAGAGACAGAGACAGAGACAGAGACAGACTCATATGGGGGACATATGACTAAAGATGAGACATACTTTCTGCGTTTGACGCAGGATGATGGACATGTGGTCAGTACCTGACATTTAGGACACTCGGATCGTCCTGAGCATTTTTTCTGGGAATTTCTGGGAGTTTATCCTACAACACCTCCTCACTGTGACCTCGTCACATGTTGACGTTTGGTTGGGTGGGTTTAGCAGAAAAGAACAGGGTTTGGCTTTACAGTCTTACAGGAAGTGAACAGCGGCCTCCTGGGTGAAAGTCCGTGGTTTTGCGAGATGTGTTCAACATATCATCGATAACTCACAAACACTCAGACTGCAGGTAGAACCTTATCGTTCTCAGGTGGCGTGTTGCATCACCACGTTAATATCAAGCTATGAAAGCGTCCGTCTATGAAAGCCTTTTTACGTTCATGTTCACATTTTCATGTGATGAACAATAAGTTGTCGCAGCTTCTTCCTCTTCCTGCACTAATGCGTGCGCCCCGAGCGTTTATAATTCTACAGAGGACGGACAGAACTGCAGAGTGATTTTAAAATGTTTGTTCCTCACTCTGCTCTGACATTTTCTTTTGAATTGTCATCTGAAATATTAAAGAGTGCCAGTGAGTCAGCAGAAACAAACTCATTCCCGTATAAACCTCGATCATCTTTGAAGCATGGCACAAAATGGCAGCACTTTCTAAATGCCACTCCTGCTTTTACAGACATGAACCAACACAAACTACGGTACGTGAAAAATTTCCCAGCTGCTGTTCATCATTTGATTTTGACCACAGTGAAAATAAGTGATGAAGAGAAAACACCAAGACTTTAAATAATCAAGTTTAATTTCTTTATAATTTATAATTGGACTGTAAAAAGCACCAGATGTGTCACCAACAGTTAATGTGATTAGCAGAGAATAATTCAAACGCTGCTTATGTCACAGTGTTTACAAACCTCTTTTCTTAAATTCTTCCGAGCGTGAAAAGTCATGAGTCAGACTCGTCCTGAGCCCTGTGTTGCATCAGGCTTTTGCAGAACACATTTCTTCTCGTCAGCAAAGCAAAAGCATGCAACAGTTTCCTGTTTGTGGTCTGAAACGAAGCCAAACAGGGCGAGTGAGGTCTGACGACGTTGGGAAATTATTAACGTTGTTTACACTGTAAGAGACAGGCAGACCTGCTGCCTGTGGCTGCAGTCACAACAGGCAGTGCTGCCAGTCGCAGCTTGTCTGGGCACGATGTAGGATTGAGACCCTCGGGGAACGGTCTGACTGGTTCCCTGGGTGCCTCGCACAAACGTTCTTTCTTTTCTCTTCTTGCAGTGAAGCAAGCTCTGCTCGAGGCTTTTAGAGACTCTCTGCATTTATGTCTGACATTAAAGTTAGAAACATGTAATCATCAGAAAGTGGCCACGGATTGGAGAGTTGTAGATTTAATGGATGGGAACTTTCTCTCTCTCTGACATTTTAAGACGTCTGTGATTCAGAGAAGCAATCAGGGAAAACCCAGTACATGAGAAAGGACTGGAATATGTTTAGGTGTTCAGCTGGCACCAGCCTGCCTGGATCAGGTCAATCAACTCTCAGAGCGCCACACTAACCTGCATGATTAGCCATGGAGAATGAGGCAGAAGAGTTGATTCAATTTTGGGTCTATTTTTGTGTGTAGCAGCAGACAGCAGCACATGAGCAGAGTGCAGCCGTGAGAATATTCACTCCTTAATCACAGAGTTGTTTGTTCCCTCTGCTTCCCTGCTCCAAGCCGCTCCAGGACGCTCAGTTTCATTTTGAAAGTACTTTGTAAACTTCATGTTGAGCCTGCAGCAGCCGGTTTATGACGGAACATACTCAACCCAGTCACCAGAACAAACATTGCCATTTTAAATGAATGCAAACCAAATATATGTTACATTTGTACGTTATTATGTAGCAGCTATGTTGAAACTTCACATTTCAACAACACTGTAGTTGATGTGCTGTTAAGCTTTGGCACAAAAAACTCTATGGGTTTGGTTCAGAGAGCATCATGTTCTGGCTCAAAATACCTGCTGTGGGGGCAACAATCTCTGCTGGAAAATGCAGCGATGACTCTGCAAAAAAAAAGAAGAATTTTTCAAAGCATTATCTCAACTGGAAACACAGCTATTGCTCACTAAAAAACAACTGTAATTTATGGCACAATCTCAGCAGAAACAACCCAGTCAGACACCGACGAAAAAGCCGTTCTTCAAAGTCGGCATAATACGTGGCTGATTGTCATCATGGTTTAACAGCACCCAAAGGAGTCGGGGAAACACGGCGGGACAAGAATGAAAATAAGGAGTGTATTGGAGTGAAACTGTAGCCGATAACGTCTGGGCCACACTGCCTGTGTGAGCAGCACATGACGGCTACCTTGCTGTGGCGTTCACAGAGACTGCTGCAAAGCATTCAGTTGCTGTAAGTTCTGTATTTCCACAATTAAAAGCCAGAACTCCACAAATTTATGAAGCTGTGCAGCTACTGCATCATCAAGAGCAGGGCCCTGCCAGTATTTCACAATAAAAAGCTTGATGGTCACACATGAAGGGATTCTGTCAACAGACACATTGTGAGAGGGCTTTTAGTTTGAAACAGGAAGTGTTGAATTTAAAAGAAATACTTAAACCTGTTTTGTAGATATTTGGCCCAGCCATGCATAAGCAGCGCTGCTCACATGGGCAGCGTGGCCGCTCTAACCTGATAACATGGGCGCAGAAAAAAAATCCACACATGCTGTTCATGTAGGCAGTGTGGCCTGGGCTGTGGTCCATCCAAAATCCTTTTGCTCATGCTCCCCACTCATTCACGCTCTGCTCACACACTTTGACACAAGACCACACTGTTCAATAATCAGAATAAAAACCAATAAGAACTAAGTACAGAATAAAAGCATATTAAAAATAATGACTATCAAAATAAAAGTCTCCGTCAGCCTGGTCAGCTTCTTCAGCTCGGTCCCTGTTACCACGCTCTACAGTTAATGAGTGTAGATGAGATGCCACCGACACAGTTTATGAGCGGCTATGAGATCTGGTTCTGCTCTAGCACCTCACAAATTATCACAATGGCTGCGAAGACGAAACATTTCTCAGATTTCTCTCTAATAATTTATTTCACCAGGCGTTTGTAAAAACCTGTGAAGCTGCCGGGGCCATACGAACACATAATCTCCCATCATGTTAGGGTTTTTTTTATGAGCTGAAGTGTATTTAAAGTGAAATGTCAGATGACATCATCAGTGACCTTTGTGATCATGTCTGTAAATATTGACTATTAGGCATCACACTTTTCAAAGAGAGAGAACACAAAGGGGAATTCATGAGGGAGACAATAATGAGGAGCATTAAAGGTTTGACACTCTCAGAATTACAGACGACTCCTCTCTTATTTAACCTGGTGGAAGTGAAAGTGATTGTCATGATAGTTGTGTGTGTTTAGACAAAGATTTGTATCTTTAAGAGTTAAAAGATTTGTTGCTGGGGCAGTTTCGCTGCCCTGTACATTAAAGCAGCTTTAATCAACAGTTTTATATGTATAAAATCACAATGTGAAAAGGGTCACATGTCATGATGAAGCATATTATCACTTTAATCTGCAGTGTCTCTCAGCTTAGCAGAGCTTTATGTAAGGCAAGGTCAAACCATGCCTATTGATTTAAGTTTCCATGACCAGTTTAAACACATTGAATTGTGACGCCCGCGATAAACCATCTCTGGAGTCAGGTCAAAGCCTGCCTTAAATGGGATTATACTTCTGTATCTATTATGTGTTTATTTCACAGATAAGAAACAATAAATTGTGAAGACAATAAAGCCTCCACTAAAATAGCATTTTAAGTCTTGTGTGTGATTTATCCTGGCTTCATATGAGGAGAGTAAATCTCTGCTAGCTGCTAGGCTAATTTATACAATGTTAAATGCCATAGGCTTGTGCTAATAACGTTAGCATGTTGTATTTGTTTGGAAAACGTGTTTAGTATAAGACAGTTGTTTTGTCAGTGAACCTTGTGAGCTGTAATGGAGCCGGATTTTGTAAGGTTACCTTTGTTAAATGTTGCTGTTGTCCCTGGCTTCATATGAGCAGAGGAAAAGTCTGCTAGCCACTGGGCTAATTTATACAATGGAAAATTCCATAGGCTTGTGCTAATAATGTTAGCATGTTGTATTTGTGGGGAAAATGTGTCCAGATAAAGACAAGTGTTTGTCTGTGAATGCTGCAAGTTATAGTGAAGCTGATCTGTGAACTTGTGTTTGAAATTGTCTCTATTAAGCCATGTTTAATGTGTGTTTAATGTGTGTTTTAAATCAACTAAACTTTACAGCACTTACCAGTTTCCTCCGCTCACTAATAACCAAAAAATAAACAGTTATTGCAGGTTTAATTTTGTCTTAACATAACCTGAATACTGACCTCATACCATCTCCGTCTCCGTCCAGACTTCAGCGACCAGCTGTTGGAGGTGGTCGGCCTGGAGGGGGCGATAGAGATGGGACAGATCTACACTGGACTGAAGAGTGCCGGCCGCAGACTGGCACAGTGTGCCAACGTCACCATCAGGTCAGAACCTCCTGCCTCTCAGCTGTTTCCTCCATCTTTTCTCACATTCAATCCGTCGTCCTCCTTCCAGTCGCTTCCTGATCTCCTCTCTCCATCCTCCACCCTCCCCTCCCCCCGTCTTCCTTCTGGTCAGCCAACTGCACAAAATGAATCCATCACCATCTTCTACATGTATGATCAAAAATGCATTCCTGTGGAGTGTTTCTGTGCATGTGAAGGTTGAAATCCCTGCAGCATCCAAACAATAACACACCTGATGAATTATACATTTGAACTCTGTAAGCCATCAGAGCCGAGGACTGACTCACTGAAATGATCCGTCTGTTCAGTTTGGTTCCAGGATGCTAATGACTCTCTGATCCGTCCTCCTTATAGTGTTTTAACAGCACTCAGGTTGAAGATGTACTTTCGGATGAGGATGCATGGGTTCAAACTTATTTACTGTTTGTATAACTTTTATTAACAACAAATATTGACAGCTGACCTAAATAAATTCAATAAGGAAATAGAAAGGGTCACATTCAATTTGATACTGGCTTCAGATTCAACTATCAGAGTTCACTCAGGAGAGTACAGATCTCCAACAGGCGGACTACCTTCAGCTGCCACGCGGCATCCCAAACTGATCCTGGCCAGAAGTCTATGAAAATTCACGCCTGGTATATTTTTGACAGAGCCGCAATGAGTTGTAAATCGAGTTTTTCTGCCAACAGGAACTGTATGTGACATAGATACACTATAATTATGAGGATAAATATATTTTCAATGACCAAAACACAGCAACAGATCTTTGACCCATGTCGTTCATAGCTGTCTGTGGGCTGCAGCACACACAGCAGGAAATGACACTATAAATACTATAAAAACAGACAAAAATAAATTTAACCACATCACCCGCTTACTTACTTACATATTGACAGGGGTGTGAATCACAAGCTTCATCACTATATGATATTTGGATTCTTGACCCAAACTGGCCGAGGCGCTCTGAGCATGCTCCACAGTTTCCGCCCCGGGCTTTGGCCCAGAAGTCCAATAGCATTAAATGTGTAAGAGAAGAAGAAGCCGGTAACAACATGGAGAAATCTACATCCAGAGCCGTGACTTTTTGGACGGACCAAATGTACAGAGCTGTAAAGTTGTCCACCATGGTAGCAGTTAGCTGCTAGCTAACCGTAGCTAACTTGTTTGTCCATTGTTTGGTCTGTGACGTAATAGGTCAACAGGAAAAAGGTCCAATACTAACAAGCTGAAAGGGGGCATATCTCCACCTATCGTAGAGGAGTCGCACATACTTGGCTCAATAAATGGATTCCCCTCCCGTGCTTGTATACTGGGACAAGGACAGTAGGCCAGTTAGATGTCCTCGTCAAGCTGGGACTGTAGCTCCACTTCACTGTGACTGGAAACGTTCCGAATGTTGGTATAAAACAGGTTTTTTAACCAGTGTGAATCACTGCAATGATGTGAGGTCATTGAGAACACAGTCACAAATGTGCACACAAAATATTAGGCTCATTGGTCCAGTAGTTTGCTTGATTAGCTGCAGACAGGCAGATACACACATTCACACACGACCGGAGATAATAAAATTCAAACATCCAAAGTCACTCATAGATTCATAGAAAGTTGGTTTTGTTTCTGTTGCTCCTGTCAGACAGTGAACATTGACAGCGAGACACTTACTGTACCAGAGAAGTGACATTTACAAGTTGTTCTCTCACTTGTTCTGCAGAGCGGCCCAATATTTTCCAGACCAGAATTAAAAGAGCATTCATCACAGTCATTCTCCCATACTGTGTTTCTGCAGCCGCAGAGGCATGCATCAAAGTCTTAAACCAACTCTGTGTGTGTGTGTGTGTGTGTGTGCATATATAGTGGCTCTGTGAGTTTAGAGAGTGGGGGCCTGTCTGGGAATGGGTCTCATGGGAACAAAGGGTGCAGTGTGTGACCCTGTGCTGGGACAGTGTGAACAGGCCTCTCGTGCCTCAGAGGTGTGTGTGATCTGACCTTCACAACCTCCAACCCCACCCTGTCCTCCCTCCATCCCTCCCTCTCTGCCCTCCCCCCACTTCTCCTCCTCACCCCTCTGCTCTCTCTCTCCACAGGACGTCCCGGCGGCTGCCCATGCAGATCGATGGCGAGCCATGGATGCAGCCGCCCTGCACGGTGAGAGTTAAATCAAAATGACCGCTCCCATGCTGCAAAATTGTTTTACGAGAGGGATTCTCATGGGGTCATATTTTTAAAGACCCCATATGTAGATATTTAGTCCCAGAGACACTGTACTGTACGTTAATGACTTGTTTTCACTGGTAAGACTGAAACAGAAAATGTACAAAGGTGAAGTCAGCGCTCAGAGCAGTTTAACCAGTGATTAACTGACCTGTTTATCTCACTGTATGTTTTAGAGATTAGTAACCGTATGACCAACTCCATAATCCCAAACGATGTCAAGAGTCAGTCAGAAAAAAAAAACAATCCAGGAAAAAAATTGTACTCAGTGTTACTCTGCCCCGTATTTATGTCATCTTTGCATTTTTTATTTAATATTTATTTAACCTTTATTTAACCAGAGACAGGCAGCAATATAAGTTGCAGACAGACAACATAGAACAGAAATACAGAATAAAAATATACAACAATCCCGCAGCAGAGCTTTGAAACGTCCGAGAGGAACCAACACGTGATAGATTCCACAGATCAGGAGCTGCAGACAGAAATGCTCGCTTGCCAAATTCCGTACGTTCCCTCGGTACGGACAATAAGAACATGTTTGAAAAATGCTAGCTGTTAGCTAAATCTCCCAGCGATGAGTCGTACACATAAGACATTGTCAAAACATCACCCCTGTCCTGTCAATTCGGCGCTGTTACTACCTCTACTTCCGCTCCAAGGTGGAGTAACTGCGTGACATCCCCGTCTTATTCCGGTTATGTCAAAGGGGCTGCTGATGAACTGCAGCTACATGTAACTTTTTAATGCCTGTCTATGTCACTGGCAAAACTGAAGTAGAACATTCACATTGACACAGGTGAAGTCAGCGGTCACAGCGGTTTAATCAGTAACCAACTGACCTGTTCATCTCACTGTATGTTTTAGAGATTAGTAACTCTTTGAAGGTGTGACAGCTCCATAATCCCAAACAATCACAAGGGTCAGTCAGAAAAACAAACGGATTATCCAGAGAAAATTTAGTATCCTGTGTTTCTGGTTCAACATCATATCAGTATTATCAGTAATGATCTTTAAGTGCATTGTTTAAAAACAAGACTTGTGGGTTTGGTTGCTTCAAGTTAAATGAATGAATGAAATTAATTAATATAATCCAGGAAGTCCAGTTTGAGTAACAGATGATTGACTTTGAAGCATTTGTCTACTAGCCTGGAAATCCAGACTCAAATCTAGAAAGATTTTGAGTCTGGCCCTCACAATACACCCTTCCTACCCAAGGAGCGGCACTAACTGAGGCATATTAAATGCCGCCGCACGCAATTGGATAGCACGATAGCCAATCAGAGCAAAAAACAAGGTGACGTATTCATTGCACTAAGTCCCATTGGTTCACCGAACAGTGGGGCTAACTGATATATTTTGCTTTTGCTGTATCCTGTCGGCAAAACGTCAAAAACGTCCTTCTTGGAAGCGAAGGCTTCTAGGGCAGTCTTCTGTTCCTCTCTCAGGGGAAAGATAAGTTGGCTTGGCGTTTCTTCCACAGCTAAATTGAATGGACGCGGTCCTTCAGCAGCTGCCATCTTGGCTGTTTACTTTTCGACTCCCACGGCACAGCGCTGTCCTCATCATGTTACGCCTGCCCAGAGCCCGCCTCTGTCAGATAGACTGATCTGATTGGTCCGATGGCGTTTCAGTGGGCTCTGCTTGTCGGGGCCAAATTAGAATTTGCTAGGGGCGGGGCATGTAGATTTTCAGGTTAGATGTCTACACTATGAAGAAAGATTTTGATGATACAACTCCTGAAAGTTTTCATAGTGGTAGTGGTTTTATTCTCTAACCCAGTGATCACCAAATAAACAGATCAGCATCTGTCCAAAGTCAAAACTAATTGACCCAGAGCTGCCGCCCTGACAGTCAACCAAACGTTAGGCAACCAGAAAGGTCATTAGACAGCAAGATTTCATTGGTCTCTTAGTCACAGAAAAAAAAAAAAGTGAAACTCTATGAGGAGCTGCGCCTTGTCAAAATAAATCCAAACCTATATGACTGGAGCATGTGTGACTTTACTTTGAAAGGACAGACACAGGAAGTGTCCACGCTCAGCAGTCAGACAGGAGTCAGGTTAATTTCCAGGGCTGGTACCTGCGGTTATTCCACAGGCTAGTTAATAACATGTCGGGCAGGAAATCCAAAGTGTGGGATCATTTTGAGAAGGTGAAGGACGAACCCAAGGTGATATGTAAACTCATCTTCATTGGTCGACTACAAACATGACGTATCATCTGAAACATGGAAGTAGCTACATGCCCATTAGCCCACAGCGTCATTAACAGGCGGCTCGCTCAGTGTGTGACGTGCACTTGGAGATAAAATATAGGCCTATATTAATGAAGGTTCATTAGTACGGTTTGTATTTCTCTGTAATGTAGCACAGTGTTAACAATGTTACTGACACTATTCTTTCTCACACCTTCAACTCAAACCACCAAAATATATCAGTTAATCATTACATTCATATCAGAAACATGCAGGAGACTAGTCCACTGATGGACCCTGATGAGGACTGATGGTCCACTGATGGACCCTGATGAGGACTGTTGGTCGACTAGGAACAGTGTTAGTCGGGGGCAGCCCTAAATTCACAAGGAATGTGTGCATTGAGTCAGATTCAGCTTTTTATCGGACGACCCTTCATGTTCCTCCAGAGTCTTAGAAATCAACCCGGTCTTAGGTTGTCGAAAACCAGCGCATGGTCAGTGACTTCCAGGGTCAGACTCTGATGAAAAAAGCTGTCCTTACACGTCATTATACGAAATTCAAATCTCTGAATCTGCAGGGAAAAGTGAAACTGAGAAAAGCACCTGGTGCCATAAGTAAGTTCAGTCCAGTTGAGCCAAACCTCGCAGTGGAAATGAGGCATAAGCGTCCCCTGATGCCAGTGGACAGCCACTTATCCTTGACAGCTGATAGAGTCAGCTGTGTGCTGCACCATGATGAGTGTTACTCAGCTTTTCTCTTGTCTTGGCTCATTTCCGCGCTCTTTTGTTCATCCTCCTCCGCTGCACAGCCTCAACCTCCAACACCATCATGCCATCACAAATCACAGTCCGACTAAATTCCTCACAGAAAAGCAGGAAATCAGCTTCTATCTATTCATCCTCAAGGCATTTCAATCACTCCTCATTCTGTCATGGTGGACCTTCAAACGTGGAAGATAGAAACCTTTTTGTCGTGTTCTCTGAGTTATTTGCAAGGTCGCAGTCGGTGATTTTATAACAGCCACCTGAAAAGAGCCAGGAAGTGATGACTGTCAGCGTGTCAGAGAGAGACATTGAGAACAGCTCTTTGTACAAACCTTGTTTCTTTACCGTGTCCTTCTCTGTCTGACAGATCAGGATCACACACATGAACCAGGTCCCCATGTTGCTGGGCCCGCCTCAGAAGACGCCGTTCTTCTTCTTCAAGAAACGCAACCGGAGCCGCGACTAGGACCTGTGCATGCACACAGAAACACACACATATACAGTACACACACACACACACACACACGCCCACTGTACAGGCAGCTCCATCAGAGGACTTGGAGTTTGAAAGTGGGAAGCTCGTCAATGGGATCATGTTGTGGAACATTCTTAACGTCAGGATGCCTACAGACGATTCATTCCCAGAGGAAGCTGCAGTGATGGCACCCGAAATGAACTCTCAGTATACAGTACCGACTTATTCCTGTGTAACCATCCTCCTCTAGTTCTCTAGTCCTCTAGTCTTCGTCCCAGCCATGGATTTAGCTGCAACAGCCAGGTCTCTCAGCCCAAGCCGCCCCCTGCCCAAAAAAACTCAGCCATAAGCCAGTACCGCACTGCCCACTAAATATCCTACAGCCCTGGCTGCTGGGCTTCCCTCGCAGCCCAGAATGAGGAACAGGAAGTGATAGTTTGTAGGATGAGAAAGAAAGAGCTCCAACACACTACACTGAAGAGCGGCAGTGATCGTGGTTGTTTACAAGGCCGGTGAGTAAATAGAGTAAGATCCACCTCTTCGCTAAAACACCTGTATGAATAATGAAACAGCGGTGGCTGGTAAGAGTGCTCGCTGCGGGGCCTCCCCCACAGACTGACAGCACGGTACAGCCGAGCGGAGGAAAAGCCTCATCCATTATTGACTGCTTTTGTTTGTGGGTTGATGGCAGCGGGGCATAGCAGTGGCCTGGAATGGGCTGAAACACGCAGGGATTTTTGTCCCCTTTAGCATCACTGGCCTAAAAAACAAACCCTTTAACACAATATTCAGAGACTGGGGAGATGATCCGGCCGCAGACTTCCGTCAGAGGAAGTTCCTGTTCAGCTGCGCACAGTTATGGCTGCACAAATTGAGTCTAGATTGGAAGTAGAGATTGGAGAAATTGTAGATGCTTTCTTGAAGCTCCAGTGTGTTGGACTGAGGGGGATATGAAAAGTGTGTTTTCATTCGTGTATAATCAGCTGAAAATAAGAATCACTGTGTTCTTGTTACCTCAGAATGAGACATTTATATCTACACAGGGAGCAGGTCCTCGTCTACAGAGATCACCGTGTTGCACCGCCATGTTTCTACAGTCGCCCAGAATGGACAAACCAAACACTGGCTTCATGTTTTCGCCTGGCCGTCATGACACTTCTGAGATGACTAAGTCAGAAAAACACAGATTTTTTTTCAGATTCCTCTGTGGATAATTCAGCTCCTTATAAAAACCTCCTGACCAGCAGGGGCCGGCTGCACAAAACACCTTAAGTCCGACATCAAAGAACTAGCGGCAACGAAAGCCAACTGTTGCGTCGTCTACATCGCCTCACGTCGCCCTGTGTCAGTTGCATTTGAACACACTACACGGACTACATCCAACGGCCAAGTAGCACGTACGTTCTGCGCCTGCGTGAGAGAGAGCGGAGTGAGAGAGTGGTACATCCTGTCAGCCGAGGGGTTTCCTATCTGTGCAGCCGAGCACCGCAGCACCTCCACGGACTATTACATCCAGACGGTCCCGGTGTTTCCTCCGCAGGCTCCACTTCACTCAGCTGCCCGATAAACCCGCTGCTTCTTCCCACTTTAACCTGAATAACAAACCAGGGCTCGGTGCTCCGGTTGGATCCAAACGGAGAGCCGGGGCTAGCTCAGAGACTAGCGGAGGCTAACTGGCTGTGCTTCCCTCCGGTCATGCTGCGGCTAACGCTCCGCTAGCCGCTCCCAGCTAGCTCCGGTTTGTTATTCAGGTTAAAGTGTGAAGAAGCAGCGGGTCTGTGGGGCAGCTGAGTGAAGTGGAGCCTGAGGAGGAAGCACCGGTTAGCCCCGGTTTCACTACAGGCAGATTCACTCGCTACAGGGGCGAGGAAATAAAACCTGAACAGCCAATCAGAGTGATCTCTCTCACCGACAAGCTCCGCCGCCGATTCAACATGCTCAGTCGGCCGAAAAGCCGCCGACGCCGAAGTGCCAACGGTGCAGGACACACCACAAAAACTAGGGCGACAGACGCTCACTGATGGCCGACTTTGGTCGACGGCTGACCGTCGGCTTGGTGTGTCAGGGCCTTTAAGTTTTTCTCCTAATCTCTTTCTCTCTTCTACTTAAGGAGTTACTTAAAGTTTGTTAACTGTTAGCAACCAAAGTAAGGAAAAAAACATAAGGTCCCTCTGACTGCATCTTAACGGCAACATGGCTGAGTTTATGGAGATAAATGAGGAAAGTGAACGTGTCCTGAGAGGAGTGGGAGAACCCCATGGACACTCTTAATGATGAGTAATTGATTTTGCACTAAACATTTGACCAGAGGTCTGAAGTTGGATCAGCTGCGCTCTTCCAGCCCCGTTACAATTAATGATTGCTCTGCGGTTTTATGCAGTCGGTCTTTCCACTCAGTTATTGGCGAGGTGTTTCATGTACACAAGTCAACGGTGTGCCGTGTCACTCACCAGGTTTCAAACACCCTCACCGTCTGCTGGACACTTTGTTGATGTTCCCGTCTAATGTTGCAGTTTCCTCCATTACTTGCTTCATGTTCGCTCTTATTTTCAGATCAAATTGACTTTTCAGTTTGTTCTTTCTTTTATTGGATTCCTCTGATAGTCTGATTTTTTCTTCCTGCGACCAGTTTGGTTTTTGTGTCTTCTTATCGTCTGCCATTTTTTTTACTATCAGACCAACTTTGCGACAGGATACTCAGGTCAGACAACATTTAGACTGGGCTATCACAAGCACACATTCAAGCAAACAAATGGTTTCCATGGAAATAGTTTAGTTTTCAGTGCAGTTAATGACTTAATGTCTTTCCTTGCTTAAGGAAACCTTTTAAGAGATTCTGTGCAACACCCTTAAGTAATTTCCTTAGCTAAGGAAAAACTAAACTTGAAGTGTAGTACTTAAGGAGTAGACTTATGGTGTTTGTGCAACCGACCCCTTAAAAAAAGTGAGCACACACAGCAGGTGTTGGGCTGATTTTTACCATGAAACTGCTTCATTTTTATGTTCGTCTTTACCGTTTCTAATCACGTGATCCGCTTGTTTTGGAGAGGAAGAAACTTGCGGATAATTCGGCTCCTGGTCAAAACCTCCTGACCAATGAACACTGAAGGAATTCTAACCAGGAGAAGTTTCAGCTGGTTGCAATCTGCTGTTGTCACTGCTCAACGCCACTAAAGCCCTGTGAATTTTACACACTGGTTCTTTAAGAAACAAATTTATCCTCTGTGGTTGGTGAGCTTTATCAGCTCCTGTGCATCATGAAGACTCTTCTAGTGGGTCAAGGTTTGAAATAAATCCCCTCAGGGCAATAACAGCAGGGCCCGCTGGGTTTTTATTTACCAGAGCACTGACAGGGGAACTAAATTTATCCCTCTATTTCAGGGAGGGTCCATCTCTCCTCCAGTGAAACCCTACGCCTAATTACCGTGTCAAACATCAGCTCACAATGTCAAGTGTGCTGTCGGAGTGCAGATCCCTGCCCCTTCTGCTTTAATGCATCCACCGTTTATTTAACTGTACACCAAATAAAGACGTGATGGTACTGAAGGAAACAGACTGAAGATGGACGAAGCAGGGAGCTTAGTTCAGTGTTTATAAAGAATGTATCCATATTACTGCCCCCACAATACGGCAAATTATATTATACAGTGTGTGCAGACAGAGTATATGTATATTTCTGGAAGGTAGGAGTAGCTCACATATACTGTACACACGAATGTGTTTTTAATATATCATTGTTATTAATGTGGAAATCTTAGCATAGAGGGGCTCAGATCAGTGTTCTCACCGTGCAGAGCTGCTGCAGTCTGTCTCTCTCTGAAGACACTTTCCCACTTTGCCTAATTCACATCATTTTAGAGTTGAGTTTTGGGTTGTTTCTTCTTCTGTCCTCAGACTGTAGAAGAAGCAGGAAGAGCAAATGCATCAGCATCGTGTGGGACGAAATAATCTCACGGTTCGTACATGGTCTCCATCAGCCAATCAGGCTAGCTTGTATATCCAACATAGTTTCACTCCAAAGTCGTCAAAAACCGGTGTTTGGTCAGTGACTTCCAGGGTCATGGCAGCATATCACGACACATTCCTGACACTGCAGGGTGGGAAACATGTTAGCATGCTCCTTCCACCACCATCAAACCTCCAAAGGATCCTCCTTGAGTGTCTTGAACTCCATGTAGGCTGCCACCTCATCCTCGGCCTGCAAAGTTTCATGGCTGGAGTCCTCCACGTCGGTGACCAATGTGACCACGGGGTCAAAGGTTACACTTGTGTCACTGACTTTCAAAATAAAAGGACCTGCAGCTTGATAATAGTGATTTACATGTCAGAATATTACACATATACTGCGCATCTTTTTACTTTCTATTCTGAAAAACAAGCGAGGGAGTTCAGGTGTCTCTTGTTCATGAGTGAGGGTAGAATGGAGCGTGAGATGGTTCCGTGGTTTGATGCGGCTTCTGCAGTGATGCAGACGCTGTGTCGGACCGTGGTGAAGAGGGAGCTGAGCCAGAAGGCAAAGCTTTCGATTTACTGGTCCATCTCCGTCCCAACCCTCACCTATGGTCATGAGCTCTGGGTAGTGACCGAAAGAACGAGGTCATGGGTACAAGAGGCCAAAATGAGTTTCCTCTGTAGGGTGTCTGGGCTCAGCCTTAGAGATAGGGGGAGGAGTCAGACATCTGGAGGGAGCTCGGAGTAGAGCCGCTGCTCCTTCATGTTGAGGTGGTTCAACATCTGATCAGGATCCTCCTGGTCCAGCTGGTAGGAGGTCCCGGGGCAGACCCAGAACACACTGGAGGGACTATATATCTCATCTGGTCTGGGAACACCTCAGGGTCCTCCAGGAGGAGCTGGAAAGCATCGCTGGAGAGAGGGCCGTCTGGGGTGCTTTGCTCGGCCTGCTGCTCCTCGCCCCAGAGAGTTCATTTTTACCCAGGAATTTATATATATATACATATTTAAATCCACAGCTTTTTGCGTGTACCTGCGGCTACTCGACCTGGTGCAGGACTCTGCCACAAGGTGGGGAATGAACTTCCAAGAAAACGTAGTTGTCTTCATGTTAAAACTCAAACGATCTGATGTGAGTTAGACGTCGGTGGGAAACTATCTTGCACCCTGCTGTAAAGTGTTCACAGTGCGGGGCAGAGAGAGACTGCTGACATGCTCTGATGGTACAAACTGAGCTCCACTGTAGGGTCGGGCGTTCACGCCTTTACAACCCTGTTTCCCTTTAAAACACACTGAGTGTTTACTCTTGCACCCAGGCCCCATGAAACCAGACAAGACGTCCAGCAGATCCTCACACACTGTAGATATTTACCCACACAGCATCAACATCACCTGGTACACAGTTCAGGTCAGTCGCTGTCGCCTGTCTCAGAGGTTAATGTTTAAATACACACCAACTGAAAGCCATTCAACATAACCGGCGTCACTTTGGGAACGTCACAGGACACACACCGTCATCAGTGTCTCCGTAAATGGAGCCTGGGCGCTAAGAGGACTCGGTGGGAAAAGAGTGCATGTTTACAGTAACTTTACATTTATTAAGAGATTTGTTTTAGACAGCTATATTACCAAGTGTATATATTTGTTTATAATATTTTATCTGAAGTTACATCACCGCATGCCTGCTGAAACAAACGGAGTGAACAGGAGAGTGTGAATCAGACTATTCAAACTTATTTCTTTGCTTTAAAACTCCATTTATCTATTTATTTGTTGTGGTTTTCAGTTTTTTCTCTTTTTGGCAGCATGCTATTAACCATGTGAAAGAAAAGGCGGGATGAAGCTGTCTTGTTCCATTAAAGAGAAAGCAGAATTCCCAGATGGAGTTTCTACCATTACAACATCCGTCTGTGATTTATTGTGGAATCAAAGGGCCGCAACATGAACGCCCACACAGCCCATCTCACTGAATTCCCCAATATGTGTCATGGTTCATGTCTGTTCCTGTCCTTTGAAGTAATCAATTTCCTCAACAAATAAATGGACCTGCTCACAGAGACACAGAAAAGTAGAACTCTCATAGAAACAATGATTAATTGTAGAGTGCACTCAAACAGCCAGAGAGGAATTGCTTTAACCTGACTGTCACCAGCCGACCTGCAGCATTCAGACAAACAAATACAGACAGTTTTTATCAGTGTTTGGCAGCACAGTCATTTTTGAGTCATCCTCACCTTCAGTCAGCAGCAGAGGTTGGTTTCCATCATGGTAACGCACTGATGTGATTTACTGCCACTGAGAAGGAGCTGATATCTGCGTCCGTCTTTATCTGCAGTTTCCTGAGGCAAGTTGTTCCTAAAGATAAAGCAACAAATCCAATAAAAAAAGACCAAAACCAACAACGACTGCGTTGACATGCACAAAATATTCCAGTTTTTGCCCTTAGAGTGCACCCCAGGGACAACACTATTTTATAGGCCAATACAGAAGCATGGCCCGGGCTCCCTCGTTAAAAAACCCACAGGATTTTTCCATTAAATTGTGGATAACTGCAAAAAATAAGCTCTGTGGCAAAAAATAAACAGCGAACGCAATGCAGCAAAAAATATCCAGCCCCCTGAATTAAATATATTTTCCCCCACTCACAGTCTGCGTGTACATACCAGCTCCTGTAGCAGCTCGACTCCTCTCCTCAACACTGATGTATAAAGAGAACTCTGTAGCTGTTGCTGTGTCTCATGTGTGACAAAGGATGGACGGGGAGAGACCCACAGTCCCGTCGTTATAAAGACAATAACCAAACAGATACTTCCTGTTGAGTCTCTGGAGATCGGCTCTTCAGGTGAGAAATCAACTCTAATTCGAGGCCGTCCACACAAGCTTTTAAGCTGATGTACGAGGAGGAGTACAGACCTTTGAGGAGTCAGGGTCGTCTGTTGATGAGCAGCGGGATGTGTCCAGTGTGTGTCAGGGGTGGCAGTTGACACATGTCAGATGGCGCACCACGACAGTCGTTTGAGCTCGCCGGCTGCATGTCTACATTGAAAACCATGAATATGAGGGCACAGAAAACATGGCATGTGTACGACCCCTTAGGCTCATTTATTTCCTGAAACAGCTGGGTACTGTAGTTTTTAGAAACTTCACGTATTCAAGATTAAACAGAGAACTTGCTTGGGACTATTTCCAGCAGCGGATTAATACACGTTTGGTGCTGTTTGTGAATCCAGCTGCAGAGAGGTTAATGTGGGGTTGACTCAAAAACTACAGTGGCCATGTTCATCAGAGTGAAGGAACATGTCAGTCAGTGCGATAATGTGGCTCTCTGATGTGTTTTTAATAGTTTATGGACAAAAGTAGGTCTGTGACACAGAGAATGAATCTGTTTGAGGCTCTGGTTACATGTGCAGCACTTCGGTAAGATACATGTAATTGTTTTAGGTCTTTTCATTGGATTTGTTCACAATAAGAAAAATACAGAACATCACTAACTGGTTGTCAAAGCTTTCAGAGGGCGCATGCAGTTCACAAGGTTCAGTAAAATTCAGGAAAAATCCACACTCAGACGTTCAAATATGTCAAGCTGGTTTACTTTTTCCTCAGTTTGAGATCAACAACTGTCAGTAAAGGGACAACAAGTTTGTCACATTGAGCTGCAGGTGATATTTTGAGTCACCAGACAGGTTTCCAGTTGTAAAAACATACAACATACAAACATGTGGCTCTCTACTCGAGTCGCTGCTGGTGGAGGAGTTAGTATCTGCTTCTTTGATTTCTGCTGGTGAGATTTTTATAGTGCAAATTGGTTAAATGGCATATATCTCTAATTAATACAACATCATCTATCAGTCATGTTTCTCATTACGACACAGAGGAACAAAACAAAATACACCTCCAAACAATAGATATATGAATTAGGAATGTATCTCATCGACCAGATTTCTTAATGTTGCGTTCATGTTCTCATCAGATGGTCCCATTTCCTGAGTCTGAAAGTCGTTCTTTCGACTTTGGTTCATGAGCATTTAAATCGTGATATATAAATAACATGGACGCCACAAAGAAAATGTTTTTTATTACTCAGAGTATTTAAACAGCACATTGACAGCAGTTTATATTGAATATTAAAATGTGGTTTAAGCTGACTTGTTGTCACTGCTGATATAAAACTTCAGACTAATCTAGGTCACTCTACACTGACAGCAACAAAAAACCATATTACAAAATACATGTGAGCAAAAAACATGCAGTATGTGAATTAATGAAAAGTTTCGAACCATCAACCAAACATTTACTTTCATCTGCCAGGTTTTTACGTGTGTGATTTCAAAGTCTGCAGGTCCTGTACCAAACTTTTAGCAGACTTTCTGAGTTGTTCTGACTTAAAGAAGCTTTCATGTCAATGTTTCCAGTTGGAAACAAATTTTTACGATTACTCCGTCACCCTGAACGCAGCATACGGTAAGTATGGAGCTGAAGCCAGGCAGCAGTTAGCTTAAACTAGCATAAAGAGTGGAGGCAGGAGGAAACAATGATGTCTACCACTTCTAGTGTCCAACGCAAGGAAGTGCATTTCTTTACAGATGGATAGAAACTTCCTGTATCCTCAAGGAAGGGGCTACTTTTGTCTGTTTTCATGATCCAGTAGTTAGGAATATGCTCTGTGAACATGATGTGGACAGAAACAGGACCTGACAGGTACGTAGCATGTTTATGAAATGTTGCATTAAACGTATGAACGGCTGAACGAGTCACAGTGACTGATCTAACTGTGTGTAAAGTATATCCATACTGTAGCAGAATATCATCACTCAGATTCACAGTGTGTTATAACTAGATAGACAAATTCTTTTTAATCAGACACTCTTATCAATCAACAGGAAACTGAAGTGAAGGAAACAGCCTGTTAGCTAAGCTAGCACACTGTCATACAGTCGCTCTGAAATCTACCGCAAAACACCAATTTTTTTTAACGTACTTGAGGAAAATTCCAGGCTGAAATATTAGAGGAGGAGTTTCACAGGCTCATCAGATACCACGGAGATTCCCAGGAATGAATGGATTTCCAGTGGACTCGACTCCGTTCACATACGTACGTGGAAACGAGGCGTAGTGACAGACAGTCCTTCAAAGTCATTAACCTCAAATTCAATGATGTCTTAGTGTCGCTTTACAGTATTTTTAACCCTGACGTGTCCAACTCTGCTGTCACGCAGTCTGGAGTTGTCCAGTGTTGTAAACATGGGATTCTGTCATATCTCTACCATCCAGCCTACATGACATGAAAGCAGCATAATTAAGGTTTACGCCAGCTGTAGTGTCCAGGAGCATCAGAAAATGACGTAATCATCCCTCTGTTAGAGCCTGTTTTGTTTTCTGTAGACCATGTAAAATCATAGGACTACAACTCCCATGATGCTCCAGCCATCAGTGGAGACAGGTGTGCACAGTTTGAAGCTGGAAGACGTCAACGAAACACAGTTCTTAACCTCTGAACGTTTACTGTTTAAATCTGTAGAAAGTTTTCTCATGATTTTATCTGAGTTGGTGTCTTCGGACTTGAGTTGGTTTTAAGTGTTGTAAAGGCCTTTTATCTTCGTTGGAACATCATTGATTTATTTTGATTAACTTCATGAACCACTGGACGTCAAGCCCACCTGACAAGCCACAGACGTCATCACAACCATGAGTACAACAAACTGAAATGTCTTCATCTACAAGGCATCTAAAGCAGCTTCTAGAGGGAAGTTAGGACAGCACCTCTTCATGTCAAGTGTGAAGGCTCCAAAAGTTGTTGTGTCTTTAACAGATTCACCTGTAAAGGTGATTCTTCACTGAGACAGCACAGGGACGTCAAAAGGCCTTAAAGTCTCTGAGAGAAGTCATCACCACACGGGGAGAGAGGAGAGGCTCATGGACAGAGCGGTGACCCCGGGGGGAAACAAAGCGATATGAAATAATTTCGACTTGGAGGGAAAGTAATAATCATGGTACAATATTGCAGCATTTGGTGTTACATTGGTGTTTACTACTGTTGCCAGGCAGTTTCTTTTCAAGCAACACTCATTTACCTCTTACTTATTCACAGAAGATTTTGTCTGTACGCTCCGTGGTGTTTCAGAGCAACTCACTGAGCATAAACGCCTCTGTGTGTGCTCACAGCTCAGGAGCAGATAAAATACCCTTCTTTGGAGCAACAATCGTGGCTGAAAAACCCTCCGCATCTCTCTAGAAAACACTTGTCTCTGGTGCCAGAAACATGCTGAAGCCGATGGTTTTGGTGCCACAGTTGCCACCGAAAATGCTGTAGATGTCTTGCTAAAAAACACCAGGTTATGGTGTCAGAATTGCTGCTACAAATGCCGCTGATGTCTCACTAAAAAACACGGTTTTTGGCACACAGTTGCCGCTGGAAATGCTGCTGATGTCTCGCTATAAAACACCTGAATGTAGAGCTACAAGTGCTGCTAAAATGCCTCCAATGTCTCGCTTAAAAAAACACCAGGTTTTGGTGCCAGAATCGGCGCTAAAAATACTGTCGATGTCTCGCTACAAAAAAAAACATTTTGAAGCCACAACTGCTGCTGGAAATGCTGCAGATGTCTCACTACAGAACACTTGATTTCGGTGCCAAAATTGCTGCTAAAAAACAGCAGATGTCTGGTTTGAAAACACCTGGTTTTGGTGCCATATTCACTACTGAAAATGATGCTGATGTCTTGCTAACAAACACCTGGTTGTGGTGCCACAAATGCCACTCGAAACTTTGCTGATGTCTCACTAAAAAACACACAGTTTTGGTGCCAGAATCACTTCCCTCAATTGCCACAAACGTCTCCCCAAAAAATACTTGTTTTGGTGCCAGAATTGCCGCTAAAAATGCCGCCGATGTCTCGCTATAAATCAGCTGGTTTTAGAGCCACAAATTCTGCTGGAATTGCCTCTAATGTCTGAGTAAAAATCATCCAGTTTTGGGGCCAGAATCTTGTCTTGCAGGACTATAAAGAAAGCGAATAAGCGTAATTCTCAAAATGTTGTCAAAAACTTGTCCTTTAAGTTTGATGTTTAATATCTGGGGCGATGTATTCATCATGTGATCAATCTGCTCCCCCTGTGTGTATCTATGCGAGGCCCCTCCCCCAACTTTTGCTCGGCCCGCCCTGGCTCTGAGGCGGCGGTGGCTCTACAGTCCCAACAGTGTGATCCAGATCTCGTCCTGGGACAGATGAGCTGTATTGAGTAACATCAGAGGCACAGAGGCCCTGCAGCGCTCTGCTGCTCTACATGTACATTAAATCATCCAATCATAGAAACAGAGTTTACAGAGCAGATCTCAGATCAGATCCTACACATCACAGCAGCACAGTCATCACACGGCTGCAGGGGATTAATACAGAGCAGGAAATAAACGTCTGTATGTAACCAAGGCGACAGTTAATCACGTTATCTGATGTATAAACTCTGTGATATGGGCCCTCTGACTCTCAGTCCACAGAGGGTCAAGGGCAGACCGTCCCCCGTGCTGTCCAGGACCTGATTGGATGAAGGATGAAATCAATACGTCCAGCCTCTGCAGTCGGCCGTGTGTCTGTCTCCACAGCACGTCACTCTCACTGTCAGCTGTCTGTTTTTTCATGGACAAAACATTTTAACAAATAAACACACGAGACTGAATTTGCATTTTTATTTCCTTTATTCTCACAAACTAGTGCTGCTCCTGGATTTTTGTTCAAACTGGTTGGATTTGAATTGACCTTTGACCTCTTTGCAACACGTCTGTTATTTAAATAAAGTCACATTTACTCTGTGTTGACAGGATCCGAATGTGTTACGTGGTGTCTGGTGAAGACAGAGACCTGATTTTTGTGGCTCATTTGAAAACAAATAACATCCAACAACATCTGTGAGTCACTGATGAGATTAAACAGACTGAGAGGAAACCTGTGATGATGATGATGATGATGATGATGATGACTGAGTGAACAAACAATGAGACAATGGTTTAAAGAGAGACGTGTTTCCCTTCTGGACTCCAGAGTTCACACATCTAACATCTATTAGCAACCCAGTACAACAAAAGCTGAAACAACCCTTTACTGATGTGGTGTTAACAAACACACTTTAAACCTCACAGAGGTCGTCGGAGCATTCAGACCCTTAAAGAGTAACGCCTGTATGTTTCAGCCTGGATCTTATTCTCTCATGTTTTTGTGTCTAAGTGACTCATGAAATCATGAAGTTTTGAAAGTGGTCCAGCTGCGAAACAGGCCGCTCTGAGCATGTTCGCACCATCAGTGTACGCCCACTAAAAGTGTCTGTTTTTGTCCCTGACAGGCTCAGATACTGTCTGACAACAACATAAAGAAAAGGATCCCTACAGACACAGAGCTTTGTGTTAAAAAGGAGAATCCAGAAACAGCCCTGAAATCACCATCACCAAACCCACCATACTCCATTTAAGAAAACAGTAATTTAGCATGTACAGAGGCAGCATGTTTTCACATCTAACTGGGTGAATTAAGGGTTAATTTCAATCAAACCAGAGCTGGTGATTGTTGGAACAGTGGAAAGATGAACCACTCCTGCCAACATTAAATGAAGTGTGTTGTATGATCATGAAATCGCTGTTTATTCAAATGGAGTCTGGTGGTCTGGTGATTTCAGGGCTGCTTCTGGTTAGACAAAAAGGATCTTAAAGGGATAGTGCACCCAAAAATGAAAATTCAGCCATTATCTGCTCACCCATATGCTCAGGGAGGCCCTGGGGGTAGATTATGGCTGAATTTTCATTTTTGGGTGCACTATCCCTTTAATTGAGCAGCATACTCAGGTAAAGTGTCTCAAATTTGCACTTAAGCACAGCCCCATTGACAAAGTTATTATTATAGTTTTACTGTTGGTGTTCAATGACTCTTATTGTCAGGTGACTCAAAACTAAATAGATATGAAATTATATTCATTTTCTGCTAACAACACGCCCTAAATTCTGCACACTGGACCTCTAAATTTTGTCCACTACTTTGTTTTTTTGACCCAACGCCTGCAGGACCATCTCTCACTCATCAAGTCATCAAAATCCAGCACTTGGTCAGTGACTTGCGACGTCAGACACTGGCAAAAAAAGCCGTCCTCTCATGTTGGCATGACACGCGGCCAGTCGCAGTTATTGTTTTACAGCGCCAGGCGGCATCATGGGGAAACGCAGCAGGACAACAACAAAAGTTAAGGTGGTGGAAGTCCCAGTAGGGTGGGTGGGAAGTGGGGGTGGATGGGTCCAAGAACTACTGACTTCCTAAACCCAACCACGTGTTTGTTGTTGAAGGAAAAAACGTCAGTTCAGGGTGTTGTACCAACGTAGTGCTTTTATTTTGAAAGAGACTGTATGCAAACTGTACATTTCCTGTGAAAACAGAAGTGTATTTTGAAAACAGACAATGCATGTAACAGGCTGAAGTTGACACGGCGTCCCAGAACGTCAACAACCAACACACCCAGGGTACCTTGGACGTCATATGTGGACGTGGAAAGTCCATGACCAAACGTGGACATGTGACGAGGTCACAGTGAGGATGATGATGGTTTACTGTTGCTGTTCTTATTCACAATTTAAGAAACTTATCAAATTATTTTCCCCCATCGGTTACATTTTTTTTGTGCCGTTATCACCTGAAAGGTCCAGTGTGTAGGATTTAGTGGCATCTAGCTGCAGATGCAAAAACACAAATGGTTCTGTCTAAAGCCAGAGTATTGTTTGTCCGCTCTGGGCCACTGTAGAAAAATATGGCAGACTCTATGGAAGAAGACCCGCTCCATATCTCGATATAAACGACTCTAAAGTCTAAAGGAACAAAAACACAATGATTCTTTTTGTCAGGTGAGTCGTAACTAATGAAAACATAGTTATGAAATGATATTTAATTTCTGCCAATATATGTCCCTAAATCCTACAGACTGGACCTTAAAGTTTAAATAACTCTAATTAAAAAATGTTAACGTATTAAAACACTAAACAGTGATAATTAGCATCAAAGCAGCTAAACAACCAAATATTAGCATTATCCTGGTTAGCATTTTAGCATCATCGAGCTAAAATCTGAACCCTGACAGAAAACAATCACTGAGAACAAAGTGGGGGGTTTGTGGCTTCTTTTTATTTTCTACAGTGTGTCTGAATGTTCTTTCTGCCCTTCTGGCCCTGATGTTCGGCCCAGAAGCTTCAGAGCCAGAAAGAAAACCAGCGAGAGAAAAACGGAAAATCGCAAAGAAAAGAGAAAAGAAAAAAGAGGCATTGAATTAAGAATGGGAGAGAGATGATAAAAGAAAGCATGATTATACAACTCGCAGCCTCAGAAGAGTCTGCCTTTGGCGAGGCTTCTTGAGTACGGCTGCTAAGATAACAAGGGAGGAATTATCTCCCAAAGTGCTATTAATAGCTGGCAAGTCACATCTTGTCCCTCAGTGAGAGAGCATCCTGCGCCCAGAGGCACTACTTTCCCATTTTAACTCCTTTTCAAATGTGCATTTTGACAGACATTTGCAAGCTGAGACAAACTGCCAAGGCGCTCAGTTATAATGCTCTCACCCACTCGTGCTTCATCACAGAGGCTGTTATTTCAGCTGAGATGAGATTAGAGGTCAGGTTCACTGACGGGCTAAAGACTACAGATATTTAAGAGTTTAAAATCTTAAAGGACAAAGATACATGTTTGCTCCGTTTTCACTAAATTTTAGGTGTTTAAAATGACAACTGTGGGGACGTCTCATCTATGTTTCAGTACTATAGCTGAGGTTCAAAGGTCACTCTTGAAAAGGGCAGTGTAGAATAAAAAAAAGGTCCCTTTAGTCGTTGTTCTGGAGCTGTCAGTCGTATCACAGTGAACTCTGAACATCAGTGTTTAAAGGTTCAGCAGGTAACTTTTATAAAAATAACTATGTGTCATATTTGCTGAAACGCTCACTGTATCCTGACGGTAGCACAAGACGGATAACCTTTAAACAAATCAGGTTCCTCTCAGTGCTCCTCGTGGCGTTTGCAAGAATCCAGCCTGAATGAAAACAACCAATCAGAGCCAGGACGAGTCTCTGACGCCGTGTCAGTCACTGCTTGTGCACAAGCTGCACTGCCAACAACAGTGTACACAGCAAAGGCAAGTAATCTAAAATCTTGGGATTGTACTTCTCTGCACGTCACAGATATGTAACATTTATACATTATTGTGTCACAAATATATTTAAATGTTGCAAGAAAAGATCGTGTTTTTGCTTTTGGCGCCACAGTCACGGCTGGAAATGTCACCAATGTCTCGCTAAAAGACAACATCTCTTCTCATTCCCAGGGCATCAAAAATAATTTACCATTGTCACGTCTCGGCACGTGATATCGCCGCCAAAGGCAGCCTCTGGGCTTTGACCTGACTCCATTGTAAAGGTGGATGGGTCAAACCAAACCGGACTTTCATCCAGGAGATCACAGTGTCCTCTGTGAACCCAAAAGTCAACGTTGATTTAACGAAATGTTGGGCAATTTATGTAGAATCGTCATCATCACTCATGATGAATTTACATTACGTAACAGACTAATTTTAAGGCGAAACATGATCTTTTTTTTTTTGATCTTTGCATTACAACATTTTGTGATGAATGAACTTCCGGCGGTACGTCCTCGGCGTCATACGTCTCCAGAGGATCTCAGTGCTGATTGGGTGTCCTGGCGTGAATCTGTGGCGGAAGTTTGGATTTTTCAACTCTTGCAAATAAGCGTGTGACATGAAATCTTCCTTCTTGTGTTTATTTAAATAAAAAAAATAAATGTTATCTCATCTGCGTCGCATCTATCGTGCAGCCCGGCGAGAATTCATGTCTTTCTGCGTCTTTACATGTAATTAATTTACACTAATTATTTCACCCGTTGTGAACACAACATGAGGTGCAGAGGGGCGTGACAAAGCGTGAGTATTTGACAACCTGGGAATAATTGCTGAAAACAACCGGTTTCAGTTTTTGTTGGTCTTAAACAGTGATCTGCAGCTCGGCTAAGGAACTGCATCACTTTAGAAACTGTATGTATGAAAAGCAGAAATGCATCATATCTGTGGTTTGCAGAAATGTTCAATGCCAACATTTTCTTTTGGCGACTGGGCTGATGGAAGGCTTGCTTTCAACTTTACCTTGTTTACCTCTCTTTGTACGGTGTAGTTGGCAGCGATGACAGACATGCAATTAAAAGTCCTCCTCAGCCCTTATTGGTTGTTTTTGTCCAGGCGTGGTGGACCTGATTTTTTCCTTGATTGTCTGTCTCAGGATGCAGTGACGGTTTCAGCAAACATGACAAAGACAAAGAGTTATCTCTGTTTCAGTTACCGTCTGTAGCTTTAAAGGTGAACTCAGGGGAGTGTCATCTTTTGATGAGATTATATTCTCTGCTGCTGTTTCCAAGGTCAAAGATGAACTTTGAACCTCAGACCTGTGGTAGACCGTCCCTCCAGTGAAGTGGTCTTACATGTAGATGACGGATGGTGGCTCAGCGGTTCCAGGAGCAGAGTTCTTGCAGCATCCTCACCTGGTATAATCAGGAATTCTCAGTAGCAGGATTAGCCCACATTGCGCCCTGACAGCAGCGCTGATCTGGCCGTTATGTCAGTGTCACACTAACCTACAGTAGTAGTCCTCGAGGAAACAGGAAATTGGCGCTTTAAATCTCACCTTACCTTCACGACGTCCATTCTCACCCTCACAGGGGAGAGAGGTATGTACACACACAGCGTGTCACCCTCTGCATATGGCACATTTATTTAAGGAAAGAGTAAGAACAGCAACACAATGTGCTCGCTCTCCACACGCCTCCAAGTGACCACCCACTACATCCGCACCAGCGAAGAGGTGCACCATACAGTGGACCTGCAGGCTGTTGCTTTTGAAATAGCCTCACACAGATCTGTCCTCTGCTATTTAATGCTTCACACACACCAACAATTCAATTTGACAGTGGATATTTTTAAATCCTCTCACCTCCACATTTTTCAGCGCTGCTTCTGCGAGAGGAGCTCATATCCTGAAAGACAAGCTGTTTGCCTTTGGCCCCAGACCTCCGGGACGACCAGCAGAGATCTGTCTCGTGTCACAACTACATGTGTGTTTGTCTTTTCTTACTATTATTGCCTCTGCGGCCGCTTCATGATCTTGGCATCGTGGCCGCAGGGATTTGCTGAGGATTATAGTTTTCATAGCAGCTGCTGGAATTTGTGTGACACAGAGTTTATATGAGGGATTCCTAATTTGGTGACTGAGGTGATAATGACAAAGGTTATTTATTCATGACCTCTGACCTTTGGCTCTCAACAGCCGCTCCTTCACTGAGCAAACACACACACACACACACACACACACAACTCATGATGTCTCATTTTCTGTCTGTGTTTTATGACGCTCAGTTTGGGAAGACTCAGGTTTGTAGTTTTAAAAACAGAGGAAGTTACAGGTTTTTATTATAAATGAAGAAAACTTGTTTTACAAGAATGTTTCAGATTTACCACAGAATGATTTAATGATGAGATGAATGGAGCAGTGTTAGCAGTGAGGCTGGAGAAAAGGTCATGATGTCATTGAAATAACACCAGTTCATTTTCTGGAGAGCAAAATGTGCTCAGTTATGGTGATGGAGTTATCACCTACTCTGTGTAAAATGTTGAGCAGGTGGTTTTTGCAGAAAGTAAAGTTAATGGTCAAATGTGGAGATGGTTCATCCTCTGGGAGCTACTTCACTGAACTCTGGGTTTGGGTGCAAATAGGAAACATTAGGATCGGTCCTCTAGAAAACATGGGTACAGGAAATGCATTATTACGGACCAAAGAGTTGGATAAAGGCAGCGATCAAAGACAATGTCAAACCATGGATACGTTACATTTGCACGTTATTACATAGTGGATACGTTTGAACAATGCCGTGGTTTATATGTGGTCAGGTTTAGGCTCCATAATCACTTTATTACGTTCAGGAAAAGATCATGTTATGACTTAAAATACCTGGTTGTTGGGGGGACAGTCCCCTCTGGTAAAGCAGCGCTCTCTTTTTTCATACAATCACCAACTGGAAACACAGCGATGGGTCGTTACTAAACAATCACGTCTGGTGGCTAAAAAGCCGTCAGGAACATTGCAGTGACTCAATAAAACACAACTAGGTTTGTTGTTTGTAGCGAGCAGGGGCCTGCCGCTGGTCAAGCATCTCGGCGAGGTGATGATGTCACTTTAGAAACGTTGATGTGACACAGATGAAACCTGCAAATGTAAGATATTCAGAAACGTACAGTGCTCACATTTCTCTCTGGCAGCAACAAGGGGAGGAGTTACAGATGAAGATTTAAAATAAATAAATAAATAAAAAGCTAACACACGATGGGTGCTTATTTATTTATTTATTTATTTATTTATTTATTTATTTATTTATTTATTTGTTCTTTATTTTACTTTATAGGGACGATGCCATTTAACACAGTTCCAATACAGAGTATGACATTGGTGTGTTGCACAGGCAGTTTATGGCTATTGTTCATTTTCAACTCTTGTCCCTGATTCCTAGTTTATAGCCTGATAAAATTATCTTTAGATTCAATATTCATACACGTGGGTACTTTTAGCTCCTTAAAACAAAAATGTAGACCTGAATGTTGGAAATAAATGAAATAAACAGACAATCTATACTGTCAGTGAACATTTAAATGAATGAATAAATGTGAAAAATCCAAATAATAAAGGAAAAAAATAGAGACTTTTCACCAAATCAGAAATACTTTATTAAGCATTGGGGGAAACTGTGATACGTAACAGTTGCTTTGATACACAGGGAATTATATGACAAAAGAAATAATAAGTATGTAAAAATCTAAAAATATGGACATCATGCTACAATGTTTAACACCGTATGTATGCATGTATGCATGTAAGGTTGTAGAGATGTAGAAATATGTGTTTTAGACTAAACATGTTAAGTATGTAAAATATCAAAGCATTTGCATTATGTGTAAAGATAGTTTGTAAAGTTTTAGGAATATAAAAATATGTGAATTGTGTTATTATTATTATTATTATTATTATTATTATTCATACATACACATTTATTGTTGGTGCTTGTCGAGCATCTTGCACTGAACCAGTCTCTGTGTTATTTCGTTATGATTCTTATTCTTTATCATGCACTTTATTCTCAGTCACTTGTGTCACTCTCCTGTCACAATACCACGCTGTTAAAATTAACTCTAATAACTCCGGTGTCAAAGCCAATAACACCGTTTAAATCCAATTTGTTCTGGCGGTGCAATAGTCTATCATTACGGTCCAGAGAGAGTCGGCGTGATGCGGAGTACATTTCCACTGCAGCTGGCCCTTTAACAAACACTACTTGGCACTGATGCCTGAAAAAAATGTGAATGAAATCCAGCCATTCATAAAAATAGGCCACTGCTGCGCTGTGATTGGCCAAACGGAGCCTCATGCATAATTCATCAGCTGCGGACGCGCCATTGGCTGCTCGCTTGACGGACAGGCTCCATGCACCAATCAGAGCGTGTCTCTGCGTGCCGCTCGAGCCCAGGGGAAAAGCGAGCGGGCCATTAACGAAAAGCTCAGTCAAGTTTTGTGAGTCGACGGAGGCGCATCAGTGAATCAGTGCGCAGACCATTACGCGACAAACAACACATTGTTTTTGTATTTGTGGATATTAATACCGTATTCTGTCGGTGCGGAGGACGTCTACACACACGGACAAGGTGAGCGGACATGTTTATTTAACCGGAAACTTGCTTTACGGAGCGTTTTAACGGCGAGAGAATTCCCTAAAGCTGTTTTAGACTACAAACCAGCGCAACGCCATCTTATTTAAAGATATTTACTTTGTCAACCATTTTATATCAGCTGCTATCTGCGTGGAATTTGCGCCGAGTGTCGTGTTTCAGCGCAGTTTAGTGTTCGGCTCGTGTTTTATCTGCGTGGATGTTGCGTGAGTTTATCAGGCGACTGTTTGTGATTTTTTTTTTTTTTTTTTTTATGAATGGACGGGCCGTTTTTTTCCTTCCTCTGTTTCCACACGGGTCGAGTTTCACTTCATTGAGAAAAACAAGGGAGGGATGGGTGGGGGAAGGGCGGGGAGGAGGTGGAGGAGGAGTGTGGAGGGGGGCGGCGGCAGGCAGGCAGGGAGGCAGGCAGGGGGTGTCGGGTGATCTTCGTCCCCCAGCGGCGGCGGCCCCCCTCAGGCTCGGCTGGAGCAGAACTCCAACTGAAAATGAGCTAATTTTACTAATGAAAGTTGAGTTGCGCAGAAATCAAGTTTGCATGTTGACTTTTTCGAACCCGAATGTGTGTATCGATGTAGTGAAAACTATCGGCTGAGTGTTGTGGTGAACTTTGCCTAGTTTTGGTGCGTTTAGGGACCGTATGGTGAAAATGTGTGTATTTGCCCTGGGGTTCAGCCTAATCATGTACAAGTAGTTGACTCTGCTGTCATATATCATGAGTGTGTTGATACTGTACATGTGTATTTTTAATTAAAGCAGGTTTTTGCGTCAGAGTTAGACGCATATCTGTAAAATCTGACATGTTGCGTTCAAGTCCTGCCCTTTGTTTGACTTACTATGAGTGAATTTAAGAACAGAGCCAATAAACTAACTTCCAACTCTTGCTCGACGTGCTTTGTGACCATATGCTCCACAGAGAGGCGGGTACAGTGAGTCCTGATGTTGTCAGTGTAATATGTGCTCGGCGCCTGTAATTATTGCCCAGCAGCTATCCTGTATTCGTCATCCATTAACAGGAGATGGAGGAGTGAGTCATATCACTCTGCTCAGGGAGATGTGAGAATGGAGGGCAGTGCTAGTGGTTTAGTGTTATTGTTGTCTAAAGGGAACTTGTGTTGTTAGTAGTGTTTCTGAGTTTATAGTATTGTTGTTGGGGGGGGTGGGGGGGGGGGGGGGGGATTGCAAGTTGCAGCAGCATCACTGTCACCAGCAGCATCTCCTGCCAGACTCTAATCAGCTCTGTGACGGCGCTGTTTTCTATCTTGTTTGGAGGCTTTGCGTCTTAGTGCACGGTCACAGACTGTAGACACACTCTGAAGAGCTGGACTCACATCTCTGGGTCTTTTTACTCTGGGAGCAGATTACAGTGGAGCATAGTGCCCACAGATGGCCAGTGAGCGTGGCTTATATAACTGTATTACATGCTCCATGATGACTGTGTGTTTACAATGTGCTGCACAGCTCGGTTCAAAGAGCTGTTTGTTGGTTAAATAAAGGTGCTGGGAGGAGACGGTGGCCTTGTTACAGCATCAGAATATGATGCAGAGCACCAGTGCTTACACACATTAAACACATCAGACATGACAGGAGAAGAGAATCACGACCCCTCTGACACACTTCTAAGTTTCTGTTGCAGTTAATACTGAGGTCTGTTAAAATACTGGAACTCTAGCTCTGATACAGTGCCTTGGAAAATGGTTTTTGATACCAAATTTTCAATCAAAAATAAATATAACAAGGCTAGAAGAGAAAGCCTTTATAGCCACTGTACAAAGAATATACAGTGAGATTTAATCTACATCTGATCAGGTGTCACCTAGACAATAAAACAAACTGCAGACGACATAATCGTTCATAAAACTTGAAATAAATAGTGTAGAAAATGCTACATGAAGCCGTTGCACATGTAAAATTGTACTGTGTAAGACAACTTGTTTCTCTTGATGAGTACAGTGTTCCTATAACTTAAGGAAAGTGTGATCTAAGGCTTTTTTTTTAAATACCACTCATATTAAAATAAAGATCAGTTTTACAAACAGTAAATAAAGGGAATGTTAGTTAGGGTGAGGGAGAATTTCCCCCCAAACATTTAGTTTACCATAACACTTTTTGGTGACACCAGTGCCACAGGCATTTGGTTAACTTTTTTTTGTAAACATGAGCAAATTGGCTTGATTAATTTTTCAAAAACATGGGAAGAAGGCAACAAGCAACATAATTAGCTAAATAAATAGAGGAGAAAAAAAAACAGTAAAAATTTGCAAGAAAATTACCTGAAAATTAAAAAAAACAAGTAAAACACAAAATATAATTATAATTTTATAATAATATTTTTTTCTGGGCATTTCCTCCTTTTTTTAAAAATAACCTTCTTATAGTTTTCTCCCTAAAAATAAAAAAAAAATTAAATTTTTAGGTCATTTTCTTGTCATATTTCTTGCTCGTTGCCTTTTGTTCACGTTGCAGATGTGCTCAGGTTTCAAAGGTGCAAATGATTGTGAAAGGTGCCTGAACGCAGCACAAGTGAGCAGATGTTGATCCAGGCTTCAGAGGGTTAAGTTACCTTTTATTTTTGGATTGTATAATGCAAAGGCAGGGAGGAAAAATCACGAAACTACTACTACTAGATTTTTTTTAAATATTTGTTGAAGACATTTTCAGGCCTTAGTTTTAGATGAATACATTTAATGCCTTTTAAGACTTATTAAAGATCAGTGTGAACCCTGTGGGAGCAGAGACTGCAGCATCTATACAGAGAGCGTGAAGCATAGCAGTTACCGGTGTATCGATACTGTGGAACATGAGCATTAAAACTGTCTCCAGTATTCAGAATCAATAAACCAAAATGTTTAATGACACTAAAATCTGTTATTTGTCCTCTATAACGGCTAAAAACATTTTTATTGCTGTATGTTATCACAGCATGAAATGGACGTCTGTTTACTGTAAGTTTCTCATCTTGTGTTTCCCAGTGACCCGCAGAGTGACCTGAGCGCTGTCGCTTTAAAGCGAACACCTCCCCCTCCCCCAATATCTGAGCCCCCCAGTCACCCTGATAACATGGACGGATTCTACGACCAGCAAGTCCCATTTATGGTCCCACCCAGTGTAAGTGTACACATCACACACACTCCAGCCTCAAACACATCATCACATCTATGGATTCACGCCCATGTGGTCACCGTAGATGACTTAATAACACACTGACACAGTCCTCTGGGAGGTGAAGTGACATTTCCTCTTCTTCTTCTTCTTCTTCTTCTTCTTCTTCTTCTTCCTCATCTTCAGCAGCACAAGTCTCACGTGGAGGAACCATCTCACAACAGGCCTCTGAACGACAGGAAAAGGAAGTTTGTGGATACAGAACTCGCCCAGGACACGGAAGGTAACGTTGTTGATGCAAACAGTGCATCTATAATACTGCAGTTCAGTTATGGACAACCTGTCCTCACTGTCTTTGACTTGTTGGCTTTCAGAACTCTTCCAGGACCTCAGTCAGCTGCAGGAGATCTGGATCGCAGAAGGTGAGTTATATGTTTATTTTCTACATTAAAATGTGTTTTCCGCTGCTCCACGTCTTGACAAAGTCCTCCATCTGTTAAGCACTGCAGAATCATCCCAGTTGAATTATTTAGTGACAGTTAAACTTTAGTGAGGAAACTTATCTTTCAGTAAATTGGTTTTCCAAATGGTGAACAGGATGAAATTAGGCAAGATTTCAGATTAAAGATTAACCTGATGAGAATGTGAAATGTTGCTTTTTTGTGTTAGCAACCAGAGCAAGAAGAGCAAAGTCCTCTGCATGAGAAACTGCTGACCACGACCCCCTTTATCTCACCTTAGAGAAGCTTTTTGGCAGTTGCATGCTGTCTCTCATTTTTTGGTTTGATTACATTTAAAAATCTGAAATAAACCAGTTTCCAGCAGATTATTTTTCTCTCCTTTATTTGCTTTTGTTTCTCTTAACGTGCACACTTTTTCAGGCACACAGAGGATGTTGGCTACGGATTAAATGTGCTTGTTTTTTTTTTTTTTCTCACGTGTGAAACGCTCTCCTGTCTCTACAGCCCAGGTGCCTGATGACGAACAGTTTGTCCCAGATTTCCAGTCGGATAGCTGTGAGTACCTGATTTTGATTGTTCATCACTGATAATGTGAGTGTGTGTGTGTGTGTGTGTCCTGCACAAATTCAGCTTTTTTTCCATCAGTCAAACCCGGTCATGATGAGGATGTTGTAGCCCAGCCTGGTTCTTGTCTGACTTGGGCAGAGATCCAAGTAGCGGGGGCATTAGGAGCTGGAAATCAAGCTCTGTTTTTGCAGCACTGCACCATAAAATTTCACAGCTTAAAAACTGCTTCTTTTTGCTGTGAGGAAAAAAAAGCTCTTTCTCGACTGTCCCTGACCACATGTCCACCTTTTCTTTTATCGAAATTTCTTCATCCTGTCGAGGACAAACACCATTCTTCGTCTTCAAAACACAGCTCTGGGAAAGGCTGCTCTCCCTCCCCCTCCTCCCTCCCTCTCCTCCATTTTGAGTTTAATCAGCCGATTGGCATGGGGCGTCACATGAGCCAAGCTCCTAATCTGATTTCACACTTTCCCGCACTCAGGCCCTGCTGCTGAAGTGGGCTAGATTCCAGTGGATAGGGCAGTTTTCAGAGCTGCCTCTTTTCAGTCCTGCTCCCCCAAACTGCCAAACGCGGCCCCCTAAACTTCTCCACGCAGCGTCCTGTTTGTCTCGGCTGCACGCCGCCTTCAGGCTGCAGCCCAGGGATATGTTTGAATTATCCCCAACGGAGCGTTTTACACTCCCCCCTCCTCCCTTCTGTCTTTCTGAGTTTATGTTTTCGTCTGATGCGTAGGAGGTGGAGACAGGGTGTGGTTGCTGCCTGTCGTTGTCAGCCTTTTAAATCTTGGTTAATGTGGCGCTGCGAGCTGCAAACTGACCACTAGCCTCTGCTGCTGTAACGTATTATTGCGGTTGATGCAGTGACATGTATGTGTTTTTACGGAGGGCGCCATCCAAGGTTGTGTGCATAAACTGGATACAGTCAGCTCGTTGTAAAGTGCCATTGTGGTGAAGTCCTTGACCTTGTGCTGTCAGTTCTGTGTGTGTGTGTGTTTGTGGGAGTGTGTGAGATACAGAGCAGTGAGTTTGCTTCTGTTGCCAGGCTGCAGGCCGCTCTCTCACACAAGTTGCCTTAAAGCAGATATTCAGATAAGAGCTGCAGTCAGTAGGACATCACATGGAGTGAAGCATCGTCTCACTGACCTGAGCTCGAACTGTGTTTGTTTTGGAGTGTGTGTGGTGGTTGTGTTTCAGCTCAGATGGTGCAGGAGAGGAGTCTGCATGTAGGGTGCTTGTTCTATAATCCATTCACTTGCAGCCCGGAGTAAGAAAAGACGCCTAATCTCCCCATTATTTACTTTTCCCTCAGTGCGAGGAGTCTCACTTGAGCCATTAGGTTTCACAGTGCACACGGCCGAGCTCACGTGCCCATTGTAGCTCCGCTTTGGTCCATCAGCACCACGGGTGATTTATTTGGCTCCCGCCCCTCTGTGCCAAGGGATCCAGTTTCTGCCTGACTATTATGTGGCGCCCCGGAAACTGCAGCCGATACGCAGAAAGCTACAGCTAGTGTCTAATGGTTACAGCACGGGAGAAGAAAATCATTCACCGCCATTAGATTACAGCCACACTGATTCATGAGTATTGGTATTGGCCCGGCCTAATGGGAATCAGACGAGAAGTTTGATAGCTTTTGTGTGTGTAGTGCAGTTAGTATCGTGCTACCTAGCAGTGGCGGATAGATGGTTTGTTTTCAGAGCCTGGAGTCGAGCATCATTAGGGCGGATGATAAATTGCTGCTAAGTGGCTCTGTCAGTCGAGGGAATACACAGACGTTGTCCATACGTCCATTTATCCATCAGTTCCAAATGTGGTTAAGATAACTGCTGCACTTCTGTTTATGGCTTCAATTAGGTGAGATCTGGAGTTTATCTAATGCACTCAATTGTGCTGCTTCTCTCTGCGTCTCCTTCCCATCCAGTGATGTTTCATGGCCCGCCGCCAGCCAAGATCAAACGAGAGCTGACTCCCTCCAAAGAGTTTTCGCCCTGTCGTCAGGACAGGAGTCCCATGCCCTACGGAGAGAAGTGCCTTTACAGCTACAGGTATGTAGAGGGTAATTACATCAGACAGCAGCCACCAGTATCGATCATCAGGAGTTCTGACCGTGTGTGTTTGTGCCCACAGTGCCTGTGACAGGAAGCCCACTCCTGGGTTCAAGCCATTAACTCCCCCCTCGACGCCCGTCTCTCCTTGCGGCCCCACCAGCACAGCAGGGACGCACCCACTGAGTGAGCAGACCCCCCCTCCTCACCCCCATGTAGCCAACCCGACCCCGGGGCCGCGTCCAGTGCACATACAGCAGCCTATCACGGCGAGCGCAGGCTCTCCCAACCAGCAAGCACTCCCAGTCCACAGCCACAGCCCGCCCTTCGCCGTGCCTTGTGCACCAATCAACCAGGATGCCAACAGCTTCACACCTGAGCACAGGTGAGCACAGTCCGACCTCTTCATGTGGGCCTGGGCTGTTTGTTAGCTCTGGTTCCTGCACCGGTTGGAACCACACACTTCCCAGGCATTTGCAGATACACAAAGCACGTGTTAGCTTGACTCACTCAACAAACTTTCTTGCCTCCAACTAGCTGCACGTGCCGATAGGTGCATTCAGGTGCTTTGCAAAAGTTTGCACCCTTTTTGGGGGATAGAAAACCACATATCCTAGAGACATCAGTGCTATTTGACTTGTGTTTGGATTATAATTTTGACAAACTTGTATGCAAACAAATGTTTGTTTCCTTCTCAAGCTAACGTTAGCTCTGCTAAAACCTGCCATCTGTTTGGTTCCAGCAAGAAACCAACTTTTCGGGTTCTGTAATAATGTATGTTTTGGATGAAATGTTCAAATGGTTCAAAATGAAATGCACAAACGGCAACGGAACCTGTCCCGTTTTGGTAGAAAAGGGGATGTGAGAGTTTCTTTATTAGCATTGTTTTCTTTGAGTCTCATCCACATTAATTTGCTGCTTTCTCCACATCTTCAGGTTCCAGCGGCAGATGTCAGAGCCATGTCTACCTTTCCCCCCGTCAGAGAGTCAAGGGCGCCCCCAGTTCATGCCCCAGCCTCCCAGCAGCAACAACAGCCTGCCACGTGACGGCCGGCCACCGTACCACCGCCAGATGTCAGAGCCATTGGTAGCCGTGCCACCCCAGGGGTTCAAGCAAGAACTCATCGACCCACGATACACAGAGCAGGGCGTCCCCACCATGGGCCCCCCAGGTCCACCCCAGGGCCCCCCGCGTCAGGCTGCGTTCCACCCCATGGCCATCAAGCAGGAGCCTCGTGACTTCTGCTTCGATTCTGGTGAGTGGAGACGATCTGTGTATCTGTGTCTCAGCGCTGAAGTCCGTTATTAGCTGTGTGAGAGTGACTGCCTCGGGCTGTGTGAAAGTAGAGCGGGCAGAGGGTGAGGAATGTGCCTGGCCATGTTTGTTCTGGGCACTAACACACGCCTGTGAGTTTTAGCACGCTGCAGCCGAGGCCTGAGCGCACAGGTGCTCATTTCACACACACTCTCCCTCTCAAAGCCTAATCTGCATCATTCCTCCAGAGTCACGCCAGTAAAGTAAAAGTGGGTGTTTCAGCTCAGCCTAAGCCTCCAAGGGCAAAAGTAAATGGGTCATCCAGCCAGGTGCGGAGAACCTGTTCACTGAGCTTACCTGAAATAGATCTAGGCCAGTGCCCTCAGAGGACTTAGTGACCCGCAGCACAGCGACTCGATTGTAAGAACCTGGAAATCCTCAACTTGGGTTTCACAGAATACACAAGAGGCCAAATGGTGCCAGTCCTCTCAGAAAAAGCCTCGTCAAACAGTCATGGCAGAGATGCTGTTTACTCGCTGGGCTTAAATCAAACAAGCCTGAGCGACTGTCGGAGCATTGTTTGATCCCAGCACCCACACGCCCAGCTGTTGTTCCTGCTCTGTTGCATTAACATTTCCTGAAACTCTGCAACATTTTTTTGTTAATCTTTTCTCGCTCACTCATACGCTCTCATTTCTTCTCTGCCTGGTGGGTGACCGGCTGGCCGGGCAGTGATGTAATGACAAATCCTCTTAGCTTCTTATGGCCTTTTAAATACCTACGTCACGGAGGCCTAGTATCTCTAGATGGATGGAAGAAGTGCATGTTTGGCATACTGACATGGAACATATTGTTACCGCAGCGTTGGTGGTCTGCAGACAGGGACAAAGCCATTTATGTCGATGTGAAGCCACAGCTTGAATCCATATGTCACCATATCAGCACTCATCACATAAGTTCCCAAAGTTGTTGTTTGATTCGGTCTTTCTGTACTCGCCCCGTGTGACTCAACAACAACGACTGCTTCCTGCAGACTCCTTCCTTTAAGTGAGGACAAGAGGAGACAGAGACTTGAGGAAACACTTGCTCAAGATTGATCTCTGGTTGTCTTATCAGCAGACAGGAAACAGAATAATGGATGGGGGTTGGAGACGGTTGGTACGCACTGTGGAGACACTGTGAACGGAAGACAGGCCTTGACCCCTGAGGGGGAGGACTGGCGTAACTCGATTGTCATTGAGATTTAATACAGCGTCCATGGTGCTAATCTTATTTAAAGGCTTGGTGGACATGCGAGGGATGTTGTGCGCTGTGCAGTGTGCTCTGATCCGGGCTTTAGTCCACACCGAGGTGTGTGTTTATGTGTGTGTTTGGGGATTGGGCATTTTTCTGGCACAGTTGAAGCTGCAGATGTGTACTGACCCTTTTATTTACGACCTAATTTTTTATAAATTAAATAATTTTTTTAAATAGTCTGAAATTTGAATTTGTGAGGTTTTAGAAATTTTCTTTCATCCATGTTTTTTTTTAATTTTTTATTTATTTATGGGCTTTTTTTTGGTCAAAAATAGGTCAACTGTCTTTTCTTTTCACGTTTCTGATGTTACAAACCTTCCACCGAACCAAGATTGTCTTATTATTCTATAATTTCACTAACTGTTGGCAAAATGTAGGTTAACCTAACAAATGTGGTTCAATGACGTGAACATATGGTAGTGAGAAATTAGTTTGCCTCTCATTCCCACAGTCTTTTCCCACTGAAATAGTGCAGCTATCCAATGGCGTCTGGTAGCAAACTGAGGCAAAACATTTTCTAAATGTAAAGCTGATACGCAAATATATCTTCTCTTTTACAGATTATTTTGATGCAGAATCAACAAATACACCGTCGACATATTAGGCCCTTTATCTTGTGTTTCTAGAGTTGTGTGTTACTTTGGACACATAAGGAATTGTTAAAATGTTGTATTTTTTAAAGGTAGTTTGGTGTAATGCTTTACACCAGGAGCAGGATGGGAAACACTCAGAAGGAATCTAGCAGTAGTCTTGCAAATATTGACCCTGCCAGATCCCCAGTCCCAAATCTTATTGCATGTGACAAAAAAATTCACAGTGCCTTCAGATGTGAGAGGATGTCAGACTTTAGCCTTTAAAAACGTCTTTTCAAATTTTAGTGCATGATAGGCAACACCTGCAACTCTCGGATGAGAAAATAAAGACTGAAATCTGATTGAAAATGATGTTGAAGCTGTCTTAGAGAGCAATGAATTTAACTGTCTGATACCTGTAGACAGTCTTTAATCAGTGTGACACTGATATATCTTGGACTGAATGTCTCCTCACGGAGCAGATAAGTATCAAAGCTGTGTATCTTTGTACACAGTGGCAGTGATCCAAATATATCTGTCAGCTGCAATGTGGATTTTGATGCATTACACATTTGATATGACAGTGAGGATGTCTCTGGTCTAAATTTACACCCCCATCTTCTTTGTTTACAGAAGTGCCTAACTGTCAGTCATCGTTTGGGAGAGCGGGGAGCTTCTACCAAAATAACCATGAAAGTAAGTTGTCTCCTTTTGTCTTTGTACATCTCAGATGTTTGAATTATCTCATTAGCAAGGTCCATCCTCTGTGACCCTGAGCCCTGTGACTTATTGAGCTGCTGAAGGCTCGGCGTCGGTGATAGCCGGGTGAAAGAATAGCGGTCAGCAGCGTTGAAATGACAGCTCAAGGGGGAAGTGATTCTGTGGATGTGCTGTGTGTAGCTGCTCCACACATACAGTACATTTCTCACATCAGCAGCTGGCAAACGCCTCGCACAATACGAGCTTCCACTCTTGGGAAGCTGCCCAGCTTTATTGCTTTGCATGCAGTTTGGATCTCAGGGGGTGGACGTGGTCACTGGCCTTTATGTCAGGGAGAAAAAACCCTGTTTCTCACGCTGTATCTGCTGCTCCACCTTCGTCTGATTCATGGTGTGTTTCTTTCTTGTTGTCAATTTCAGGTTTCTCCTTCGACAGAGATCCTCAGCTGTACTTTGACGACACCTGTGTGGTCCCTGAAAGATTAGAAGGTAAGACTGACAAAATAATGTTGAAAAAAGTCAATGTAAAAACCCCAAAATGGTGCCTAAGTAATTA
Organism: Epinephelus lanceolatus; assembly: GCF_041903045.1. Taxonomy (NCBI): domain Eukaryota; kingdom Metazoa; phylum Chordata; class Actinopteri; order Perciformes; family Serranidae; genus Epinephelus; species Epinephelus lanceolatus. The sequence goes on from NC_135747.1 coordinate 42,990,580, forward strand.
TACAAAATGTTTATTGAAAGCAATTTTCTTTAGTAAAATACATTTTTTTTAAAAAGTGCCAGACTGTTACCAATGGCATTTTCCTTGGGTGAATGCAATCACATGAAAAAAAAATATGATTTTAATAATTTATATAGTAACTATAAAACTGTAGAAAATTACGTTAATGTTCCCTGATGATATAACCTTATTTAAGAAAAAATAGGGGACCAAGACAGCTTCCCTGAGGAACACCAAAAGGCAAATCATATTTTCCTCATCCCCAACAGTAACAGAAAGTACAGAATACTGTCTGTCTGTAAAGTTATCTGCTGTGGGCTGAGTCCAGTCCTCTGACTGCTCACAGTGCATAATGAACAGCTAGTCCACTTCACAGTCACCATCTGGCAGGAATGTCTCACCACACTGCGGTCGTGGTGGAGTACAGTGCTGACTGACACTTTATCCTCTCTCTTTCTCCTTCTGCCTCCTTCTTTACTTCTCTCCACTCTCTTCTTCTGCTGCTCTTCTTCCGCTCACAGGTAAAATCAAACAGGAGCCTGTCTATCGGGACGGACCTCCCTACCAGCGCCGCGGCTCCCTGCAGCTCTGGCAGTTCTTGGTCACATTACTGGATGACCCAGCCAACGGCCACTTCATCGCCTGGACTGGTCGTGGCATGGAGTTCAAACTCATTGAGCCTGAGGAGGTCGGTCCCCACTGTCCAGTTCTCATCCTTTGATTACAAGTTTCCTACATACAAATTCTCTGTAGCTAATATCTGTTTGTGTGTCTTGTGTCACAGGTGGCTCGTCGCTGGGGCATTCAGAAGAACAGACCGGCCATGAACTACGACAAGCTGAGCCGCTCGCTGCGTTACTACTACGAGAAGGGCATCATGCAGAAGGTAAAGGCACGTTAACCCATTTTCCTTTCTCTCCCTCCGCCCTCCTCCCTCAGTGACATTGTGCTGCGTGGGGGATAAAACAGTCAAGATAGTGATAATGGATTACAGCGACAGGGGGGTGCTCTGATGTAGAGTCTTATCTCAGCCAGAGGCTAAGTAGTCGCAGTGAAAACCTGCCTGCAGGCCTCGTCTTCTCCCAAAGATATTAGTCTGTTTATGTGTAGTGTTCAGATTTCAACCATGAACAAAGAGAATTTGTCTCAGTTTGAGGTGGATCAGTCTTGAGATCAGACTATTCTGCAAAAGAAATTACATTTAAATATAATATATAATGTTATGCATGCACTCAAAATGCAAAAGTAGCATTAAAGGGTAGGGTTGGTATTTTTCAACCTGGATGTTTTTTTGCATTCAAGTGACTAACAGGAACAAGATTTTTTTCAAATTGGCTACAACTTAACCGCTCTGGGCAGTTGTGCATCGTCAGTTTATGTCCACTAATAGTCTTTGTGTTTGCCACTGACAGGCTCAGACTGTTACTGTAGGTGTCTGACACTTAGAATAATAATCTGAGCCTGTCAGTGACAAAAACATAAATTGATACTGAACAAATGCCCCACATGGTTTCATTGCAGCCTGTTTCACCCCTGTCAGCCACAATGGTCTCACTCAATACTGGACTAGTCAAAAATCGTTGCTCCCATTCGTCACTTCGACACAAAACTTACAGAAAAACTTTCCAGGTATGAAACACTGAACTTCAGTCGGACGGTTTCAAATGTGAGGTAACGTCTTTTGTTTTGTCTCTCAGGTGGCTGGTGAGAGGTACGTGTACAAGTTTGTGTGCGACCCCGAGGCTCTCTTCTCCATGGCCTTCCCCGACAACCAGAGGCCCAACCTGAAGGTCGACCCGGACAGCCTGCCGGGGCTGGACGACGACACCGTGCCCCTCACCCACTACGAGGAAAACGCTCCCTACCTGCTGGACGGCGGGGAGCAGTGCGTGGCAGGCTTGCCCTTCCCGGACGGCTACGGCTACTAAATGAGCAGCGGAGTCCTGACGCACAACATACACGTACACGCAGACACTCCCAAAAAGTCTCTCGATGCCCCACTCTTAAAATCCAGAGCTGGAACTGCTGAGCTGCTTGGAAAGGAAAAAAAACCCTCGCGCTCTGCTCCTTCGTGGTTTCCTCTCCTGCTCCCTGGAAAACCTTCATAAAACTCTGTAAAGCTCCCAAGCTAAGAATGAATGAGGGAAAAAATGCCTGCGACAGCTCTTCTACCGCGCCATCGTATGAGAGAGAGGGTTGTGAAACCAGCGAGGGTGAACTGGACTGCTAGGGGCTGCTGTTGCTATGGAGACCAAATGAAAGCAAGGCCACACGCCGCCAACTTTAAAAGAACTGACACAACCCCCCGTTTGTACGAGACTGCAAGAGTTGTTGCATTTCTGATTTTGTGACAATCTGCTTTTCTTAAAAAACAATCAAGTAACCAACTGAGTCAAAACAAATCTGACGAGATATTCGAAATGCAGCACTATTCTATAGTTGCCTTTTGGGTCCCCCCATTTTCATGTCACCACATCTGAACTACGAGATCCGTGAAAGGGCTTTAATTTGCAAAAACGGATTGACAAAAAAACAACACACGACATATTCTAAACCCACAGATCAGTTTGTTTTCTGTAGATAGAAGTACACTTTTCTTTTGTTTAAATATGCCAGCTGTTTTACAGTTTTGTTGACTTTAGAGACCCAGAACTCTCAGGTTTCTGGGGCGTTGCTGTATTTCAGGCTAGTCGGTCGGGCTGCTCTCTCGTGTAAATGTTCCGTTCTTTAATCGTCGTAAGAGATTGTATCTGCTTCCCTTTAGAGACTGCACCCCACGGTAGGAGCCCACAGTCTATACAGTACCCTCCTCTCATGTCTGTTCATCACTGCTGGGTCCTTTTATCGCTCAAGTTCAGAGATGGTCAGCACTCCCATCTCCTCCATTTCAAAAGGGATACATCCGTACATATTTTCCCCAGAGGCGCTGATACTTCATAAAAGTTATTCTGTATGATAAATGGTCACGTTGCTCCTCCTTTTTGTATTTCTGTCTGGGTGCTTAATGTTTCCTTGGCAGTGTACTAGTTCCTCTGATGCACCAGTATGGCAGGAGCATCAGGATGTTGCATGCAAAAAAAACAAAAGGTGAAATTTGGACACCTTCTCTTGGACACCTCTCTGCCAGTCACAAGTTGTCAACTGGAGGCTTCTCTTTGCATGGTGTAATCAGTCCAGACTGTGTGTCCACTAACATATCGCTTTACTGTCTTTGGACAAAGAAGGTATTTGTGATATTCTCTGCATTTTTTTTGTGTTCATTATCTCTGTTTCTGAATGGGGGGCGAAGACAAACGTATATAAAGTATATATTTTTGCTATAAGGCTGCATTTGTTTTGATTTTAATGTATAAGCTGTATAGTTCTGGCTCTAATAGACATGTACCTTTTTAAAAACCAATCTCAAACCCTCTTGATGCTACTACTGCAGACTGTTTCTTTAAGAGGCCTCTGGAGAATGGATGAGAAGATGTTATTATCTTGCCTGTAAAGTGTGTGTGTGTGTGTGAGTGTGTGTGCAAAGGCCGGAGTTCCACCAAAGGCCACAGCGAAGACACACATTATATTATGGGATCCAGTCCGGGCACAGGGATTGTCTGCACTTGTATAGGCTTCAGTCCCCCCCCCCCCCCCCCCCCCCACAATGTGTTTCTTACACGGCTGAGTTTATGATAATCTGTACTGGGTACAATAAACGGTCCTTTATGCTTCACTGCCTGCAGTCCTGGTGTGTTTCATCATCCTCTACACCCCTCCTCCTCCTCCTCCTCCTCCTGCTCACAGTCAGTCAGTCAGCTGACTGGCTGCTGTGGTGTGGCAGTCACTGTGCTTGACCTGGCTGATTTCTGAGTCACATGCTTCTCCTGACTCTTTCTGATACACTTCTGAGTAAATGATTACTCTCTTTTAACCTGCAGGAAAATGTGTCTGAGCAACATCTGGTTGGCTGTGTACGAGAGAAAACACTCCATCTTTCAGTAGTTGTTTGTAATTAGTGCTTAAATAAATGTTTCACTGCTGGAGGGACAGTCTGCACATAAGTCTGGGCTGTCTGTGCAGCAGAGAGACGCAAACACTTTTATCAACTACATGATCAGAGAAAACAGGAAAAGAGCTGTGGCATTTGCTCAAGTGCAAGAAGTAGAAAACTTACAGCTACCAGAATGCACTGCACCACATCAATGAAAGCTCCTGCTGGTGGGTGAAGTAATGTGAGTGTAGAAGTTTTGAAAAAGAAAACAAAATGGCAGCCAGCTGGAAACAAACAGTCTGGAACTGCAGTTTAACGGTAAGACAAAGTATGTTTCTGAAAACACTTGATACCAAAATAGACGACACAGTGACAGAACCTTGGTTCATTTTTGATCAGTACTGCCTAGTTTACCGCCTATCTCTGTTTATACAAATGTTGTGTTGCACCCACTTCCTGACTTCCTGTTCACAAGCTATCATATTACACCCAAACTATGAGCTAAAATATGATCCTGAGGACATTTTAGACAGGAAATAGGTAATATAGTGACAGAATCTTGGTTTATATTTGATCACTGCTTCCTAATTTAACCATTAAACCTCAGTATTTTCAGCCTCCGTTTTCACAAATGCTGTGTTGCACCTACTTCCTGTTCACAAGTTCTCATATTACACCCAAACAGTGCACTAAAATATGTTTCTGAAGATATTTTAGGCGAGAAATAGTCAATACAGTAACAGAATTGTGGTTCATGGTTGATCAGTTCTGCTTAATTTTATTATTTTTCTCCCATTCACCCACTCACCCATGTGTAGAATTTCACTTCCTGCACTTCTTGGTGCAGTTGGAGATGTTCAAGTTGTTAGGATAAAAGAAACAAACCAAAAAAAAACTCAAACCGTTTTAATACCATTTATCCAAAACTAAAATGTGTCAGGTTGTGCCTCATGATGCTAAATGACCCCCGTCAGTGTTACATTATTATATAACTGGATGACTTTTACTTATCATGTTAGTGGGACTTAAAATCTGTAGTTTGTCAAGGAGGAGCTCATTTTAAAGCTTCATATGCTGCAGAGTCGCTCTGTAACAATATACAGTATTTTGTGTGGGAAATCTGAATCTGAAAAGCAATGAACAACTAAAGCTGTTTAGTAAGTATCTAAGAATGGAGTACCTGTATAAATGTACTGTAAATGTGACTGAGGGCTGTTGGAGCTGATTGTGTGTTATCTTGTTTGTGACTCTCGAGCTGTGCGACGTTTCACAACCGTCTTGTGATGTTTGTTTCATTTAATCACCTCACTAAGATTTCCCAACATCTGAGCTGCTTCCCTCAGGCAGCGTGTTTTTGGCCTGGAATATCACCGTGTTGTTAAGTGAAGTACGTAGAGGGACGGTATCTGATCTGTGTGATAAGACTGTGAGGCTTTAGGCCGGGGCTTTGTTTTGATGGCCAGCCTGCAGCACTCTGCCTGGTGTTGAGTCAGAGCCTCATCAAACCACAGAGTGTAAAAGCCGAGCTCTGGTCTCCAGTAACGCAGCCTGGCAGGCAACTTTCCATTGATTGAGAGAGCAGAGTGCCTTTGAATGCTATAAAAGACCTTTTAGTGCGCTCATGGGAGGTGCCCTGCCCTCATATTGTGTGTGTGTGTGAGTGTGTGTGTGTGTGAGTGTCAAGGCTGCCAGTGCTCATAACACATTGTTTTTTTGATAAACTTTACTCCACACTGCTCTTTGTGTTGTCTTTTCTTTGAGCATGGTGAATTTAGAAGAGTCCACTTCAGACAGTGGAGATAAAGTTAATATCGCTGTAACACTGCATGTTTTCCTTTTTGTTTACTGGGCAGTGCCTCATTAATACACAACAGCAGAAATGCATATTATCGTAGAAACTGAAATATGAATGTTCACACCTCAGCTGTGAGACACCCACAGTCCTCTTGTCAGATTCAGATGGAACAATGCTTCACTGTCACAAACACACCTTGAGACTGTCCAGTGTTTGAGCGTGAAAATTCACTCAGGTCCTTGGAAACACTTTGACAACAAGATCTGAACTAAAGTCCATTTCCTCATGTTGTTCCGGAGGAAATGGACGTGGTATTAATATTTTTTAACATGTGTCCAGTATCTGTGTAAAGCAGAGGTGAGGGAAGATTGATACGGCAAAGTATCGTGATATCTTCGTGCAGGAATAACGTATCATCGCACAGTGCCAAGTATCATTTTTTTTTATTATATAAATTATTGATATTTCAAATACAAATTAAACTTGGGGAACCCTTCTGTGCAGAGTTTGCATGTTCTCCCCGTGTCAGCATGGGTTTCCTCCAGGTGCTCTGACATGTTCTCCCTGTGTCAGCGTGGGTTTCCTCCAGGTGCTCTGACATGTTCTCCCTGTGTCAGTGTGGGTTTCCTCCAGGTGCTCTGACATGTTCTCCCTGTGTCAGCGTGGGTTTCCTCCAGGTGCTCCCACATGTTCTCCCCATATCAGCGTGGGTTTCCTCCAGGTGCTCTGACATGTTCTCCCTGTGTCAGTGTGGGTTTCCTCCAGGTGCTCTGACATGTTCTCCCTGTGTCAGCGTGGGTTTCCTCCAGGTGCTCTGACATGTTCTCCCTGTGTCAGCGTGGGTTTCCTCCAGGTGCTCCCACATGTTCTCCCCGTGTCAGCGTGGGTTTCCTCCAGGTGCTCTGACATGTTCTCCCTGTGTCAGTGTGGATTTCCTCCAGGTGCTCTGACATGTTCTCCCTGTGTCAGCGTGGGTTTCCTCCAGGTGCTCTGACATGTTCTCCCTGTGTCAGCGTATGTTTCCTCCAGGTGCTCTGACATGTTCTCCCTGTGTCAGCGTGGGTTTCCTCCAGGTGCTCTGACAGGTTCTCCCTGTGTCAGCGTGGGTTTCCTCCAGGTGCTCCCACATGTTCTCCCCGTGTCAGCGTGGGTTTCCTCCAGGTGCTCCCACATGTTCTCCCCGTGTCAGCGTGGGTTTCCTCCAGGTGCTCTGACATGTTCTCCCTGTGTCAGCGTGGGTTTCCTCCAGGTGCTCCGACATGTTCTCCCTGTGTCAGCGTGGGTTTCCTCCAGGTGCTCCGACATGTTCTCCCTGTGTCAGCGTGGGTTTCCTCCAGGTGCTCCGACATGTTCTCCCTGTGTCAGCGTGGGTTTCCTCCAGGTGCTCCAGCTTCCTCCCACAGTCCAAAGACATGCCGGTTAATTGGTGACTCTAAATTGTCTGTCGTCACCATAAGAGTCTGCATGGATAATATCACTAAAATTAGGAGGTGAAAAAGTGGATATATTGATATCGGTTGTCGGCCAAATAAGAAGTGAAATATTGGCATATTGGGGAAAAAATCCCTATCAGCGTCCAAACATTTGCTAATTAGCTCTGAACACAAAGTACAACTAAAGCTGATGGGAATGTCATTAGTTTGGTCAAAAGATGACCTCATGGTAAAAATTCTGAGGATCACCAAAGTTATAAAACTTCCTCCTGTAGGAAACATGAATGTTTTTGCTCAATTTTACAGCAATCTGTCGCAACATTTGATTCAAAACCACAAACGTCGACCTCATGATAGAGAAGGAAAGGTCAGTAGGCTTCATCCCCTGGGGGCCATGACAGTCTGCACAGATTTTCACGTCAATCCATGCAGTATTGGTTGAGATATTTGAGTCTTGACTAATAGACCAATACACCGTGCCTTAAGTTGCTAATGTGGCTAAAAATGACCTTTGTTCTTTTATTCAGCGTCAAGATTAAGCCATGAGCCCAATGTAATGACCCTGATCCATTTAACAGGAGCAAGTGAGGTCCCATCAGCTTGGAAACGCTCCATCACCCATACAGATCGCCTCCTCGCTCCTGACTGGCTCACAGTAAGGTATGGACAGAATGTGTACATGTTGGAGGAATGATTTAGAGCTCTGATACAAACAAGGCTGCATCATAAACATCACACTAAATCAATACATACGCTATTACAGTGAGCTTGACACACGGCCCCGGGGCCTCAGCAGGGAGAAAAGTGGACATATCAAATGGGTCGTCCGTCAACATACATTATAGCACATGACCACAAGCTGCATCTAAGTAAATTATTGATCCAGATACAAGACAAGGCAGCTCAGGCATAATGTGGTTTCAGCTCTGAATCTTCAGACCAAGGCAAGCACTCAGTGTGTCAATACACACGCACACACACACACACACACACACACACACATACACAGGCACACACAAGAAGCCTCCTTCCGCAGTTTGAGAAAGCCGACCACTCTGTTCTGGCTTCAACTACTGAGAAATATGGGTCATGCTGCTGGGAAGGGAACAGCACAAATCTTTCACATTATTTGGCCAACATGCTGTGTTCGCACAATGCTAATTACCATGGTGAGACCTTGCTCCTCAAACTCCGTTACATAACTGATTTCTCACACACACACACACACACACACACACACACACACACACACACCACCCACAAGTCAGTATTTATTTCAGATTTTCTTCAGAGCTCAGATTTATTTTACGTTAACCATGGCTGCCCTCTAGTGGACGGATACCTCTGCTGCTGCAACATGAGTACAAGAGTTTCGTGCATATTAACAAGGTATTAATGGACCTATGCAGCACGTTAGGCCACAAAATCCTAGTAAAAAACACATTAGCTGAAGAGGATGTCTTTGTCTGCAGCAGATATAATCCTAAAATCATTCCAGACTGACAGAAATGCATGTTTAAGAAGTCTGTGAGCCTGTCAGAAGAACGCTGTGATCATGAGGTGAGGTGAGACATCGCCTTCACAACCAAAAATATGACAGCCACTTATGGTGAGATTGCGTTGCTGTTTCCAGGGTCAAAATAAACTTTCAGTTCCATGATTACATGTCATTCACATTTATCTTTCTCAACATGTTTGGAAATGAGAACTTGCAGCCGGAGCTGAGAGCTCAATGTATGTTTGTATCTTCAGATTATCAGATGATGGAGTTTGATTTCTGCAGCACTTCCTGTAATCATGATGATTTCCCAGCATTAAACCTACAAGACACCAGAGCTGCACTGGAATCACTCAGAGAATCTTCTCTTCAAGACTACACTGTGTACTGTGTTACTGTAAGATATCAAGAAACACTATTACACTGTGCGATGCCTGTTGTGGATGGTTTAATGAGCCATTTAAGGGCCCAAAATGTCAGGGGCCCCCATGGCCCTCACCTGGAAAATGTTACTCAGATTAACACATACTGATCAGAGACTCAAAGTGACCACAGTGAGACACAAGGAGGCACAAAACAACTACAAAGAGATGCAAAACAGTTGGAAAGGGACCCAGAGACTCAAAATGACTACAAGGAGAGTTGAAACAGCGACAAAGAGACTCAAACTGACTACAGAGTCTCAAAATGACCACAAAGAGACACCAGAAAACTACAGCGTCTCAAAATGACCACAAAGAGACACCAAACAACTACAAAGATACTTGAATTGACCACAGAGACACCAAACAACTACAGAGACTCAAAATGACCACAAAGAGACACCAAACAACTACACAGAGTCTCAAAATGACCACAAAGAGACACCAAACAACTACAAAGATACTTGAATTGACCACAGAGACACCAAGCAACTACAATGAGACTTTAATTGACCACAAAGAGATGCCAGACAACTACATAGAGTCTCAAAATGACCACAAAGAGACGCCAGACAATTACATAGAGTCTCAAAATGACCACAAAGAGACGCCAGACAACTACATAGAGTCTCAAAATGACTACAAAGAGATGCCAGACAACTACATAGAGTCTCAAAATGACTGCAGAGACACCAAACAACTACAGAGTCTCAAAATGACCACAAAGAGACGCCAAACAACTACAAAGAGATCCCAAACAACTACAGAGACTCAAAATGACTACAGATGCCAAACAACTACAAAGAAACTCAAAATGACCACAAAGAGACACCAAGCAACTACAAAGAGACTCAAAATGACCACAAAGAGATGCCAAACAACTACAAAGAGATCCCAAACAACTACAGAGATTCAAAATGACTACAGACGCCAAACAACTACAAAGAAACTCAAAATGACTACAAAGAGACACCAAGCAACTACAAAGAGACTCAAAATGACCACAAAGAGACACCAAGCAACAACAAGAGACTTTAATTGACTACAAAGAGACTTTAATTGACTACAAAGAGACAGCAAACAACTACAAAGAGACTCAAAATGACCACAAAGAGACACCAAGCAACAACAAGATACTTTAATTGACTACAAAGAGACAGCAAACAACTACAAAGAGACTCAAAATGACTGCAAAGAGACACCAAGCAACTACAAATAGACTTTAATTGACTACAAAGAGACAACAAACAACTACAAAAAGTCTCAAAATGACCACAAAGAGACGCCAAACAACTACAGACTCACAATGACTACAGATGCCAAACAACTACAAAAATACACCAAGCAACTACAAAGAGACTTTAATTGACTACAAAGAGACACCAAACAACTGAGAGAGGTGGTAGGGCCCTCTGTATGACTGTGCCCAGGGGCCCACTGACCCTTAATCCGCCCATGTTCTTAGATGGCGTAGTGACTATTGATTGTTCACTGTACTGTGTATAGGGCTGAATGGGTAGGTCATTAATAGCTGGTGTGTTGTTCAGTCCTGTTGAAGTGAACCTGAAGATCATACAAACTTATTTATGTGAGCATAACTACCTCATGATAAGTTCTCTTGTTTTCTTGTCTCTGAGCTAATCTACATCTGAGGTGACATGCCAAAATGTTTCATTAGCACTGCAGAGCGTTACTCATGGAAACGGTTTGATAATGAGCTGCTTCCCTTACATAATGTGGTTTCATGGAGCAGTGGTAACGATGTCAGGGAGGTGTTTGTTGTTTGTTAACATGCTGATGAAGCAGAGAGAGAACAACAGCTTGTAAAAGGCTGAAAAATACATTGTAATAGTGACGTTGATGCTGAGACTCAAAGTTCATCCCTGACCCTGGAGACACGAGCTGACGAAACTTTCTCACCACAGAGTCCATGTGGTAGAAGTTGGACACAGTCCTGATCTTCCTCTGCAGGAGGAGTCTGTCCAGTTGAATTGTGGAGGTTCAAATATCATTTTTTTTAGCACTTTAAGGACTTCTCATCCATGAAAGGGCTTAAAGTTGAGGCTTTCCATCATCACACATTCCTCCTCTTCCTCAGTGTAGCATCTAAATGGACTATAGTGGTAGTATACAGTTCTGACACCAGCATGTACGAGCTGATACACCAGTCTAGTTAAATACGCTCTCTCACACTTATTTCAGCTTGTAACAAAGCAGCATGTGTTGTGTTGGCTGCTGACATGGAAACAAGACTTTAGCTTCTCCTTACTGCTGATGATAATAATAATAATAATAATAATAATAACAATAATAACAATAATAATAATGTGAGGTTAATTATGCAGTGCCTAAAGTAGGACTGTGTTTATGTTCCTTTAGTTCTATGGTGTCTCAGCCCTGTGTTCCCTCAAATCAGTGCCTGTGCCAATGTTTGTTTGTTCGTCTGTCTGTTATTGATACTGTAAGCAACATATAAAGGTACTAACAGAATTTAACATGGCAATCCTAACCCAGTTATGGGAGGGCCAGCTCTTCTGATGAGGGAACGTAGGTCCTAATTTTACAAGGCGGAGGGAATGTAGGGCCAAGGGAACATGGGGCCAAATTTAATAGGGCTGAGGGAATATAAGGCTTAATCTAATAGGGTTGAGGGAACATAGGGCCTAATTTAATAGGGCTGAAGGAACATAGGGTTGAGGGAACATAGGGCCTAATTTAATAGGGCTGAGGGAACACAGGGCCTAATTTAATAGGGCTGAAGGAACATAGGGTTGAGGGAACATAGGGCCTAATTTAATAGGGCTGAAGGAACATAGGGTTGAGGGAACATAGGGCCTAATTTAATAGGGCTGAGGGAACATAGGGCTGAGGGAACAAAGAGCTGAGGGAACGTAGGTCTGAGGGAATATAGAGCTGAGGGAACATAGGGCTGAGGGAACGTAGGTCTGAGGGAATATAGAGCTGAGGGAACATAGGTCTGAGGGAACATAGGTCTGAGGGAAAATAGGGCTGAGGGAACATAGGTCTGAGGGAAAATAGGGCTGGGGGAACATATGGCTGAGGGAACATAGGGCTAAGGGAACATAGAGCTGAGGGAACATAGGGCTGAGGGAACATAGAGCTGAGGGAACATAGGGCTAAGGGAACATAGAGCTGAGGGAACATAGAGCTGAGGGAAAATATGGCTGAGGGAACATAGGGCTGAGGGAACATAGAGCTGAGGGAACATAGGTCTGAGGGAACAGGCCCCCAGGCTAACCATCAGACTAGTTACACAACTACAAAGCTAGATTGCTGATTAACAACAAACCAAGCTAAAAAACATTGCCCAGTCAAACATCCTCTGACAAACTGTTCCGTGTTGCAGCAGAATTCTTCACAGGCTGCAGCTTTCTTTCTTTCTGTCTTTCTTGTTTTTTCTGTAAATGGTGGGTGTAGTGTGGGAGTCGAGAACTGAAGCTGTTGTAATATGTGATTTTCACTGCAGCTGCACATTGAATCTCCACACCAAGACAATAAAGGTGCTGAACTGAAATGCACAAAATAAAGTGTAGCACTTAAATGTCCTGGTGGCACAACAACAGTAGAGTCACTACATTTAATCCTCTGGATTTTAAACACGTTGACGTCAAACTTACATAATTGTCTTCCCTGTGGCTGTTGGTAGAAAACCACAACAGCAGGATCCTTGAAAGGAGCGCGGGGGTGTTGATCAGTAGCAATCAGTGAACGAAAACCAAACTGTACTTTCAAATATGACTCTCTCTTGAATTGAGAGAACATAATATATTGAATAATGCTATATTTGGTGAACTTCCTCCTCAGTGCATGGTTCTCTGTGTGAGCTGAAGTAAAGAACAGGAGGGTGGATGGAAATCAACAGGAGAAGAAGTTAGACAGGAGTTTCTGCTTTTGCTGTGTTGTGCATCCTCAATCAGATATAGTAACAGGTGTATTTGTGTGGACACTACTCTGCAGTATCATGTCTGTTATTAATTCAGCCGGGTGTTTACCAAGGGTAGGTCCACACAGAATATTATACTGTCTGGCTAATGATTTCAATGTGCAACACTCTTAATTTAAAAAGCCAAACAGCTTTGATTAATTCTTCCTCCTTGACACATCAGTAAAGTCACATGCTCAGTGTCAGAGTTCAGCTCATATCAGCTCTGAGTTCAAATGCTTATTACATAGGCTACAACAGTGGCAGGAGGTGACAGTGATATTAATAATATAGTTCTGTACAATAAGAACAATAATACGTTTAAAAACATGTATGAAATATAAAACGGTATAAAAAGTAACAATGAACAATGTTGCACTTGGATAATAACGTACAGGGGCAACATAAGACTTGTGTTGTAGACTTGTGTGTAGTTAAGTGTTTCTATTGGTATTAATTTAACATTTTAATTAGCCCTGGAGCACTTTTATCGTTGGATATGTTGTCTGTGGTGTCTGGAACTGTGTCAAGAGATGACTGTTGTACTTTTAACTGCAAACCAAATCTACTTTGGGGGCAAATCAGTAACCCGAACCTGAACCAAGTTATGGTTGCATCAATTACTCAGCACAATACCCGTTTCATTCATTGAAGTTTTTATTTAAATTTTGGATTATTTACATGTCATACAAAAAAGACAAAACAAAACAAACAACAAAAAAAAAAAACACTGAACAACTACCTACTAACAGGGGGTCCTTTGTTACTTGGGCTGGTTGGATAAGGTTGGATAATGTTAGGAAACTGTTTGGTATTTTGGGTGGACAGGTCCTTTAAACGCTTCACTGTACTGTAGTTTCCAATTAATTTAATTAGCAGGTTGACCCACTGCAGGCCCAGATAGCTAACATCAGGCACCACCTCCAAACGTTTGCAACTAAAACCAACTGAAACCCGCCATTAAATATATATTTTATTTTTTCAAAGATGCTGAAAATGGCAGCTCGGCAGGTAACAAACGTTTAATGTCGTTGTTACTTTTTGTTTTTTGATATTCGTTTTGCTTTATCGAGCTAACGTTAGCTAGCTAACCGTCAATTAACTGTTAGCCGTTAAGATAGCTAACAGTGTTAGCCGTTAAGCTAGCTAACCGTTAATTAGCTGGCTAGACGTTAAGCTAGCTAACCGTTAATTTGCTGTTAGCCGTTAAGCTAGCTAACCGTTAATTAGCTGGCAAGCCGTTAAGCTAGCTCATCGTTAATAAGGCTGGTGTTAATTTTTCAGTCGTGATGGAGCCACACTGGTCGACGGCTGCTTATTCCGATTTTCGGACAGTTTCGCACACTCAACCCATGGCTGTGTTTCAGACAGTGTGGCCTGCTTTCCCCATCACGTTACCGGAGGAGCAGACCGTTCACAGGCTGCCATACGCGGTGGCGCCGTTACCCTGTTATTACAATATGGTGATTGGAGGGCCGAGTCCAAGTAAGTGACCACTGTTATTAAAAAGGAGGTGTTGGTTAATCTTTACTGGGTTTCCACGGTCATGGAAAACCTGGGACAATCATAGAAAATTGCCAGTCACATTTTCCAGGCCTGGAAAAGTCAGGGAATTAGTAAAAATCATTTTGGAAAAGTGTGTAATGAAATTGCTACAGAAATCTCATGTGGATAATCTTCCATGTAATGTAATATATTAAGGGTTAATTTATTTTTTAAAGCTGTTGAGGTAATGAAGCTCTAATATGCCTTGATGTGACAACATTTTGTTCATCATCACCCATGTTTTTTCATTTTCTGCCCACATTTGTTCTCTCCCTTTGTGTGCGCCAAACAAAAATCATGATGGGTCCTTGAAAACTCATAGAAAAGTGTTGAAATATTGTCAATGAAAATGTGTGGGATGTGTGTCTTTATTTAGGCAAAATATAGGGATGCACGATATTGGATTTTTTGCTGATATCCAATATGTCAGTATTTAACAACTCATCTAGCCGATACCAATAATAATTTAGTGATCACCAGGTCTCCTCTGTAGTGGAATTAACATCATATTGTATACTTTTATTGTGATGGCCCACCAGCAGATGGAGACATCAGTCAATCAATCAATCAATCAATCAATCAATCAAACTATTGTTTATTCAGGGAAATTGGCTGATCATTAAGCTCTTTTACAGCAGTGCCCTGCATTCACATTCAAAGGGCCAGAAGGATACAAGTATGTAATGTAATTGCAATATAAAGTGATGAAAAAAGTCCACACAAACAAATAAGTAGCAGCAAAGTCTAGTAAGAATTATAAATAGTAAAAAAAAGAAAAGTTAAATAATATGAATTAGGGATAGACCGATGCGGATTTTTTAGGGCTGATGCCGATACCGATATTTTTCCATCACCCTTAGCCGATGACCGATTATGGACTGCCGATTTTCTTGAGCCAATATTTGGGGCCGATACTGCTTTTGCTCCCTCAATTTACATCAAAAAAAGACACAATGATAACAAATATTACAGGTCTCAAGTTTAAAATAAGAAACATTTATTGAACAGTAAAAAATACTAAAACAAGATGGAAAGTTGAGGTAGAACAGGTAGAATGTTATTATTATTATTATACATTCAAATAAAAAAAAAGAGTTCAGTGCTCTTAAATCTTCCAGTAATGTCTTTATAAAATAAACAAATATTTAAGCTGAAGCATAAATAAAACAACAACTACTGTACACAGTAGGATTCGCTGCATGTGCGCTGCAGGGTCTTCTGGCGACACAGAGCTGCCTGTGGATGCCTGTCTGTAAATCATGCCAGGGAAAAATAAATCTGCGAACCCACGCACGTATCGGCCGATGCCGATACAAGTAAAAAAACTCAAATATCGGCCCGATATATCAGCTGGCCGATGTATCGGTCTATCTTTAATATGAATAGGGTCTGCTGTAAAGGACGGATACACCACCACAACAACAACAACAATATAAACAGTAAAATGTAGACAATCTTGCTGTCATTTAACCAAAGCAGGAACACTGTAAAACAACCGTATCATTTAGCATGCACTTGAAATGATCTAATGACACATACCTGTCTAATTTAAATACCTGTTGTAACACTTTCCATTTATATGGTGCAAAACTAAAGGCTAATTTACCGAGCTCTGAAATGATCTGAGGAGTTTCAAAGGATAAAAACTGTTGTGAGCGTGTGTGCTGAGAGATGGATTAGAGTTTTAAAAGAGAAGTGAGGTAGAAGGGCAGCTTTCTGCATTAAATGCAATACTTTTAAATATATCTAATATTCATTCTTGTGCAAATTAAGAAAACGCATGTTGGCTGATTCTGACCATCTGACTGCTGATATTATGGTGCATCCCTCGTTAAACCCCTACAAAGTGACTGGTTTCTGACTTGTCACACCATTTGTGCTGCTGCAAGAGGCTTTGAGTGTTTAATACTGTTTCTGAGTGGGCTGTAAATTTAATTACTTACATAAAACTCTCAGCAGTAATGTCTTGTTATGAATAACTTCCCAGGATGTCAGTCATTAATCCAA
Organism: Epinephelus lanceolatus; assembly: GCF_041903045.1. NCBI lineage: Eukaryota > Metazoa > Chordata > Actinopteri > Perciformes > Serranidae > Epinephelus > Epinephelus lanceolatus. The sequence continues at coordinate 43,007,193 of NC_135747.1, forward strand.
CTGTGGTTTCTTCATCAACAGCAGAGATAAGGAAACTGTTTCTGAACAGGTAAGGTAATGCAGCTACATGAGCTCTCTCTACATGTTCAGTTTAATGAACGTGAATAACTATGAATAACCAGGAGCTGTTGTTCTGCACTCTACAGGTCTGTATTTGATTTGGTGGATGCTCATATCTGCCTCGCCTTAACTGACCCCAGGCTGCTGGGTTGGTATCTCAGTTTGTGTCCAGAGGACAGAAGGATCATTCAAGGTACGTTTCAGTGGGGCTGCTTATGCTGTTCATTTTGAGTTGAAGAATGAAGCAGAGAGGCTTATCCTGTTTAGACTGTTTTAGACTCTGTTTCCTTCCCTTTTCCTTTCTTCATCCTCTAAATGGAAGCTGAAAATATTTGGCAAAGAAATGATTAAGAGGGAGACGCCTGTAGCCATTATGTTTTATTAGCGCCAGTGCCCACCATTGTGTAATAAATTGGAGGAATAATATTAGTTTTAACATCACTTAATATCAGTTTTTGTTTTCCTTTCTGCTAGATGATGGAGGGTTCAACCAGTTCCTGCAAAGACATCCTGCCTTAGAACTGTCGAGGCATCATGTTTATGTGAGGAGTAAGTCTGTTAAGATGCTCTTATCTTCTAAAAGCTGTGCACAGATTACAGTTTTCCACAACACAAGTATTCACAAGCAGTGCAGATAACATCGACACTACGAGGCCTGCTTAGCTAATCATGACGTTAAACAGTCGTATGCACGTCACAAAGTGAGTGCAGTGGATTGATAACACGCCACATCAAATGAGTGAAGGTTTTAATTTTAAAGTGATTTGTTGTTAGACCTCTGTTCAAGGATCTGAAATGTCAGGAGCAAAGATGTGCGGAACTCAGTGATACTATGTATTTATTTATCTTTGCACTTAATATGATTTTTAAAAGAGAAACAAGGAACTTCTGAGATTCTAAAGGCATTATTGATTATTATTCTTTGATATAAATTTGTCTCTGGTACTGGTGGTGATGGCTGAACAGCTACTGAAGCTCCTGTAACATCATCAGCTCGTCAGACACAACACACAGAAGCTTTGTCTGGAAAAATCCATTGGCTTTGAATTTCTCTGAATCAATTTGAGCACCAGTGAGAAGCATGTCAACAGAATTGGAACAAAAAAAGAGCCAGTTTTCCAGACTTTAACTGAGCCTTGTGATTGACTGTAACAGAAATCTGTGACTGAAGTCTGAAACTTCAGTCCAGTAAATAAATCATTGTCTTGACGTTGTACTACCTGGATGAATAACCTTCTGGAGACATTTTTTAGTCAAGGACTGAGTTTAATAATCTGTAATCTAGTGGTCCAAGATATTTAGCAGTCAGCTATCAACAGTAAAGCCAGATTTTCATACTCAAAAAGCTTCATCTTACAGTTCTGTTCATTTGCTCCTCTTATAAGAAACACCCCGTACACATCCAGACATGGAGGTGCCTCCCAGAGTGAGGGAGACATTGACCCTGCTTGGCCGGAGCAACAGGGGGGATGGATCACCAACGCATCCACATGAAGGAATCTACCACACCAAACAGCAAGTCCACCAGCAGGACCACATCCAAACAACCTACGTCAGCCCCGTCACACAGGAACGAACCCATCAGAAAGCCCATTCAGTGAGGGTATGAACAGTTTTCTGTATATATATTAAACAGCTAGTTATGTCACTGGTGTAGCCTTTAATTGTTTCTAAAGTGTGAAAGCAAAGTTTTCGTTTTTTTGGTGGAAGGGTTAATACAGGATTTGTTTTTGAAGGGTTCCACCCATGTGAACGAACCAAGGCCGTCACAGCAGATGGCGAGCTGTAGCAGCAGTGCAGCTGTGAGGAAGGATCCAACAGCCCTGGTGAGCTTCTCTCTGGATGTGGAGCTGGAGAGATGCAGACAGGGAGGACAGCCTGAGCTCAGGAGCCAGACTGCAGTGACACAGTGCCAATGTGCTGAATGCAGATATGCTGAAGTCAGTCCCTTACAGTGAGTGTGCATCTTATTGCTGACACAGTACAGGATTTGTTCATTTCCTGCAGCTCAACCCCGCCCAAAGTCTTTGTTAAATAACATTTTATAAATGCAAATCTGGAAATTATTAGAAGTTTTGATTGTAACTCAGCAATTTTAGAGCTAGTCTATAACTCTACCTAGGCTGCTGTCAGCCCTGGAGTCGTCTCCTTTGGTCTGAATCAGGGACTCATGTTGTTCCAAAGTTGTATAATTGCCTAGAGTTGGTTCGTGTTATCACGGGAACATTTACAAGAGGACCAGATCAAATGCCTTGTGTGAGAAAGCTGCTCTTGATTGGTCAGAATTTCCATGTGGGAAAAATCCAGGAAGTAAAGCAAACGTTGAAGAAGAGTACACTTGCAAGATAAATGTGACACTTTCTAATGTCACAATGGAGGGACAACTACGCAGGTTGATTTTAGCGCTGCTCATCGTGGACTATATTGCTGTCATTGTTCATTTTAGTCAAACCATACAGTTTGAAAACGAGGCGCGGCTCCAACTAGAAAACAATGTTTTGATGCATTGGATGTGCTGAATGTGCATATTAAGGCAGTACAGGAGGAGGTGCACATTAATAATCCTCCAGGACTGTAACATGCTCATGTTTAACCCAAACAATGTGTCATGTGACTGCAGTTGCTTCACATCCAGGTTGGAACACCTTCTCACCACAAACCAACCGCACCAGAGTTCCTTTGGAACCGGACTGAGACCACCTCTTCAAGAAGGTCTCAGTCCGGTTGTTTTGGTGTGTTCACACCTGCACAAATGAACCGCACTGAGGGGGCAAACCAACTTGAGTTTGATTGAACTGAACCAAACAGGGCAGGTGTGAACGCACCCTTAGATCAACCAGGGCAAACCGCATCTAGCTGCAAGAGATATTTCACCTCACTGCGGTGTGTCCATTAGTAGTTAAATATCTTGCAGTTAATTAAGGAGCTAATATGAATACATTTAGATGTCCCTTATTACATGTCTGTAAAGTTAAGTCATGCGTCTTTCAGTTGAGACGCTCTGGTTGCTGTGATACGAATCTCCACATAAATAAAGATGTCAGCATAAGGTAGAGTACTTACTTTGGTTGAAGGTAAGGGTGAAGCTTGCAGGCAGAGAGGACAAACCCATTGGTCTGCGTGGGTTCATGGGAGTAAACATAGTGTATACAGTACATGAACAGATTCTCCCCCAGTGTTGTTGCTCAGCACCTATACATGGAAGATATGACAGTTTGTCTCCTGCACTGTGAATGAACTGCTGTGTTGCATGAACAAGCGCAGTGTTTTCACCCAAAGTTGAACATTTTTAATGCTCGGCACTCAGAATAAAAATGCCCAACAGATGGCGCTCATCACAGAATTCAGTGCACATTGCCTTGTCACTGCCGGCAACTGTAGCGCGGTGTGAATACCCAGCGCTAATATTGCAGAGCATTGCAAGAATATGCCGGCCTCAGAAAGAAATGCTTCAGTGGATACGGCCCCTGAGTGTATTGTTTCCTTATGAAACTGTTTCGGGTGAACTGTTATGTGTTTGATGTGCAGTATGAATTCTTGATGATATGAGCGTCATTGTTTCTTGTTGCAGCTCAGAAGTGCCAACAGCTGAAAAAGGTTCATCTCTTGAGTTCTGCAGCTTTGACAGTAACCACATGGATGCTGCTGAGTACAATGACGAGAGTGTCAGCTCTCCTCTGGACCCAGCTGAGGAAAACAGCACCGTGGAGGGGTGTCAGGATTACGTGGTTAATGGTAATGAGTACACTGAAGATAATGATGAAGGTATCCTTACTTTTGAAGACCACATGGACAGCTTCCACAGCATCATGGAGGACGATAAGAGCATTGTTGTCTGTGTGAGCAGCAAAGATGTGAAAGCTTGTAACAATGGGGTTCAGTCAGGTCCAGTCACTGCGGATAGTGAAGCAGCCGGCAGTGAGATGTTGAAGTCTGATCAGACTGTCATCAAGAAGAAGACTACAGAAAGGTACACCTCCCCTGTGCCCTGCGTTTCTACCTGTGACATTATGGTCAGCACTGAGCCGCTACTGTGCACGTCAGCTGTCACCCAAACAGATGATCCAGAAACAGCTGACAAGCATGTCATCACTGAAGTCCACATGGCAGATCTGGACTATCTTGCAGAGGTAAGGTTGAATCCAAAGAGCAGTCATTATCGTAGTGCCAGCAAACACTGAACAACCTCTTTTAACATTTCAGGAATTTATCAAACTCAGCACGGCTCAGCAGGAACTGAGAGCGCTAAAGGAGAACCGTGAAAGGTAATGTTTCAGATACACACAGTCCTGCATTAACGTTACGAATTTCTTCCAACAACAGGACTAATCTTTGACAGTATTTCTTTCCAGTTCTGGCTGTCAGTTGAGGAAGGAATGTGACTGTGTCCACCGTGCTCAGCAGGCAGAACTGTCCCTGCTGGCCCTGCAGTACAGCATGTGCAGACACTACTGCTGGAGTCTCTGCTGTACCTCTGCTGATGGAGGCCAGCTCAACCCAAAGTAAAGATAACCAATCAGTATTGATCACATTTGACTGGTGTTTATCTGTGCTCCTTCACTGGGACACTTCTCTAATGTATTCATCGTGATGTATTTTTATAATATAAATCAGCAACAAAAAAGGAATTCCAACTGTTAAAGGTGTAGTTCAGACCTTTTCAAGTGGGGTTGTGTGACGTATTAACCCACAGTCAGTCTAAAACCAACAGTAAAAAGTCAGTCGACACGCTCCCACTTCAGAGAAGCAGGCTGGAGTTTGCAACGTACTGTAGACGGGGGCAGCAACAAAGGAAGTGACCACCATGAGACGGTGTATCATCTCTAGTCAACAACTCTCTGTACTTCTGATCTCATTTGCAGCTTTTCAGACTTATTTTGTGGCTGAATATAATTTGTAGCTTCTTAAAATCTGAATGAGGATAGTGATAGTGAGATACTGGCTACAGTGATGAAACAAAACCAGCATCAGATGGATCATAATCAATACGCCACAATAATATAAATAACCAGCGCCAATTCATCAGTCAATGAGAATGTGTGTGTGTGGGCGGGGCATAAGCACTGACTGTGGATCAGTGCTCCATACAGCCCTATCTCAAAAAAATCTGAACTGTCCCTTTAAGGCTGACCGTTATTTACGTAGTTATTCCTCCTTCTCTGCAGGGCAGGTAACCCTGCTGTGGACATTGTAAGTGCTCTGCAGAAACTGGAAGCTGACTTTAATCAGATGAGAGAGAGGATCCTGTCAGGAGTTCCTCTGGAGCAACTTAATCCTCTGACTGTTGATTTTGGGAAGGTGACCACAGCAGCCAATTACACCCCTGCACAGGTGAGACTCAGCCGACTAACCCAATACTGTCTGAATACTTCAAATTATTTGTGATATATTTTAACCACAGTGGTGAGAGTAATAGTCTAATTCTGTCCCTGTTTAGACCACAGGTGATGTGCTGGGGATTGTTCCATCCTGGTATGTTAGAAAAGACACGCATGTGTGTTTGATGTGATTTAATTTCACTGGTTTATCAGAGTAGACTCTCGAGATGCTGTAATGTTGTCTTGTCTGATCCCAAGCAGCTCCCAGGAGCCACAGAAACAAGATACATCAGGTGACGAAAACAGACGTCCCTGTAACCAAAGCAGAAGTGGCAGCCAGGTACGCTCACACACTGAGACGTCACAGAAGAGTACTACTAAAACCAAACCCTTACTGTGCTTTATTGCTGCTTATTGATCCCAGTGTGGCATCAAGTCCTTGTCAGTCTGAACAGCTTTGGTGTTCGGCTCATTTCAAACAGGTCAAGAAGGAGGAGAGCAAATCGAGGAGAGCTGTCACTCTTATCCCTCAGGGTAGAGATGCTACACACAGAGCAGACAAGCCAGAGGAAAAGCAGACAAGTAACAAACACACTCTCACATTTGTAATTATTACCTGGCACCTCATTACAGAAACTTCCTCAGTCTGAAATCCTGTCGTACCTCAGTTTAGGATGACATTTGGGATTTGTGCGATTACAGAAACATGTTTGTGAACATAAAAAAAGAAGGACAAAAAGGAATTTAGCTTTTACAGAGCCATCCTAACTTTAGGGATTTCCCAAGTTAGGAATCCTAAGATAGGATGGTCCACACAGACCTGGTTTGAAATTCAGCATAACTGCCAAAAATGGCAGCAGCAATGTTGTTAGGTCTGTATGGCAGTGACAGTGAAGACTGGGAACAACATGGACACCAAAATATAACGATTTAAAGACTACTCAAACCATATGGTGACACTTTAAAGAAAACTACCAAAACTTTTCAAAAGGTTGGGTTTCCTCTTCTCCACCAACTCCAGCTCCTCATTGCTACAACTGAATGTCCGTCTTTTGTCCGTGATGGGGAGCTAGCTCACCACTGACAAGTAAGAGCCATTGGTATTATGGTTGTCGATCTCGTGTAGCCCACCTGTTCTAACATAAGCTGCGTTTCCTTCAAAAACTTTTGTTTTAGTTCTTTTTAAAACCAAAAGTAACCCCTATGAACATGTACCTAGACCATAGCTCCGTTAAGCGTTCCTACTGCAGACAGGACTCTTCAATGTAGGCATGGTTGTTGTCACTCACTGCTCTGTCTGGCTCTTCACTGGTGATGCGGATGGAAGTCTGCACCTCGTTTGTCCTCAACAGAACGGGGTGGGCACACTGACATTTTCAGAAAACGAACAGGCTGCAGTGAGAGTCTCTGTCAATGCAGGTTTGTGTATTTAGTCTTTCTCAGGCAAGAGCAGGAGTTTAGTGCTGCAGAGGTGCACCAGAATGATGCTCTGCCAATTTTTTCTCTAAGTGAGGAACCGGAATATTGGCAGTTCACATAATCTGGTTGATTCAATTTTTTTAGTCTATGGCTGCTTGCTGTTAAGTGGTTCAGATGAAGAGGCAGAAAAACATCCTTTCATGGTATAGTTGTAGTTCTCTAACATATGTAAAATATGCCACAGTATGAACAGTGGTTACATGAGCTTCAAAACCAGACACAACTCAGCCCTGAGCAGAGTGACCGTCCTCCACTCACAATCAGACTGCAGTGTTCACAGCTCCATCTTTTAGTACCAAATCTGTGTGCTAGGTACCCCAACAGAGGGGAAACCAAACATGGGGACAGGAAGGAACGGTTCTGTTGGTACCATCCACAACTTTTCACTGTGGAAATGGAAAAGTAAGCATTGTAATGTGGACCAAACTGAACTGAACTGCTACAGTCATGACAGGACGAGTGCTGATTGAAGAATCACATTTATACTTTGGTCTGAGATAGGATGGCACACAGCTGTGAGTTTAGAAATTGTTTCTGAAATAGGAAGATAACATTTTTCCTATCATAGAATCTTAAGATAAGACAAGCAGTTGGGATATTTTTCTGTAACAAGTTCCCTGAAGCAGCTGATTAAATAAAAAGATTTGCATTTCTTCATGGGACAGAAAGTGAATGCAAAGAGCTCAACACATCTGAGGCGTGGTACGATGCTGAAGAAGACCTGGAGTGTGCAGGACCTGTGGAGGCTGCTGACACGGGACAGGACCCAGCAGTGAACGCTGAAGATAACGGTAAGTGGTCACTGAGTGTAGGTAAAGCATTACAGCTGCATATGTAGAGATTTTCGATTTCATTTTCGATGAAATCGTTAGTGAGGAATTTTTCTTAACCACAGAATCAGCCAGTGAGGAGGTGAAGAGCTCAGTACTGTGTGTTTCCAACCTACCCAGAGATGTGACAGAGGTGAGTTTGTATAAACATTACTGTCTCAAAGTCTTACTCGTGAGAATAAGTTCATATGTTGGACATTTTTAATAGCAGTTTGTTGTCATGGTGATGCCTTGTACAGTACTGCTACAGCCAGCAGAGGGCACTACAGGCTTTAACTAAAACTTTGTCTTGGCCAGAGTGATGTGATGCAGTGGTTTGAGAAATACCATCCCACTGAGGTCAGCATCTTGGCTTTAAAGAATGATTTGAGGTGAGCGACTGCTCTGCTGTCTGAGTCAAAGTAATGTGTGAAAACAGATGTCAGTCTCATCTGTATCAGATTCATCTGTTGTTTCATGTAGAAGCATGACCGTTCTTCAGCTGTAACTGTGTCTTATTACGTCTAACGTCCGTATTCATCGGCATCAGTCAGTCAAACTCTTCATACAGCCGTCTGAGCAGCAGTTTGCTTCCCAAATCAACACATGAATGTCAGTGTAACACCCGCCTGTCTCGCTGGCTGCGTTCTCCAGAGTTGCCATAGTGATAGTAAGTGGAGTCCACTCTGCCGAAGCTGCAGTGAGAGAGCTGAATGGCTGCTGCATGGAAGGCCGTACTTTACATGTGAAGCACATCAACAGAGCCAGTGATGGAAGCCAGAGCCAGGCCTCCGCCTCCGTCAGTGGGCCGGAGCCTTCACAGGAGGCCGCCAAACCACAAAACTCCAACACTCACTCCAGCAGCTCCGAAAGAGAGGTGAGAATATGAGGAGGAAGAGGATGAGGTCTTTTTATGAAGAGAAACTGGTGGACATTGTCGTATATAAGAGTGAAATGAATCTCTTCAGCGTTTGGACTGTTGTTCAGACAAAACAAGCAAAAACTGACATTTTTATAGAGAAAACGACACCGACAGTAATCAGGAGTGGCAGCCTTAAAATAAAATATAATGGCCTTGATCATTCATTTTACGTAATCCTGAACATTTAAACAGCTGTGCGTGTTTTTATGTTTTGGGATTGACTCAATTTTCTGTCGTCTCTGTAGCTGATAACTCGGCCTCCGCTCAGCTCCAGCATCAAGACCAGGAAGGTGGTCTGCATCTCGCCCACAGCGAAGGGAATCTGCGTGCCCCAACACTACGGCACCATGGGCAGCTTCGAGACCCTGATGGCAGAGCTAACACAGCTCCACCCAGACGTCGGACGGCAGAGGATTGTGGATGCTTTGCTCAAGCTGAAGGCCAAACACCAGGGTGTCCTCAGCGGCCTGCCCCTCCGCACAATCAGAGAGATGATATCTGAGCTGCTGACCAGGCCGGCGAGAGCCACACAGTCATGAGGAGGCTTCAAAATGTTTCTTTTTGTTAGCAGTGATTTGTTAGAATGGCATCTAAACCCCTCAGAGTTTTCTTTACACCTCAGATATTTGAACAAATGGGGAAATTATTCATCTAAAAAGAGTTTGAAGAGTAGTTTATAATCCATCGTAGCATCAGATCGTTGATGAGAGCAGTTTCTTTTGGATGTTCAGTAAGTGTTACATTGAAAGTTGAAGGGCCTCACACAGCGCCTCCTCTGTCAGTTATCTGACAGTTAAATTAGTTTTAAAGAAAATTTTATTATTTTAATCTTATTTTTAATTAAAGTTTATAAAGATTTCTGAAACTGTTTTAAGTTGCACACAGCTGTATATGCAGCAGCTTAGTTTGGATTCAGTCAATAAAAGACTTAGTTTAAAAAACTTTCTACCTCAGCTTTGTTGTGGTCGTCGTGAGCATTGACTCAAGCGCTTTTCATTTCAGTTGTTCAAAGAAGCTGTGTTGGCATGGGAAACATGTTTACATTGCCAAAGCAAGCGTTAAAATGAAAACCAAACAAATGTACAATAAGTAAAGATCTACTAGAATAAAGATGTGCAAACAGCTCTGTGAAACTGCAGCATTGTTATTGAATTATAAATGAAAATACTTAAAGTTCAATTTAAAAATACAAACAGAAAAGTTGTGGTTTTGATCTTAAAGATATATATTTACTGATCAGTCACAACATTAATCGCTGACAGGTGAAGTGAATAATAATGATGATCTTGTTACAGCACAATGTCCTGCTGAGAAACCTTTGGTCCCTGGATCCAGACATCGCAGGACACCCCAAGAGGTCCTGTGTCTATCCATACCTCGACAGGTCAGAGCCAAGTGCAACCCAGAGAGGCCCACTGTGGATCCGGGGTCAGATTTGGATCTCGGTAATTTAGAGGCCAGGTAGACGTCTTGAGCTCAGTGAGAGGTGTACTTCCTGCAACAGTGTTTGGATGGATAAGTCCACATGGACACCAGGACCCAAGGTTTCCCACCAGGACATTGCATTGTAACGATTATGTTCACTTTACCTGTCACTAGTTTTAATGTGTGGCTGATTGGTGCATACGTACATACAGATAAGTAAAGATAGCTTTCTTTGATAGTCCTAATTGTTGGGAGGCAGCAGCTTAGTCCAGAGGCTCCAAACTTGTGCAGCCACAGGGTCCAGATTGTCCTTAGTCAGTAGTTCAATGTCCACACAGTTTAACACATTGAGCCTCATACTTGTGTTTGGCCATGTTGTCAAGCCAGTTTACTGTCTCTGTGAAGTAGCTGTTCATTAGTCACTCGCTCTACAGCAGGAAACAGCTCTTAAAAGTAAAAGCTTTGTGTCAGAAATTCACTGTACTTAAAAATAAAGTGTGTTTGCAGTCCATGCAGAATAGACCCACAAGCTACCAGTTGGGAACCACTGGCTTAGTCCAAGGACTTGGGTTGGGAGCCATTGGGTTGCTGGTTCAAGTCTCCATTCCAAATATGGAGTGTGGACTGGCTGCTGGAGAGGTGCCATTTCACCACCTGGGCACTGCTGATGTGCCCTTGAGCAAAGCACTGAACCCCCAACTGCTCAGGGCTCCTCTCCACGAGCAACTCTGACATCTCTCCATGTAATGCATGTATAGGCTCTGTTTGTGCGTGTGTATTTCAGGCCTGTGTGTGTATAACAGTGGAAACATTGAATTTCCCCTCAGGGATTAATAAAGTGTATCTTATCTTAATTGGATGATACTGCAGACACACCGCCCACCAAGAGGAGACCGAGGGAAGAAACTTCACATGTTGAATCTTCAGCTGAGAAGTTAAAGCCAGGTGAACACGGCTCCCTTTGACCCTGTGGACCAGGTTGTACATGGTGCACTGACTCCTCACAGATGGCACCACGTCACCATGAGCTGTTCTGTACTTCAATACCTTTTGATGCAACAAATGTCCCCCCTCAGTTCCGGGTCCAGTCCTCAGAGCCACCACTAGGTGTCCCCTCCGGCTGCAGTGTCTCAGGGCCGAGCGGGTGTTAACCACAGCGGAGTGCCAACTGTTCAACACAGCCACCAAAGGGTTAATGTAATCCGCAGTTGGGAATGGGCGGAGCCTCCAGCTGGGACGCAAACCGGACAAACCGAAAAGGCAACACTCAAATCTGGACAAGAAAAATCTTTGTCGGACTCATTTATGTATCTGTTGGATCTTTGTGTTTCCTCTGTGGCTGCAGCTCTGCACCGACCCTGATCCTGATCCTGGTTCTGAACCGGGCCGAGAAGAGCCACAAACACCGATGGAGAAGTTTTGGAGTTGCTGTCAGATATGGGTGAAGTAGTTAGGACGTGGAGAGCTGGAGAGGCGTCCCGACAGAGAAAGTCCAGACTCGGATCAACAGGGCTGAGAGGAGCGCTCCCTGTCTGCGCGCTGTGAAACTATGTATCCTTCAGCATGAGAGTAAACGGGGTGGTTCTCTAATGTGCTTCACACACATGCAGCAGGATTAACTCCAGTCACACAGGTCTGATGGTGGAGGAATAACTCGGTGTCAGAACAGAGATACAGATTGGTGTTTGCCGAAGCGCTGAGTGACACCATGTGGAGCCCGGGGACGTGGATGTGGAGAGCGGCTCTGTGCTGCATGCTCCTGGAAACATGTCTGCAGCCTGCCAGAGGTAGGACAAAGCGCGCTTGTGCTCTGCAATCACTTCTCTGTTATCTGCTATCAGCCTGTCCGTGCACAGCGGCTCAGTGTTTGGTGCTCACACACGAGGAGCTGCTGTAAACTGGAGCCACATGGAGGCAAAGTAAACAAGACAACATTAGGTTGTTTATGTTTACGGATTGTTTACAGAGGAGAGAGGTGGCTGTGTGTTTCACTCTGCAGTCAGACCCCTCAACAGATCAATGAGTAATATAACAGTCTGTAACACAGCCAGGCTCACAGGTCCTTGGTCTGACACCAGCCTGTCTCTGAGATCTGCACCTAGCAGGTCCCTCACATCCTCTGCTGGAAGGATTTCAACAAACATCTCATGGGGGACCAGTGTTCAGCCTCTGCAGCCCCAGAGCTCCACCTCAGTGGACATTTTTAGAAGAAACCTTAAAGGGTAGCTTCGATATTTTTCAACCTGGACCCCATTTGTCGTGTTTGTGTGTCTTAGTGACTCATGGCAACGACAGTTTGAGAAATTGGTTCAGTATTAGTGACACCGCTGCAGCAGACTGCAGTGTAACCACTTGGGGCAATTGTGCATCATAAACGTAGGTCCACCAACACTGCCAGGCTCAGATTGGTGTTCGAAAGCCCGTCTCCACCAAACACTTTAGGACACATCTTTAAGAGATGCACAATATTGGATTTTTTGCCAATATAAAACAACTAATTCGGCCGTTAACTGATGCAGATATATCCTCTTGTTTCTCCTCCTGATGTTAGTGATCATCAAGTCTCTTCTGTAGTGGATTAACATCATATTATACACACAGACTCTTATGGTGACGGCCCACCAGCAGATGGAGACATGAAATACTGTTCAGTGTCTGTAATATTCCGTCATTGTGCTAAATAAGAAATGGTGGGTGGGGGGACACTCCCCTGCCCGTATTGTTATTAATTATTATTCAATTATTGGTGTTAGTGGTAACAGGGTGAAGGTAGGATTAGTTTTAATATACTTTCTTCTGCTTTTTCCTGTCACCTGTCAGACCTGTAGAGTATAGACACACAGACACAAACACACAACAGCCAGTGCAGCCTTGTTGTGTTTTGTCAGTGTTCCAAAAAAAAGGCATGTTGGCTGATTCTGATTCTGATTTTCTTTATTTTAATTTTTTAATTTTAAAGCCCATATCTGCCGACAGAGATGACGCACTGACTCCATTGTGCATCCCTGATATCTTCTTATCTTGGCTTTTACTGAACTTCTTGTCGTTGGCTCTGTGAAGCTCTTTGGGCTGCAGGATTGTGTGAGAGGGTTAGGCCAAAAGAATATGAATCCTGAAAATGTCATCATGTCAACACACTTCACACTGACTGACCTGAACCACAGAAACACCTGTAAAATGTCATGCACACCTAGTTTTTAATATATTATATGCCTATTCTTTAATAGTTGGCACTGTGTCAGATCAGTGGTATGTTTTATTTTCAGGGATCTGTTTTATTAGGTTGCAGATTTGGGGGTCACAGGGGACACAGGGGACACATCCCCCTCTATAGTAATAACATGTGCATTTGTTCCTGCCACTAAAAAGATAAAAACAAGCAGAAGACTTATTTTGTTTCGATGAACTGTAAGAACATGACTCATAGACTTACCAGTGCCTCGGGTGAAGTAGCTGGTGACAGTGCGCAACCTCAAAAGCAACAGTTACAAATCTGCCATAAAACAGAAACTATGTGGGATGGAAATGAGTGAGACATTTCCACCATAAACTGGTGCATAAACTGGAATGTCTTCATATGTATCCCTCCAAATGTTAGAACTAAACCTTCATCCTGACAGACACAGATAAATAGAAACACTAGAAACATCTTAAATACAATGCAAATTAATGCAGCATAAAGCTGAATAAACGCCTCTGTAACAAACTGCCTACCTAAACTAAACTGACCACAGAGTGAGTGTTGTACTGTGTCACACAGCTTTGCACTTTGGGCTTTTGTTTCTTATCCTGTCCCCAGTTTGAGTCCCAGCAGCGACACAGTAGTGATTGTTTTTCCAGTTTTATTGTCAGCACTGTAACCATCTGTCTGTGATCTCCTCCCACCCTCTCTCAGGTCTAAACATGTGTATGAGCGGCAGCGCTACGTCATGTGAAGAATGCCTCCTGATTCACCCCAGCTGCGCCTGGTGCGCACAAGAGGTAGAACTCACCTGCTGCGTTATTCTCAAGATTTAAACATTGACGTTGCAGGTTGAGTGTTTCAGCTCCGTCACCAGGAGGGAATGTTGGCGTTTAATGTTTCTGCAAACCGAGAATACATCACATTTTCATGTGTGGTACCAGGGTGTCTGCAGGACCTTAAAATGTCTTAGATTCAGTTTTATAAATAGGTTTATATTTGAATCTGTGTGGTTTTAATTGCAGCAAACATTTAAATGAACCATCTTTTTATTTGTGTTTGTCAACATGATTCAAGCTCTTGCATAAACAACATTTCTGATGTTACAAACCTTTAAACCAACCACTGAAACTAATACTGTGTCTTTACTTTATACTTGAACTCACCTGTTGGCAAAATGTAGACTGACATGACTCACTCTAATAACCATATTCCTACATAAGACCTACCTCTGCAGGGGACAACATAATATTGTATACCATAAATTTATACTTGCATGCAATACTTGAATAAGAAAAGATGATTTGTCCAAAAAATGATCTAGAAAAGGTCCAAAAAAAGCATTAAATTTAAGTGTCTTATACCTGTAGACACTCTACATCATGTCAGTGTTTCTAAAGTGACGTACTATGTGAACTGACTTTGTCACCTGGAGGTGGAGGGGATGACACCTAGGCTAGACGCCCGCCAATCTGCAGACCGTTGTGTGAGACCAACAAACCATAAAACCTGTTGTGTTTTGGCGACCCATCACTGTTTTTCAAGCTGCTTTTTATGCAGCAAACGTGGGTGTTTTGTAGCAAAATGTTGTTGTTTTGTCATCTGGGAGAGCAGCACGAAAAGCATTTGTTTTTACTGAGACATGGCTGCATTACCTGCCAGGAGGGTGGCAGAAAAAATGTTCTTTTTTGTGAGACTTTGCTGCTTTACATTCTGTGATAGTGGCACAAAAACATTTTTTTCACAGAGACATTGATGCTTTTTCAGAGGAGATTGTGCCACCATAGTTAGGTATCTTAACCCAAAACATGATCTTTTCTGAACTACAGTATAACCAGGTGTTTTTTGTGCCTAAACCTAACCAAACATTAACCACAGCATTGTTGTCATGCAAAGTTTCAGTGTATCCTGCTTCATAATAACCTGCAAATGTAACATTCGTGGTTTGCAGAAACATACAATACCAACATTTTCTCTGTGCTTGGGTAGAGTGTTTCCACAGAGGTAAAACAATGATTTCATGCCATACGTGTCATCACAGTTAAACTCCTTATATTTTTATGACAGTCAGTAATGAAAGGTTTGTGGTTCTTCATCCTTCAGGAGTTCGGGAGGGGGCGGACTCTGACGTCACGCTGCGATTTTATTCAAAACCTGCATAAGAGGGGCTGCGAGGCGCGGTTTGTTGAGTACCCTACCAGCAGTCTCTCCATCCTGAAGAGCAGGCCTCTGAGCTCTAAAGGATCTGGGTCGTCCCAGTATGACGTGGTCCAGATCATGCCTCAGAAGATCTCCCTCAGCCTGCGGCCAGGTATGTACAGACAGTTAAAGTTAGGAGTAGTGAGAGAAGGAACACCTTTCTTCTCTTCTTGACTCTTGTTTGTTTTCCTGAGTACACCAGCTAACCAATTCCTCTATCCTTTCCATCCAGGAGCCCAGACGTGGTTTGGGCTGCAGGTGCGGCAGGTGGAGGACTACCCAGTGGATCTCTACTACCTGATGGACCTCTCTCTTTCCATGAAAGATGATCTGGAAACCATCCGTAACCTGGGCACCAAACTGGCCCTGGAGATGGGCAAGCTCACCAGCAACTTCAGGCTGGGCTTCGGTTCCTTCGTGGACAAAAACATGTCGCCCTTCTCCTACACAGCACCCAAGTATCAGGAGAATCCATGCAATGGGTGGGTGGAGGCAGCAGGGTTTACTGCAGGTTTAAAGAGGACGGTGCTGTTACGACGTTTGCATTCAAATACAGATACATACAGTATGTTAGCTCAGTGTAAATGTAGCTCTGCCAACAGGACTGTATGTGAGGTTGGTCTTAAGAACTGTTCTCTTGTGACTTTAACGGGCCAGGAAGAGAAATCCTGAAATAATAATTTACTCAAACCCACACAGTCTATTTTTGCACATTCATGAATCATGCATGGTCAGAGATCCTGCAGATGCAGGACGGGAGATTTTTCCGTGTTCGATAAAGCCGAGTGAATAAACAGTTCTTCAAAATGGCCCCTCTCCTCGCCGCTCCTCATTGTTTGTTGATGAGGGCGAACTGAAAGGGAGCAGAACAGATAGAGGCTGAAAAGCTGCGGCACACGATGTTCGCCCCTGAGGTGAGGCTGCACTGCACTAACTCAGCGCCCTCCATCGCGCATCACTTCCCATCTAGGTTATGGCTTTGGTCGGGTGCATGCATGTGTGTGTGTCAGTCACACACAGTGAAGCACGGCAGGGAAATATTAAAAGAGATAGATGACAGCACTTTGACCCCTAACCAACCCAGCTTCTCTTCTGCTGTTGCTCATCCCGTTTATACAAGACGAGAGCGCGGCCTACATTCAGATCGGTCGGGGCTTTAAAGGAATACGTCGTCCTAAAATGACCGCCACGTTTAACAACAGCAAAACTATACTGGTACGTGTCTGTGCTATAGAAAAAGGATTTTTCACGTCTCCATGGTGGACGAAGAATCCAAAAACCCAGGAAGTTCTTGATGTCATTAGGGTCCACAATTAACAACAGCGAAACTATATCAAAACATCGACTTACAAACTCACACAACTTGTCTAGTTTAATCTGAGTCTCATTTATCTAGTCCTGCGCTCAGCACTTCCAAACATGCATTCTCAGTAAAACTGTTATATTTAAAACTGAAATGGAAGTGAAACTTGAAGCCTTCCTATGAAAATTAGCACGTGTATGTAGTTAAAAATAGGTGGTAGACATTTTCCTAGTGCCAGCTGACCAGACCTATGAACAACGATCTGCAGCTGATGAAAATGCCTTTAAGTTTCTGTTTTTTCTGGTGCATCACGGTCAGTATCACTGGTTGGAAAACAGTTGACAGCAGCACGGAGGCCACTTAAAAATTGTAACTTATTTAGTCTCTTTCAAACCCAGTTCTGACTAAATTTTGAATTATTTTGAACGCTGCTCAGACAGAGACCGGCAGTATTTGGTGCAGACTGTCACTGCATCACACCGGCAAAGGAAGCTAAAATGAGTGCGTCCAGCCGGGTGTCATATTTCCATCACTGCTGATCGGAGCTGGAGCCGATAAGTACCTGTGACTACCGCAGAGTCATTTGTCCAGAGAGTGGATACAGATTGTAACCCAAGCACAAAAGCAGATGTCAGCGGGTGTTAGTGGGTTATTTTGTCCAGTGGTAAAAGGGGCTATACCTATGCTCTCTTCAAAGCCAGACTCCCCTGACAAAATCAGTAGTTTTAACTCACAACACAACACAAACTAACTAACCGATGGATGCAGTGGTAGAGCAGTGTTAATGGAGTCTGGCTCTGAAGAGAGCAGAGATACGTTTCACTTTGAGTTCAGTTTTAAATACTAACGTTTTCATAAAAATGCATGTGTTTGAGAAGAAACTGAGGATACGACTGGATAAATGAGACTTGGATTATACTGCACGAGCTGTGTGAGAGTTTGTAAATGGATATTTTGATTGATAATTGCTAATTATCAAGAGCTTTCTTTGTTTGTGGATTCTACGTTCTAGGTGGAGGCATGTGAAAAAGTTTTGTACACAAATTCAACACAGGGTGAGTAATCGATAAACAAATGTTTACTTTAGAGGTGAAGTATTCCTTTAAGAATACCCAGTGTTACATTTTACGTCGCTATCGAAGAAATATTAGCTGTTGGTGATACTTTAAAATAACGCTGCTTGGACTGATGCAACGTTTTAATGAATGTTATACAGATCAAGTCAGCTTCATCACGGTGGTGTAAATAAATAGCAAAGATAAACAGAGACAGATTTATTTTAGTTTATTTAAGAAAGGTCAGTGTAAATTAATAAATACACATGGTATAAAAATGCAAGAATCAGCCAAGAGGCTATTTTTCATCCGTACTCCCTCGGCTAAGATGTAACGCAAGGCTGCCTAAAATCCAACAAAGAACAAAAAAACCAAAATGACACAAAAAAGAAAACAGTGCATACAGTTTAAAAGACTTCTGTAGATGGAGGCTGAACCTTTGTGCTGCTTAGCATATTGTCCTGATCCAAACATCCTGATCTCTACCTCTGCGTCACCCTGCACAGATACAAACTGTTCCCCAACTGCGTCCCTACCTTCGGTTTCCGCCACATCCTCTCACTGACGGACAAAGTGGACCGCTTTAACGAGGAGGTGCAGAAGCAGATGGTGTCTCGCAACCGGGATGCACCAGAGGGCGGATTTGATGCCATCCTGCAGGCTGCTGTTTGTAAGGTGACGTGTCTCATTTCTTAATCTCTGTTCTTATAGACGCTGACATCCATCAGCTACTGAGGGGTCTTTATTTTGAGATTCCTCGACTGCTCCCTGACTCGGCTGTGCTGAGTGACAGCACACGTTAGGTTCAGACGGAGGGGGAAGCCGCTGTGGAACTACAGAGATTCCCCCGTGACAAGCGTCTGGCCTATTTGCCTGTTAATTAAAAGCACCGGGGGGATGGACAGGAAGTGCAGTCTGGTGCAGCTGGTTAAACATGAGGACGAGTCACTCGCAGGCCCGGTCATATCCCTGTTTTCCTCTCCCAATTTAATTGTTTTCTACAGGAAGAGAATGACTCCCTGCGAGCAGCTCCTGCCTTGTAATTTACTCATGCTGCACTATTTCAAACGCTCACTGGTCAGGAGGGAGGGCCGGGTCCGTCCACAACCCTCATTGATCCTGGCTCTGTCTTATTTTTAAATCTAAGTCCATTTAGGAGTTTAATGTGCAGGTTATCACGTGAATATGACTTAAAATAAACTAATTTATTGTGTGTAAAAAAAGAAAAGTACTTACTTAATTTGAGAAAAAGACAAGCTGACTCACTGTCACACAGATGTTCATTTTTATGTGTGCGTGTTGGCAACAGCTATAGCTGGATGCATTATGTTTTTTGGGTTGTCTGTCCATCCGTCTAACTCCTGTGAACAGTATCTCTCAAGAACACCTTCAGGGAATTTTCCTGTAATGTGGCACAAACGTCCACCTGGATGTCAGGATGAACTGATTAGATTAAGGCAGTCGAAGGCTTGTTCAACCAACAATAACCCTTCTGTTTTCATTCCTTTAAGGGTCATTCTGACTGATGTTAATGTAAAATATGCAATATTGTGAAACCGTGATATTTTCTGAGATGATTATCAAACCATGAAAATCTCATACTGTTGCAACCCTAATTTGGCACAAACATCCACTTGGACTGAAGGATGAAGTGATCAGATTTTGGTGGTCAAAGGTCACTGTGATCTTGTGGCTGTCTCATTCTCATGAGTCCAATATCTCCGAAACCTCTTGAGGGATTTTTTTTTTTTTTTTTTAAATTTATTAACAAACAAACAGACAATCAGATATACAGGCAAGCAAACAAACAGACAAAACAAACACAAAGCAAACAAAACAACAGTAGACATCGAATATAAAAGAGGGAGGAAGGGAATAGGACAAAATTATATTCATGGCAGAATGAGAGGGAAAGAAAAAAAAAGAAAAACTTATTAGTGACATGTTAGGCTGTATGCATGTGAGGAGGTGTGTGTGTGTGTGTGTGTGTGTGTGTGTGTGTGTGTGTGTGTGTGTGTGTGTGTGTGCACTTGTGTGTGAGCATATATAGTTATGTTTTGTATTATTATTATTATTTTTTTTTACTTTATAGGGACAATGCAGTTAACATAGTTTGAGTACAAAGCATGAATCTGATGTGCTGCATATAGAGTTATAGCTACAGCTAATTTCCAACTCCTGTCCCTAGTTGGGCTTTTAAACAAATACAACATACACAATCACAATCCTATAAAAATACAATATACAAATACCCTATACAAAAACAAGTACAACCTATCCTACAGAATTAAGTTCAAAATAATCACAACTCTAAACAAAATAGAATAAACTTATAAACCAATACAATATACAAAATACCCTGTACAAATAATCCTGTACAAAGAAAACTTAAACTACAAGGGTTAAGTTTAAAATCATCACAAATCTAAACAACAATAGTAAGGAGAAAAAAAAAAAATAAAATAAATAAAAAAAATAAAAAAACATCTTACAAATGTATTATCTGTTTATGTTAGAAATAATGTAATCAGTGTAGGTTCATGTACCGAAGATGCTATGGATTGTGTGGTGCTGTGAAAAGGGAGTCAGGCATCTATAGAAATCAATTTGTTGATAAATGAGGACCAGATTTTGTTGGAACGGGGTATGTTGT
This sequence comes from Epinephelus lanceolatus, assembly GCF_041903045.1. NCBI lineage: Eukaryota > Metazoa > Chordata > Actinopteri > Perciformes > Serranidae > Epinephelus > Epinephelus lanceolatus. Next base: position 43,027,597 of record NC_135747.1, read on the forward strand.
GATTAACTGATGCAGACATTTTTTCAATTGAAATTTGATCTATTAATAAGTTCTTCCAGTGGGTTATGTTCAGTTGATTTCTTGTTTTCCAGTTTAGGAGGATAGTTTTCTTGGCAACAGCTAGGGCTGTGAACAGTGTAGTTTGATACGATTATTTAGTTGTAGAGTTGACATGTCTCCTAAGATGCAAAGTTGGGGGGATGGAGGGATGCGGCAGCTCAATGTGTGTAATAAGTGATCTGTGACTTGAACCCAAAATTGCCTAACTGATGTGCAATACCAGAAAGCGTGTATATAGTTGTCGGTGGTGTTTTGTGTGCAATGAGTGCATTGGTCTGATGTACTGAATCCCATTTTATGTAACCTGTCTCCTGTATAATGTGTCCTGTGGTTAACCTTGAATTGAATGAGCTGTAGATTTGGGATTTTACAATGAGTGAAGTTATTTTTGCAGATTTGGTGCCAGAAGTCTGAGTTGGGAGTGATGGAGAGATCCTGTTCCCACTTTGAAACTGGGAGAGAAATAGAAGTGTTGGTACTGATTAGAAATCTATATATCTTTGAGAGTAATTTGTTAGAGCCAGAAATCTTTACAAAATCATCTATGACAGTGGTTTGATCCTGAGTACTGAATGTATTGTTAAGTTTTGGAAGAATGTTCGACTTAAGCTGTAAATACTGGAGGTATTGACTATTACTGATGCTGAATGTCTGGCTTAATTGTTGAAAACTGATAATTTTGGATTCCTGAATGATATGGTGGAGATGTGTGATACCTTTATCTTTCCATGATGTGAAGTTTAATGGTTTTCTATTTATTGTAAAATCTGGGTTGTTCCATAATGGTGGATGAATGGATGGTGCAACTGTGGAGCTTTTAATGCAAAAGATTTTCCACCAAGCTGTCAGAGCTGAGGCTATGGAAATACTTTGAAAACAGGTGTGATATTTAATTGTTTGACTGATGAATGGGAGATCTGAAAGATTTATAGTGATGCATAGTGCCTGCTCGGTTTCTAACCAGTGTGAATCAAAATCTGAGGGGTGAGCCATTGTTTTAAGTATTTTAACTGACTTGACAGATGATAAAGTTCAAAGTTTGGTGCTTCTAATCCTCCCTGAGTTTTGGGTTTCTGTAATGTTTTAAGCTTTATACGGGGTGTTTTATTTTTCCAGTAAAACTGTGATATTGCTGTATTAAGAGAATTGAGCCAGGGTGGATTTGGAAAGGTAGGGATCATAGCAAATAAATAATTATTTTTTGGGAGGACTGACATTTTTATTGTTGAAATTCTTTCTGAAAGTGAAATGGGTAGTTTTGTCCAACGATTGAGGTCATTTTGTATTGATTTGAATAATGGTGTGTAATTTAGATTGAACAGCTCTGACAGCTTGGGGGATATATTTAATATTTCCTATGGGGAGATGAAACTCTGAGGTGAGGGCTGCCACATCCCTTGAGGGATTTTCTCAAATTTGGCACAAACGTCTACCCAGACTGAAGGATGAGCTGATTAGAATTTGGTGGTCAAAGGTCACTGTGACCTCACAAGAAATGATTTTGGCCATAACTCAAGGATTCATATGCCCTCATGACAAAACAGACATTTGGTCCACTAATCTTGGGTGTCGACCTTGAAGCTGTGCTGATTTTACAGACCATCTGTGCTGTCGTGTTGAAGACGTGTGTGAATCGTCCATGTTTTAGAACTAGTAGCTTCTTTGCAGCAGCGTCCATATTTGAAGCATCATCTACTGTCATGGCTCCATATGAGTCTGGACAGACATGGATGTAAACTGTAACTGCAACTTGACTGGTTTTGAGGAGGGTTATAGCCTCAAGGCTGTAATTCTAGTTTTATATTTGAAGCCTCTGTTGAGGTTTTTGTTTTAAGCTTCGAATGTCTGTCTGTCATCCTAAAAAAAGTTGAACAAAATCATCAGTTAAAGTGAGCTAGTCCTTTTTTGTCATTAAATCGATGTTCTTTGGTAATTAATGGTGCTGTTAGACCGGCTCATTAACACAGGTGCGTGTTTACCTTTTGTGTAGAACAAGCTGGAGAGCAAAGTTTGTTTTGTTTTTACCGCAGTGAAAATGTTGTTACAAAAGGCTTAACAGATATGGACTAAAGCAGAATATTTTGATAGCAATTAACTTTGACTTTTGGACTTGACAACACTCTGGAGTTACTTGAAATGTTTGGAATCTAACTCTACAAATAGAATAATACTGATAATATTAGTGTGGCGTAATCTTTATCTGCAACTGTGCAGATAAAAACAGGGTTTCAACAGAATGAATAGACATGAAAAAACAAAACTGCACAGTATTTGAAAGTCAACATTCTAACTGGAGCTTAAAACTTTTCAGTAAACATGTTTAATGCACATACTTTGTCCATGAGTTGAACCCACTTTATCTCCTTGCAACATAATTGCTTCCCTCAATAACAGGAAATAGTCATTGGTGTGTATAAAACTTAACCTTCTCACACACAACTTAAATTTGTGGTGCTGAATGAGGCCTATGATGGGGGCATGATTCATGGCTCCTTTGTACAGAAGGTTCAGGGGACATATTGAACAAAAGAATGACAGAGTCCCTCTCATCAGTGGCTGAAACGTCATGTTTCTGAAGCGGCGTGCGTTAGTCAGCACTCTGTCAAACGCTCACTCTGCTGTAGGCTGTTGTTTCCTATTGATAACCAGCCTGCAGCAGAAAACTCTGGCTGCTGATACACTCTCACTGTGTGTGTGTGTGTTTGCATCAGTGGTTTTCAAGTTGTGGAAAATATTGATGAGTTTTAGTTAAATGCCGGTAGAAGCCAGAATATGAAGCCGTTTACTGATGTGTTTATGTTGTTGAGAGCTGGAAGGAGTTGATTGAGAGACAGTTGATGAGGTGAATAATTGTTTCAGTCATTTTGTAGGCAAATAAGTCAAACATTTGCTTCTTCAACGTGTGAATTTGATGCTTTTGTTCATCACGCATGATAATAAACTGAATAAAACTCAATAAAACACCACTGTAAGACGTCACCTTGAGCTATAAGAAAGACACAGGACATGTTCCACTATTCTTCTGACATTTAATGACCAAACGATGAATTGAGGATGTAACAGTTGTTTCTGTCGTCTGTAGCTGGAATGCTCTCCTCACATGCTGACTCTAACAACTAACCAAAATCATCTTTTTTGTATGATGCTAATAATCAAACATAATAATAGTACCAAGGTTATATTAAATTCTCTGCACAGACAAGAAGGGTACATAAAACGTCTCCTCTGCTGTAAACAGGAGGAGATCGGTTGGAGAAAGGAGGCCTACCACCTGCTGGTGTTCGCCACAGACGACGTGCCTCACCTCGCCCTGGATGGCCGGCTGGGAGGCCTCGTCCAGCCCCACGATGGACGCTGTCACCTCAATGAAAAGAACGAGTACAGCGCCTCCACACAGATGGTAAGACGAGCTGCTCCCTCTGTTATTTGACTCTCAAACAGAGCAATGTTTAATATCAGAGGTGGGTTAAAGACCCCTCCACTGGGGCATCAGTGGCTTAGTGGTAGAGCAGGCGCCCCATGTACAAGGCTGTTGCCGCAGCGGCCCAGGTTTGACTCCAGCCTGTGGCCCTTTGCTGCATGTCACTCCCCCTCTCTCTCCCCCTTTCACGCTTGTCTGTCCTATCAAATAAAGGCTAAAAAAATGTTTATCAGTCTAGACAGTTTAGGTGTGAGCTGCAGAGTGTTGGAGATATCGGCCGTAGAGATGTCTGATTTCTCTCCAGTATAACAGAACAGGATGACACTCATCAGTGGCTCTTTACAGAAATCATGACCTGGTTACTCAAGATAATCCACAGACCTTGTTGCTGCAGTTTCATGTAGGAACTATTTTCTTTCTACTGAACTACACCTGCCAACCGAAGCACTTCAAAGAAGGTGCATGAGCAAGAAAGAAGAAAGAAAATAGTTCCTGCATGAAACTCTCTATGTCGATGTCTGTGTGTGTTTTTTTGCCACTTTGAGCTCCACAAGCTGAGTGTCATCTAGTTCTGTTATACTGGAGAGAAGGCAGACATCTCTACGGCCCATATCTCCAACACTCTGCAGCTCACACCAAAACTGTCTAGATCAGAGGTGTCAAACATACGGCCCAGGGTCCAGTCCGGCCCACTGGATGACTCTACACACCTAATAGTGATGCACTTGTGACGACGAAGAGGTGCCAGGTTTCAGGAGCAAGTTAAACACTGAGTAGCTTTCTTCATTCATCCTCTCCTTCCATACTGACCAGAATACAGCTCTTTTCTGTCACTTCAGTTTGGTGATCACGACACAGGAGGGGAAATGTATGGAAAAATGCAGTGAGTAGTAGACTGTGGAAAAACTGTTGAAATTGCATTTATGCTTCTGAAAACATCACAGCGTGTGTTTACAGCGTTTAGCATTTTTTAAAATTAACTTAATTAAACCAAAAAAAAGGGGAAATTGGAGGTGTTTGTTATTTTTAGGATATTATGCAATGGTTTCACTGGTCAGGCCCACCTGCGATCAATCACACTGTATGTGGCCTGTGAACTAAAATTAGTTTGACACCCCTGATCTAGACTGATAAACAGCTCCACAGGTCAAACGAAAACGATGTATTTTTGATTATGGGGTGAACTGTCCCTTTAAGAGAGAAATACGAGCAGTGTTATTTAAGCAACATGATCCATTAACCAGTGTAACATTTGAATGAGCTGGAATTATGTAGATCTTACAGCAGCTTTTAATCCTCTGAGTTCAAACCTGGACTTTACTGTAACACACACACACACACACACACACACACACTGTAACACACGTTCCCATAGCTGAATGAAGCTCAGGTACTTTTCCGTACAAAACCCAGCTGTGAATGGACACTGGAATTTTCAGTGTTTACCCAAAGAATGACTAAGAGGTCTGTGTTATTCGTTGAACCTGCTTCCTTCTCTGATGACAAAGCTTTGTATGATTGCTTGTTCACCTTTTATGGATTTCTGGCTCCACTTGGCTCCTGTCAAACCACAGATTACTGGATCTGAGTGCATTCAGTGTCTGATGTGTTTGATAATCCGTCTTTATGTCAAAGAAAGACTCGAGTGAGTTCAGCTGAAGTAAAGTACTAATTTAACCCGACAACTTGAAAAGGAACACATGCTTATTAATAGCAGCAGTCTGCGGTGGTTGCTGCCGAGGGAAGGACCAATGCAAACGGCCACACCTGGAGGCTGCCAGTAAAACCACACTATGCACTGCTGACCTGTCAACACACGTCAGAAAGGTTCAAAGATTTCTCTTTGAGAACTTTGGCCCACATTTTCCACCAGACTCTTCCAGCTGGTACCATCTGATCTGATCTGAGTGTCAATGCCAATCAGGAGCCAGTGGATTTTTTTGTTGGATGCAGCAAAAGCTCACAAAGAAAGTTTTACTCACATGATGCAGTTACACAGTGTCTGAAGATGTCGGAGCGCTGATGCTGTAAACATGGATCAATATCATGTGGACAGCACTGAGCTCCCACAGCAGAGTCACCAGGAGAACATGTGGCATTGAACATTTCTGCAAACCACAAATATTTAACATTTGTGTGTTTCATACGGATCATATCAGCATCAGCAGTGTATGAGCTGACTTTGTCATCAGGACATCTAGACGAGACGGCTGCCAAGCTGCAGACCACTATTCAAGTCCGACAAACAACAAAACTGGTTGTTGTTTAGTGACCCATGGTACTTTTGCAGCGGCTTTTCAGCCCTCAAACATGGGTGTTTGTTAGTGACCTGTCACTGTGTTTCCGGCAGCTTTTCAGACCCTTATCATGGTATTTTTTTTAGCGACCCATGGCTCTTTCAAGTGGCTTTTTCTCTGTCAGACAAGAGTGTTTGTTAGGGACGTGTCACTGTGTTTCCAGCAGGTTTTCTGCCCTTAATGATGGGTTTTTTAGTGAGTCATGGTCTTTTTTTTAAGTGTTTTTTTTCTCCCCCAAATGAGAGTGTTGTTTAGGAACTCATCACTGTGTCTCCACCAGATTTACAGTCGCCAAATGTGGGTGTTTCTTAGGGATTCATCACTGTGTTTCCAGCGGCTTTTTAGCCTCCTGAGTGTTTTTTAGGAATCCCTAGCTGTGTTTCCTGCAGCTTTACAGCCATAAAAATGTTTTTTTCAAGTGGCTTTTTCATCCTCAAGCAAGGGTATTTTTAGGGACCCGTGACTGTGTTTCCAGTGGTTTTTCTGCCCCCAAGCATGGATGTTTTTTTAGGAATCCCTCGCTGTGTTTCCAGCGGCTTTTTAAAGTTAAAGTTAAACTCTCACTATGTTTCCTTTGGCTTTTCTTTTTTAGTGACTTGTCTGTGTTTTTCCAGCGAGGATAGTGCCGTGAAAAGACCTTCTTGCTTTTTCACTGGGGATTGTCCCCCAAAAGCAGTTTTTTATGCCAAAACATGATCTTTCCTAAACCATAACTAAGTGGTTTGTGCCTAAACCTAACCACACATTAACCGCAGCATTGTTAAAGTGTTAAGTTTCAATGTATCCACCACATAATAACCTGTAACTGTAATGTATCCAGGGTCTGCAGAAAAGTACAATGCCAGCATTTATTCAGGCGATTGGGTTGATTTTTCCGTTTGTTTTTCTGGTCTATTTTCCACTAAAAGCAGAATTTAAAAAAATCCTGTGTAGAAACTCTGTTGTGAAAGGAGAGGATTTATTTTTGACCTCAGTCTTATCATGCATGATACAGATCATTCAAGGGACACACTGTTCCATATTTCTGTTTTTGAGTAAGAACACTGGATGTCAGAGTTTGTTTCTTTTCCATTGTCCATCTGAAATAAGAATCTCAGTAGGAACGGAGCTGCATCCAGTGAAAATATCCACATCTCACAGTTTGATCTGGAACGTTGTCTTGATGCCGAAGAAGATGAAGATGAGCTCTCGTCTTAAAGGACATCAACCTTTAGTCTGGTGTCAGAGGGCCAGCAGAGCGATGTAAACACAAGAACTTCGACATCCGTTAGCGAGCTCCCTGACTGAACTCTACTTTATCTACAGACAGTATGTGTGGAGGAAAATACCCATAATGCCCTTTGCCACCTCTCTGTACAGGATTATCCCTCTCTGGCTCTTCTGGGGGAGAAACTGGCAGAAAATAACATCTTCCTCATCTTCGCTGTGACAAAACGGCTCTACGTTATTTATAAGGTACGTAGATTTTTATCTTAAAGGACACATACTTTTCCTATTAATGAAATATTTATGTAATTGATGCTGTATCTTATTTCCTTCAAAGAACTTTACTGCACTCATACCTGGAACCACCGTGGAAATCCTGGACCAGGACTCTAAGAATGTAATTCAGCTCATCGTGGCAGCTTATAATGTGAGTAAAGAAAAGTGTCAGTGTGTGTGGTTTCCTGTTTATGTACGTGTGTGTGAGAGTTGAGTAACGACACAGAGGGGTTTGAGAAGAAAGATAAGATGAGGGTGAGGAAACGGGAGGGAAATTCTTTAAAGTCTTCCCACTACTGTGACACTCTTAATGAGCCTCCAGCTGACATGGGTGGCTGCACGCAAGCTGGATTTCTCATCTCAGTGGAGAGGATGGGAGAGACGCAGGGAGTTCAACAGCTGACTTTGGAGCTAATTAGATTATTTAAAAATGCTGTGCACGTTTGTTCAGCCTCTCAAATGTGAGGATTTCTTGGAAAACATTTTTAAGGTTTGGACTGTTGGTCAGACAAAACAAAGAAGATGCCACAGTATAGCTAAGAATCTGTGATGGACATTTTTCAATGTTTTCTAACAATTTCTAGAATGATCGAAATTATTAAATGCTGCCCTGCTTTGGGACGTTTCGTTAAACCTGGGATCAGCAAAAATCTTCTTCAGCCTCCTCCTGCAACTCCCACCTCTTTGTCCTAAGCCCCTCCCACCAGACCCACAGGCATATGCACGGGCTTCATACAGTAACCCAGTGTTTCACATACACTGATTTATTTAATCACATTTCATTGCAGAGTTGTTTGCAGCTCATTCACCCCCTCCTCGCCACTCTCTCACAGTTTATCAGACCACAAATGAGACGAGAATTAGCTGCTAGTCGCCTTATGGTCCCTCCACCTCGCTCCCCGCCACTGTGGAGTGATTCCCCGGGAGGAGAGCAGGAAGCAGCTTGGGAACCTGCCAACAAACCCCCAAGTGCCGGGTGTCACAGTAGGCTATTGGATAGCAGCAGCGCCAGGTCTAACCTGCGTAACAGCAGCAACAGAAAGTTTGCTGATCCGGCGAGGAGTTGAGGCTGCTCAGTCTGGGGCTTACTGGATTCAGGTTGCTGGGGCTGCTGACTGGGGGTCAGTCTCAAGAGTTGTTGCCCGCTCTCCTCATGACGAGGTGGTCTTAAGCGACGGGGAGCTCCACTTCACTGTGACTGGAAACTTACTTATAGTGATTTGAGGCTCTAGCTAACGTTGGCTACGTAAACTGTTCATTTATTGTCAGGCTCTCTGTTTGATCAGTCCATCTTTCTTTTTCGGATTGTTGCTCTGTAGTGTAGACTGTTGTTACCAATGATGGAATAGCAACTTTCTCAGCAGGATTCTCCACCATTGAATCAGGCTTTCATACACAGGACACCCATCAGCTTTTGTAGAACAGCCAATAGGAACCCCCACTCTATGAAATGACGTGTGATTGGCCAAAGTCTCCTGTCACTGGCTAGATTGTCCAACGCCTGAAAACAGAGCCAAGAGGTGGTGCAGAGGTCTAGTTGTCTCTCAGTCCACTTGAATTATTATGCTCAAGTTTATGATGGAATTTTTTTACGCCAAAATCAAATTGCCTACCCTAGCTTTAATTAGTAAAAATAATATTATAAGTTCAAAGTTCAAAATCAAATCTTGATGAGTGGAACCAAAGAAATAAATTCATGCAAAGTAGTGTCAATACAATTTATGATCAGCTGTTGTTTTAAACATTTTTCTATTTCTGAACAGAAGATGCAGAGAATTGGCAAAGTAATCTGTTGTAACCTGAACAGTGAAAACCAGCGACTAGTCTCTGCTTTAAAGACGTTATGGACTCCAAAGCAAAGGAATGAAGATGCAGAGATCAGTGGTACACTCATGTCTGTGGTCGTGTCACGACTGGTATATCACTTTATTAAAGGTTTTTATATGAGGGTGTGTTGAGTCTCAGCAGATCTCACTGCAGCAGTTTGGACTAATAAGTTGTGACTGCAGACAGTTTCAGAAATATTAATTCTCTAGACTGTCCCTCCTCTCTCCGTCTGAAGCCTCCTCTGGCTGTCCGTCTCATGAGATTTATTTTCATGTGTTTTCTGAAACCAAAGAACTGCACTGCGTGTCGTCAACCTTTCCCTAAATGTTTTCCTGTGTGGGTGTACAGATTTTTTTCCTCGCCTCAGTCAGGAGGAACTGCATCTTGTTTTGGCCCGTGGCGGGGTATTCTGTGCGACAGAGTCACGTCTCAAACGCCGACTTGACACGCTCAGTGTGTGGGAGTTGGCCTGAATGAAGTGCTTTGACTCACGGCCTTATTAACATTCCAGCTGCCACATTATATCCACCGCTCCGTGTGCAGGACAGGCTTTGTCAAACACTGTGAGGTCACGTCATGTCACCAGCTCCTTTTTGCTTGAGCCTGACGGTGGCATGAAGCAGCTCCTCGCTGTGATGGTGTGAAGGGTCAGAAAAGTGTAAGTGTGTGTGAGACAGAGTGAATGAGCGCACCCGGTCCTGATTTATCCATGGCACGGTTACATCCAAGTAAATGTGCATGACTGACTGGGGGTCGGGTTTCATATGTTGCACAGAGCCACACGCAGCTGGCATTGCAAACAGCCGTGGTATTTCACATCCACACACATGCAACCTGCCTCAGTGCACAGCGCCTGCGGTATGGGTGAGATTAACTGTAAAAATGTGCCTAACCAAGGCAACACATTCCCCATGTTTCACTCTTTTCCACACTGTTACTCAACCAGAGTTACAAGCCTGATAGGACACACTGAGGTGGGTTTTAATATAAATGTGTGTGTGGGAGGCATCGCATTAACACAGCTCTGATTTCAGGACACTGGAAAATGTTCATGTGCACGAAATCCTCTGTTCGCTGCTGCAGAGAAGCCTCGGAGGATTTATTTTACCACGCAACAAAAGTTTTAAACCCCTGAGTCATTGACATGTACCAACAGTCTCTGTGTCCTCCCGGGTGTGTTCTCCTCAGAACATCCGCTCTAAAGTGGAGCTGTCAGTGTGGGATCACCCAGAGGACATCAGCCTTTCCTTCACCGCCACCTGCCAGGATGGACAGCCGCTGCCAGGCCTCAGGAAGTGTGCCGACTTGAAGATAGGAGACACTGTGAGTCCCTGTGCACGCTCCCCTCTCCACCTCACCTCACATTATTAATGTTTCATGCATCCTGTGTCACTGAGGAGTCATGAGCAGCCTTGTTGTTTTTACCTGCACCGTTTTATAACACTGTGGCTCAGATTGTTATTCTAAGTGTCTGACAACATTATGGAGAGGATCCCTACAGAGATAGAGCTTGAATTGACGGTGCAAACGTACCCTGAGTGGTGACATCGCAGCTGGTTTTGCTGCTCCTGCTGTAGCCCTCTCACTCAGTAGTGGACCAATATGAAAATAATTGTTCCAATTAATCACTTAGACACATAAACATGAGAATATAGAGTCCAGATTTAAAAATACGGACGTTACCTTTTTAAGGAGATGATTTCTTGTGTTGATGATCATCTGAAAGTTAACTGTCACACACATTCAGCTTTTGATTGTGACCCACGAGCTGTTTAAGCTACAGCAGATTACTTTAAAACCATCACACACTCATGTGACTTTTTAATGTAAATAATGGTGCTGTTTTGTGTAAATAATTTTGCCTGTATTATTATCAGTACATTCAAAAACAGGCGCCTTTATATGACACATTCAGAGCAGTGTGTGTAGCACAGCTGAGGGCAGGTGGAAATCTTTGTTTGAGACTTTACTATCTGAGAGGTTGCTGATTCAAGCAGTTGCAGGTAATGATTTCCTGTAAGAAATCTTTGAGGTTGGTACTGTCAGGCGCACATATTCCCCTCATGTGTGCAGATGTAAAAGAAAAGGTGTCTCTGTGTGAATTCCATGACCTGCAGCATGTGGTGTTGATCTGAGAGGTTGAGTTATGGGTTATGGGAAGTTTAAGTGTTGAGTTGTAATTGTTACAGAGGAAACTATTTTTTTTCTGCAGCTTTAAACTTTGCGTTTCATGTTAGTGTTTTGTACGCAGCAGAGATATTTTGCTATGGAAACGACTTCAGCTGTGCTCAGGAGGTTTAGTAAAAAAAGTCTTCATATGTGTCAGTACAGATCTTCATCATGCAGGTGAAGACAGTACAGAACAGATGAGAGGACACAGAATGATCTGATCCTCACTGTTGGAGAGTCTGTCACAAGACTCAATGATATCTCTTTGTCTAGGTGAAGGCTGCAGAGGGCAGTCAGGTGTCAGTCAGGGGTCAGGACGCAGCCAAAGGTTGTTGTAATGATCAGACCTTTTCTTTACAGAGATTTGTGCTTTACAGAGCTGCACTTCTTCTTCAGGGTGACCACAGGTCCTTAAGATATATTTAATTGTCTTGAATTAAGATAAGATGGGTCTTAAATGTTTATTAGTCACGTCACTATAAGAATTTCGGGTGTTGGAGCGACGGGAACTTCATTTTAACAAGAGGGAAACACAACACCTGACGCTGATCATGCAGTGTTAAACTAAGGCCTCAGCAGCCTGCCTGTTAGTTCATTTTCTTTTTGTGTTAAGCACGCGTTTAATGGTAAGGAGAATATTTTCACTTTTGGTGTGTGTTTCCATCTCAAGTTTGGTCTTAACTTTCATTTAAAGTGGTCTTTAAAAGGTCGTAAAAGTCTCACAGTGAACTCATTCATACCTGTAAACCCTAAATTATCATTCAAATATCTTTATTGATTTTACATTCTAACAATCACAGCAGTGCTCAGTCATGTGGAACATAAAGGCAGATAGTTGCCAGACGTTACAGACCGTCAGTGGAATACATGACATAAATAAAAAACTAATAAATAAATACAATTCAAATAACTAAATACATGGAAATATAAAAAAGCGACTTTTTTTGTCTGCCTGTGTGTCCTTGTATTAGTCTGTGCCCCCTCTCTAAATTCAGAGGTATTTGCAGGTCCGTGAACGCAGCACAAGCAGAACTTGTCTTTTTCCCCTCAGCAGCAGTTTGAGGAGTTTTGAGTTGCCGGGTGGATAATTGCTCAGTCGATCAGATCAGAGCTGATCAGATCAGATTGATGGATGAGAGGAGCAGCTGTTTGTGTGTATAAGTAAATCTTTAGACCTGCCGCTCTGCCGCTCTGTGCAGCAACTAATAACCGAACAGTACATATATATCCAACAGCACACCTATAAATGATCCAGCTCCAAAAATAGCAAATCAAAAAGTAGCAGCAGATGTTTAAATTGTGGCAGTCTGCCTCAAATAAATGAATGTGTGTTAAACCCTGCAAGATCAGTCCATTTAGGAAGGTGGACAGTTAAAGCTTAGCTCTTATGAAATACATAAATGGCTCCAAATTCTCTCAAAGTTATCAGATTAGTCACATTTTGTAAATCTTTATTTCTCAAGTCTGACATATTGCATCACCTCAGCCACTGAGTCCAACTCCTGCAGTGGAGAGGAATCAATCAGAGCTGACACAAGGATCAATCTTGTACCTTTGAGTTTAGGTCCAGGATTATTGTTAAAGTTAAAGTATAAAGTTTATTATTTCAATTATTATTACTGCCAAATTCACCAACAATTGACAGAGATGTAAATATTGAGTGCATAAAAAAGCCTCAGATCTTTAACTGAAACGTGAAAAATGGGGAAAACAAATAAAAGTGTTTTGCATTTAAGTTTTTGTTCACATCTGGGAACATTTTAGAAAAGTTGCACTTTAGAGAAATGAAGGCATCACAGCACCTTGAACTGAATACAGCCACACTCGGCACAGATTGAGGCTGACACACCGCTCCAGGGATTTTCTCTAAATATTTTTATATGAATTTAGAAATAGGTAATATTATATTTTTCGTTAAATTTGAAATTCATTCTAAAATATATTTCAGGTCGTGTCGTCCAGCATTAATCCTCCTGCTCTGCTCAGAGTGATAAAATAATCCCAGTCAGTGACTAAAGAGAGCGCAGTGTGACTTGGCCACTCAGACAAACACCGTGTGACCTTTGGATCCTTATAGAGGGACTTCCTGTCTGATGAACTCAAAGTGATATTAAAGGGGAGGGCAGGTTATGTTTCACCTCATGGTAACCACAGAGAAGGTGTTAGCACCTGAGAGGAAGTGAAGACACAGTAGTGAAAGTCACAGTGAGACTGTGTGAGGTTCACTTCAGGACACTACATTTATATTCTCTCCCAGTCTGAACCAATGTGCGTGTTGTTCCCTTCATGTGTACTTTCCCTGATCTGTAAGTTGTATTTGAACGTCTTGATAACTCTTATCTTGATCTGAGAGGAGGAAGGACCCAATTATCATCACACAGCTCTGTTGGCAGAGACGGTTGAATATTTGCTGTCTTGCATCTCAGCTGGCTTCAGTCAGCAGCAGATTCAGCTCTGGGAAACACTTTCAGTCTCCCCATCACTGTCCTCAGGCTGCGTTCACACCATCAGCAGTTCAGCAACAGTGTTGAACCTGGCTGACTTTCTGCCTCACAGTCATCAGGACCGGCGATGAAGTCGATTTCTCCTCTGATATTTTCCCAGACTCATGGAAACTGACTCATTATTACAAACAGCTGTGCTATGTTTTGGTGTCGGATGAGCCTTCAGGCTTTTGTGTTACTCAAACTGCTACCTGCAGCAACATGCCCACATTAACACTGCTCAGATGAAGGCAGAGGAGGTAGTGATATCCAGAGGTGGTGAAAATCTAAAGTAATGATACCATTACTTCTGCTCAGCTGATTCTTTTCTCCAAAGGGACCTGTGGTTTTAAGCAGCACAGTCAGAAACAGTTCTCAGCTCGGTGTCCGGCTGACAGAATATTATTGTCTGGTGCCACAATAACCTGACGTCTCCACAGATATCAACCTGAAAAATAGACGCTCAGGAATGCGTGCACGATGTTCTGGCGTTACTCTGCTGTTTGAACGCACCTGCTGCACGTCTACAATGAAAACAATAGATTTAAAGGTGCAAAAGACGCAGCATGTGTCCAACCCTTTAGACAGCAGGCCGGCGTTCTGGAAGCCAAAGAGCCGTGACGGGGGTGACGTGTAACACGACAGTGTCGCCCTCTAGTGTGACATATAACATATACATCAGCAGCACTTTCTAAACAACAACAACGGCTTTAACGTGTCAATAATAATCATTTAGTGTCCCTGTTCAGTGGCAGCCGATCTCGTGAGGCGGTGCAACAGAGTGATATTCCTGCCTTGAACAGGCAGCGTAAAAGGGGCTAGGTTCACCGATATTAGGGCTAGTGAGGCCAAGAGAGCCAGTCTAAACTAAATTCACTTTGTGATTTTTCTGAGCTCCCGACCTGAGTATCAGCTCTGTTGTTATCTTCAGGCAGGATTTCTGGATGATGCACAGATGGATGAGATGGAAAGGAGCAGTAAGAGTGCGTCTTGTACATGTGGATTATGTTATATGTTTGAAGACTTGTGTCTGTGAGCTCCAGCTGCGTTCACCCAGCCAGGATGCTTTCTCAGCTCTCTCTGAACAGAAGCAGAGGTCAGGTGATGCAGGATGATGCTACATCTTAATTGCCTTGAGTTTTGCACGGACCTTTCTCTGGTGGTCACTTTGTATTCTTCACAGGCCTCAGTTCAGATTTGTATTGAGTCCAGGATCCATTGAGAAATGTTCACCAGGGGCAGCTTCATACATGCTGTCACACAGAGAGCTTCAGCGTGGTGGAATTCTTCCCCCAAAGCCCCCCGTGCTCTTCTCTCAGCTGCTTTCTTCCCCTGGAACGGTTCGGGGATGGGAACGGGTGGTGGAGGAGCTGAGGGCGACTGAGGCAGAATAACAGCAGTGAATAGAAGGGGGCTCGGGGGTGATGGGCCTCGCTCATGTCTTTTATCCTCAGCAGTGAAAGGAGATGGAGGGTAGCGGCTCAGCCCGCCAGGTGCCAAGCTTCCCTTAGTCCTTACTGAGGATACGGCCCCGTCCACATCCCCGGTGTCAGTCACTGCGGCTGTTTGAGCTGCCATCGAGCCCGGTGCTGCATCTCAATGACCTCACACAAAAGTAGGCAGGAGGAGGCCTGTGAAACTGCAGGCTGTGAAAGAAGTGAACTGGCAGGAGCAGACATGTGAGCTGGAGTGTATGTCGTTAGGCCGGGATCCTTTTCACTGTAACAACACAGAAATGTATGAACACTGAAAAGGACTCATGTTTATGAATGGAGCTACGTCTGCTCGAACACACACCCGAACACACCACAGGTCCTGTTGAACTTTATTTTTGTCCCAACAGATTAATTAAATTATGTGACGTTGTGTTTGGTCTTTATCTTAATATATTTTGTCATAGTTCAATTAAATTTCAGACGGTCATAAGAATTCCATCATCCAAAAGTTTTTCCACCATGTGGAAAATCTTTGTGAGGATGAGTCTTTGTAAAATATAATTTTATGTGGTAGGGACAACTACCACATAAAAGAGTGGAAGTGGAGTGGAAAAGTGGAAGACTCAACCTCACAAAGTTTTTCCACCATGTGGAAAAACTTTGTGAGGATGAGTCTTTGTAAAATATAATTTTTAGTGCCCTTGTTACAGAGATCACATGATAGGGCGCCAGCAAAGACTCTTCATTACGGCGGCTTTGATGTTTTACTGAGTACCAAACAACAGCAGCAACAGGGGGCCGTGCACATGCTGTGTTTTTTGCACCCTCAAATCGCTCTGGCATCACTCTGCTGTTTGAGTGCGCCTGCTGTGCATCTATATTGAAAACAATGGACAAACAATACAATCATTTACCATCCCTGTTATATGGCCGCTGATCTCCTCCTCTGCTTGAAGGTGAAGGAGCTCCCTCACCTTATTGTCTCCCCAGTTTAGAGACATTTTCACTTACTGTTTTTGTCCTCGAGTTAGCTGCTAACTGCTGCTAGCCGCATGTCACATCCTGCCAGCTGTCCCTTTACACAGATGGTAATTCAGCGCTGTTACTTCCTCCACTGTCGGCTTCAAGGCAGTACAACTCTGTCCCCTGTTTCATGATGGTACCTTGAACTGAATGGCAGAGCGGAATAACGGTGCGACATTCACCCCTTGGTACAGGCTGTGTTAATATGGTCATTAATGTTATGGTCCTGTCCACCTGTGTTCCAGTTGTCCCACCTCTCACCGGCAGCTCACCAAGAAGGGAGACCAGTGGTGGCCACGTCCACCCTGATACAATCTCTGGCCTCGCCACTGCACACTGACAGTTTCAACTTGCCCATATTCAAATACATCATGACAGAATTCCTGAAATTCAGTTACAGCTTTGGTTTCTGTCGGCCACCCACCCCCCACAGCCTCACACACTCTCTTGACTCCTGACTCCATGTCTCTCTTTGAACGCTGTGGCTCATCCAGCTGTGTGTTGAGGTAATTTCTGAATGAGTTTAGTGTCACAGTATCATTTCCTCACTCCGTCCTCCGCCGTGCCCCCAAATGTCCTCTGTTACTACTTCCTCCCAGCTTTTCGCCCCCTGTGCTCCTCCACAGCCTCGTAGTTGTCCCAACCCGCCACATGATTGGGCGGATCGGCCTCCTCGCGACTCACATTTACAGTAAATCTAATTGAGTCTTTAATTAACTTGTTAAGCTTCCCGCGCTGATTTGGAGGGGAAATCCAGGCGACATGTGACGTAGGCACTTCCTGTGTTGTGTGCTGCTGCCCTTCAGTCCCCCGCCCCACTGACGCTGACAGATTCATGCATGCTTATTGATACTGGTTTGTGTTTTAACATGATGAAATATCTAGTTAGAATAATGAGTGAAATGTGTTTTTATGCCTCTGCAGCAGTGAGAGCTGTGACTGTAGAGGCAGTTTGTTTTAGTCTGTCAACGTTCACTTGGACTCAACGATGAGCTGATTAGAATACAGTGGTCACAGATCAAAGGCCAAAGTCATCCAGAAGATGTGTGTGAAGCATCCATGTTTTTTGTTGTTGTTGTTTTTTAATCAATTACAGGCAAATGACAATACATATAGCACAGATGATAATATAGTCTCACAAACACAAATGTTTGACTTGTACAGGACGAGATGAGTAACAGAGAGGACACATAACAGTTAGTAGGATCACATCAGTAGTTTGAAAGATCAAGTTGATGGTATTAGTAAAAAAACAAAGCTGACAAACGTGTATGGGCATGATTTCAATTGTCAGGTAACATTGTTACAACCTGTTACATTGAGCAATAGGCCTACACTAGAGGGATGCAGTCAAAAACATAGCTAGATTATCATACCCTGTGTGTAACTAATTTCATGCCTTACCCTTATTGATCCTGTTGTTGAAATTGTCTAGGAGTAGGAGCAGGAGTAAAGTTTGTGTTTCCAGTTAGTTGGAATAAAAGTGTAAGTGCAACTTAACTGATTGGCAAAAGGCATACAACAAATTCTAGTTTGGCGAAAGGAATGATGGGTATTGAGGTTCAGATTTGGGGACGTTGTTGATGAGTTCTGCTGCCGGATTGACTGAATGTAACAGTCGGTTTTAAACAGCCTGTAACAGTAGAGTTTCTGCCTGGCTTCCATTCTTTACACCTTGCAGAGGTCTTTTCATCGCTGCAGCTCATGTGATGTATTTACAGTTTGATAATTCCTTAATTAATTAGTTGATAAAAAGGCTACACCCAGGATCTGTGCAGAGGAGGCTGTTGTTATCTCTCACATCATGAACAGGCGTTGCCCAGGTTGTGACATATTTGCTCTTGCAATGCCCTTTACTCATGAGCTCCAGATCCAAACACTCAGATGTTGATGCCAAGAACAGCAGGTGCTGTTAGGGTGGAATATTTGGTTTCAGTGCAGGACTTCAGTTTATCTTCTGAGGGTCAAGTGCTTCTAGTCAGAACTTCAAAGCAGAGACTATTCCCTCCCCTCTGGAGCCAGAATAGATGAGAATATTCAGCCTTATTTCACTCTCTCTCCGCAGCTCTGTAAAGTTCAGTTCTGGCCCGTAAACCTCACAATCATTGTTTTATTTCAGACCCAGTGAGCTGGAGCGAAGAGCCAAACCAGCAGAACATGTGTGCTTTTCTGTTTAGCACTTCGCCAGTCTTGTTTGTGGCGTTTGAGTGAAAAGCTGCAGCAGTCAGCGATCAAATTCATAGCAGCGTAATTTCATCAGTTTAAGTCGAGGCAACATGAAAGAAAGAACTCAAGCGTGGCTGCTGTGATGGAGGAAATATGTGGAAATACCAGAAGTACATGCTCATGTTGGAAGAGAAGAAGCAGCCAGGGTCGGGTTTCTCTTCTTGTCAGGGCTTCCTTCCTCGGAGCGATCAGATGGGTGGAGGTCGTGTGTCATGTCCCACTTTCTGTGCAGACAAAGCCACATCAGCTGCACACTGTAAACTTGTCTTTGGGTGAAATCAGCCCACTGCTGTAAACATAACACAGGGTCGTGTGTAGTTCATGTCCGCAGGCGAGCTGGCAGCTGCCAAGAGTTTGCATGCTGGCTGTGTTTGCTCAGATGAAAAGATGCAGGGTCACATCAGGTCAGTCAGAATATGGAGACTCGGGGGAAGAAGGGATGACGTATGAGCTTCTTATTCATAGACAGATAGTAGATGTCAGCTGAAGTACCGACACAGAGGCTAAGCAGTGTGCTGCTGTGGACTAAAGGTGACTATAATACATTTTACCAGCAGCACACTACTTAGCCTCTGTGACGGTACTCCTGCTGCTTCTCCAAACTCGTGGCGTTCCAAGCCCTGCCTACTTTAGTAACACACTGACTTTGGTGAAGTACCCCATAAAACTCTACTTCAGCAAGTCCGAACTATCCCTTTAAGAGTCTGTACGATGTTACATCTCTCAGATCATCTGAACTTGACCTGAACCCTTTTTATTCCAAAAACAGGAAGTCCCATTTCTCTCCACTTCTTCTTTGAAGGTATCGTTCAATGTGAGTGTGGAGGCGAGGAGCTGCCCTCCCCGCGGCACCGACCAGAGCTTCACTATCAAGCCGGTGGGGTTCAAAGACCGTCTGGAGGTGGCTGTGGATTATCAGTGTGACTGTGGCTGCAGCCGGAGGGCACAAACCAACAGCAGCATCTGCAGCTCCATCGGTACTTCATCTACATCACAAAATGTTAAAACCATAAGATGAATCAATTAATTAAGCCTGCCTTAGATTCACTGTTATTTGGTGTTAAAGAGTGATTTGAAGGCATTCAGGAGAGGAAATTTGGAGTTAACGCTTCACTGAAACATAATATTCTGTCTTTATTTCCCTCGCCAAAAAATCCAGGAATTTATCTGTGTTGCTTTTGAATAATAAAAATCTGATTATAGAAAAACCTTTGGCAGCAAAATCATTCTGCAGTTTGTTTGTAGTTTGCTTGACAAACTTTTAAAGACTGAAATGTGAAGCAAACTGTAGGACTTGTCTTTCAACAAGAAATGCAGCAGTTTGACAGCAAGAGGACATAAAAATCATCTCCTGTAAAACCTTGTTAATCACACAGGACAGAAAACGACTGCTGTTCAGCTTCGTGTAGGTTTCAGCCTTGGAGGAAGTGGAACACCTCAATCAGTGATGTCTGACCTGGTACTTTGGCCTCAGTAACTCAGGAAAACTCCCACTCTTCAGCCGTAAATTGACGACTTTCTTTGGCATGATTATGGAGAGACTCTCACTTGTGGTTCCTGTTGTCGAGATAATGACGACTGTAAAAGCCTGAATTATTCTCTAACCATAATTTTAAACTTGAGCTACATATTGAGACATTTGAGACAGAGTAGGTATTGAGTTATATCAGTTCTGCTATTTTTAGGGAAAAATACATTCAGTTATTTCTGTGCACATTTAAGATGTAGAGAGTGCCTTAAATGAGTGACTGGGAAACAAAAGCTGATCAGTGTGTCTGAATAATCCTGCAGAATTAATTAAGAATATACAGGGATGTGAAAGTCATGTCTGAAAGCTGTAATCTGTCAGTAGATTAAAGTACCTCTTGCCTCTGCAGGTACTTATAACTGTGGGACGTGTCACTGTGAGCCGGGCTACCTGGGCGCCCGCTGTGAGTGCCAGGAGGGCGAGGCCAGCAGCATGTACCTCAGCGCCTGCCGGGAAGCCGAGGGCAAGCAGATCTGCAGCGGGCGAGGAGAGTGCAGCTGCAACCAGT
Source organism: Epinephelus lanceolatus (assembly GCF_041903045.1). Lineage (NCBI taxonomy): Eukaryota > Metazoa > Chordata > Actinopteri > Perciformes > Serranidae > Epinephelus > Epinephelus lanceolatus. The sequence continues at coordinate 43,048,057 of NC_135747.1, forward strand.
GTCTCTGCTACGAGTCGGAGTTCGGCAAGATTTACGGCAGCTACTGCGAGTGTGACGACTTCTCCTGCGCCCGACACAAAGGCATCCTCTGCTCAGGTAGGAACGGCATCCAAAGGTTGTCTGTGCTGAAGCTGAGCTGGTCTGCAGGGTGTGTTTGAACCCTGATGTCAGAGAATCCTTTGATTTAGGCCTGTCGGGATAATTACGTTATTGACTTATGAGTTGCGTCTTGTTGCAAGAGGCAATATTGGTTTAGTTTTGTTGGTCAAATTTTGTATTAAGTCTCAAGCTGAGTAATGTTGTACTACTTCTATAAAGGTACTATAAGATTAGAGGATAGTTTCTGCACACCTTAAGGTAAGAAAGGCAGAGCAGCAGGAGAGACTGTCAGCGTTGACCTGCTCCAGGCCGGGTCGCCAGGTAACGATACAGATTAGTGGCTAACTGCAGCATCACAATGTGAGCAGTTATTAAAGAGTTAAACAGCAGAGTTGAGGCTTTTAAAAGCTCGGTGTTGGATGTTAGCCGCTGCTGCCAATCAGCTCGTGCTAACACTCAGGAGACGGTCCTTCAGCGCTGTGTCTAACCTGTTTCACAGCTGCAGGAAGTTTGCTGATCTGATGGGGAGTCTGGTGGTCGGAGATCAGACCCTTAGCGCAGTCCTTTTGCAGACGTCCACACCTCGATGTTTTGCCCTCTAGACAGCGTGCTGCAGTTGTTGTTACCTCCGCCAAGGAGGTCATGTTTTCGCCGGCGTTGGTCTGTTTGTCTGCAAAATAACTCGAAAAGTTTTGAACGGATTTTGATGAAATTTTCAGGAAAGGTTGATAATGGGACAAGGAACAGATGATAAAATTTTGGTGGTGATCGGTTGAAGCGAAGTAGATAGAATAATAAAATGGCGGGAAATCCAAGCTGCTTGGCGGATTTCTGCGCTCTCCGAGTGCTCTAGTTCTTCTTCTTCTCTGTGTTTATTGGCGGCTTGCAAACCAACTCAATGAAAGCAGTCTGGCTTCATATTATCGTCACTATTTATCGGCTATAACTTTAATTATCGGAATTATACATAATAATAGAAATGTCTCATTGTAGTTTGATAATTTATCGGCCTGATACATATCATGCATCCCTAGTATAGTAGAATATCATATGTATGTGTTCTTTAGTGTATAGTCTATAAAAGATGAGTCGTGTTTTCGTAACCTTGAATGAGATGTTTATATGTACATAGGAAGCAAGTTCTAGATGGAGACATTAACGTTTTTGGATTTTTGCATCAGCCTCTGTAGTGAGAGGTCCTTCCACAATAAGTGCATTGGAAACACTTTCTTTTTTAAATCCAAACCTGCTTTCTTTTGTGTTTTTACTGCTCTCTTCAGCTCAGGTACAAACCTCCTGAACGTCTGGATCTGAAGTTATCAGAGAAAATAGGTGAGCACACATCAGCAGGTGTTGTGCTAGCGGCCTGTCTCTGGCATGCCAATCAGTGTCGGAAAAACACTGCTGTTATTCAGCAGTCTGATGGCCTGTGGGTAGAAGCTGTTGGTCGGTCTTGTTGTCCTGGATTTCACACTCCTGCAGTGTGAGTCTGTGGTTGGGGTTTGTACTATCCTTGATGATGCTGTGGGCCCTCCTGATGACCCTGCTGTTGTAAATGTCCTGAACTGAAGGAAAGGCTGCTCCTGAGATTAGTTGTGCTGTGTTTATCACATGCAGGAGGGCCTTCCTGTCCTGAGCAGTACAGTTTCCATACCAGACTGTGAATGAGCTGGTGAGGACACTCTCCACTATACATCTGTAAAAGTTACTGAGGATGTTGGTTGGCATGCCAAATTTCCTCAGCTTTTATAAGAAGTACAGACACTGCTGGGATTTCTAGATGATCTGTTGTGAGACCAGGTGAGATGCTGGCTGACGTGGTGCCAAGAAGTGTCATGGTTTTAACCCTCTGTATCTCTGTCACTGATGTGTAGTGGCACGTGCTCCCCTTTCCTCCCCCTAGGATCAATAATCATCTCCTTACTCTGTTCAGTGTTTTTACTGGTTTTAATCAGCTGGTCCGTTGAGGAAGAGACCTCTGATGATAATTCAGCTCCTGGTAAAAACCTCTTCAACAATGAACACTGAAGGAATTCTAACCAGGAGAAGTTTCAGCTGGTTGTAATCTTCAATCCTCATCGCTAGACGCCACTATATCACCCTAAATCTGACACACTGGACCTTTAAACATATATTTTGCTCCAGTTGCAATGTCTGGATATTCTTTGAAAGGGTGGACTTACATTATTGTGCTGCAGTACAATAATATAGTTTATTTCAGTTATTTCTGGGACAAAAAATCGTCCAACAGAAGCAGTTTTCGTGACAGGCCTGTTTGTGTATGACTCCTCTGAGTTGCTGTGCTTGTAGTGAGGTGGTGGTTTGAGCTACAGCTGCTGAGAGACCGCACCTCCCTGAACTTAATGTGAATACAAGCTGACATCAAACATGCTGTAGGCTCTTCAGATCTGCTGCTTGTTGTGGGTTATGATTAAACATAATGCACATTCATGATGTTGAGTCACGTTCCCGTGCCTACTCTGGGTGTGTCCCCGTGGTTTGGCCCTCTTTTGAATTCACTGTAACCACCGACCTCTTATCCTGAGAGCGAGCTCCAACGGTCACCTGCAGGGCCGCTGTCGTGGCTCCCAGAAGAAGCTCAGAGCAGCAGCTGCAATAGTAGTTCAGATGCTCGGCTCCTGTTGTGTTGCCTCAGAGGGCTTGTTGTGGTAAGATACTTGTCTTGGAGTGATGGAGGACCTGAGAGAGGTGGACGGATGGTTTCTGGAATAGAGATTGAAGTAAATACAGTGTGAGCCTGATTTAGAGACATTTACAACCCCAAAAAGTTAGGACACTGTAAAACTAAAATAAAAACAGAATCTGAGGACACTTATTGTTGAAGTCATGAAAATGTTCCCATTCTTGTTTGACATACGACTTCAGTGTCTCAACAGTCAGGGGTCCATGTTGCTGTATTTTGTGCTTCATAATTTGCCGCACATTTTCAGTGGCAGGTCAGTATAGTACCTGAACTCTGTCACTATGAAGCCACGCTGTTGTAACATGTGCACAATGTGTCTCATTGTCTCACTGGAATAAGCTGTGATGTCCCTGAAAAAGACGTCGTCCAAATGGCAGCATATGTTGCTCGAAACCTGTTTATACCTTTCAGCATTGATGGAGCCTTCACAGATGTGAATTTACCCATGATGCACCTCCATCCCATCACAGATACTGGCTTTGGACTTTGAGCTGGTAACAATCTGGATGGTCCTGGAGGACAGGACGTCCATGACGGACTGATCAAACCACAGCACACCTTTCCACTTTGTGTCAGTCCGTCTCAGATGAGCTGTTTCTGGATGTTGATGGCTTTCACTTTGCATGGTAGAGTTTTCCAAAATGTTCCTGAGCCCACGTGGTAATTTTATTTATACAGTCATTTTCATTTTTGAGGCAGTGCAGTCTGAGAGGTCGAAGGTCAAAGGTCATTCAGTGTTCAGTGCAGACAATAAAAACACACAGAGTCCAGTATCACACTGTCAAATCATGGACATTAGTGGTCACCGCTGGTTAAGATCAGTGATAGCAGACGGGACAAAGGACAATCTGTAACTCTTAGTGCTGCATTTAGGGAGGCAAAACCTCCGTCCTGATGGAAGCATCTGAAGCTGAAAGTCTCTGTTGAGAGTCTGAGACAATAGACGGAGCTTCAGAGGGGACCCTGTCTTCTTTATTATACAGACGCTGGAGGTTGTTCAAAGTAACACCAGTGATCTCACAGCACAACTCGACCAGTTTCTCTTTTCTTCTTTCATCTTCTGTGATTTCTCTGGATTTTATGAATCTTTTGTCTTTTTAGATCATTTTTGGGGCTTTTCTGGCCTTCATTTGGTCGGACAGCGTAAAGAGTGAAATGAGGAGAGATGATATGCATCAAAGGGAAAGGACACAGCTCTACCACATGAGCTACTCAGCGCCCCTTCTCTGAACCTTTTGATGATATTTTGTACTACAGATGGTCAAATCCCTGAATTGTGCGCTGAGAAATGTTGTTCTTGAACTGTTTGTCCACACAGATTTTCACAAAGTGACAATCATTGCTTGTGAACAAATGAGCCGTTTGAGGATGCCCCTTTATATCCAATCATAATACTTTAAGCTGTTCACCTGTGGGAAGTTCCAACCAGGTGTTTTTTTGAGTATTCAGCAACTTTCCCAGTCTTTTGTTGCCTCTGCTCCAACCTTTTTTGGAGCATGTTGCAGGCTTAGAATTCAGAATAAGTGTATATTTGATGCTGTATGCTGTATTTAATTGAATATTGGTCACCAAAGATTTGCGAATCATTGCACTCTGGTTTTATTCACACAGCAGCTTTTTTGGAATCAGCGTTTTATGACAGATTGATAGCCGACAACACTGAGATAGTACTGTGACTGAGCTGAGGCTCTGTGGCCTTTAATTATCCCCATTTTGCCGTCCTGGGGCCTAAATATGCTCTGTTAATCAGAGATTCATGCACCGATGCCAACTTTAAATCCTGTTCCTCTCACTGAGCTTCACTCAGATGCCCAAAGAGCCTCGGTATGAAAAGGCAGGTTTGGCTCAGTGTATCTGCTCAGCTCTACCAAACAGGCCGAGGCTGTTGTGTTCCCAGAACATCGGGTCCGCTGGCTCATCCCCAAGCCAACGGCTGTTTCTGTGAAACCACAGAGAGCGCTTTGTGACAGTGGGGCCAGCTTTGGCGCGATCCCCTAACACAATGCCTGCCTCTATTTATCTATAGCCAGTAGAAACAGAAGTCTTTCGTTTAGTCAGCAGCAGAGCCGGACACACTGAGCGCACAGATGCAGAATGGCTGTTTGTTTGTGCCGATCATCCATAAGCGGTCATTAAAATCTTAACAGTCCACTACGTCCTGCTGCTCCTCACCTCTCCTTGTCTCCTCGTCTCCTCCTCTCTCAGCGTGGTTGCCCACTGTGCAGCCATAATGAGTTCCTAATGATACCAAACGGTACGCCTCCTCCACACTTTCCTCTGAATCTGTCAGTTAATTATCGTGGAGCACCCTGTGGAAGGCGTGCTGTAAAAACTACTCTGTGCCCGCACGTTTGTGAAACCCACAGGAAATACTGTTAAGCTCTGTTTAGAGCCCCTCAGCAAGCTAAACTATCTTGTAAACGATATTGAGCTCCACCTGGATTGGTCACACTTGGCTGAGAGCTGCTCGTTTGTGGCTCATGTCTGGGAAAATGTGGAGTGTGAAGACTGATAAACTGCCTCAGGGCGCAGCAGCTTTTATTAAAGAGGAAATCAGCTGGCACTGTCCTCTGGGTTTTGTTTTTTCTTTTTAAATCGCTCTTCATCTCCTTGAATGTCTGAAAGTAGTTTTCCCATGGAGCTCACTGAGGTGCAGCTATCGGCCTGTGAATCTGAAGTGCTGGTTTCAGAGTGAGCCTCAGTCACAGCGGCAGATTATGTCGTTGAACTTGTTATATTAATTGTAATATTCTTGCCTTGGTAACATGAGTTCTCTGCAGTTGCACCAGTACTGAGAATATGTAATAATACGGAGAACGGCCCAGGAGTGCACTCTGTAAGGGCCAGTCCCAATACCCCCCTTAGCCCTACCCCTTAGCCCTACCCCTAGATTTGCGCGTTCCCACGACGGGTAGTGGTGTCCCAATTCCTTTTTGCGTGTAGGGGTAGGGGGCATAACGAGGGGTAGTGGGTATGAAACTAGCCCTTTGGAGCGAGGGATTTCACATGCTGACTTGCCAGCGAGGGGTAGACGTCGCCATGGCTACCACCGAGCAAGAGATGGGGAAAAAAGTTCATACATAGCTAACGTTACTGTCGTCAGGTTGCTTGTTAGCTAGCTAGCTAGCTCGTACTGTCTGGCGTCTGTCATCTGTCCTGTTCTGCAAAATTGTCGTATTTTCACATTACGATAACACGCCAGCTAACATAACTACGCTGCCTTGTGATGTTAGCTGATTAGCTAGCTAGCAGAAGTCCCCTGTCGTCTGTCGTTCATCAGACGAAGCATGATGAATAATGCAAACGTGATCGGTAGGATGAACTCAACTGGAGACTCCATTGTAGATGCCAGTTGGAAATGTAGATGGCTCGCAGCTTCCTGTTTAAAATAGTTACCTATGCGTGAATGTAACCGACGCGGTGACGTAGTGAGTGGTGTCCTAATTCCTAGGGAAAGATTTCAACCCCTACCTCTCGTTGCTTCATTTCGAGGGCCAAGGGGTAGTGGGCAAGGGCCAAGGGGTAGTGAGCAAGGGCTAGGGATAGTGGACGAGGTATTGGGATTGGGTCTAAGTCTTTTCATGTCTCCACACTGACAAAATCTGTGGCTGAAGGTGTTATGATAGCAGGTCGTGCGTCCGTCCCATTCGTGTGAACGTTATTTCTCAAGAATGCTTTGAGGGAATTTCTTAAAATTTGGCACGTGTCAGACTAGATAGAGTGATAGATAGTGATAGAATTTTGGTGATCTAAGGTCAAAGGCCACTGTGACCTTGGATCTGTCTAATTCTTGTCAGCACAACATCTCAAGAGCGTCATATTTCCTCATATTTGTCACTGACAACAGTAAACTGATTAGAATTTGGTGGTCGACAGTCAAAGTGTCTCACTTCAGGGGCTGCAGCCTTTCTGGTCTGGTCTGCGGAGGATTTCCTGGTTGCATCATCAGTGGTTCTTGCCCCAACCCGTTTGCATTACTGTTACCTAGCAGCCAGCTGCGCTTGACAAAAGAAGGAGTAAGCTAGCCCTAAATCATGGACACACAGATTGTTATTGTATATACATATATATTTTATTTAACACTTGAGGAGATGATTGATCGCCACAGACACTGCCGTCTGATATATTTCAGGCTGATTTCAGGTAAATTTATTAAATTAAGATTGTTTAAGCTGTGTGCTTTTAGCTGATAGTAATTTTAACAACAGTTAACCGTTAGCTACTTAACAACTGTTAGTTAACTAAGTATATAATCACGCAATGCATCTTGGGATACACTGGGCCACGAAGGATTCATCCGTTGCATCCTCCAAATTCTGGGAAGGAAGGCTGCATTTCTCTGCTGCATTTGGAGGAGCCTTCAAAATGGGACGGCCTTGGTCGCGCTGATGTGACGCAATCGGTTTTCAAAGGCTGCAGCCCTGAACTGAGACACAGCTGAAGTGACCTCACAAAACATGCTTTGGTTCAACTGGTTTGCAGAGGCACACAATCGCTAGGTGGTAATTTTTTAAATCCCTATTCCAAGATTTTTAAGATTCATTGTTCACTGTTGTTTCTTGTGTTTAAATTCTGTTGTTTTCTTGGGTCTGTGAACGCAGCGCAGGTGAAACTCTTCATGAGGTCTTTTGTCTTCAGGAACAGTTTGCAGAGTTTGAGTAGCAGGGTAGATAATCGATCTATCAATAGTCTGATGAATGAGAGGAGCAGCTGCTGCAGAGGCGAGTGAGAGCAAACTTTTAGACCCATTGCAATGAACGGATGTGAAGTTTTACTTTCATTGCGCCGGACGTTCTGTTGTTCCATTTGTGCCCAGAGTAGCTCTGCACTCTCAGTGTGGTGCAATGAATAACCAGATATGTAATAAATTTTCCTACAGTGCTCCTAATGAAGGGTCCAGCTCCACAGATAAATGAATATAAAGGGAAAGTCTGAGATTTCATCTATAACACATTGGAAACTGTGTCGGCTTGACACTTCAACATTTTGGCCAACTTTTGACCTGGAAAATAAAAGTTTGACGAGACAATACCAACTCAGAGTTCAGTTACAGCTTCATCAGGAGTCTTTGTCAGTGGGTGGAGTTTGATCAGTCATAAAGATCATGGAGATGAGCTCAGGGACAAATCCAGTAAGTGGACTTTGAGTTTAGGTTTTTTGAGGTCAAGAATGAAGTTTAATGCTGAAAGAATCCAGTTTGATGAATTTAATTGGATTGTAGGACTCCTTATTTTCTCATCCTCATGATAAGTTGATGAGATAATTAAATCCTGGTCCACTGTAATCTGCTGGTTTCCAGTCTGAGTTGAATGTGAGGACACAGGCAGCGCTCCACACCCAGCTGTGGCTCACACCTGCTGGACAAACCAGCTGCTGTGTGTGTGTGTGTGTGTGTGCGTGTGCTGAGCTGTGTGTACGTGTACACGCTGTAAATGGGTGTGTGTGTGCTGTGGTGACACGAGGCAGCCGAAACAGCCAAAACCACTGAACACATAGCTCCCCAGTGAGCTTTATACTGTGAGTGTAATACTGGAGTACCAGGCCTCAAATATGACGGATATATTTTATATTTACTGGTTTTCTTCTTCTCCCAGTGAAACAATAAAAGTTGCCTCGACAGCTGCCATGAGGGACTCCATCTTACTGAAGTTGTTTTTATGATGCTCAGCTGTGATATGATATCTCTGTGACAGCTCAGGTAAACTTTCTTTAAGGCTGATGAACAGATTAGATCCCTGCTGGTCTGTTTTTGCCTTGTTGTGTAGATATATACATGTAAGGGTTTTCACTGTGTTGTGAAGCGGCTAACTCAGGTTCAGTGGGAGGTCATGTTTTTGGTGAAACTGCTCAGTGCATCATATCAGTGTTGAAAAGACGTGTGCGTCTCTCGTTGGTTTTTGGTCCGCCAGTAAACACAAACAAGAAGACGAAGTAGAAAAACCTCACTCGGATTGGTTGGGAAAACACATTGAAGACACACAACACTACTTAGGTATTGCGCCATGTGACTGAGTCGACTTTTTCATGAGACAGTTCAATCGTTTGTTAAATTTTTACCAGGTTAATAAAATCCACCCATCGCTGACCAAATTCACCCTCATTTGGCGGGTGGTGGGTGCTAATTTCCAACCCTGCCAAACACACTGTTCTAAATGTCCTCACACACACCAAGAATCCAGAGTTTTAAAGCCTTTTTTTTAACCTAAAACTGCATTTGAGTGTGAAAGAGAGGCCGAAATGAAAAGGAAAATATCCGTCATCCAAACTATCTGTATGTGCAGACCAGGCCTGAGTGTAATAATCTAAGAGAAGAAACATCTCGACAACAACTTTTCTGTAGCTTTTATATCATCATGATATTTATTTAACACGCAGACATTATAACAGAGGATACAGATCCAGGAGCAGGAGCTGAAGCAGGATGTTCTGTGTGTGGGGTCAGATGACCTGTGCTGGACGACTGTCTGTCTCTGAATGTTCCTGAAATCTTATCCTCACAATCTACGCAGCCATCTGTCTTTGTCTTTATGTCTCTGTGTGTGTGTGTGTGTGTGTGTGTGTGTGTGTGTGTGTGTAGCCCCAAGGCTCTCTGAGGAGAATCTTCAAGGTGAACGACACGTGCAGACACACGAGTGCGCTTCACAGACTCTGTCAAGATTTGTAGAAGGACCTGCTGCCAAAACACCCACATTTTTTTCCTTAAGTTTGACACTTAAGGCTTAATTTTTCCTTTTCTTGAGGGACTTACAAAAGCGTGTTGCACAGAATCCCTTAGAAGGTTTCTCAAGTTAAGAAAAAATATGAAAATAAGATAAGATAATCCTTTATTCGCCCCACAGCAGGGAAATTTGCAGTGTTAAGACATTTACTGCATCGAAAGAGATTTTACAGCGGTAACATTTTTACAGTTTCCATGGTAACCATATGTTTGCTGGCACCTGCAATGGTTTAACTAACTTGAAGAAATTCCTTAAGACCAAGATAAGGAGAAAATCTTAAGATACTTAAGTGAACATTTTAAGGAGACTTGAAGGAGAAGACATGTTTTGTGCAACCAAAAACCTTAACCTGGACTTTAGGGACAATCTTAACTTAAGGTGTTTGTGCAAACCCCTGAGATGGTTGATCAAAATCCCCCAACTTTATGGAAGTGCAATACGAAATCACTGGTGAACCCCTTAAATTCAAAAAATACTATAATGTCAAAGAAACAAAGACCAAGTAAAGTTTCACTTTCTTTTTAGATTTATTTGATGAATTAACTCTCTTGTTTTTTCTTTGTGAGTCAGGACATTATTTTATCAAATTGCCTCATGGTCAGTTGATAGTTTGCTAAATCATGTTAGTGTGTGTGTGTGTGTGTGTGTGTGTGTGTGTGTCAGTGGGCAGATTTACTTCCCAGCATTTGTTAATGTCTGTTTCTCGTCAGTAGAACTCATGCAAGGGTGACTCACTGGATCTCTGCACTGTTTTACAGATTAATTAGTATCAGTGTGTGTGTGTACAAAGATGTGCAGGCAGACGCTGTAGATCATAAATGTTTTACAAAAGGAATTTGAAGTATTTTTCACCCTTATTTTATTTCTTGATTTTAGCCCTTATTGTAGGAGCTGAGTCTACTACTTGCAGCTACTGAGATGTTTATGGCCTGACCCGGCTGACGCGTACTCTTCGGTTGATGCCGCATTTTGTGGTGGTGCGCCATTGCATCTCACCGGTTAACATTAAAACTAGCGCGTCCATCTTGGTGTTGTGATCCCATCACTGCCGATCAGAGCTGGAGCTGATAAATACCTGTGCCTACTTACGGTCATCTGACCTGGGTGTGACAGCTGATTGTGTCCCATTACATTACACGACCAGATGTTAGCAGGTGTTTGCAGTTTTTTTGTGCAGTGGAAAAGGGCCTCAATATAAGCCCACATGTTTCTCTGATGTTAGCATGTCGCTTCATGTAGCCGTGCAGGCTGAGTAATGTGAACACTTGCAGTAGCGTGCCTGGAGCAGATGACTATGTAAAGACATCCAACACACAATGACGTCATACTGAAGCCAAAACAGACAAATAACATTGAAAACAGAGTACTGAGAGCGATCTGGAGCCTGAGGAGTTTTTGATTTCACCTTAGTGTTTGAAACTTTGGCCACGTTTAATGTGAACATCCTTCAGTGTAAAACGCCTTCGGTCTACAGTTCAAAATGTTGTCACTTTTTGGAATTTTCCAGACAAACTAAAAGATGAAATGTTTCTCTTTGGGTCGAGAAAGCTGTCTGTCTTCTTTAAGAATAGGTTTCCATTTATCAACACCTCCCTCAGTTTACAAATGGACGTATGACTGTTGTTTACTGTTCAGCTGAAGAACTTCGTCAGGACGTAACTTTGCACAACCAAATTTAGAGAGTCATCACCCGAAAATGTCGAGCATATGTTAAATGTTTGTTGAAGAGAATCAGCTGGTACTGATATCATCATCATCATCATCATCATCATCATCATCATCATCATCATCATCATCATCCTCAGAGATCCTGTGTTGTTCAGGCTCTTCTCTCCTGTTTGTTCGTCACTGTTGAGTCTTCACTTCCTGGTCCTCCTGTCCCCCTGACCCACATCTTCTCTGCAGACTCTCCAGCTGGGTCTAAATAATGATCTCAGCGCTCAGCAGGCTCCAGTTGCCAGAAATAGCGCTGCTTTATTTTCCAGACTTGCGCAAACCCTCTTTTAGCCTGTAAATAAAACTGCTGTCCCTACGCTGTGTCCTGCCAGTGTGTGTGTGTGTGTGTGTGTGTGTGTGTGTGTGTGTGTGTGTGTGTGTGTGTGTGTGTGTGTGTGAGTGTGTGTGTGTGTGTGCATGTCCACCATGTGTATGTCAATGTCTCCTTATAGGGTAAATGGGAACATGTGTGTTTATTCATGTTCGTGCCGAGCGTTACTGGCTCTGTGCTCCTCTGAAGGAAACAGCTCTCCTCAGGCTCACAGGGCTGTTTGCTTGAATGAGTCAGTTAGAAACCAGAGGTGAACTTTACTTTAGATTTAAAACAGTGCGACAGGAAGGGGCAGAGTAGGTGAAATAAAGAGGAGTTAGCTGCAGTGAAGACATGTTGAAACACAGGAAGTGCTCCTGAGCGTCACTTTCACCGTGAAGACAATATGTGCAGCTTCAGCTCAGAGCTGCTGTCATTAAAATATTTCTCATATTTTTGCAGTTATAAAGAGAAAAGCATCTGGTTAACATTCTATTTCATGCTCTTATTTTTACGTCTTATAATTATTTATTCTTTACATCGGAGTGACTGTAACGACTCACTGCTGCGCTAGGATGACCGGCCAAACCAAACCAAACCAAACCAGGCCAGAACAATGTGTTGGAGTCTTCTCACTGTGGCGGGCTCTGCTTTTTTTTAGCCTGACTATTAGACTGAAGTTGAAATACTTGATGTAATTAGTTTTGAAACATGTTGCAATGAGCATTAAATCATTAACTGAAAAGAAACACGTCCTCAGATTCACCAGTCGATCCTTGTTGAGTGTCAGCTGCTGTTTGTTAGTTTGAAAAGAGGGCTGGGGTCAGTCTGCTGTCTGTAAAGTCTGGTTCAAAGTCTTGCACTTCACATGAGTGTTTCATGTGTCACTACTGGACACATGCAACAATTAGTGAGTCTGGTCTTCGTTAAAGTTTGGCTGAGAGCCACTCAGGCAGTCCAGAGATCACCAGCAACACCAGGTTCATTACAACTGAATAAACTTTTTATTTTTTTTGTGCTGTTAAAAAAGCTCAGCATCCTCGTACGCTCATGTTTAAAGGCCCTGCACACTCCAACAGGTGTTTTAAGATTGACCTCTACTTAGTTTAAAGGTGGGCGGAGTCATGCTGAGATTTCTGTTAATTATGTTTAGCAGGGAAAAAAATCTCTGTTGGTCCCAAACATGCTACCTATCTTCCTCAGAGCCCTGCTGTGTAGTCCGTGCAAAATTGACGTGACAGTCAGAAAAGCATCGGCTGCTGCCATCAGTGAATGTCTTCTTCTTTGCATGGTGAATATCAGCCAACACTTTATGCCACTTTCCTATTTTCCGCCCTTGCCGCCCCCAGAGTTAAATGCATTTCCCCCCACTCACTCTCTGCTCGTACATCCTGGTTCCTGTAGCCGCTCCTCTTCTCTGCTCCTATGGCAGCTCGACTCCTCTCCTAACCATGGATGTATAAAGAGAGAGGGGCGGCACTTGACGTGTGCACTGCAGCGGCACCAGTGTGTTTTCAGCTTAACTCCTCCCACACCTCTCTCTCCACACAACCGTCAACAGCTGCTAATGGAGCTAAAGCTATGGCTTATACAGTTTTTCATTTTCATCTGACCTGCACAGCAAGTCATTCAGGAGATGTTTGCACTGCTGCCAATCAATTTTTCCCCAAATTTCTGTTTTGCAAATGTGACATTTCTTGTCATTGTTCGGGCGCACATGTGTGTGTGACCTTATTGTCATCATGTGAGGCGTTTCAGGGCAGAGCTCCGTTGTCAGACATGAGTCACTTCAAACATGAACAGTTGAGCAGGAAAATCAGATCTGGGGAGCGTTGGGCCCTGTGATGTGAATGCGGCCTTTGGGTGTATTTTCTGTGTCTGACTAAACAGAGCTCCCTGAGCAGCACCTGGGCACCTGACACTCAGTGCTCACACCCCGAGGTAAAGAAAACACTGGATGACTCCTCCCTCTCCTCCACCGCTCTTTGAGACTTGACTGAACTTGACCACTGCAGACAAAGACCTCAGGTCTCTGTGGTGAAATACTGCAGGTACAAGGACACACCCTGATCCTGTCGCTGTGTGGAGACTAATACAGCTACTCAAAAACCTGCAGGCGTTTCTCTTTAAGTCTCAGTCTGACGCCGTCTGGGTGTACTCAGTTCGTTTTTACAATAACTGGGCTTCGGACTGAGCAGAGATCTCAGGAAATGCTCTTTTAAATTAAAAAGCATCTACAGGTTCACATTTTTTAGCAAAGCTCAAATAGACACGTGCACACTGTTCCCTGTTTGAGCCACACAAACAACCCCATCGAGTCAGACTCACCACAGAAGTCACCATGTACGTGTAGGGGAGAGCGGGGTCTGTTGGGACATTTTTATATCGGCATGAAATAACTTTCTGTGACAGACTGCTTGAACAGTGATGAAAATATTTTTTTCTCTTAACAGATGAAGATGTCTGTTTTTTACAGCTCAACCCAAATATGAAAAGCACAGTTTTGTAAAATGTACAGGGAGTGCATCTTCGAAAACGCAGCGCCCCCTGGGACAGCTGTGACGCCTCGTTCTGGGGTAAAAAAAAAAAAAACGATAAGATTGAAAAAACTCTAAATTTGAACACCTAATATTTACACTTGTTTACTCTGATAGGCCAGAAAATCAGCTGTCCGACTATATGTTGTTTGTATATAACATAACTAAAACCAGTATGGATGAAGAAAAATAACAGATGAGCCAAATATGTACTTGTATGCTGTAGATTTTAAAACTGTGAACAAACTGTGAGGAATAAGGGCTGTGTATGAGCATGGCGAATAGCAACTATGTTGTTGCAGCACTGTCCCAACCGACCCCGCTCTCCCCTACTTGGCAGAAAGCCATGTTTCCACAGTAGGGTGAAAAATGTTTGGGTTTCATTATTTGGGCTCATTCTGAAGTCAGTCGGGCTTTGGGGCAGCTCAGCCTCGTGGGTGGTTCTTCAGTATCAGGAGGTCCCCAGGATTTAGATCCTTAAATATAAACAGCTGTAATTGTTTCAATCACAGCTGCCTGCTCCGTGTTAGATTCATGCTGTGTTGTCCACAGTGTGATGATGTGAAAATAAATAAAGGAGAGCTCCTGAATTCTACAACTCCAATTCCAAAAATAATTGGGACGCTGTGTAAATCATAAAGACAAAATGTAATGTTTTGTAAAAACCACTTTGACCTTTACTCAGTTTAATACAGTACAAGGACAAGATATTTAATGTTCAAACAGATAAACCTGACAGCAAAGACCCTGAACGAACCCACTGTACCTGCTCAGTAGCAAACAGCAACCTGGTCTCACTCCGACGTCATCGAATACCAGCGCTTGGTCAGTGACTTCAAGCCCCTTTGCCGTCACAGTGAAACACCACTACATACGTCGGCATGATACGTGGCCGGTCGCCATTAACATTTAACAGCGCCTGCAGGTGTCAGGGGGAAACATGGTGGGACAACAATGAAAGATAAGATGGGGGAAGTCAGTTTGATGAATAACAGAACAAAGTCGATGAGCTTCAGTTGGTCTTACTTGAATACGTGAGTTTATTCAACACAAATCTGTCCAGAGAACCTCACCCAGCTTTTTACAGAATGTCCCACATCATCTTCAGGCACATACATAATCACGCCTCCCTGGAGGAGTAATAAGTAACCCTTGGTCCGGTCTGTTGACAGTCTACAAGGTCCTCCTCTTATCTTGACCTCCAGACACCCGGAGCCTCCTCACGTGCTGACAGGGAGAGTTTTAAAAATACCAAAGTCAAATCATGGTGACATTCACGTACCTTCACGTCTGATAACTCTTCCCCCACAGTCAGCCAACAAAATGCTGACACAGCAGACGTCAGGCTTTAACAAACAGAGTTTCAGAGATAAGTGTGGCCACAGAGGTGATCATTGTGTCTCCGTGTCCCCTCCTGTCTGTCTTTTTGTAGGCCTTTGTCTTCTGCTCACTGTGAGCAATGCCAGTGGATGTTGAGGTGTCCTATGACTCTGAGGCCGAGGACAATCTACAAGTAAACACTGTTTTCATGGCTGTTAATGACTGTTGTCCGTCAGACATGGGATGTTCTCCACATGAAACCAACGTCAGAGCTGCTGCTGTGTGTAATTGATCCTGCTGCTGCTGCGTGGCCTCTGAGCGTCAGGGAGCTGTGCAGGCTGCTTATTTTAGAAGTGGCGTTCTTCTTCTTTTACTGGCACATAAACATAAACCACAGAAGAAGAAGAAGTGGGTTCCTTTGAAGGCCCCTCCCCCCCCCACATCTCCTCCAGACCTGATATTGGCTCTGTGTTTGTTTCTGATGACGAGCAGCTCTGCTGAGTGTGCAGAAGGAGCCTGTCTCAGCCTGCACATTTTAATAGCCCGCATTTTTTAGCTGTTTTACCCTGACGGAAACACACACACACACACACACACACACACACACACACACACACACACACAGATAGGGTGGTAATATTGTTGTGACAACCCTTTAAAGGGGAACACACTAATTTAAGATCAGGTAGCATGAGTTGAAATCAGTTCCTCCAGGACTTCCAGGCTTTATTTGGGACCAGGCCAGCCGTCAGGAAATATGAGCAGGGAGACAGCATGTTTCACACTGATTACTTCCTGCAATTGTAATCCCAATAATCATACTTTCACATGTATTTTGTATGTTTATTGGCCAACAAAATGGCCTCCAGTGAACAGTTAGAGAAAAGTGAAATCAAACATTGACTGAAGAAATTACTGCGAGGTATAATGACATCATAACGAGTCATGACTGATAAAATACCACTTTAATCAAATACTGGTCAGATTGTGTGCAGGAGTGAAACAGTGTAAAGAGTATTTGACTGTTGCCTCTCTCAGTTTTCCAGTCAAACCAAATGTATGTAATTATAAGACTGATAAAGATCCCCAGTGTGCAGAAATAATTTCGAAAAATAGCAATGTTCCTGTTTCCCTCGCCAAAATTTAGCATAACTTTGGAGCATTATTTGGCCCCTTTCTGACAAGATGGCAGAGCATGGTTGGTTCTGCCTCATGCCTCAGGTCCTCTAGTTTAATATGACACCTGTGTCTTCACTGTGGCTTTAAAACTGCCAAACTATTGCCTTTTTTTATTGACAGCCAAACAGCTGTTTTCCCATCAACCACAGATCTGTGTACAGTAGCTTACAGCCTCAGCTCCTGATCCTCAGATGGTTTAATAAAGCCGTGCAGTAAAGAATATCTGTGTCAGTGTTGGGCATGAACTAGACCGCAGTCTGACACATCAGTTTCCCCACAAAAAGGTCTCTCTTCCCACAGCGAGTGTTTCACTTCTCCTTCCTGCTCTCATGTGTTGCTCTGTGCTGCAGTGATACTGGAGGGGCAGGTTGTTGTTGTGTCCTTTGGGCCTCTGAATCTGACAGAACTGTCTGGATTTTAAAGATGAATCATTTGTATTTTAATCTCAGGAGAAATATCTGAAATCCTTGTGCCTCTTACAGGAATTATTCACCCCCCAAATGATCTTTTGGATATCCACTACTTACCTAATGTTACGTTGAATTCATGGAGACAACTTTGTTTTTCTCTCACGCCTCCATGGTGGAAGAAGAATCCAAAAACAGAGAAATTTCTTGGTGAATTAAAGTAAATGGGGTCTGCCTTTAACAACAGCAAAGCTATATCAAAACATCCATTTACAAACTCTCACACAACTCCTCCTTTTTAATCCAGTTCTCATTTATCCAGTCGTACACTCACTACTTCCCAAACACGCATTTTTGCTAAACCTAACTATGTAAATGTGAACTGAAACCTGCTGACATCTGTCTTCTTTTATTGAGTGGGAAAGTTTACAGTCAGCATTCACTCCCAGGACAAATGACTCAATTGACGATTGGCTTCGATCAGCAGTGATGAAATGACCACAGGTGGACGAGCTGATTGAAGCCCCTTCACTGTCACAGTGAAATGACTGGTCACCACTTCATACTGTCCGTCTCTGTCCAAGCAGCTCTCGAACATCACTCTAAATTACTCCAAGTTTAAGAGAGACACTGAAGGAGTACATGAGATATAAAAAGGAAGTAACTGCTGTAACATTTTCACTGGCCTTCATGCTGCTTCCTACTGTTTATTTACCTGCTCTCTGGTCCATCCATGAGGTCCAACCACGCCAGAAAATAAAAAAAATCATTACTTTGTACACGGTTCTAGTCTACTGGCAACGGGAAATGACACTATCACTTATTTTTAGTGGAATTTCCCATGTCTAAAAAACCCACACACATGCAAATTTTGTTGGAAAAAGGCTACTGTCTCTGCTCTCTTCATGATTTTACCTCGTTGAACACAGGAGCTGCTGATCTACCACTGCCTGTGTCCTTTGGTGTTTTAAAGGTTTAGTTCGGATTCACCAAAGTCACACAAGGACACAAACTGACTAACTGATGGAGGCAGTAATTATCCAGCAGGGTCCCTTTTTAACGAGGTAAAATTACTGCTTTTGTCAGTGGAGTCTGGCATTGAAAAGAGCACTTTTTGCTCAGTTCGCCATCTGTTAGGAAAGTACTGAGCATACGATACGATAAATGAGACGTGGATTATACTGCACGAGTTGTGTGAGAGTTTGTTATGGATATATTGCATATTTTGATGTAGTTTAGCTGTTGTTAAACACGGCCCCCTATCTCTTCAATTCATCAACAATTTTCTCACTTTATGGATTCTTCGTTCGCTGTGAAGGCATGTGAGAAAAACAATGTTTTCCTCGTGAATTCAACATCACACGAGTGAGTAATTTATATACAAATGATCATTTGGTGAGTGAAGTGTTTCAGCCGATCACAAGAAAACGTATTGTATTGTACGTTATTTTGTAGTGGATACATTGAAATTTCTCAACGGCGCTGTGGTGACGGTGTGGTTTGTTTTAGGCACAAAAAACACTTGATAATGGTTTAGAAAAGATCATTTTCGGCTCAGAAAATATACTGACACTGTGTGAGAAACACCAGTGTTCATGACTGAAATGCTTCCAGGAAACTCTACGATGCACCGAGGTCTCATGCAGCCAACACTTTGGGGAAACTGTGAAGGGTCGCCACAAGTCAAATGGTGTTGAAGCTTGTTGGTCACAAACAGCGATGTGCAGCTTGGCGGGTGTCGCCAAGGTGTCATGCCATCCACCATCCTCCACCTCCAGATGACAGTTCAGCTCATAAACTTCACCACTTAAGAAACGTTGATATGAGACGTATGAAATCTGCAAATGAAACATATCTGTGGTTAGCAGAAATGTTTAATGCCAACAGTTTCTTCTAGCGACTGGGCTGAGTAATTCTTTAACATGTAATTAATCTCACGCAGTATTAAGTCGCTGAAAATGGCTGTTTGACAGTGATACTTCCTAGTTTCCTCTCCCTCCATGCAGTTTGCTTATTTTCCTCCCGGGCAGAGAAGCTTCAGCAGCTCAGAGTTTGGGGAGTCAGACAGAAAAGCCTCTGTGTGTTGTGTCTCTCTCTCATCTTATCAGAACAGTCTGTATTTCAGCCCTGGAGGAGGATTACTGATCATTTCTGATGATTTCTGACTGTGTTTAAACTTTGAGTCTCGTGTCCTTGAGTAAACTCAAAGAACCTCAAGTCTCTGCTCGGGGAAATGATCTGAGTGCCTGCTGAGACACCAGAACTGATTTCTGATGTTATTTTGTCCCGTCTGTGAATTTTCTGTGGAAAAAAACCCCCAAAAAAACAAAGTGCCTCATCAGCAGTTTGGGCGCTCGCTGACTTGCCTTGTTTACAGAAGCCGCTGTCTGTCAGAGGTTTCACAGGGTTTACTCAGAGGCTCTCTGCTGCCTGTCTTTGTGGTTCTTATTGAAAGCATCACTTCTGTTTCCATCTATGCTCGGCAGTTGTTTGTTTCTGGAGGGGAGAGCTCTGCTGATGTGGAGCTGAATGATATCTGACCACAGATGTGCAGGATTCTCTTGTATACCTGAACATATTGAGGCCTTCACTGTGATGCAGTGTGACCTCGGACTGAATTTAAAGCTTCTGTTTAATGTTTCTCACTCCAACACACAATAAGAAGAAACAGCCTCTCAGCCGTCTGAGCCTGCGACCAAACAGTAATTTTATCTCGCAGCCTGCTGTGTAATTAGGTGGAGTGGTTTTGGTGATATTGTTCTGCTGTCAGAGCTCTCAGTTAAAGTCCTACACTCAGATCCTGCCTTCCTTCCCAGGGTCAGGGAGGGGCTGCAAGCTGGGATCGATTCGTCTGGCTGAAAAAAAGTCTCTGAAATTAACTCTCGGAGCTGTCTGTCATTTCACATATTCAGACAAAGAAGCAGCGCCACACACACTAGCTGTGGTCATATTAACTGGAATGCTCAGAGCGCATCGTGGTACGTTTAAATGCTTTATTTAGAAAACTATGTGGCGGCTGTCAAACTTGAGTCTGTCTCAAAGACCACCACTGTGGCTGCAGCTGAGTCACACAGCAATACACTCCAGTGGTGACATATTTTTACTGCAGATAAAAAGTATGAAAAATTAACCCTCATCTATTTTCATAAGAAATTAATTGTGTAAGTAGCAGTGCCAAAAAGGAAGGTGAGTATTTACCTGTATTTTGTTTTAGCTTTCTACAAAACAAACAATTTAAAGACGCCACCGTGGGCTCTGGATATTTGTTTTTTCATAACCTTTCAAATTTGTGATATTTTATAGACCAAACAAATAATCAGGAGATTAATTGATAATAAAAACAAAGCTCAGGGGCCTCATTACAGCGACTTCCTTAATATGAAATCTTATCTCTAGTTTAGAACAACATGTAGGATGTTTTAGTGTTACAGAAACAGAAAGGAAAAAACTCTTATGTAAGGATAGGAATTTAGATATTATACAACTGTTCTAACTTTGGGATTTCCCAAACTAGGTCATTGTGTATTCTGATAGCATTGACCCTGTCCTAAGACGTCCTTGTAAGATCAAACCTGGGTGTTTTTAGCAGCACACCAAGACAACAGGAGCCTTGATGACCTGTGACCTGCTGACAAACGCTGTCTTTCTGAACATGCAGAGTCACCTCCCTAAACACAGCACTGGCAGTTCTGTAAATGTCTCTAGAGAGGAGCTCAGGCCAGGTGCAGGATGAGCAGAGCTTTATTGGAGATTTCCTCAGAAATCCCCCCAAAAAAACCCTGCCCCCCCCCCCCCCCCCCAACCCACCCACACACACACACACACACACACACACACACACACACACACACACACACACACACCTCGTTGACTTCAGGATCAGGAATTCTGTGTGTGGCAATTTCAGTAACTCTGAAACCTTTGTTCACTTCATGCAGGTATTGTTCAAGTGTGTGGAGGTGAGAGGACACACAGGGTTTGAACTCTCAAGGTCTCTTTTTTAAATCATGATAATGATGTTACCGACTTATCGTACGTTATGTCACCAACATGATGCTAGAATAACCAGCAGGGTTGTCCCAACCATTATAAGACTTGGGCGCAGTGATTCTCTCCTCATTCTGCTCTCCCCATCCCACCTACTCATGCAAGTTTAAGAAAAATAGAACAACTCCTCAGAGACGACACAGTGTAGCTCACTGGTAGCCTGCAGCTGCACTTTAGGAGCAGAAGACGCTCAGTCCTGATGGTCGTTAGCTTGTCAGCCGCTGACTACGAGCCAAAAAGTCTGTCGTTTGTAGTTTCACCCTCCAAAAACTTCATCCTCCACTTCGTAAATCCATCAGCAAACCGCTCAGCTCCCAGGACGTCCATCCTCAGGAGCCGACTGCAGCACACCGGCCGTATTGTGGAGGCAACTGCTGCATTCCTGGAGCTTCGCTAAGCTTGTCTGTGGGTCACTGAGGCATCACTTGATCTTATTTTTGTATGTCAAACTTTGTATTTAGTCTCAAACTAAGTATTTTTAGTGTAATTCTAGAAAAGGTTGTATACTTTCATATATACTTTGTTGTATATATTAACAGGTGTCTTTTAAAAAATATGTTTGTTTTTTTCATATTCCAGTGTTTTATTATTCTTAAGAATTAAAAGTCCATTTCTCTCTGAAAGTCAGTGGCATAAAATGGTCTTTAAATGACAATAATATTGTTTATTGTAGGAACAATTTGTGGGACAATATAGCGTCCTGACAGACCTGCTTTTTGTGTTTAACTGTGTCAAATATGAATCAGTTTCAGAAAAGACTGTCCAAAAGTGAGCGTCATAATCTTCATATTTGAATGAGGACAGCGTCTCGCCCTTCTCTGTGACGGCCAACTGTCACCCCGCCTTCAGATGCCTCCCTGTGGAGGTATTCTGAGCACACACAGTGAAACTAACAGGAGATTGTGGGGCTGATACCCAGCAGGATGTCTGGGTCACTGTGTTTACCCTGCAGCCGCTGTGACTCAGACCTGACTCCAGTTAAACGAAACAGACATGACCTTTTCACTAACATCTTAAAAATCAGTGACAGTGCACTGTGTTGATTCTGAATATGAATAATGTGGCTGTATGTTTCCATGGAAACAGGAAGTTTAGCTGCTGATATTTACCTTTTTATTCATATTCTTATAGCGACATTATTTTAAAGATTAAATGCAGGTATGTCAGTAATGTGTTGCAGGATTTCCCACAGGAAACTGGTACAGGAAATAAAGCGTGTACGCCTTCTCCATCCTCCCTCGAGACAGACTCTTTTTTTTTTTTTATAAATGTAGGAATTCTTTGTGTGATGGCGGCGAATCAGGGTGCACCACAAGCATCTCAAATATTCACTGGAGCTTTTCATCAGGCTCAGCTGAGAGCAGAAAATAAGGCCGAGCCTCAGACTGCCACTGGAGATGTGCGAGGTTAGAGGCCGTGTTTTCTTTCCACACACACACAAACACACCACAGCCTCTGGGACACAGGCAGCTCTTTGACCGCCACTGCAGCACAGGAAGTGACTGTTTCTCTCTTTGGGTCAACAGTGGGAAGGAGAGGGAGCGTTTCGGCCCTCCATCCCGTCCCTCTGCGTGCTACCACATCATATCACACACTGCATTCCTAATGAGGGTTACTGAGTTCAGTGTGACGGCCGCTGTCGCTCTGCAGCACAGGATCCTCTGCAGCAGATAAAGAATCTGGGCTCAGTGTGAAACTGATCGTATCTGTTTTAGTCTGTTTCAGATCTGAAAGGAGCCTGTTACATGATGTTATCTGCAAACCACAGATCTGTTACATGTGTGATTCATTCAGATTATATTAACGTTTCCAGAGTGACGCAGTTACTTTACACCTGCTGAACTGCAGACCAACAAACAACATCAGGTGTTTTTTTTAGCAAGCCTTAGTGGGTTTTTTCCCAGTGTGTGTACGATTAAACCTGGGTGTTTTTGGCGATACACAACGACGTTTCCCAGTGGCATTTGTTGCTCTGAACTTTGGGGTTTTCACTGACACTTTGTGGCGTTTCAAAGCAGCATTTGAGCCACAAAACCCTGATGGTTTTTCATCGAAATATCACAGTATTTCCCAGCTGTTTGTAGCATCAAATCTGGGTGTATTTTACTGAATCTGTGGGTTTTTAACGACACATCTTTGTGTTGCTCAGCAGCGTTTGAGCTGCAGAACCTGGGTGTTTTTTACCAACACGTGGCAACATGTCCCAGCAGCATTTATAGCATTAAACCTGGGAGTTTTAAGCGGCATAGCACCTTTCCAGGTGGTATTTGGGCCACAGAACCTGGGTGTTTTAATTGATATCAGGGTGTTTCCCAGCGGCACCTGTAGCACTCAACCTGGGTAAGGTGAGTGTTTTTAATGGCACATTGCAGGGTTTCTCAGCAGCGTTTATGGCATCAAACTTGGGTGGTTTTGGCGACACGTTACAACTTTTCCCAGCAGCGTTTGTGGCACTGCACCTGGGTGTGCTTCACTAAACTTGGGATTTAGAAGCAACTCATCGTGGCGTTTCCCAGTGGCATCTGAGCTACAGGATGTTTTGAGCCAAACCTGATCATTTCCAATTTATAACCAAGTGTTTTTGTGCCTGAACATAAACACACCTTCACCACAGCGTTTTTGAAAGATGTAAAGTTTCAACGTATCTGCTACAAAATTCGACATTTAGAAAATGTGGCTAAGAATTATAATTGTGGGTTTAAAACAAAAAGGCAGAGAGTTGAATAACAAACGACGAGATGATTCCCCAGCAGCTCTGAAACAACTGGGACTGAGTTTGTAGACATCTGACGGATTACACATCTGCGTCCCGTCCATCTCACCCTCAGTTTCCTGCACAGAACACGCAGCAGAGAGGATGATGTGTCTGACGCTTCTCTGTACACTGTAACACTGCATATGGGAAATATTTGGATATGCACAGAGGGCTGTTGCTTCCAGATGTCAGATATAATTTGCTCGGGGAACATTTAGTTTATTTTGAAGGCTTTCATGAAAAAGGCCGCATTAGTTTTGTTTCCAGAGCCAAGCTCTCCCCGTCTGGCACATTTGCATGATATGGTGCAACAGCTATCCCTCTAAAAATAACCCAACAGCTCATTTCCTCTTCATATAATCTCCAAATATTTACAGAGGCCTGTTTAAATGTGATGTTGAAACCCAGCATGTCTCCAGGCAGAAAATGTGGGAATGCATCTACATACAGTCTGTCTCTGCTCTGAGTCTGCTGCTGGCTCGGGTTAGGAAAAAATATATTCTTTATCCCGTAATTGTGCCTTTGAAGGCAGCAGTCTGACAGAATACAGCCCATAATTCATATGCTGCGTTTTAGGGGGGCGATGCTTCACTAGTTGGAGATATAAGAGGAAGAGTATTTCACATCTTACACAGCTCTTCTCAAACTGTTCCCCACAGTCAGATTTACATTATGCCTGAATCAATAGGTAAGGTGTTTTTAGAAGCACATCACGTTGTTTCCCAGCGGCTTTTGTGACATTAACCCTGGGTGTCTCAGACTCGGTTATCTCCTTCACCTCAGTGTACAACTGCAAGGCGGCAATTCTAGTTATTTTCTTTGAGCACTTTAAAGACATCTCCTCCACATATTATTGTACAGAATTTATATCTTTAAATGAGAACTAGACTATACTCTCTGGTTTTTATTCTTTTTTTTCATCCTGCTTTGCAATCGTGATGCAACATGTGAATTAACTCAGTGAGCTGTAATCCGCTCTGCAGAGGAAGAGAGCAGCATGAGGGAGACTCTGCTGCAGAAGGCTGAGCTCTCTGACAGCCCGGTGTCTGCTTCAGTTTGCTCATTCTCTGCTACACTTGTCACTGTGTGGAAGTATACTGATGACAGAAAGATATGAAACTGTGAGTGCTACTGAGTGCACATATTAGTATGAGCAGAGTCATATTTGTAATGCTGATCATTCCTCCAGCTGTTTTGTTGACTTCAGATGGTCTCAAATGTTACCCAACACCCTGAGCACGCTAAATCATCTGTCATGCTCATGACTCTGTCCTCCCATGCACAGGAATCTCTTGCAATCTTAAATGATGAATTGCAGACTGAGTGCATCAATATACTTCCATATCACTCTTGTCTCTTCTGATCTGACGGCTAACAGAGCAAACAGATCGCTGGAACAATCAGCTTTGTGGTCACATACTGTGTCTGTAAGACGGGACTGGATTGTTTGACAAGATGCATTATTCAGAAAAGAGGAAGCACCTCCTGTAAGAGGTCAAATTCTCAGTTTGATTTGTCTTGAACGACTCTTTGGCCTCATCTGGGCAGCCTGTCCGAGCTGACTGAATGTCTTGAGGAACGTCATGGAAAAGTTGCGAGTCAAAAGAGGAATGTCACAGCTCTGAAGGATCTGAACACATTCCATATCTCCTCCTCTGCCACAGCTGTGTTTATCACCAGCGGTGTTTAATCTCACAGTCGAGCAGCGAATCAAAATGCCCCGACAGCGCAGCCAAGAGAAAGAAATGGAGCGACTTGGCAGCTCAGTAAGAGAAAGGAATGGTGGGTAAAGAGCTCATGCACTTGCTCCAAACATCTGTTGTAAGGCATGTTGATGGTTATCGAATGTGAGCTGCTGCCGTGCTGAGTGCTGGTGTTCTTCTCTGTCAGGATGCCAGTTTATCTTAAGTGAGGTGTTGTGAGCCTGAAGCTATCAGGATCCAGATAAAGAGTCAGTACCTGGCTGTAGCTGAGCTGGTTCACTCAGGCTGCTTTTATACCATCAGCATATCGGGATCTTGTAACCAGGGCATTATTCTGCAGAGTCAGATAGCCCCATGTGGATAAGAGGTTGTTGGGTTTGAGGCTTCAGTGGAAGTACGTTAACTCTTTGCTTTTGGTTACTGGGCCTATTAATGCAAATACGTTGTATAAAAACAAATTAATTCAGGTCAGAATTGTGTTTGTCCTGATGTCATATTAACCTTTGTCGCCGTAAAGCTGCGACAGACAGTTTTATTTTTGCTTCATTGGGCAAAAATCCCATAATAAGCTTTGAGCATGTTGTAATGTGCAACTCATCCTCACTGTGACCTCGTCACATGTCAACGTTTGGTCATGGACTTTGCACGTCCACATATGACGTCCAAGGTACCCTGGGTGTGTTGGTTGTTGACGTTCTGGGACGCCGTGTCAACTTCAGCCTGTTACATGCATTGTCTGTTTTCAAAATACACTTCTGTTGTCACAGGAAATGTACAGTTTGCATACAATCTCTTCAAAATAAAAGCACTACAACAGTACAACACCACCAACTGAACCTTCAACACACACACGTGGTTGGGTTTAGGTAAAAAGAACAGGGTTTGGCTTTACAATCTTACAGGAAGTGAACAGCAGCTTCCCGGGTGAAAGTCAGTGGTTGTTGTCGCTCTGCTGCTCCGTCTCCACAGACAGAGTGTCCAGAGTGCGCTCTGCCACTCTGAGAGTGCCGTGCTCTGGATAACCCAACGCTACATTCAGACAGCGCTCCGAATTTATGAACGGTCCAATTTGTGTCAGAGTGCGCTCCCACACTCAGAATGAGTGTTTCCAAACGCACCACTCACATCATCTTTCTCCATTGTCCAAAACAAGCCAACAGAACTTGCTAGCTAGCACCAGCTAATGTCTTGGACAACTGTTTTGCCTTCATTCAAGCTCCGCCCACAAAAACAACATCACAGTTAAAGGGTATTTGTAGTTTTTTATGGTTTTCATTGTGACCTTATTGTGACGTTTTAGTTCATGTCCAGAATACTTGAAGCATCATTAGTTTTCACCTTGCAAATGTCGGTCCAATGTTCCCTCTCCTTGTTGCTCTGTTTTGGTCTCCACCTTCTCCTGAGGGACATATTTGGCTCTTTAGCTGCTGAATGCTTCGTTGTGTTCACCAGCTAGTCACTGACTTTGTCTGATTAGCGGCTCGCTGCTGCAGGAAACAACAGTGAATCTGAAACAAAACAGAAATAGGTGTGAGCTGAAAGACTCTACAACACTCTGTAGATCTGTGCAGCTTTAAAGATGCAGAAAGCAGTGCAGGAGAACACCAGGCAGCTCCTTCCCAAACTAAGGTGGAACAAATACGCAGGCATGTATAATCTACAGTGAGCAGAGTGTGTGTAGACAGCAGACCTGGGAGCAGCTCGTCAGGACTTGTTGTACAGTAAGCCGATGTCAAAGCAGCTGCACTTGCACTTCTTCTATCCTCCCCAAACCCTCCCATAAAAAACACTTCTCACCGTCTGAATGCCCAAGCAGGAGCAGAAGCAGGAACAACAGCAGTGTCATTTAAGGACACGTTCCCAGGATTGGTACCATGACTCAGCCAAATGCCACTCATCATGTCAGCCTCCACCGGCTGAGGTTTGGGAGTGGTGCACCAGACTCTTATAAAATAGGAGGTAATTAGATCAGTCTCAGTTTTTCCACCTTTTAAAAATGAACCAAAAATGCATTATTAGGAGGGGATGAAAAAAACCCAGGAAGAATTTACAGCGCGTCTGTGACTCCAGGCAGTTTGTTACACAACCCTGACCGCTGGGTTCATGATTGAACTGAACGCTTCCTGTTCATTTGGAGAAGTCTCCGTGACCTCGTTGAGAATCTGGGTTTAATCACAGCCTGTGTTCTTCTGTGTCTGAGGTCAAGTGGCAGCACCATCTGATGGTTCTGATCCCCGACTGTCATGAGTGCATGTTGGACCGGAGGAGAGGGAGCCACTCCTACACAGACAAACAGTGATTTCATTAGTTTGTGACCCAGTTTCTCCTCAGTCCTTACAGTCTTTACTCCTACCTCACATCATAATTCTGTTTTCACTGTGTTTCTATTAGAAGTGTTCAGAAATGGAAATGTAATCACAGTTATCGGAAAAATAATTGTTGATTGATTAATTAATTTTTCTGAAAGGTTTATGATTTGACAAACACATGACTGACCTGTCAGCATGAGACTAACCAGCGTTTTCACTGCTGTAGCAACTTGTCAATGGACAGCACCACCTGTCATTCGCAGCGGCCGTGCCCCGAGTTATACATATCTATAAGCTTCAATTAAATGTAAACAGGTGTGTTCTATAAAACTTTACCCTCGTACATCTGTCGTGAATGTTGAAATTAGTTATAGAGACACAAACTATTTTTTGTACCAGGCTGTAAACATGTTTATTTCTGCAGTTGAGCATTTTAATATGGGGCGTCTGTTGGGACTGACTCACTCTCGGAGACACCCTCAAGTGGACATTAGAGGAACTGCAGTTTTTTTCCATGGTGTCTTAATTATTCAGCCCTGGAGGTTGACCCTTGGCTGCAACTAACAATTAGTTTAATTCTAGTTATTTAATTGTATGGTCTATAACAGTGTTTCCCACCTGGTGGGTCGTGTTCCAAAAGCGGGGCGCAGGTCCACTCTGAATGGACCGTAAGTGACTCACGAACATGTTTGTAAAAAAAACAGTCTTTATTTGGAGGTGCTGTGTCTTGCTGCAGAGTGAGTGACTAATGGACAGCTACTTGTCAGAGACTGCAGACTAACTCAACAACACGGACAAACCAAGTACGATTCTCTCCATATAATAAACTTGAAAAAGGAAAAATCTAGACTCTGTTGCTGGACCGGTTTGGAACCACTGGTCTAACTAAAAGATGTCAGAAAATGGTGAAAGATTCTCATCATCCATCCATTTTCAGCCGCTTATCAAGGTTATCCAGACGTCCCTCTCCCCAGGAACACTTTCCAACTCCTCCTGGGGGATCTGGAGGTGTTCCCAGGCCAAATGAGATCCCTCTGGTGTGTTCTGGGTCTGTCCGAGGCCTCCTACTGGTTTTGATGTGCCTGGAAAACGTCCTGAATCAAATTCCTGAACCTCCTCAACTGGCACCTTTTGATGGGAGCAGCAGTGGCTCTACTCCGAGTTCCCTCCTATCTCTAAGGCTGATCTCAGCTTCCCATCGGAGGAAACTCATTTTGGCTGCTTGTATCTGTGACCTCATTCTTTATGTCAAAAGTTCATGACCGTAGGTGAGGGTTGGGACGTAGATGGACCAGTAAATTGAGAGCTTTGACTTCTGGCACGGCTCCTTCTCCACCACCCCAAGATACTTGAACTCAGATAAGAATTCCCTTCACAAGTTCACAAAGCCATCGTTGACAGTCCAAAACCTGAAGGTGTTTGGTTTCTTGTCACATCACACAAAGAAAAGCAGCAAATCCTCCCAGTGAAGAAGCTGGAACCAGAGAATTAATTAATTTGTCATGCATTAATTGAATTAATGATTCCTGATGTCCACATTGAGAATTGTTCCCAAAACACTTTGTGGTTTTCACAGGGCTTTGGTGGTCTCTGGGCTCCATAACGAAGCCACATGTTACTTTTTACAGCAGCTCAGATCCAGTTGGGACTTCTGTTAGAACAGTTTGCCTCTGCAGGATCATCACCAGCCGTCCTCTGAGGGTCTAATGACCAGCAGCTGCCCTCGTATGTCCAACACATCACAGTACTGATGTTTTCTTCCTGCTATTGTTCCGCACATTTCTTCTAATACAGACCATGAATTGTTGATTAGATCCGCCTGCAGCCTGTCCTTGATAAAGTGCGCCCATCTCCTGTCTGTCCACTCCTTACCCAGCTGAGATAGCAGCCTAATGAATGCTGTCTTTGTGGAAGGTCTTGGAACAACTAGTGTGAAACAAGCTTGTCAAGTAACGCTTCCCTGATTACAGCTGCTGTCCTCCCTCCATCAGGGATCGCTCTGGTCTGCACAGGGAGAGCGCTCACACAGAAGACCGAGACCAATCAGAGCTTCAACAAGACCTGATGGGACGCAGCTTTCCCCCAAAGAGTTGCCTTCTGTTGGTGTTATCCCAGCGCAGATAACAAGTTAATGCGTGTGGCACAAAGGGGCAGTTTGCTCTGTGTGGACGTGGATTAGCTCGGCGCTGTGAAGCTCCAGCTGCTCCAGCTGTTCACTGCTGCCCTGGAAGGTTAGATGGTTCTCTGAGGAAGAAGAAACTGAGCTTGACTCTGTGTGTGTGTGTGTGTGTGTGTGTGTGTGTGTGTGTGTGTGTGTGTGTGTGTTTGTGTTCAGACAGAGAACACTGATGTTGTTTCAGATCACAGATATCTGGACACTGGCAGCACTTTTCTTCACAGCACTTGTTGCCTCTCGTCAAATTTTGTCATACTTTATGTGGCCAAAAGTATCCGGACGCCCGTGTGTACCTCAGGTCTGGGCCTGTTTTTCATGTTTTGGTTCAGCTTCTCAGCTCCAGCTGAAATAAATCTTAATGCTGCAGCACATAATTGGATTTTTTCAAACAACTCTTTGCTACTGGCGGCTCTTTTTCAACATGACAGCACAGCTGAGCACACAGACAGTTCCATAAAGAAATGGTTTAATGTGGAGGACTGTTCTGTGCATAATCCTCACCTCAACTCCGTCAAACATCTTCAGGATTTATGAAGCAAATTTCTGCAGCCAGACTCCAAAATCTGGTGGAAAAACTAAAACCAGAAGAGTGGATCTGTTATAACATCATACAGATTAATTAGTTATGTTGATTCCAACCTTTAAAACCCTTAAAAAGCAACTTGCACATTAATGTTTTTGCAAAATTCATACTGAATCTTTGCTGAAAAATGGCCATATGAAAAATTAATGCAGGATTTTATATGTTTAAAAAGACATTAGGGCGGAATTTCAAAGGAAATTAAACCATTCTAAGCAATGCTTCTAAAATGGCTCTTTTTTAGCATCAGACATCAGACGTGTCATATTACGTAACGGTGGGAGTCGTACTTGACTCTGCCTCAGCACATTGCGCAGTAGTAGGCATTAGTGGTTGTGAGCTGTCATGAGCTGGTACTTATCAGTAGATTGGCTTTGTATTTTATCATCTTCATCATGTTGAAGGATTCTGTTTGTGCAGGTTGCACAAATTCTGTTTTGTCAGGACACTGAGTGTATGGTTTCCCCAACAGGGGAAAAATAAAGCGGAGCTAATTTTGTAACTGGGTGAGGTTTGTGCAGGTGAAGAGACAGGACGTCAGCAGGGATACTCAGCTTGCCTTTGCAGGGGGCCACTTTTGCAAAATGACAGGAGGCCAGGGGCCAGTCTAAACAAGCTCTATGTTGATGCTGTTTTCGCACTCCAGACTTGAATCATTATTTTGTGAATTAGAAAATGGTCGGTGGGCCACCCGGTGTCCTGTTGTGGGCCAAATCTGTGCTGCCCGCCAGGCTGTAATTTAAATAAAGTTTGCACTCTGCCTTTTTGGTTTTTGTGCATGCAGCTGCTCTCAGCTGGCTCTGGATTGGCCACTGGTGTGATCCCGTGGTGTATTTATAATTCTCTTTATGGGAAGTTGCACAAAGTGTGAATATGAAGGTATTTGATCATAAAAATAATGGACAAAGTCACCCACTGGTTTGTGAAGTCCCCTTTAGAAGCCTCAGTTTTGGCAGTTTGGATTTTTGGAGCCAGAAGTGACCATATTTGGAAAAGAGGGTGGAGCTGTGGAGGAGCGAGAGGTGGACCTGACTCAGAGAGCCTTTCCTGAACCACACCCTACACCTACTCAGGGTGTAGAGGGCACAAGGTGTGAGAAGGAACATAGGGCAATAAAAGATCAGTTATATAACTTGGAGTGAGGCCTCTCTGTAAGTAATCTCAGTTAAATCTTAAAATCAATATTAAAAGCAGCAGGTCACCAGAGGAGGGACGCCAGGATTGGTGTGATGTGGTCATCACACTCTAGTCTGAGTCAAGATTCTGGCAGCAGTTTTGGATGAGCTGGAGGCATGAGAAGGAATTTTGACTGATGCCAGAAAGCAAGGAATCACAATAATCTAGTCAACTGGTTATGAATGCATGAATAACAGTTCCCAGATGTTTGTTGGAAAGGAATGATCTGATCCTGGAAATATATTTTTGAGATTAAGCTGCAGGGAGTTTTGTGACATCCATTTGTGAATGTCATGAAGGCACTTTAGCATGTTAATAAACATGTTTATTTCTGCTGTAAAGTTAGACATTTTAACATAGGGGTCTAAGAGGATTGACTCTCTCTCAGAACCAGCTTCAAGTGGACATTAGAGGAACTGCAGTTTTTTGCACTTGTGCGTTGGCTTCATTTTTCAGCCCCTGTTGTTCCCACTTGTATCCCTCTATGTTTTTAAGTGTACCTGGATGGTATCATGTTATAACTGTCCCAGTGAATGACTATGCTGACCTGCTCTGTTCTTCTCTCCCAGGTCACGGAGAATGTCACTGTGGGGAGTGTAAATGCCATGCTGGTTACATCGGAGACAACTGTAACTGCTCTACAGAGACGTCGTCCTGCATCTCAGACGACGGGCAGATGTGCAGCGGGCGAGGAAACTGCATGTGCGGCCGCTGTCAGTGCACCGAGCCAGGAGCCTTTGGAGACACCTGTGAGAAGTGCCCCACCTGCCCTGACGCCTGCGGCACCAAAAGGTAACGTCACATCAAACTGCAACGAGCACTTCACACCACTGATGGAGACAAAAAGACTAAACTATGAGGCATCAACACGTGTGTTTTAATGATGCTTTAAACGTCTGCAGTGATGAGACGCAGTCAGCCGAGCAGGGAAAAGGTCAAACCCTCAAACAGATCAGGTCCAAAACCAGAGTCAGACCGTCACATAACTCACCCTCTGATGGACTTATCTCAGCTTTGATGATGAAGTCATTACAGGCTTGTCCAGATAACTCTCATACCATTTGTGACCTTAAAAAATTAAACTGTTGCCCCACCGTTTGAACTTGCATCTCTCAGTGTGGTCGCTCAGGGTCTTTGAGGTCAGAGTTAAATGCCTATCAGACGTCTAGTAAAGAAGACAGTCTCCTGTGAGGACAGAAAATCTGCTGTGTCCTATCAGCAGCCCTCCTTACGTACACATGGCTCCAGTTTGCCAAGGCAGTGGCGATCTTTATGGACCGACCTTTAACCCCCAACCTGAGTTTAGAGGCAGGTCATCGCTGCTGTGTCAGCTGTGTGTGCTGCACTTGTACGGCCAGCTAGTAGGTGTTTGAGACAAAAGAAGCTGAGCAGGAGACAAACTTTGTATACTAACAGCAAGAGGCATTTACAGGTGTACACGCATCCTTAATTTACAGTTTGTTACCTGCACTGTGAGGTTTATGTTTTACTGTAGTGTGTTTAGAGAGCAGGATATCAAAAAGACACATTTATAACTTTCAGGAGTCACTGCAGGACTGTTGTATCAGACTGTAAGGTGTTCCTAATAAACCGGAAACTGAGTGTGTAATATCCAAGGAAAGAGGAGTGTCTGTACGTGCTGAAGTTGGACAGCATCTCATTATCTATAGCACAAACAAAATAAAGACATTCAGGTCCAAGCAGCAGGATCACAGACTGAAGCACAGTCAAACATCAGGAGTCAGAATCAGTGGCTGCAGTTTATTATTCATGCTGCACAGGCCTGTCACGATAACTGTGATATAAACTTACTGTACATGATATATGAACATGACCGTGATCCTTTTCCTAAACTCAGTGTTGCCCGTTGTGTTGACATGCATGATTATTTTTCTACATGAGAATGTCACCAACATTTTGGCCGAGATGATGACAGATAGAACAGCAGGGTTTTCCCCGCTGGTGCAGTGATTCTCCCTTTTTCCCCTCCACCCCTGTCTACTGTCATGAGTCTGAAGAAAATTAAAACAACACAGCATGGCTGGAGCCTATCCCAGCTGGCACTGAGTGAGAGGCAGGGTTCACCCTGGACAGGTCGCCCGACTATCACAGGGCTGACACATAGAGACAGACAACCATTCACACTCACATTCACACCTACGGACAATTTAGAGTCACCAATTAACCTGCATGTCTTTGGACTGTGGGAGGAAGCTGGAGCACCTGGAGGAAACCCACGCTGACACAGGGAGAACATGTCAGAGCACCTGGAGGAAACCCACACTGACACAGGGAGAACATGTCAGAGCACCTGGAGGAAACCCACACTGACACAGGGAGAACCTGTCAGAGCACCTGGAGGAAACTAGCAGCTAACTGGTACCATGGTGGACAACTTTACAGCTCTGTACATTTGGTCCGTCCAAAAAGTCAAGCTGTCTCTTACACATTTAATGCTATTGGACTTCCGGGTCAAAGCCCGGGACGGAAACTGTGGAGCATGCTCAGAGCGCCTCGGCCAGTTTGGGTCTGATTGACTGTATACATGCAGGAGTCACATGATCTGGGTGTGTTAGTCCCACCTCAACTCACCTGTCGCCTGCAGCTGCACTTTTGGAGCCAAAGAGACACAGTCCTGATAGTCATTTGTTTTTTAACCTCTGGCAATGAGCCAAAAAATCTGGTGTTTGTGGTGTTACCCTCCAAAAATTTCACTTCACTTCCTCCACTGCGTAAATCTACTAACAAACCACCCGACTCTCCGGCCGTCCATCGTCAGGAGACGACTGCAGCACAGCAGCCGAATTATGGAGGCAATCGCTGCGTTCCTGAAGCTTCACTGAGCTTGTCTATTGGTCCCAAGAGAGGCATCACCTGATTTTGTTTTTGTGGCCAAATTTTGCTTTAATTCTCAAACTGAGTAATGTTGTGTTTATCCCATGAAAAGCACTGTGCTTTTATATTTAGTTTTCTTTTTCCAAATATGTTAAATATTTTTTCAATTTTCTAATTCCAATGTCTGAACATTCGTAAAAATTAAAATGTCATTGCTCTTTGAATTTGTGAACTAGCATTACCATCACATCAGAGGCATAAAATGGTCTCAAAATGACAATCACATAATTTATTGCAGTTATGTCTGGGACAGTATATCATCCAACAAAAGTAGTTATGGTATCAGGCCTCGTGGTGCTCTGTTCACCTGCTTTCCACCTGCTGACACTTCACAGCAGAGAACCTGAGAGTGTTTTAATAAAGAACAGGCGACATGTTGTCAGCTGAGCCAGTAAAACTAACAAACAGCATTAAAATTAGTTTAAAGGCTGTGCAGCCCTGGTGCAGCTTTGTGCTCTCTGAGTTCTTTCTAGCTCATAAATAAAGATCAAAGAAGCATTTTTGAAATATTTGAGTAGAAGTGTGTCCTCGTCTTTTCCATTGGACTTCCTCTCCTCTGGTTCAGGGAGTGTATCGAGTGCCGGCTTTTCGACTCAGGACGTCTCGCAGACAACCAGACGTGCCAGCGCCTGTGCAAGGATGAAATCATCACTGTGGAGACCCTCAGTGAGTAAACACACACACACACACACACACACACACACACACAGCTGGATGGCAGAGACAAGTATTTACATCTGTGGCGTCTTCACATCCCGTTCTTCTTCCTCTGTCACGTTTTATTAGACTCTTCATGTTGTTGTTGTGGAGCTGAGCCAGAGTCCAGTAAATCTCTGCTTTAATGTGACATGTTAACAAGTCTGATGGGATACAGTAAATATTAACTCTCACACCAGGCTCAAGCACACACACTTCAATATTTACACACGCATACTGGAGTAATAACAAGATGGAGTGAAGAATGTGTCGTATCGTGACATGTTATTGTGATCACATTCATTTTCTGTTTGATTTTAGTAATTACTTTAGTCCTGGTGTGTAGGAGACTGTGTCACTACACACTGTGTAGACACACCACAGATTTATGATGCAATATCTTGAATTAAAGGACAGTTATTTAGCCTGGGCTCAGTTGTTAGTGGGAGGAACACCATCTGTAGAATGTGCCTGTAGAGGCAGGTTCACACACACACACTCTGTTGTTACAGTATTGACATGATAATGACGCTGCTGTCCAAATCTCCATTAAGGGCTCTGACACATCAGGCCGATGGTCAATGTCAGGCCGTCAGTGAGTCTGTCACCCGAGTTCTTTCAGTGCGTCCTTCACTTTTGGCCCTCGCTGGCTGATTTTTGGCTGATTTAGTCTGTTGACTCGGTGGCGGTGCTGGTGGAGCTGGTGGAGCCCGCCGGTGAGTGAAATCACTCTAATTGTCAGCTCAGCTCAGTGCACGAGAAGAGACACAGAAGAAAGCAAACACATGACTCAAGTCAAGAGGGAGTGAGATCCAAACAGACTTTTTATATTCAGTAAGATTTATTTTTTAGCCGTTGAGCTCTTCAGCAAAAACAGTGTAACTGTTTCTGTTATTGTTCACTAACAAACGGAAAATATCATTTTTTCTTTCAACAGGTTGTGTTGTTAATGTGCTAACTAACTAGCGACTTGAATCCGTCCTGTCCGTCTCTCAGTTTTCCTTTTTGAATGATGACTTCAGACACCTGTCGCCTGCTGGTATAAAGAGTTTCCTCCTCTTGCACAGGTGCACAGTGCACATGATAGTTGCAGCAGCATCACAGTGCGTCTGTGATAACAGTGTGTTGTGACACATTTTACCTTATCGAAGAATTGCAGCTGCTGTGATTTGAATATTTCACTTTGCCGTATATTTCAATACTATTTCAGTTAATTGTGCAGATCTGTTAAAGCTATAGTGCGTAACTTCTGTCGCCTCCCAGCGGATAATGCGTTATTACAACTAATAAGCCAGCGGCACTTCCATGTACACAGAGTAACACTCGCCAGTCGCCACACACCGTGTACACAATGCTACACAACGTGGCGAACACCAGGCTGCTAACATTACATTACGTTCATAGCACCATTTCCAAGAAAATAATAAAGTACTAGGTCCAGTACATGTAACAGCAACACATACTACTCATAATATAATTATAAACCAAGTCACTTACTTATCCAACAGCAGCAAGGCAACATCCGTGTCTGCCCTCAGCCCAGTTTCTTCCTTCAGGGCTCTCCACCGAGGAAAAGCGACGCCAATACAAATCCTTGTTTGCCTTCTCCGTCGGTCACTTTCCTTCTTTGCTAACAGACCTTCAGCCCAACGTCCAGGCTTTTTCTTTGTGGTAGGATCCACTTCTGAAACGTGTCTCGGCCGCTTCTCCACCATGTTGCTTTCTCTTTCTACCTGAGCTCTACCTCTTGCTGTGACACTTTCCGCTCTTCCTCCTCCTGCCCTTCATTTCCTGTGCGCCAACGCAGGAATGTCGCCGGTCGACACGCAAACTAAAAATGATATATATTGAAAAATACCGCGAGATGTTAGAGGAGCCGATCGGCTTAATCAGCATTGTGTCATCTCCTCTAGTAGTGGCTTGGGTGAAACGGACATTTACAGACCTGTAGAAGTTACGCACTATAGTTTTAAATGTCCCACTATATTTGCTGCAGTGACATCACAGCTCTGACTGCGTCACTCAGCAGAAAACGCTTGCTTCTTCAATTTTCCAATAGCAGCAAACAGCAGCGCACCAGGTGCAGGCTCACCTAGTTTATAAAGGAAATGGGAGATGACACTCTGATTGGTTGAATTCAAGTTGCGCCCAAAACACACCTATGATTTATTAAAGTGTAAATACGCCCACATTATGCACCGTTTAACCATCAAAGTAGCGTCTGACACTCCCTAAATGTACTTGAGACTATGAGCCATTGATCGTTGTTGTTAATGCTCAGCTCTCTGTGGTCGGTCGGTCGGGGCTTCACTGCTTCACATCTTTTCCTGTTTAACACCTCACACACATTCTCTAATTCAATAATGAAATCACACCCAGTGAGCAGCGGTCAGCCCTGATGTTATTATATAGCAGGTGTCACTCTGGGCAGCTCACAGCTCAAAACACACACTCCACTCAGCAGGAAACAACACACACCCTCAACTACATTTCACCCTCTCATCTGGTTTAAAGAGTTCAGTCCATTCAGGTCTAAAATCTGAGCTGAGAGACAATCCACCCACTAAACAAACCCTGCTCCAAAGCATCGTCTCCTTCAGGTGTTGCTTTAAAAAGCAGCAGCAGCGTCAGGTGGAGCTCAGTCCCACTCTGAGTGTTTGTAGGTACCGTATAAAGCTTTATGTTGCTGGCAGCCTGGAGGGAAACATTCAGGAGATGTTTAGGAATGCATTAATAAGCTCACAGTGATTTATGGCCTTCACGGCACTGTGATGCTGCGCGGCGTCTCACAGAGGAGAAAGAAGAGTCTGTTGGTTGTGTGTTTAGTTCCAGAGACTATTATAAGAGCGCTCCATTTTGGCCCAGTGTGGCCCTGGCCCAGATCTGACGTGTTTCATAGCATTCCCAACGAGTTCAGCCATCTGACTGGCCTTAATGGACTCCACATGTACATTCCAGATACTTTGTGCATGAAATAGGAGGAGGAGGAGCTGATGGAGAGGAGGAGGAGGGGGGGGGGGGGGTGCAGGGAGGGGTGGACCAGGGGCAGCGTGACCTCACCCTCCCCTGTGAGCTTCTGAGTCTTTTTGGGTGATGAAGATTGACTGAAAACAAGGGCACGCAGGATATCTGCGTCTCAGCTATGATTTCACAGCAAGGAAATTTAGGCTATGTGACAACCGCTCACAAGTGTGTTCTGTTTTTCCCTCAGCAGCTGATTCCTCCTCAGCTTCTCCTCATTTTTTCTTCATTTCTCACAGAATCTGAAGCCAAAGCTCGACAGATAATATCAACGATAATCTGATAAAGTGTCCCCCAGAGCAGCAGGAGAACACGAGGTCCTGCAGAGAGAAGGAATGAATAAAACTCAGAGATGTAGATGGATACTTGTCCCGTCAGAAATTATTTTCCCTAAGGGACTGTTCCTTATTTGTCAGAGAGGAGGAGGTGCTGCAGAACAGGGGATATATATTTTTATTTTGGCTCAGAGGGGAGACATGCAACTTTAAATAGTTGTTTTTTTTTGTATTTATTTTTAATACTCTGACACCAAAACCTGCTGGTGGGTACAAAAGGCATGATTTCTAAAAAGCTAAATATTAATAACAAACTTTATTTATATAGCGCCCTTCAAAAACAAGTTTACAAACTGCTTTACACACAAAAACAAAATTCAAAGTGCAACTACAAGATCAGAGTGCGTTCAATGGAGCTAAAGATGTAAACAAATTAAAGAAACAAGTAATAAATGTTTAAGAGAGTCAGAGTTAAAAGAGTAAATGCCAAAATTAAAACATTCGTCAGAGCCAGAAACTCTAAAAACAGAAATTATTGTTGAATTCCCAAATTTCAGACAGTCCTTGAACACATCATGTGTGACAGATGCTTCCTCCAGGATTCATCACCAGAACTGAGCTTCAAATCAGTGCACAGACATTTTTGGTGGGCAGGTGCTCGAGCAAATGAAGGAGGCACCTCTCTCATAATTATTAACTCAAAAAATAAAGTTATACACAGTGACACATTTTGCTTAGTTACATATTTATTTTAATACTCATACAGTGACGAGGGCGCCATTTTGTTTTGGGCGTCTTTTGGGCGCATTAATCCAGTAACGGGGTGTGTGGGAGGTTTTTTGTTTTGTTTTTCAGTCATTTGTCGTGTAAAAACAAAAAAGTAAAAAGCTGCAGAAATGAACTTGAAGATGATTTTAACTGATCCAGATAAACACTTCAGCAAAACTCTTATTATTTTTCCTTCTGGTTTAAACTCAGCATGTTTCTGTTTTCCTCTCCTTCCCTTCCAGGAACGGATGAGCCCGGCGCTGTGCTTTGTCTCTATAAGACAGACAACGACTGTGTCATGAAGTTCACGTATTCTGAGCACGCCAGTGGACAATCCATCCTCACAGCTCTCAAAGAGCCAGGTCAGTGCTCCAAACACGTCCTCCTCTTTAACCTGCTCACAGCCAGCAGCCTGCAGACTGTGTTTGTGATTATTAAACATCACCCAGCACAACTTTTAAAGGTCCAACAGTCTCTGCTCCTGACCTCAGATCTAGTTTTGGTTTTTTACCTCCATGTTGGCTGCAAACTGTGAAGCTGTCACATTAAAGCACAGACTCAGACTTTAACTAAAACTGGCTGCACATGAGTTGATGACTTCTTCATGACTTCACCAAATGTCAGACACAGATTCAGATCAAACTGTGACATGTTTAAACATTTAGATTCTTGTTCTTGGCTTGTAACCGAAAATCTTGCATTTGATGATTCAAGAGTAAGTTTGGTATTTTCCAGCCTGGACTCTGTTTTCAAGTGTTTGTGTCTGAGTGACTAACAGAGAACAATTTCTGAAATTGATTCAGTGCTGGGCGTCAGCACTGCAGCCAGCAGCAGTGAGACAGGCTGCAGTTTCACCACTCAGGGCATCTTCACACCGTCCGTTTACATCCACTGAAACTGCTGTTTTGATTGCTGTTAGTGATTAGATCTGGACACATCACTTAAATATATTTTGATATTTAAAATGATTTTGAATGAACTCCCTGCTGTTGGCTCCTCTCCTCCCTGCTGTGCTGTGCGCTCTGCACTGGGCACCAAACACCACACAGACAGTGAATTTAAAGGTCAGGAAAATACCAAGCTGTCAGAGCGCCGCTGACTGTTGGGATTCTAATGTTCCTCTTCCTGTGTCAGAGTGTGCCGCCGGGCCCGATGCTCTGACGGTGCTGCTCGCAGTGGTCGGCAGCATCCTGCTGGTGGGGGTGGTGCTGCTCGCTGCCTGGAAGTTGGTCATCACCATTCATGACCGGAGAGAGTTTGCACGCTTCCAGAGTGCACGCTCACGAGCCCGATATGAGATGGTAAGGACGAGCATCCTCATCTGTGAAATGTTGTTCTGGTGCCTTGTTTTCATTATAAGGAAGAGTGTCAAGTAAAAATATGATGCTCATAAAACACCACAAATTACAGCCACAAACAAATCACAGAACAGAATCAGAGAGGAAATTCCAACACTACACAAGACACAAGTGACTAAATTCATACCTCAGGAAGACGCTGAAAATGTCCTGAAATATTTTTTCATGAAACAGTAGTAACCACGGCGAAATGTTGAGAGTGAAATAATTCAGTTTTGATTTTCAGCTGATGTTGTTTTTCATATTACTTTTTTTTGCCTTTGTTTGAAAATAAAAGTGTGACAGAATATTTCTGTCTGTCAGCAGCTAATCTCACAAACTACTAGACCAGTCAGCCATATTTCATGTGCACATTTACGACTGTATGCTCACGGACCTCCTGTGGTTGCGGGGATACACGATAGTTGAAAAACCTGCTTGACTGTTTTACACCATCATTAGCCTCTTTTACACTGCTCGTTAAAGACGAGAATATGGCACCGTTATGCCGCCTCGTTGTGCTGTATATAAGGTGTGATTGCTCAATGGGGCGACAGAGTTTTCTCACCTCTGAGCAGGGAACGAAGGTAGAAACAACTCTGAAAAGATGTCTGTACAAATGGGACAGCGAGCAGGACGGGGTTATGGGCGGGGTGTGTGACGTTTTGACAGTGTGTCGTGTGCAGCTCACTGCGGGAGATTTAAACAGTAGCAGTTAGCAGCTAACTCAATGACAAAGAGCAGCGGCTGAGGATTTCTACAAACTGTGAAAACAGTGAGGTTCAGGAGCTCCTTACCCTCCGAGCAGAGGACAAGATCAGGCGCCATATAACAGGGACGCTAAGTGATTGTTCTTGTTTATGACGTGTTTGTTATATGTCACACTAGAGGCAGATGCTGTTGTGTTATATGGCAGCCCCATCACACCTATTTTGCTTCTGGGATATTGTATATAATAGCATCATCATCATCATCATCATCATCATCATCATCCATATTGGCCTTAAAATGACCTAGAAGTTTGAGGTGTGCAGCCCGTCACCTGCAGCTCTTCATCTGACCGATTATTTCTTGCAATATTTCAAACTTATCCACCGTCAACAAATGACAAAAATGACCATCGTCTTTTTTTGTAGATGCATTTTTGATGAATAATCAAATTAACAGTGACAAACATTTTGCATTTCCTGCGACTCCTCCATAGTAAAACTCCTGTTTCGCCAGTTGAATGTTTTTAATGTGAAGCTGCAGGAGCAGAAAATGTTTGCATCAGCAGTGACTTCATCTGACGCCACAGACACTGAGCATCACTGGGAAATATTTGTTATTGTTAAATGCCCAAAATAATCAACTCTTCATTTCCTCACCATCACGTTCCTGCTCTGGAGGTAGAATTGTGTTATGAAGACATGCTGTTGGTTTTCTGTACTGTAGTTTCTTACATGCTGATATCATCGTATCTACAATAAGCTAATATGAGCAGGGCCTGTGTTTTAGAACCCTGGACTTTCTCATGTAGAGTTTAAAGCTCTCATCTCGTGCCGCTGTGTGACTTCCTGTCTCCTGTCTCACCCTCAGGCCTCCAACCCTCTGTACAAGCAGCCTGTCACCACACACTTTGTCGAAACGGATTTCAACATGTACGGGAAGTCCTACAACGGAGGGGTCCACTGATCCCTCAGCACGGGGCGC
This sequence comes from Epinephelus lanceolatus, assembly GCF_041903045.1. Classification (NCBI taxonomy): domain Eukaryota; kingdom Metazoa; phylum Chordata; class Actinopteri; order Perciformes; family Serranidae; genus Epinephelus; species Epinephelus lanceolatus. The sequence goes on from NC_135747.1 coordinate 43,090,478, forward strand.
GGCAGGACCGGTCCGACAAACAGATCCCTGGAGGACGGGGCCCGAGGTGGACGGCGGACTGAACACACTCATCCCTCTGCACGGCTACAACACCAGTGACATGAACTAGACTGCGTGTGCGAGGGGGGACTCTGTGGCCTTTTCTTTTCTTTACGCGGGAGATTCAAGCCTAACCACACAGACGCAGCGTGACTTCTTTTTTCTTCTTCTGTGTGTTTTTCACTGACGGCAGCGGCGGCCGGTGGAGGAGCGACGAAGCATGAACTCCTTGGTGTTGTTTAGACAGAGAGGAAGAGAGAGTAGAGTTAGCGGTGAGTTTGTCTGCAGTTACACAAGAGAAACAGACTCATGGACACCATCACTCCAATAACACATAAACCCAGCAGGCAGGCTGTGTACAGAGCCGCACAACATTGGCTTATATTTGTATATTTTTATAAACACTAAAATGCCTTTTCTCAGTATAAACTTTGCACCCAACAGGCCTCAGAAAATATGTCACTCCAGATACTTTCAACTTCATGGGATTAGTAAAAGCACATATTTGTGAAGGTGGCTCTGACGACATCGTGGTACTACTAACATTTACTAAGCAATAGACGTCTTACCCTCATCTTGCACAGAGAATATTAAGAGTCAAGTCTCATAAAGATTTAAATTTTCTTCAGTGTGAGTGTGTGCGTGTGAGTGTGTGTGTGTGGGTTATTGTATGCTCCAGTTGCACTCCCTTCTCTGGATCTGATCGCAGGGTACCGACTCACCGCTCAGCCTCTGAACCCTTAAAGACTACAGCTGGTGTGACTCTGTATTTGACTTCCTGTTAACACATCCCATGAACAGACCGAAACCAAACATGTGGTCGTCTCTGTGGCGCTCAGAACATTTTTGTTTCCTACTGAAGGTGTAAATCTGTAGAGCCCTCCTCTAATAACTGTGATGAGGCAAATATTTTTTCACAAAGAACTTAATTTTGTGCTCAGAGTTTAAAAAGAAAAGTTAAAGTTGTTACTGAAACAGGAAGATGACGATAGTAGAAGCTGCAGGTTGTATGTCGTCGGGTGCTCTGTCATGCCACTTTGCGTCTGAGCGGTAAACTGACAAACATCACTGTGAGCTAGACTAATGTGGGGTTCAGACTACACCATATCACAGGTGATTATAGCATGACGCAGCATCGTACGTGTCAGCTCGGATCATGAAAGACAACAAGTGTCGTACGCGATAATCCATCGTTTAATGTTGTGTAGCGTGTCATCGTAGACGACAACCGACGCTACATCTTCTACGTCTTAATATAAAGTTTAATTATAAGGAGTTTGCTGAAGCAGTTGGACTCTGTGGTTTTTAGGAAACTAAACTTAAATATGAGAAAACCATAAATTTGATTGGGACTATTTTCAGCTGCGGATTAACACATTTAAAGCTGTAGCGAGTACTTACAGTGAAGCTGAAACAGATGATGATTTATTGATTACTAAGAATCTAAAGATGTCACCTTTGACTTTAGGAAGTTGTGACAGGATTTTTTTTTTCCCCTTCTCAGGCATTTTGTTGTGACCAAACGATTAATCTGAAATTAAAATAACAGATAGTTGCAGTGCTGCGGTGTGGCTCATTGATGTGTGTCTAACAGGGCTCTGTGGCACAGAGGAGTGAGCGCTATCAGGTGTTGAATGCACAGGAAATATTTGATAGTTTGATCAATACATTGTTGGTTTTGGTCTCTGTGTTGACAATAATAAATATTAAAATTTAAAATATCACCAGCATCTGAACCGTTAAAGGCGACCTGTTTTGCTCAGACTTGTATTTTAAGTTTTTATTTGAACAAAAACACTTTATTTTCCTCATATTGTCTCTGCTGAAGCGCCTGTATTCACCATCTGTCTCCGTTATAGCGCCTGTGTCTTTAAGACCTCCTCCTGCTCTGATTGGTCAGTGTTTGCTTCATTTTAGGTCCCTTTAACAACACTTGATGATAAACATTGTGTCTCCAGCTCTGTGGTTTCTGCCTTAAAGCCTCCTCAGATGATGATACAGTAGATGTGTTGCAGTCATGCTCAGTGCTGACACTGATCCTCTCTAACCTGGAACATGCAGTGCTTTGAGTCAGAGTGGGTTTGGTACGCGCTCTGACCGGCTGCTTTGTTATATAGATATAACGTCCCTGTGACGCCGTGTCCACTCTGCAGCTGTGGGAGTGGGTGGAAACTTTGAGGAACCTCAAAGGAGCGTCCAGACTTATAAATCTACCATCCCTGTTCCCACAGGAAGGGGCGGAGCCTGAGCTGTCGACGGGTTAGAAGGGCGCTCTGTGGCCTTTTTTATTTTATGTGACAGTCTTACAGTAAACGTGTCAGGGACTTGGAGCTTGTGTGTGTCAGAGTGTGTGTGAGTGCAGAGAGTGTGTGTAAATAATATCACATGGTATGTATGTACATACAGCGCCAAACGATGAGTTGTGACTTGGCTCGGCTGTGTCTTGGCACAGTTTCCTAAAACTCACCCACCCACACAGTTTCCAGCTCAGACATGAAATCTTTAGTACTTCCTGTACAGTCCTTTTCACACGGTGAGCAGACTTACACCACTACATGTTTATGTAACACCGCACACGGAGCAAGAACAATAAATTTGCTTATGTCAAAAGCCGGTGAGTCTGTTGTGTTTGGCTCAGTCGTACGTTCGACATCTATGAAAGCGGCATCCGAAGGAGGGGCGTAAATCTGAGTTCTAATTTTAAACATCACACATAACTCTGCCTGAGTGTGTGTGTGTGTGTGTGTGTGTGTGTGTGTGTGTGTGTGTGTGTGTGTGTATCTGCACACTTCAAAGTTCAGTAAAACATCTGTTTGGACCACTAAACCGTGCTCTTACATGTTTGATGTGTGATGGCACAGACACAGGCTGATCTGATGCTGTAATTTACACCTCGCTGGTTAGGCCCCTCCCACTGAGATGATCATTATGACACTCAAGCTTTCACAAAATGACTCTGTAATTATGCACTGACTGTAAAGATTCAGTGTGAAGGATTTAGGGAGCAGAAAGGGAACACAGCGAAGTGTTCTTTAGTGTTTAATCACCTGAAACTAAGAATCACTGTGTTTTTGTTACCTTAAAATGAGACGTTTGTATCTACACAGGAAGCAGGTCCTCGACTACAGAGGTCGCCATGTTTCTGGCTCCAGATAGGGTCATTTGCATTTTGGCATCAGCAGCCCCTGGGCTACGAGCCAAACTACATTGGGAAAACATAGATTTTTAACACAAACTGCTTTATTCAGGGTTTTTACTGGTTGAAATTAAGAAGTCCATTTGTTTTGGAGAGGAAGAGACCTCCTGCAGATAATTCGGCTCTGAGTAAAAATCTCCTGAACGTCTGGATCTTAAGTTATCAGAGGCAAAAGGTGAGCACACATCAGCCGTCTGTGAAATGTTTTAATGTTGGTTGTTGAGAAAATTCTCCCGTCTTTGGGCTTTAAAACCTTGCACACTTACAAATGTAAAAGTTTAAGACAAAAACACTTTTTCTCTTCTTATATAAACTATTCCTTCTGGAAGTGTAATGTGTTCACTTTAGGAAAAAATGCCCTGTTTTTCTGAATTAACAAGATAATCTTGGTAATTTAAAAAAAAAAAAGAGAATTTACAAGATTATTATTTTCATTATTATTATTATCTGTTATCTTTCTGTATTAACAAGATTTTAATCTCAAAATTATGAGAAAAGTTTTCATAGAAAAACATCTGCTCTTTTTTTCTAATTTAACAAAATAATCTTAGATTAGATTTTTTTTTTTGTTTTTTTTTCAAAAATAATATTAAAATCATGTTAAAATATTATTTTGTTCAATATCTGAATAACAAGATTATCATCTCATTCAAAACAAAAAATAAATTAATGTGATCATTATTTTGACAAGATAATCTCTTAATTCAGATTTTTAATCTGAATTAAGAGATTATCTTGTTAATTAATAAAAAAAAGACCAGAATTTTCTCCCAGAATTCCTTTTCCTAATTCTGAAATAATGATCGTGTAACACCCATTTTTCTGAATTAACAAGAATATGATCTTTTAAATTCAGAATAATGAGAAATGTATATTTTTCTGAATTTATATTATTATCTTGTTAATTCATAAAAAAGAGGACATTTTTTTCTCTAGAAAACAATTCTCAATTCTGAAACAATAATCTCATAAATTCTAAATTTTCTGAATAAACACAATAATCATCTCATTCAAAAGCTGAATCAACGAGATTATTATCTTTATTCTATTTAAAAAAGAGCAGAATTTTTCCCCAGAATTCATTTTCTTAATTCTGAAATAATCTTGTAAATCCAGTTTTTCTGAATTGACAAGAATGTGATCTTTTTAATTCAGAGAAACAATAACAGAAGTGTTTTCCTTTGAAAGGTACTGATCTTGTTTATTCAGAAAAACGAGCAGATTTTTTTCTTTCATGACTGCGTTATGTTTCTTATGTTCAGCAGGAGGAAACTTCAGCTGTGATGTGGAACAAGTCGATGTTTGTTCTGTTTTTCCTGCCTGACTGGAGGTGAGCTCATAAATCTCAGCGTGCTCCCTCTTGGTGGTTTTGGGTTGGTTTCCTCCCTCCTGACTGTGTGAGAGTCGTCTGCCAGCACAGCGACACGCTGGTGAAGTCACGGAGCAGTCGGGTTAAATCTGGCTGTCAGAGGGAGGAAAATAAATCTGCAGCTGTACAGAGCAGAGAGGTCGGGCCCTCGTTAACACGATCAATGTCCTGATGAGCTGCTGCTGAGCCGACACACAGCTCAGGGCGACGGTCGATTGTTGGAGAGGGGATATGCTTTTTCCTGCCATGTACACACTTTTTAGTTTTAGGAAACCTGACTCTCCAATATGAGTACAAACAACAAACATACACTGTTGGCTGCACTTAAATAATAGTAGGTCTATTATTAATTATTATATTTAAAGACTGTTTGGCTGAGCGCCAAAGAGCACGACATGTTTGAACACAACGTATTAAGAGATAATTAATTACAGTTAAACCAATCACTTATCTTTATGAGTTCTTGATTTATTACTTAACTGGTTTCTTCAGCGTCTTAATGCGAGAAAAAACACAGATGATAACACGAGACAGTTTGTTTGAAACATGACTTAGATCTGTGGTTCCCAACTGGTGCAGCCACAGAGTCCAGATTTGTCCTTGCTCCTTGGAACCTTGTGTTTGGCCATGTCATCAAGCTAGTTTGTTGTCTCTGTTAATTAGCTGTCCATTAGTCACTCATTCTACAGCAGGAAACAGCACTTCAGAGTAAAAGCTTTGTGCCAGAAATTAACTGTACTTCAAAATAAAGTGTGGTTTTTTTTTTACACGTTTTCAAGTCACTTGCGGTCCACTCTGAATGAACCCACGACCCACTTTTGGACCTCGGCTCATCAGTTTGGAACTGCTGACTGAGACTGAGATCATTCATATAAATTAAAATTAATAATGGCCCGAGGACAGAGCCCTGAGGTACTATGATATAACATAAGAATGTATTGATGTCATTATAAGAAACGTACTGTTTCCTGTCCCAAAGGTAACTTGAGAACCTGAGCGATGCAGATTTATTTACTACAGAGAATTTTGGAGAGTTTTTCTTAAGCTTTAAGACGGTATTGTTAAACTTTGTTTGGCGTAAACAACGATTTATTGGTGACAAAAGTGCCGTGACATTCGTTACACACCTTGATGTCCTTTACAGAATCAACAGTGATCTTCAAATTTTCTTTCAGCACCATCGTCTGGTCTCATTTTTGATTTGTCACATACTTAGTTTTATTACCAAACACTTGTGAAACTGACACTCCCATCAGGCCCAACTGGTGCTGTTTAGCAAACGTTAACATGCTAAACTAGGGGTAGGCTACCTGTGTTTTGTTCATTTTCATTTTGCATTGTCGCAGGCCCTGAGCGATTCTACCATTCTCAATTGTAAAAATGTGAAGCCTACACACAGAATATGTTACATTTCTCTCGAGCTAAGCTAGCTATGGATTCAAGACCGACAAAAACATCTTGGAGGACAACAGAAATTTTAACTGTGCATGGACTTACTTGTTTGTGTTTACTGCCAACCTTGTAAATTTCTAAATTAGCAAACAGTAATACATAGCCCACTGCAGAGGAGCGGCCTTGTGGTAAAACATATTAATAAATGCTCAGTGAGGCTGCTGTCAGCCCTAGAGTGTCTCCTCTGGTCTGAATCAGGGACTTATGTTGTCACAAAGTTGTATAATTGCCTAGAGTTGGTTCGTGTTCTCACGGCAGCATTTACAAGAGGACCAGATCAAATGCCTTGTGTGAGAAAGCTGCTCTTGTTCACACCTGCCCAAACGAACCGCACTGAGGGGGCAAACTAACTTGAGTTTGATTGAACTGAACCAAACAGGGCAGGTGTGAAAGCAGCCTCAGAGCTATTAGTAATGTTGCTGGGTGAATTTAGACTTCCTGTTACCTTCAGTATGAGGCTCAGATGTGTTTTGCAGCTCCAGGCAGATTATTTGAGAGCTTTTTTGCCCAAAATGGCTCTTTGATAGTGCAGGTCAGCGACCCCTGGGCTAAACTGAGATGGTGAACACAGCATGTTAGCATCAGCACTGTGAGCATGTTAGCATGCGGCCGCTTTCATCCACATATCAACCACCTCTGAACCTGAATACAATCTCACAGAGCTGCAGGCATGACTGGAGTCTGGTTACAGTAACTTCACCCAGTGCGTGTGTGTGTGTGTGTGCTTATATCTCCCTGTGCCTGCTGTATTATAACAGACAGGCAGCTGAGCTCATACTGTCTCCTCCTTCTCGTCCTCACACTTCACACCCGTCTGAGAAAAGTTTTTCCGCTGATGAAGCTATTTCTGACTTTTGAACACTTTCAGTTCATTTCCTTTATTTGGCTCCTTCCCTGTTCCCTTCCCTTCTACCATCCTTCCGCTTTATTCCCTCAGCGCAGCATCTTTCCATTCACGCTGCTTTTTCAGCGTTGTTTCTCTTTTTCAGTTCTTCTCAGCCCGACAGCTCTGCTGCTTAGAGGAATTGAAAATGAGGCTCCACCTCAGCAAGACTTGGCAGGCATCGCAGACAGCTTTGGGATCAAGATAATGGTAATGGTGCTGCTCAGTGGTGGAGGAGGCTCTGAAATCCCTCACTTAAAATAAGCCTGTATAACTTTTGCTCACCAGCAGCCACTGTGACATCAACCCACAATTATGGTATCAGGCTAAATACTGAAACTAGACACTACACACAAGTCATGAAGTCAGTGAAATGATACAGTAACGTCAGATCCACAGGAATATCCATCTGTAGTTTGCTGATATGAGCTGCTGGTCAGACCGAACCAAACGAGGCTGCAGCAGCAAAACCTCTGAGTGGATTTAAGTGAAAACAGTTTTATTGCTTAAGAACTTTTCATCTGTAAGAGGAAGACTGTGCTGTTTCTTCTCTCAAAATGTACACAGCCCTGCTTTAAATAGCAAATATTACAGTGTTATTGTAAAACATCCATCTGTTTTCATCCACGTATCCGGGACCAGGTCTTGAGGGCAGCAGGCCAAGCAAAGCACCCCAGACGTCCCTCTCCTCAGCAACGATCTCCAGCTCCTCCTGGAGGATCCCGAGGTGTTCCCAGACCAGATGAGATCTATAATCCCTCCAGTGTGTTCTGGGTCTGCCCCGGGGCCTCCTACCAGCTGGACCAGGAGGATCCTGATCAGATGTTGAACCACCTCAACATGAAGGAGCAGCGGCTCTACTCCGAGCTCCCTCCAGATGTCTGACTCCTCCCCCTATCTCTAAGGCTGAGCCCAGACACCCTACAGAGGAAACTCATTTCAGACGCTTGTATCTGTGACCTCATTCTTTGAGTCACTACCCAGAGCTCATGACCATAGGTGAGGGTTGGGATGTAGATGGACCAGTAAGTCGAAAGCCTTCTGGCTCAGCTCCCTCTTCACCACGACAGTCCTGCGCAGCGCCCGCATCACTGCAGATGCCGCACCAAACCGCCGATCCATCTCACGCTCCATTCTACCCTCACTGTGAACAAGACCCTGAGATACTTGAATACCTTTGCTTGAGGCAGAAACTCTCTCCCAACCCAGAGGGGCTTCTCCTCCGAGAATCGCCACCTTAACGTGGTGAAGGGGTCTGTGTGTCACTGTGATCCTGAGAGCTGTGTCGCCCGGGACAAACAGCCCCTGGTAAGGTCTCCAGAGGCAAAGTGGTCCCAGAGGAGGGGCCAGACGAAGAGTGAATCAAGAAGACCTTGATGTCTTGGCAAATTTGGACTTTGAGTACATCACCCAGTATGGGGACACTGGGGCCGCCCCTGGAGCCAGACCTGGGGGTGGGAGCTCGCCTGCAATTGTCAGGTGAGACCAGTGAGACGCTTGGGGCAGTAACTCTCTCCCAACCCAGAATAGCTTCCCACAGACACCACAGGAGATATGATAACTCGCCGTGTGTTTGGTTACTCGTAGTTTATTGTTTGTGGACGTTGTTTAATGCCCCAATGATTTGAACTTTGTTTTTGTAAAGGCCTGTTTATTTGGGGATGTTTGTTTTTGTTTTAACGCAACAGTCAAGACCATCAGTTTATAAAGTCATCCTGCATCTCTCCACACATCCTGCAAATCAGTCAACTCTTAAACCAACCAAAGCACCTGGATCATCAAACAGTGAGGAGAATTAAACCAAAGACAGTGAGTTGATCATGTCTTCCTTTATGTTGTCTGTCGGCAGCCATTTTTGGACTTATTCAGAAGTGGCAATACAGTGAGTTCCCCGGGTCAGGGTCACACACTGGGCCTAGTTTTTAAAAACAATAGAGTATTAAATATCAATTAAAACATTCCAAATATAGATAGGAGGGGTTCAAGGAGTAAAACCAGTGCCTGTTAGTCTAACAGCAGATGTAAGATGAGAACAAGAGTCACTAAAAATGAACTAAAATGGTGAAACAAAGCAGATTGCACCTGATAATTAACGTTATATTGTATATGCTATAACATTGAGAAGTAGTGTTGCACATGATATTGATTTTGAGAAAAAGATATTGTAGTAAACTGACAATTAAAAAGTAATATTGCACAAGATACTGAAAAGTACTGATGTCCGTTACTGTGACGTCAGGTGTGTTTATGTCGGCGACCTCGGGCTGGATGGATCTTCCAACTGGAATTCTGACTTGTATCAAAGCACCACTGCACTTTTCCATGTCGGAGGTCATGTTTATCCAAGTTCCCTTACTCACCCAAACTCACTGTGTGTATCCTCAAGGTCTAACAGATGTGATGAATGCATCTCCTTCCTCATTTTCAGAGTCTTGAACATTTCCAATGCAGCATCGTTTACGTCCTTTACAAGGTTCTTGGAAGTCTTTGCAGGAACAAGACGACAGCTCCCGTGTTCACTGTGTCTCATGTTTACTGAGAGATCTGTGAGTTAACTCTGAGAAATATTTTTCATGTGTCTTTGAGTCTCTGAGAGCAGAAATGAGAGATGACAGGAAACAAGAGGAAACAGAGGAGATGAAAAAGCTGTGGGGGTTACGTACGTGGTCACTTTCTTAATCAGGCTAATTTATGACACAGTCTGCACTAATGAAGCAAGTCTCCTGCAGAAGCACAAGCGTCTGTTTCTCTCCACAGAACGAGGAGGAAAAGGAGCTTTGTGATGTAAATGCTTTGTGTACACTGCGGTTTAGTTCCCAGGTCTGAACGAAGACGACGATTTGGGGAAGGAGAGAGTTTCACATGAACCCCAGTGAGTGAGACAGCGAGTCACTCGTCCTCACGCCTCCATGAACACAGCGCTGATGTGCTCTGACCTCACATGCCGCTCGGCCATATGCATCACAAAAGCTCTTTGAACCGTTTAAAATAACATTGTCACAAAGTCACAATGTTTTGACCTTTGACCTCCTGCTGCTGAATGCTGTTATTGTCGGTCTGATCCGAGAGTTGGGCGTGAAACACACGTGATGTTGGACAGACAGAGCTGCAGGATTTTCCTTTTATTTACCTGTTTAGTTTGATAGTTTTATATTACTATCTAAAATCTGAGCTCAGGCACCAGGACTCTCTGCAGAGGAGATATCTTATCATAACGGGACCTCTCTGAATAAGGTCTAAATCAGTGAAAGAAAATAAAATGAAGAGGACAAAATAAAGGACATACCCGTCATACCCGATCACCAGAAAAAATGTGAGCATTATACGTTTCTGTAAACCACAGATGGGTTAAGGATACGTTGAAATTTTTCATTTCTCTATGATTCTACATTGGTCTCTGGTTGATGTATGGTAACTGTATCAGGCACAAAAATACTTGGTTTGTTTGGAAAAGATCATGTTTTGGCTGTAAATACCCACGTTTCATGGTAAAATCCCCGCTGGAAACGCAGCAGTGTCTGAGTAAAAAACAACCACTTTTTCTGGCGCTGTCCTCAAAGAGACGCAGCAATGTCTTGGTTACAAACAACCACTTTTTTAGGCACTGCTCCAGAAGGAAATGCAGTTATGTCTGGGTAAAAAACAGCTGTTTTGTGTGGCACTACCTCCGTTAGAAAAATGACAGGTTACTATAAATCGACCTAGTTTGGAGGCTATGAAGGCGCTGGAAATGGAAACTGGTATTGTTGCTAGCTGGTCTCAAGTGGTAGTTGTTAGTGGTCTGCAGCTTGGCAGGTGTTCCTCCAAGGTGTCACACCATCCACCACCCCCTGATTACAAAGTCACTGACAAAGTCATCAGGAGGTCGCAACTTGGGTTGGGAACCGAAGGGTTGCGGTTCAAGTCCCCGTCTAGACCAAATATAGTGTGGACTGGTGGCTGGAGAGGTGCCTGCTCTCATGGCACCAAACCCCAAACTGCTCGGGCGCCGGTCCATGAGCACCCCTTCTTGTCTCTGTTTAACGCATGAATAAGTCCTGTTTGTGTGTGTGTATTTCAGGCCTGTGTGTGTGACAGAATGAAACAATTTAATTTACCCTCAGGGATTAATAAAGAATAGAAAAAGAGTGTCTACATACTTTTGTCAATGTAGCATGTCAGTACAAAGTGTGATCTTGGCAACACAAACAGCTGATTTATTGTTCAGGAGAAACCTGGTTGCTCCTCATCATCGGCCCTCTGCTGCCATCTAGTGCACAGACATGTCAGTAAATCTGAATTTAGCTTCACACACTTTTATCTGTGGAGACTCGTGTGAAACAAGAGAGCGCAAATATGTGGACGAGGACACGTTCAGCTTGTTAATTATTACATCGACTACCTGTATGTTTGTATGAGGGCTCACCAGGAGACCAAATACAATGAGAAAGTGAAATCTCTGTTGATCTTATCTTTCATATCAGTGTGAATAAGATAATCAGGAACACGAAGCTTCAACAGACACAGGAGCTGAGCTGCAACTGTCTGTTTCACATGGGAATATTATACTTTTTACTCTGCTACATTTATCTGACAGATAAACTTTACAGATTCAGAATTTTCTTGCGATGAGCTTGTTAAACACGATGCATCACTAAAGACTAAATCACTGACATCCAACCTTTATGGCTCCTGACTGCTTACAGAAGAAGCTTCATCTAATCAGGGCTTCTTGTATGTTTTCCAGACATTTAGCAGTTCTCTCAAACAGACATTTACCCTCTTAACTTTTAATAAGGCTGGGTGCCAGCACAGGTGGCTCCACCTGCTGGGCATTTCTCCCTGATGCACCTCCAATAGTGCCACTGTGCTGGCTGCAGGGTTGTCAGCGTCAGAGGTTTCACTCCTTTAATCCCAGAACATCTACAGGTGGTGGAGCAGCACCCTTAGGATCCTTGCCTTCCTCACGCCTTGTCCTTTCCCTGGAGCCAGAGCCAGAAGCTCTAACCCCAGAGAGACTTCAGGAACCACTGGGTGGATGTTCAAGTGCAGCCTCTGCAGCCAACCTCCACTGGTTAGGTGATCACCCTCCACCCTGTGTGTGAACACTCAGCGACCAGCTCTGTGCACTTCTCAAGGCTCCATTCCAGCTTCCTATGGGACAGTCAGTTTGACTATGATGACAGTCCCAGAAGGGCAACTATTAGTCCAGTCACTGATTAGTCGATGGAAAGAAAATTAATCGGCAACTGTTTTGACAATCGATGAATCGTTTTAGTCATTTTTCAAGCAAAAATGTTGAAACATTTGTCGGTTCCAGCTTCTTAAATTTGAGCATTTGCTGCTTTCTTTTGTCACGATGAAAGTAAATACAGAGTCTTCAGGTTTTAGATCAACATTTCTAACTCAGGAGTCCTTGAGGGAGTTCTAGGGGGTTTATTTTTACTGCTTATTGCGCTATTGATATGAGAACGAAGGTGAATATTCTGATTACAGGTTTCACTTCCTCTACAGTCACCGCTTCAACTGTTGCTGATAAAATGTTGCTTTTAATCTTCTTGTTCTTGATATAAAAAAGGTGAGAACGACTGATTCAGACTGGTGTTTGGACAAAAGATGCAGTTTGATTACGTCACCTTGGAAAACCGTGATGAGCTGTATCACTTTTTTTTTTCTACATTTTTTAGACTGAGCAATGCATCAGGAAAATAATTGTCAAAGTAAATGAACAATCGTTAGCTGCGGCCCTTCTTCTCACATGGTTTCATTGATATTGGAGTCCTGAAGAGGTGAAATTATCCTGTATTTCACACATTTTGTAGAAAAGTCTTAAAGAAAAAGTCTGAACTTAGTTTTTCCTCTTTCCTCTGACTGATGACCTCACCTCAGATTTATCTTGTAAGCCTTTGGAGGGGCCTGATCCTTAGATTTGGCACCCCTGGGCTTCGTTACAGCACTTTAGATTACAATTATTTCATTATATTTGTATACTTTAACTTAATTTTGTATGAAGGACCTTTTTATGTTGTTGCACTGATATTTTTATTTCAGTAAATGATCCATGTCCCTGTTCCACCACTGACAGAAAGTGTTCCTGCCCATCTGTGACCACCAGGAGGCGCCAGCAGGTCATCACTGAGTGTGAGAGGTCACAGCAGAGGAAGTCATTGCAGTAGGTGAGGTTTCCTTCATGCTGCTGATAGAGGCCACTTGGGTCCCTACAGTACAGCACTTCGGTGAGTCCTCAGACTGAAGCCTTTATGTTTTAATTTTAACTCTGTGTGTTTGAAATCAGTCTGAAAACTTTATCATTAACTCTTTCTGCTGACTCCTGTGAAGAAAGCAAGTAAAGCAGGATGTGTTAAAGGTAGATTCCAGACAGTATGATGCCTCCTCCAAAGAAAAATATTCACAAGTCAGTTTAATTTAATTTAATGAGAGATGTCTGGTAAATAAGTCAGTGTTGAACTCTATAGATCAACTACAGTGGGTACGAGTCTGTGGAAGCAAATAAGAGACATAAATATTTGCCTTTAAGAGCCACTGACTATTTAACATTAAAATCGTGTTCAGTGGTGTTTAAATTCAAATACTTAACTCTCTTATTTGCTTCCATACGAGCCAAACATTTAAAAACACGCAACAGAATTGACCCTGAGACATTTGTGCTGGGTTGATATAATGCTGTCAAAAGTGAACAGATGTTCTAAAACATCACCCTAATGTAAAGCTGAACTTGTCACTGTAAATCCTGAGGCATGAATCTGCTGCTGTAACGGCCTCTGCTCCTCTGGTGTCAGGATTTTCACCAGATGTTGGACCGAGCTGCAGAGAGTTTTTCCCGCTCAGCCTCAGGAGAGTTATTGACGTTGATGCTGGTCAGAGAGATCTGGCTCACAGGCGACATGTGAGTTCATCACGAAGGTGTTTCTCAAGTTCTTCCACACCAAGCTCTGCAGCTGGTCGCGTGCACCGAGATGCACTCTGACATGTTTGTCATCACAAAGCTGGAAGCGCACAGTCTTTGTCTGGAACATGATCCTGATCACCCAGATTTCCAAGGAAAGTTGGAACAGTTTTTGTTGATGAGATGAGAGGGCTGATATTTTGAAAACCAGGTCAGATCTAATCAGATCACATCACATCAACACAGTTCGTCCTGAGATGAAAACAGATGTTTACTTCTGAACTTAATGTTTCATTGTTGTTTTTTAAGCATGAATTTTTAACGTTACCCTTTGCATTGGATTTATTGGACCCAAAGAGACCTCGCCTAAACCATAAAACACAGCCTGAGGCTTTTAGTCAGAGTTAAAGGGTCTCAACAACTATGGGATGGATGGCCGTGACGTGTTAGTGCAGACTGTCGTTATGTGGCACAGAAAGGCAGCAGACGCCATCAGTCAGCAGCTGCACATGTCTGTATGAATGTATTTATGCAACATGAATGACAAACACACATTAGCGGCGAGAGAGCAGCAGCAGATTTGCTTTGGAAATTGGGTTTATGGAGGGTCCATGTCCTCAGAGCCAGTCTGCGACGCCAGGGATCAGCCCGTCTGGGCCCCGCCCCTGCCTGCCACCTAGCGCACAATGCACCCGACCCTGATTCCTGTCCCTGTGGGTGGTGGGCCCACAGGGCGGCCGCTCCAGTCAAGGCCTGGCCACCAGACACTCTCTGGCGAGCTCCCACCCCCAGGTCTGGCTCCAGGGGCGGCCCCAGTGTCCCCATACTGGGTGATGTACTCAAAGTCCGACTTTGCCAAGACATCAAGGTCTTCTTGAATCGCTCTTCATCTGGCCCCTCCTCTGGGACCACTTTTCCTCTGGAGACCTTACCAAGAGACACACAGACCCCTTCACCACGTTAAGGTGGTGATTCTCGGAGGAGAAGCCCCTCTGGGTTGGGAGAGAGTTTCTGCCCCAAGCGAGGGAGTTCAAGTATCTCAGGGTCTTGTTCACAGTGAGGGTAGAATGGAGCGTGAGATGGATCTGCGGTTTGGTGCGGCATCTGCAGTGATGCGGGCGCTGCGCAGGACCGTCGTGTTGAAGAGGGAGCTGAGCCAGAAGGCTTTCGACTTACTGGTCCTTCTTCGTCCCAACCCTCACCTATGGTCATGAGCTCTGGGTAGTGACTGAAAGAATGAGGTCACTGATACAAGCGTGTGAAATGAGTTTCCTCTGTAGGGTGTCTGGGCTCAGCCTTAGAGATAGGGGGAGGAGTCAGACATCTGGAGGGAGCTCGGAGTAGAGCCGCTGCTCCTTCATGTTGAGGTGGTTCAACATCTGATCAGGATCCTCCTGGTCCAGCTGGTAGGAGGCCCCGGGGCAGACCCAGAACACACTGGAGGGATTATAGATCTCATCTGGTCTGGGAACACCTCGGGGTCCTCCAGGAGGAGCTGGAGAGCGTTGATGAGGAGAGGGCCGTCTTGTTTTCTGTTACACTCTGGGGCCATTCAGTAATCTATCCATGAGTACAGGACTTGAGTACTTAGTTACTTTCGAGCGGTTGTGTTTCTTTATTTTTCAGTTGATTTCTTGGAAACAAAGTAAGGCTAGATATTAAATAGAGAGAGGCTGTTCAACATGATGATCAGACTCTCAATGACTGGTGAAACCAAAGAGACAGTTTTGAACCTTTGATGCCTGTGAATGGATGAATGGATGAATAAGGAGTTTTCTTCATGACATGATGAGTGTGTTCTGGTGGGGTCGTTTTATTTGCAGGAGGGATCTTCAGCAATAAACCGAAGAAGGTGGGTTTGTATGAGTGTGCATGCATAAGTGAGTGCATGTGTGTCATAGACCACCAGAGAGAGGAACTCCACCAGCAGCAGCTCCAGTTTGACACACGGCAGTGCCAGGATGTTAAGTCATTTGAGTCAGGCAGTACAGCCCCTGAGAATGAAAGGAAACAGAAAACAGGCCAGAAACAAAGACACTATTATCCTCTGCATCTCCCTCTCCATCCAGCTGTCCTCTCCCCATCTGGGCTCCTTGTATTTGACGCGCATGTGGAGGTCGTTCACAGCGACGGTCAGCAGGAGAGAGGGAGAGTCTGAACAATAAAACAAGCGCTGCTCCACAAATGTGTTTGGCATGTGTGCAGAGAATGTCACGGCATGTCAAGGTAGTAATTACCGACCACATGTTACCCCCAGCGCTCAGGAAACTCTGCAGAGATTCCTGGGAACTGCTGATGATATCCAAAGTGTTCCAACATTGCCTTAATGAAATTAAACTGAACATGTAGGTTTTTTTGGCCACTTGGCGCCAACCAGCCCAAACACCAGATAAGAAAAACGCAGGCACTGTTGCAAACCACGCTCACATTTGTACAATATCATGCAGCAGATATGTTGAAACTTAGTTTTGACAATGCTATGGTGAACATGTGGTTGGGATTGGACAAAAAAAAACACACTTGGCTATTCTTAGGAAAAGATCATGACTTGGCTTAAAATATCTGCTTTTAGGGGCACAATCCAGCTGATAGCGCAGCAGAGTCTCAGCAAAAGCAATCAGTTATTGTGTCACTATCTCTGCAGAGAGAACAGCAACAGGTTGGTAAAAAGCAGACACTTTTTATGGCACTATCCCGACAGGAAAAACAATGATGTGTTGGTGAAACACTTCTGATACAAGCGGCAGCCAATGCAGAAGTGCAAAAAACTGCATTTTATCCACTGTCCACTTGAGGCTGGTTTCAAAACAGAGTCAGTCCCCACAGACCTCCATGTTAACACGTGTAATTTTACAGCAGACATAAAGATGTTTACAGCCGGGAACAAAAAACAGTGTTAGTCTCTATAGTTATTGAATTTTTTATAACGTACCCATTTACATTTTGTTAAAGTGAAAAGTTTTGCATTATTTAAGGCTGTGGCCACTTGAGTGACAGGCTGTCTGCTGATAGTGTCCTCGGCTTCTCGCTCAGATCCACCCGCCGCTGCTCCAACCTCTCTCCCAAATATGGTCATGTCTGACTCCATAAAAACAAGATGGCAACAGCCTTATCGCCAAACTCAAGGCTTCAAAATGGAAGTCCAGAAACCAGTGGGCAGTGGTGGACAGTAACGAAGTAAATTTACTTGAGTACTGTACTTAAAGGGATAGTGCACCCAAAAAATGAAAACTCAGCCATTATCTACTCACCCATATGCCGAGGGAGGCTCAGGTGAAGTTTTAGAGTCCTCACATCACTTGCAGAGATCCAAGGGGAGAGGAGGTAGCAACACAACTCCACCTAATGGAGGCTGACGGCGCCCCAGATTCAAACGTCCAAAAACACATCATTGAAACCACAGAATATCTCCATACTGCTCGTCCGTAGTGATCCAAGTGTCCTGAAGCCCCGACACAAAAAGTTGTTTGGAAAAACGTCATTTGAACTCTGTTTTTAGCCTCATTGTAGCCTGTAGCTCTGACTGCCTCTCTGGGCACCGCGACACTTGGATCACTACGGACGAGCAGTGGACATTTTTGGGTGCACTATCCCTTTAAGTACATTTTCTGAGTATCTGTACTTTACTTGAGTATTATTTTGGGGGGGTACTTTTACTTTTACTCCACTACATTTGATGGACAAATATTGTACTTTTTACTCCACTACATTTCTATTGATGAAATTCTGATACCAAAGAAAATCATCTGTTTCTGCTGATTCGTGTATGGTTTGTCTTAGCCGTAGGCTATTGCCGTACCTGTACTACATCATGCTTAAAACGAAACTTAACTTTGGTGGTTCACATCCACATCATGCGATAGTGGTGTTGATGGCTTCTGCAGCGATAGAGGACGAAACCGATGGAGAAACTCCCGGCCCCGAGCATCCGTGGCCGTATCTTGAGCACAAGAAGAAAAACCTGCCAGTGGAGCAAGATTTTTCTTCTTGTTTCAAATGGGGGGTGAAATTTGTTTTCATGGCAATATGAAGCAGTTTCATTTGTTGATGAATGCAGCTAAGTTTGTGTTCTGAGGCTTCTTGCCTTTATTTGTTTATTTTTGAGCTATAAACATTTCTGTAGCAGAATCGTGTCAGAATGACAATAAAGCTACTTTCCTGTATTTCCTAAAAAAAATTTAAGTACTTTTACTTAAGTATTTTTTTAAGCAAATACTTTAGTACTTTTACTTAAGTAATATTTTGACTAAGCTACTTTTACTTGTATTGGAGTAATATTTGACAAGGAGTATTTGTACTTTTACTAAAGTAGTTCAGTTGTGTACTCCGTCCACCACTGCCAGTGAGTGTCACAAATGTTAGGTCCATCATTTTAACAGTCTATGTTTTTGTGTCACGATCCCAGCAGGAAAATAGTCTCGGTAAAAGACAGCTGCTTCCTGTGGTACTTCCCAGGCAGGAAAAACAGGGATGTCTCAGTAAAAAACAAACGCTTTTCATGCCACTATCCTGGCGGAAAGAAACAGCAACAGTTTGAAAACAAACAGTTGCTTTTTGTGTCACTATCGCAGTTGGAAAAACAGTAAAGGGTCAGTGAAAAAAAAAAAGGTGCCCAAGAAGCCGCTGGAAACACTGCAATGACTCACCAAAAAACAACGTATTTGTTTTGTTCTTGATCTCAAGTGGTGGTCTGCAGCTTGACTGGCGTCCTGCCCAGGTGACACACCATCCATCATCCCCTCCACCTCTGCACGACAAAGTCAGCTCTTGGAAACGTTGATAGGATACGTTTGAAACATACAAATATAAGGGCCGTTTCATAGTCGATGCACGCAACGCGAGCAAGCGACGCAAGCAACCGAAGCTACGCACTTCCTTTCAAAGTCAACACATTGAACGCAAGCGACGCGGGCGACACTTGAAATGCAATACATCACTCGCACAGTAGGGGGTAGCAGAGTCACCGGCTGCTGTAGCTAGCTAGTACTGCTATTTTATTAGAGCGCAGGGCGCTAGAACTGTCATATAAATGGGGGGGTGTCCATGCGAGTTCGCAAAGTTTTTTTCCTCCTCACCCGCCATACTTCATACCTGCTTCAAAAAGTGGTTAATTTCAAGTACGTCGCTTGCTTTATCACCCCGCTAGCAACGCATGGTATTACACGCGTCGCTGCGTCGCGTATCAAAAGAATGGACAACACATTTTGAGATGCAAGCACGCATCATGGCAGCCAATGCATCTCGATGCGTCCCAATGCGTTCGTGTCTGCGTGCCTTTGAGTCGACTATGAAACGGCCCTAACTAACATATCTGTAGTTTGCAGAGGCGCACAGTACGAGGCAAACAGTGATGAATTATCATCTTTCTGATAATAACCTGTGTGCAGGTAAAGTTACTGATCAGCTGATGAACACAGCTGAGCATTTAGCTGCTGAATAACCAGCTAACTCCCTGAGGAGCTAAAATGGTGATAAAAATATTAGACATAAATTCATTGGGTGGGCAGAGACATGCTGCTATTTCTGGACACATTAACGTGTTTTTCTTTGTAATTACAGACGTGACGTCAGTAGTGTAAAAAATTAAGAGCACTTTTATAGTAGTTTAATCATGATATAGACGACTCACTCTGAGCTGCGTAACCTTGTAGGACACATGGAAACGATGATGAATCTGCTGTTAAATGCAGCTGTAGCATACAGTATGTCACAATTACTGCGTCTGAGACGGACTTTCCGTGTGTGGGTTTGAATGGGAGAGGCACGCTGAGAATTAAGGAGGTACACATCATTTCCTCCCAGATCTGGAACCAATTCAGGACAATTTTACCCAGCAGCCATTGGTCGTGTGTGTGTGTGTGTGTGTGTGTGTGTGTGTGTGTGTGTGTGTGTGTGTGTGTGTGTGCCCTCTCACATTGATCTGTGATTCTGAGGAAACAGGGTGTCATGTTGCAGAGATTTTTGTGCTCCTGCATTGTAACAACACTAAATTTACCATCTGAATATTTACATGTGGTTTTCTAAGGAAGAGGCGAATGTGTATGTATGTGTATGTGTATGTGTATGTTATGCATTACCTCATTGTTTGACAAAATATACCGCACACATTCACTGCCCTGTTGGACCCCCATTTTATAAGACTCCATCCAAAGGACTCATGCTGAGCAGACAGTTGGTGTTTGACTGAACTTTGATATTTGAGTGTGAGGAAGTAAAACTACACACTCATACAGCACTGAGTACAACATCATCACATTTGGATTCCTGAGTTGCCAGTTCCTCATTTCACTCATCTTCTCTGGTTTTTCTTTGACACATTTTAAATCTACATTAGCTGATTGTTCCCTGGACATTTCAACAAGCTACAAACCAACACTGACATATTAGAGTGTGTTTCTGTAAACCACAAATACATTTACACATTTCAGACATATCAGTGTTTCTAAAGTGATGCAGAAGTGATTTATTTGTAGCAGTGAAGTAAGGACTCAGTGGTTTAATGATTTTTTACGGAGATATCGCTGCATTTCGAGATAGTGCCATGAAATTTGTTTTCAGTTCGTCCATTCGTCCGTCCCTCTGTGCTGAATCAGTGACGTCTTTTAAATCTCTTCTTAAAACTCATCTGTTCAATAAAGCTTTTTTTTTATTAATTTTAGCACACAGTTTATTTCATTATGTCTTATTTGATTATTTTTGTTATTGTTATTTTCTTGTATTGTCATCAGTAATTGTTTTATTTAATTATTTGATTTGATATTCCTCAGCGTTATCTACGGGGCAGTTAATGGCCAGCTTTGCTCATCTGCTTCAGTGACGGTGATTTGTCTGTTTTATTTTTATTATTTATTGTTCTTTGTATTTTTTCAGATTGCCTCATTTTATTTGTTTGTTATTTGTTGTTTTTATCTGTTTTAAATCCAGGATCAACAATTTAAAGCACTTTGTTACTTTGTTTTGAAAAGTGCTTCATAAATCAAGTTCGTTATTATTGTATGCGTCTGTACCTCTTTGTGAACGCAATATCTCAAGAATGCCTTGAGGAAATTTCTTTAAATTTGGCACAAACGTCCACTTGGAATGGAGAATAAACTGATTAAAATTTGGTGGTCAAAGGTCAAGATCACTGTGACATCATCATGTTTTAACGTCATATCTCAGGAACAGAAGGGGAGACATTTGGTCAGATACTGAATTGGTGACTCTAATCTTGAAACTGTGCTGATTGTATAGATCTTCTGTGTGTGAAGCATCCATGTTTTCACTGACATGGATGGAGACTGTCAGAGACACTGGACTGGTGGGCGGAGTCATACAACCACAGGGTGGACTGGTGGGCGGAGTCATACAACCACAGGGTGGACTGGTGGGCGGAGTCATACAACCACAGGGTGGACTGGTGGGCGGAGTCATACAACCACAGGGTGGACTGGTGGGCGGGGCATACAACCACAGGGTGGACTGGTGGGCGGAGTCATACAACCACAGGGTGGACTGGTGGGCGGAGTCATACAACCACAGGGTGGACTGGTTCATGGAGGTGTACTATTATTCTATTTAATGTCCTTTGCTTTTGTCTTGTGCTGCTGTGATACTTGAATTTCCCCACTGGGGGATCAATAAAGTATATCTTATCTTATCTTATCTTATCTTATCTTATCTTATCATAAGGTGGTAATTCTAGTTTTATTTTACGAAGACATTGCTGTATTTCTAGCAGGGATTGTTCTGCCAGAAGCACTTATTTTATAATAATCTTTTCCTCACCATAACCAAGTGTTTTTTGTGCCCAAACTGAACCACAAATAAACCACAGCCTCAGTATCTGCTACATAATAATCCGTATCCGTGGCGCCTCCATTTTTTTTCTAGTGACTTGGTAAAATGACCTCATACAGTTGATATTGTGAATGTTGTAGTTAACAGTTTCCTATTTTTACACCAGACGTGAAGCAACATCACCGTTCGTTTGCAGTCATGTTTCTGGTCACCTGGCTGATGTAAGTCTAACGATTTCTCTCTTTCAGCTCTGTTTTGGTCTCCACCAACTCCTGAAGGAAAAATCTGACTCTTCAGCCTCTGAGGGCTCCACCATGTTCACCGGCTCCTCTCTGACTGTGTCTCTCTGCTGAAGGTACGCTGAGTTTAAGAGGTTTTGGAAATGAAAACAATAATGATGAGACTAAACCAAAGCATCAGAGTTCCAAGCCATGAAACCAAAAAGAGTTAAAGGATGCTAAAATGCTCTGCAGGGCCGAGGCGAACTGCAGAACTGGTGATTCTCTGGGTTCGTCACTACAAGCTCGTCTCATTTCATACTGTATTACATGTTTAATCTGTTGCTAATATAAAGATATTGATCAGAGCAGCATTAAGTATCTCAGTAATATTGATGTTTTGATCTTTATATGAAAATAAAAACATTCAGAAATTTGTGACCACATTTACTTTAAACTGAAACTTAAGTCCGCAGATTGAACCTTGGGCTTCAGTCAGGCGCATGTGGTTGGCCCTGAAGTTGGCTCTGAAGTTGCTGCTAAGAAACGTTATATTTCCAAACCTCTAGCAAACCACAGTCCATATTTCAGCTGGTGGCGTACCACATTAGACACTTAGCATCTGGAAACCCCCCCCACATGGTATCGTGTTCTGCTCCTTTTATTCAATAATAACAGCCCACCTGTGGCCTGTGTGTTGTGAAACTGTGCTGACAGGAGTCTGCAGGGGAGCTGTGTGGGCACAGGAATTCCAAAAATCTGTTAAAACATAAATGCAACTCAAGAAATGATCCTGCATTCAAACTGACACTTTAAATAAAGCTGCATTAGCAATATAATCACAGGAACATTAAATCAAATGACAACGTGTAATGTACACAGACCGTGATCTCCCACCTCTGCAGCTCTATGTGATGTTTTTGCCTCTTTTAGCTCATTGTTTTGGTTTAATGACACACTTACTGTTTTGGTTTGTTTTGGTTCATTCTCACCGCTCAGCCCCGTTTCTACCAGTCGACTGCTGAACAAAAAAAGCTTTCAGTAACACTTCCTGCCCAGCACCAAATGACACAAGGACAACGTTAGCACCAAACAGCTAGCTGCTGGTGGAGACCAAACCAGAGCTAAAAGGACTTAATACGGGGTCAGGGTTATAAGGCCCGTTTCCACCGCAGGAACTTTGAAGTAATTTTATGGGGCCGGGGCTGTTGGTGCGTGTCTCCACCGCAGGAACCACCCCCGAAGGACAGAGTTCCGGAACTTTTACAGGGGCTAAACAAGTCCCTGCCTCAGAGTAGGTACTCAGAACGCTCCAAGAAACTCCTGGCTGGGGCTTGGGATTTACTTGGTGCTGATTGGATATACTCAAGGAGGGATGTGACGTCAACAGAAAGCTACAAAATAGCCGGCATTTTTAAAACTCAGCAGACGAGGGTTAGCTCGTTCATATAGCTTCCGCCGCCATGTAAAAAAACTCACTAAATGGCCCGTCAAAAAAATATTCTTTCCAGCGGATATCTTAGTTACAACATGATTGAGCTAGCAAAGCAGTTTTGTGTTGCTATTTGTGGTATTTATTCAGTTTTGGAAAATCACAATGTCTAGAAAGCATCAGCTGACAGGGACAGCTAACAGCAGCAGCAAAGCTAACATCAGGACGTCATCTGTTAAAAGCCTCCCGTTGTCAGTTACAACATGAAACTACTCCAGTTAGCTCAGTCATGTTGTAACTAAGACATCCGCTGGAAAAAATATTTTTTTTCATGGGCCATTTAGTGAGTTATTACAGACACCGCTATCGGCTAACAGCTAACGGCGTCCCTACGTCGCCCTGGTAAATGGTCGCGCAACAATTACATCACATCCAGAGCCCAGTAACTTTACAGGAACCTTCCTCGTACTCTGCTCTCAGTGGAGACACGGCAGTTGAGAGGGCCGAGTGAGAGGACGTTCCTGTAGTAGCTCCTGCCCCCCAAATAGTACCAGGAACTTCTTCAGTGGAAACGGACCTATAGTCAGCAGTATCTTTGGAGCAACGTGCATGTCTTTGATTTAATAGAGCTGAGAGGATGTCCACGTTTGGTCATGGACTTTCCACGTCCACATATGACGTCCAAGGTACCCTGGGTGTGTTGGTTGTTGACGTTCTGGGACGCCGTGTCAACTTCAGCCTGTTACATGCATTGTCTGTTTTCAAAATACACTTCTGTTTTCACAGGAAATGTACAGTTTGATACAGTCTCTTTCAAAATAAAAGCACTACGTCGGTGCCACACCACCAACTAATGTTTTTTTCCTTCAACACACACATGGTTGGGATTAGGTAAAAAGAACAGGGTTTGGCTTTACAATCTGACAGGAAGTGAACACCGACTTCCTGGGTGAAAGTCGGTGGTTGTTGGACCCATCCACCCCCCCTCCCATGCTACCCTACTCAGACTTACGCCCTTAAAGGGATAGTGCACCCAAAAATGAAAACTCAGCCATTATCTACTCACCCATATGCCGAGGGAGGCTCAGGTGAAGTTTTAGAGTCCTCACATCACTTGCAGAGATCCAAGGGGAGAGGAGGTAGCAACACAACTCCACCTAATGGAGGCTGACGGCGCCCCAGATTCAAACGTCCAAAAACACATCATTGAAACCACAAAATATCTCCATACTGCTCGTCCGTAGTGATCCAAGTGTCCTGAAGCCCCGACATAAAAAGTTGTTTGGAAAAACCTCATTTGAACTCTGTTTTTAGCCTCATTGTAGCCTGTAGCTCTGACTGCCTCTCTGGGCACCGCGACACAGAGTCCTGCACGGGTCCAGTTTTCAAGATCCGACCCGACCCGGCGACGTACAAACCCGCACCCAAACGGCAAACCCGCGCATCAGGCCAATCAGTACCGCAACCCGGTCCAACCCGCTGAAACATGACCCGCAGCCCGACCCGTATTTAAAGCCGGATTTAAAGTAATCATTTTGGGTCATAGTGGCTGAATATTGAACAGCATATCGCCACAGTTAAGGTGCCAGTGAGTAAACAACGACCTGAATGAAGCAGCTCTCACAATAAAAACCTGACTTCAGCTCCATCATCAACCCTCTGTGTTCTTCTCCCATATGAGTGTAAAAGCACTCGTTTGTTACGTTTAATGCTTTTAAACTTTTAATCTATGTAAAGGAACTTTACATGTGTAATAATAGACTTACTTTCTGTCCAGAGCAACGTTCAGCAGTTACGAGCCGTCACGTGTTTTTAGAATCCATCGAGGAGAGAAGTAATCCATCAGGGAAACACTTCAGAAACATTATAAAGTGATAGTTGTACGTTTTATCCACTTATTTCTCAAATACCTAAATAATTATTTACTGTTTTGGAAGCGGCGCTTGTTAGACGGTGGCAGCCATGTTGATTCTGTCGTCCAATCACAAATTGTGTTATTAGATGGTGAAACGTGTGTAAACAGCTGAACCAGTGACCGTTGCGAAATAGCGGAGGCGATCCTCAGAGAGTAAATAATGACCAAGATAGTTATCTGTAGTTTACCGAACTAATGACTGATGTGTTTATCTAAAACCCGCGATCCGACCCGCATGTTATTTTTTCCACCCAGATCCGAACCCGGGAAAAAATTGTTTTTTAAAAACCACCCGCAAATCAGCTGTTTTTGCTGGTACCCGCAGGTACCCGACCCAGTGCAGGACTCTGCCTGAGCCTCCCTCGGCATATGGGTGAGTAGATAATGGTTGAATTTTCATTTTTGGGTGCACTATCCCTTTAACTTGCGTTGTTGTTCCGCCACATTTTGCATGACACTGCTGGGCCAGCTGCGTATCATGCCAACGTGAAAGGACGTTTTTTTTTTTTTTTTTTGTCGGTGTCTGTTGTTGGAAGTCAGTGACCAAGCGCTGGTATTCAACAACTTCAGAGTGAGACCAGGTTGTCAAAACAGGAGTCCGTTAACCAATGGGTGACGTCACGCTAGTTACGTCCATTATTTCATACAGTCCATGGTTATCACATTCTTTGAGTGGTACTTTGATAATGACTAAACTGATCTTCATGTGTAAAATCACTGAAATGTCCCTTTACATTATTTGTCTATGTCAAGATTATCTGTTTTTCAACTTGGTGTGTAGTTCTTCTGCCCCCTAGTGGCCAAAAATAAACTCATGCAGCTTTAAGTTACAGAAAAAATAACTTTTTAATAACTAAAAGTATAATTAATAAAATGATTTAGAAAGGGAGTTAGAAAAAAAAAGTAAAGTAGAAAAGAACAAAACTGTGTGTTAATACTCAAACCATTGAGCAGCAGTTGTAGTTACCAAACCTGCAGTAGCTCCTTGAGCAGTGAATTCCCGCCTCTGTCGGGGGCAGCAGTCGCTCCTCCGGTATAAAGGCAGCAGCAGCAGTCAGAGGAGGCAGAGAGCTCCTGGAAACATCTGGGGCGAGCAGCTGCAGGATGCACTTCTTCACTCTCCTCTGGACGCTCGGCTTCCTGCTGAAGGAGGCGCAGGCATGGGGCTTCAAAAACGGAATATTTCATAATTCAATATGGCTGGGTAAATATCTTTGCTCTTATGGTTGTAGGTGTAGTTAGTCTGTGAAAGCTTTGTTAAGAACCACGTGCAGCTGAACTCTTTTCATTATACTAACTGTGATGAAGTTAAAATCCAAAATATCAAGTAATGATTATTTATATATAATAAAACTCCTGTGGTTCATTGAACAAGATGATTTCCTCAATCAAAACCAGTAAATTATAATCTGCATTTTATTTTGATTATCAAACAGCATTTTCAACATTATCATTAACCAGTGTATTTCATCATGTTTTAAGCACAGTTTGAATTCATTTTTTAGCCATAGTAACAAACTTAACTTCCCTCACATGTAATCCACATGTCGGCTCCTTTTACCTGAGTTTGTTTCTGTCAGTTTATGCAAGCACAGCAAAAAATATCCTCGTATAAAGGCACACTGTGAGGAGTAACAAGTACTAATCAAGGCAAAGCATCAGTTCAGCAGCTTTCCTGTGCCAGACTGCATGTTTATGACCTCCCAGTAAACACAGAGGAAATGACTTCATCTCAGGACTTTCCAAAAATGCAAACAGATCAGTCACAACAAAAGTTCATTCAGATATTTTCTATAGTGGTTTCATTAGTTTGGGGAAAACTGGCTGGAATTAATGTTAGTGAGTTTTTACAGCCTCTCCTACTGTGTGTTTTTATAGAAATAAAACAAGCTGCTGACTGACTCACTTTATAAGGTCCATATTTTATGTTTTTGAGGTGAGAGTAATGAGAGTGTTTCATATTGCTATAATGAGTTTGCCTCACCTGAATCACATGCACAGCATTTTCTACTACACAACAACTTCTCTCCTCTACTGCATGTTTTATGGGAAACTTTCTTAATCTTTCTTTTGTCAGTCGCTGTTAGAGAACCTGATGAGGTGAAAAGTCGGCAGCTTCCTGCAGCACATGAGGTTAATAAGTTCACAAAACATCCATCAAACGAGTCTAAATATCAACTTGAGGTTAATTTCTGAGCGCTCTCTGCTCAGCTCTGCAGTCATGCATGCGTAAAGCCAAAACAGGATCAGCAGAGGACTCCCCGCCAAGGAGGCCAGAGAGCAAATGACAGAGTTGTTGGTGAACTTCCAAAATGTAGAAAAATGTCACAGCTTTTATGTTTGGCTCAATTTAACCTTCAGCCTCTCACTAAAAACACTGTCACCTGCTCGACTGTCGAACCAACATCAGGTAAATCCTTTAATTGTGTGTTAAGTACAGAAGCTCAGGTAAAGATCACCAGCAGTGGAAAAAGTACTCTGATCCTTTACTTAAGTAAAAGTACTAATACTGTGATCAAACTTAACAAGTAAAGTCCTGAATTTAAGACCTTAATTAAGTGAAAGTATGTTTCAGCAAAATGTTTTTAAAGTTAGTAAAGTACTGACTGTGCAATAAAATGTTCCCTGTCAGTGTTTTATTAACATATCAGATGTTTTTAGATTCATATTACTGCTGCTTGAATGTGTATGTTGCATTCTGCTGTTTTAGATGTTTAAGGTTGAGCTCATTTAAACTTCTTTACGTTCTAGCAGCCAGTAACTCAAATAATCCACAGACTTTGTTGTGAGCAGTTTCTTGCAGGAACTATTTTCTTTCTACTGAACTACACCTGCCTACTGAATCACCGCACAAAGGGAAGCGTACATCTACTGCTAGCTCACCTAGCACCACTGAGCTAGCTAACGTTACAGCTTAGCTAAAGAGGACGCCATTAATGTTTACATCTCGTGCTGTCATGAATACGATCCTCTCATCCATGAGTAGATGCACTCTTCCCTCTGCACAGTGATTAGGGTTCTGTACCATTAGCATTTGAACCAATATCTGCACCGATTCCAGTGGAATTTGGCACAGGTATCCAACGCTAACTTTTTCATAATAAAAACAAAAAAGATTAACTTTTGAACAAGCTGTGTGACTAAAACCCAATTCTGTTCCTCTGCTCTTCTCTAATCACATGTGCAGCTAATCTTCTGTCTCTGTCTCCCTGCTTGTGTGTGTCTGCTCATCTTGCAGTGACACTAGAATCGGTACCAGTATTCATTCAAATGTGAACAGTACACAACACTAATCACCCCGCAGAAGGAAGAGTGCATCTACTCATGGACGAGAGGCTTGTGTTTGTGAAAGAGTGAGATGTAAAAATCAATGGTGTCCTCCTCAGCTGAGCTGTAAAGGCCCAGACACACCAAACTGACTTAGCAGCAATGACAGCCCCGGCAGCATTGCCTCACGTTGCCGTGTCTCGGCCAAAAAGTTGCACATGAACTCACGGCGAAGACTTCAACCAATTGCCAACCAGGATGTAGGAATAACTCTCCACACAAGCAGACGGCTGTCATCTGTATTCATCATTCAAAAAGGGAAACAGGAAGAGCGTCTTGATGCTAGTTAGCCAGTTAGCACATTAACAACACATCAGAGCATATTTACTGTGTGCCAGTGAACAATAACACAAACCATCAGGAGACGTTTCTGCTAAAAAGAAAAATAATCTGACCTTAGGGAACAAGATGGTTTTGGTCTCACTCCCTCTGGACTTTAGCTTGTTGTTTACTTTCCTCACTTCCATTTCTCTTCTCGTGCGCTGAGCTGAACTGCTAATCAGAGTGATATCATTCACTGATGGGCTTCACCGTCACAAACGGCACCTCGACATGCTGAATCGGCAGAAAAAAGGCCAAAAAGTGCTGGCAAAAGTGAGACACACTGTAGCTACGATGGGCGCTCACCACCAGGGCCTCAAAGTTAGCTAGCTCAGCGGTGCTAGGTGAGCTAGCAGTAGTTTCACGCATCCTTCTGCGTAGTAATACGGTTGGAGGGTGTAGTTTGGTAGAAAGAAAATAGTTTGTGTGTGAAACTGCAGCAACAAGGTCTGTGGATTATCTTGAGTAACCAGGTCATGATTTCTGTAAAGAGACACTAATGTTGAGTTTTGAGCTCCACAAGCTGAGTGTCATCTAGTTCTGTTATACTGGAGAAAAGTCAGACATCTCTACGGCCCATATCTGCAACACTGCAGCTCACACCAAACCTGTCTCGACTGATAAACAGCTCTACAGGGAAGAGGAAAAACATGTATATTTGATTTAGGGGTGAGCTGTCCCTGTAATCTACAGCAAGGCATCCTATGTAGCATGTAATGTTTGTAGCATGGCTGTCCCTCCACTGCAGGTCACTGTGGGTTCGCTCTTGGCTTCAGACTGTGGCAGCAGTTTATTATTGTGTCTTTCTCTCTGACAGAACAAGCAGCTGGAGTTTACCACCGGGAATCACGCAAAGGGAGATACCAGCTGACTTATAAAGAGGCCAAGGCTGTCTGCAAGTACGAGGGAGGGAAGCTGGCCACTTACGAACAGCTGGAGGCGGCTCGTCAAATAGGTCTGCAGCAAACTCATGAACAATACACACACAGAGCTCCTGCTGAAGGAGATGGGTCATGATTCATTATGTTTCACTCTTTCATCATTGGCAGCATGAAATGAAGGCAGGACGGTTGTGTTTACCTTTCCTTTCTCCCATGAAGCACATTAAATGTCATGTCTGATGTAACAGAAGTGGTAGGCTTCATCTCTAAACCAGCTGGAATGCTTTTAACATGCAGAAAAAGAGGTCCACAGGGTTAAGGTCACTGGGAAGCAGTGAGTGAGCACTTCTTTCCACGAGTGCTTTGCTGTTTTATGACTCCATGCCAAGTTTTAACCGGCCCCACGAGTGTTGTAAAAGTCTGTTAACACCTTCTTGGGTGGGTAACATCACCGTTCCTTTGGCACAGAGATTAAATCCAGCCACTTGATCCGCCTCCCTGTCAGCAGTTACAGCTCTCACAACTCTCTGCCCAGGAGGTTTCTTCTTTATCTGGGCTCAACGGGGTCTGCTTATTGTAACTCTAAAGCCCCCGTCTCCACACATAATAGAGAACAACAAAACAACAAACAGGGAAAAACTGGTAAAGGCCACCAGAACTGTGGTGTCCAGGTTTTTCTTTTGAGGCTGCTCTGTTGGCAGAGTTCAAAAGAAAGACTTTCTGTGGTTGGCCGGCAGAAAAGAGTTTAACTGAGTGAGTGGTTGTTTTCTTCTCTTGTTCAGGTTTCCACGTGTGTTCTGCTGGATGGTTCGACAAAGGACGAGTTGGTTACCCCATCGTCAAAGCTGGCACCCACTGTGGCTTTGGGAAGATCGGCATCATTGACTACGGACACAGGCGGAACAAAAGTGAAAAATGGGATGTGTACTGCTACAACCCAAACTGTGAGTACAGGTTTTATAACTCTCACTGAAATGGAGGGACTCTCTGTCTGTCTGTCTGTCTGTCTATCTGTCTGTCTGTCTGTCTCTATGTATGTATGTCCCTTGATTTTCCGAACAACCGTTAATCTGATTAACTTCAAACTTGGTGTATTGTGCGAGCTTTTGAGATCCACGGGACATATTTATTCAAAGTGCATTATATATACACACTGTATATTATACAGTTGATGTTATACCTCTGTAACGACATGCTGGGTACAGCTTGTTCTCCATCACTTGCTACAGCACATTCGACAACAGATGAAAAAAGGGAGACCAAAGGGCATGAATGGCCTGGTCCCACATGCAAAGCTAGCTGTTTGCAAATTGCATGTAAACTCTAGCATTGTTGACGCAACTATGTCATGGTAGCTGCTCAGGACCCAAAGAAGTGCAGTGTTGAGTGTGAAGTTGTTTGGATGAGTGCTTCTTGAGAAGGGACAGACACAGTACTAGCAGTGCTAAATGCTGGCTTAAAGGGTCAGTTCACCCAAATTAAAAACACATTTTTCTTCTTCCTGTGCTGCTTTTTAGTGTGTCGGAGATATCTGCTGTTAAGATGTCTGCCATCTCTCCAGTGTAATGAAACTAGATGACACTTCCATAGATCATGACCTTGTTACTCAAAATAATGCACAGACCTTGTTGTGAGCAGTTTCATATAGGCACTACTTTCTTTCTAACGAACTACGCCCACCACAGTATTGCTACTAGGGTGAGGTACTGAACTCAGTACTAGATACTTCTGAGGGTACCGACCAATTTACGTTGGTACTGTCAAGTACAGATTCACTTTAAATCCATTGGTACCATTTTTTGGTACCTGAGAGTGCATCTGAGAACTCTGGGTTTAGACAAAAGGCTGAAGTGCCATCAAGTGCCCCGAAGCCTGGGAACCAGCACTGAAACTCTGCAGAGCTGCCAGGTGTAACCTCAGTCAAGAGGCAGAAGCGCCCTGAAGCTGGGAAGCTGGCCAAGAGCTCTGTTACTGTGCATTCACACCAAAAGCGTCATGAGCGCCTGCGGTCGCTCAGGTCGCTGGCATCGCGTTGCCTGGCAGCAGCTCCAGCAGGCAGTTGCAGCGGCCAAAGAGGCGGGGCCGGCTGCTGCAGATGTGTCCATCAAGGCTGACACGGCTGTGCACTTTACAAGGATGAACAAATATATCATTTATGTCTTCACTTTGTATTATCCATGACTTTCATTGTAGAATTAAAATAACACTAATAAACACAGTCATATAGCCTTTATGAGTCCTTTATAATTATGATTTTACTCTCCTGTTGGCGCGTAGGACCACTGAGAAATGTAATTGGTGGTAAATAAGCGGGAGCTCATTAATTGCACTTTCGGAAGCCTCCTTTGTACTGCAGCGGCGTATTTGCTGAGGAAACACAGGGCCCGGAGCTGTCGGGCTGTCTGGGTCCACAGAGTCCTGCAAACAGCAACTCCACAGTGAATTTCACCGGCTGCTACAGCTCCGGGAGAGCCCAGACCTCCATACCCGAATCCCGGTCTGCAATTGGCTGCTGCTTCGGCAGCAGTGCTGCTCATTTGCATAGAGTTCAGCTTCTCTCAACTTCTACTTGACGCTCTGGTCGCTGGCATCGCACCGCTCGCTGCAGCCGATGCCCCTGACACCCTTCGTAGCAAGCGTACATTGAAAGTGAATGGCTGCCGGCCACTTATGACGCTCATGACGCTTTTGATGGGAATGCACAGTTAGACACTCTCTGTTAGAGCTTCGTCTGTCGCTTCGTTGGTCACTCCCTTAGTCACTTAGTTGGTTGCTCCATTGGCTGCTCTGTCAGCTACCCCATTGACCACTTTGTTGACTGCTCAGTTGTTTGCTCCATTGGCTGCTCTATTGGCTGCTCCATTGGCTGCTCCATTGGCTTCTTTGTTGACTGCTTAGTTGTTCACTCCATTAGACTCTCTGTTGTTCATTCCATTAGTCGCTTTGTTGGTCGCTCAGTTGGCTTCTCAGCACGCCAAAACATGCGTTGCAGTATCGGCATAGTTTGGTGTCTGGTCTAGCTTCTTTTCTGTATTTTCAGTAATAGTCTAGTATCACTGCTAAATGAGCAGACGCACACAAGCAGGGAAACAGTGCCAGGAAATTAGCTCTACATGTGATTAGAGAAGAGCAGATTAGGAGAAATGCATTTTAGTCGACTACGTCACCCCCACAGCTGGTCCAAAAGTTTTTTGTTTTTTTTTATTACAGACAAAGTAGTACCAAAAAAGTTAGTGTTTGATCCCTGTACCAAAGTCTAGGTACTGGAATCTGTACTGGTATCATTTCAAATGTGAACATACACAAGCTTAATCACCCTGAGTGTCAGTCCCGGTCAGGGAGACCAGGCCAACAGGTTAAGAATAGTCATGGAGTGTGAGGCTCCACAGACTCACTCAGGAGGTTTCCAGTCACACGTGAGGGATGATACAGAGATCTGAAGCGGCTCAGGATGGGACCACGGTGAGACGCAGTGAGACGCAGTGAGACGGGGGACTCTGTGTTGGTCCTGACTCAAAGCCACAATCTCAGTCCCACCATGTGAGTTATCATGTTATCACAACCCGACCGAGAATAAATCTGGAGGAAGTAGGAACATCAATGTGGATAAGATGTGAGTGGGGGAAGTGATAACTGGCACACAGGCTGCACAGTGACTGAGTGGTTTAAAACCCACCATGGCTGATTTCACAATCTGCCTGATTCATAATGAGCCAGAGACATTTTATACGTCATGTCCTTTAAGTGCGTCTGGAAATCATTTAAAAGCAATATTTTGGAAATAAACATCCAAGTGACAAAAGCAGCTCTGAACGTACATGCCACTGTGGCCTCAGTGAGCTGAATAAAACCACTATTTCAACATCACAAAAACTTTATTGTTCGTCACAAGGAGACGGGAATTTGTCTTTTATGTGGCTTAGAAGAAGAAACACACTGAAGTTTTGTTTCTGTCCCAAAATATCTCTGTAGCTGCTGAATGCTCCACTATATGTTCAGTTATGTCTCTGACTGTTTGTGCGTTTCAATACCCACAGAGAGAAAAAGATTTAGTGCATCACAATACATGTAGCGATGCACATATTGGATTTATTTGCTGATATCTAACAACTCATTTGGATGATAACTGATAACCAAACTTTCTTCCCGGAATCCTCTGACTGAATAAACCTCTTTATCCGTGTGCTTGTACCCTGGTTTATCCCTATTTTTCTAAGTATTTTAATTTATGTAGGCCTACTTACTGTATGTAACACCCTCACTGTGTATTTGTGTTTGCATTGTGCAGCACTGTTATTTCATTGTCTGATCTATAAAGAACGTTTAATTTAAAATTCAAGGAGCGTTAAGAAAAATAATGATACACAGCCTTTTGTTTTCTGAGCGCATTGTTTAACGTTGTGGTGGTTTAAGAAATCTGTATAAGATAAGATAAGATAATCCTTTATTCGTCCCTCAGCGGGGACATTTGCAACATTACAGCAGCAGAGACAGAGTGCAAACAGGAAGCATCGGTAGGAAGAATAAAAACACAAATCACTGTATAAGCATGTATCGATAAAAGGAAAGGAAAATGGATTGTCCATAGTTTGATGTACAGATGTAAAAACTTGTGGGATTTTTTAAGGTATTTTTTAGGGCTTTCTACCTTTAATTAATGGGACAGTATTAGTGTAAAGGGGGATGACGTGTAGCAAAGGGCTGTGGGTTGGAATTGAACCCCCAGCTGCTACGACAAGGACAAGGCCTTTGTAGGTGGGGTGTGTGCTCTACCAGGTGAGCTGATGGGCGCCCTTATAACACACTTTTAAAGCCCTGACGGAGACCTGCAGCGGTCCAAACATGTCGGCTCTTTTAATGATTGAGCCACGACAGTAAAGGCTTTTTAATACTTCCTCATTTTCTATATTTTTGGATCGGCTCTCTGTGTATTCTGTTTCCTGTTGTCAATGGACACTTGACACAAGGTTCTGATCTACGTTTGAGTTCACAGAGCAACCAGTCATCTGTCCTTTTTTCTAAAAATATATATCTTGCTGATATTATCATGCATCCATAACAGTATGTCATCAAACACAGTACGGCAAAAATACCAGGATGTTCTACTACATCCAGTCTGATTTTGCAGTCTGTAGGCCAGCATGCTTTTCTGACTATTCTGACCCACAATCCTCTGCACAGCGGAAGATATGTCCTGTTGACTGAGACGTAAACAGACAACAGCTTGACAGCTGTCAAAGGTCACAATGACGGATGACAACATATTCAGTAACTGACGACCAGTCGAATAGTAATAATAGGAATATGTCCATCTATTGTTTAAGTGAACAAAATAATCATAAAGATTACCAACAACAAAAGGACATAACAAGTTTCAAACAAGCCTGGCATGGTGATAGATATATAAGCAAGAGGGTCAGAGTTCAGGGCATGATGTTATGAGACAGTATTCTGTCCCGACTGTGTGCATAGGGCATGAAACAGTGCGTACTTTTTAAGGGCAGCTGCACTACCTGCTAAAAGAAAGAAGAAGAGTATGTGATTGGGATCATACCCTGAGATCCTGTCACACTGTGTGTGTCTGCTGTTTGCTGCTGAGCAGGTAAAGTACAGTGAGTCCTTATAGCTGTGTCTCTGATAACAGCTGCAGCTGAAATACCACGACTGTAAAGTTTGCTAAACGATGACGTGAGAGAGCTGATGATTCTCTGTGGACTCACCATCACTATGAGTGACTCCTTTAACCCTCTGAAACCTGAGCAAATTGGCATCATTTTCTTTCATAACAAGGAAAGAAGGCAATTAGAAATTCATGGAATGACCTGAACATTGGCACGATATTTAATAGTTTTAAGAAGTAAGTTTAGTAACTAAGATATTAACCCAAAAATAAGCAAAAAAGAAAAGTAAAAAAAACACCTGAGAATAAACAAAGAAGAAAGATTAAAACAAAAACAAACAAGAAAATCACCTAAAAATAAGCAATAAGAAAAGAAAAAAAATGAAGAAAAAAATTACCCAAAACTAAGCAAAAAAGAAAAGTAACAAAAATAAATAAAAAAAACAACCTAAAAATAAGCAAAAAAAAGTAAAAAAAAAAAAAAAATAGAAAATTACCCAAAACTAAGCAAAAAAGAAAAGTAAAAAAACAACAAGAATTTACCTGAAAATAGCAAAAAAGAAAAGTAAAAAGCCAAAAACCGCACCAAAATTATCTGAAAGATAGATAAAAAATTAATTAAATATCTTATTATTACTATATTACTATTAAATACATATTTAAAACTTGACATTTCCCTAGTTTTTTGATAATTTTGTAATAAAACTTTTCTAATAATGCTCACTGCCTTTTTCCCTGATGTTTTCTGTAGAAATCAAACCATTTTTTCCGGTGCTTGTGAAAGGCACCTGAACGCAGCACAAGACAATGGATGTCGATCCAGGTTTAAAAGGGTTAACATCACACAGTCATCTGATCAGCTGTTGATTATTGCAGCTCTAACTTGGATATTATAGAATTATTATCAATATATTTACTGAAACATTTTATAAACGAGAAATTAACTCGTAGGTGCTCCCTGGTGGACAAAGTTTGTAACTGCAACATTTATTTCTAA
The DNA here is from genome assembly GCF_041903045.1 of Epinephelus lanceolatus. NCBI lineage: Eukaryota > Metazoa > Chordata > Actinopteri > Perciformes > Serranidae > Epinephelus > Epinephelus lanceolatus. The sequence goes on from NC_135747.1 coordinate 43,126,793, forward strand.
TAACTTGTTGGCTGACACATTGCAGATATATTAATACAGATATATCTGTGGTGAGCTTAAATATCCTGATCACATCGACCAGGTGATTTATTGATCCAGCTCTATTTAGAAACTGTGAAATGAGACATTTTAAAATACTAAAAAATGTGCATGAAATCAAACCTAATTTCTCTGATTTCTTAATAACTTCTAATTTTAATACTTAGAGGTGACGAGGTTCCCTGTTAGAGCAGAAGGTCATATTATGGGAACATTATCAGGTGAATGTCATCACTCTCTGTAATGAAAAGTTTAATATTTCTTTAAAAATCAATCAGCTGTTGAATCCCAGGTGAGACTGAGCCCAGTGATGATGTAAGCTTAGTTTTTTTTTAACAATCTGCAAATAAAAAACACACCACTCTGTTTGTTGTGTTCACCTTAATATTTGTTTATTGTGTTTCATATCATAGGCCCTCAAATATTTATCCATATCTCATAATGATCAGACTCTGACCCTCTGCCTGACCCAGAGGTCCACTGTCTCATCATCTGACCCCGGCTTGGATCACACCCGTCTACGAACTTGGTCTTCATTGTGATCCCAACTACAAACCTGTAAAGTCTCATGGATGTATCTCGTACAGTTGTGGCACTATTAGATTGAAAGACAAGACAGACAGACAGACTGACTGACAGACAGACAGACATATATGATCGGTAAAAGAATAGTGTTAAAAGGCAGTCGGCCCAGAGAGTAACTTTCTCTGGCGTAGGTGCTCTCGCTCCTCTGTGTGTGTGCACAAAGAGAATCCAACAGTATGAGTGGGGGCATATAAATAAAGTTTGATGTGATTTGATAACCACCTGGTAGAGTTCTCAAAACTGCTCCTGTGGTACTACAATAGGAACCACATTTTGCCATAATCACACACACACACACACACACACACACACACACACTGAAAAGGTGAAAACAACACAAACCCAGCCGTCCCAGCTGGTAACATCACATTTCTTCTCCCTGCAGGACGTCTGGTGTTTAAACCTTTGAAGTCATTGTCACAAGTCTCCAAATGTGTGTTTGATTTTCTTCAGTCAACAAAAGCTTTTCTTTTTCATATTCTGAATTGACGCAGCAGGCCGACCCTCCAAACCCAAACCCTTCACATAAACAGATGCACAAACCCACCGGCTGATTAAAGGAAAACACTGTGGGCAGTTTCAAGTGGTCGTTTCATCTGCGAGCACAGACACCACATTTATCCTCGTGTCCTCAGCTGACGGTGCTTCAGAGCTGCCGTCTACTGCTGTGACAGAAAAATGTGTCGCTGGTTTGAGTTTACTGAATCTACGATCATGGAGCACAGTTAGCAGGAGCTCTGGTTGGGACGTGTTTGGTGTCTGTCAGTTGGGAAATGTGCATTTATTACTGCACACCCTGAGCTTGGAATAATTTACAAGAAGGTTTTGCCTTCACACCAGACATTCAGACGCCATATTAAAAACATTCATCCATCCATATTCATCCGCTTATCCTGGACCAGGTCTCGGGGGCAGCAGGCCAAGCAAAGCACCCCAGACGTCCCTCTCCTCAACAACACTTTCCAGCTCCTCCTGGAGGATCTAGAGACCTTCCCAGACAGACAGACTGGACTTAAAGTCCATGTTGCTGAGAAAGATGTCTTAGCATATTGTTGGTGTTTCCACCCTCGACTGAAATGATCATTTTACAGATATTATAAGCAGCACTGTTGTTGACTTTCTTTGTGAAGTGAAGCCAGGCTTTGGACCATTTCTTCCTCTCCGCTATGACTCTTACTTGTTGCACGTTTCCAGCAGCATAAACGCATGAGTTTGACTTTCAGAAAAACATGCTGACGTCAATAAAATGAATTGATAAACATGGAGGCATACGATTCAGATGGATCAGACAATTTGAAATCAGTTCTCGTATCTCTTGGTGCGGCAGTAGCTCAGTCCATAGGGACCTGGGTTGGGAATCGGAGGGGCACCTGTCCAAGGCAGCGCCCTCACTCTGACACCTCTCCACTTAGTGCATGTATAGGTCCTGTTTGTGCACGTGTGTATTTCGGACCTGTGTGTAACTGATAACGGAGTTAAAAAAAAAATTAATTTCCCCTCAAGTGGATTAATAAAGTATATAAAATGAAAAATAAATAAATAAAAATAAATTCCCATCCCAAGTGGGGAGCTCATTTAGGTGTTTTACTTCTGCATCAGATTATCTTGGAGTAATCTGTTCCTCCGGTCCATAGTCATCCAGCATGTCAAAGTGCTGAACCTCAAACTGCTCCTGATGGCTCCTCTATCACAGTGTGAGTGCATGTGAATGGGTACTGAGTAGCAGGTGGCACCATGCATGGTAGCCTCAGACACCAGTGTGTGAATGTGTGTGTGAATGGGTGAATGTGACATGTAGTGTAAAAGAACCTTGAGTGGTCGGAAGATTAGAAAGACGCTACACAAGTGCAGTTCGTTCCTACTTCTTCTATTTCATTTCAAGTGTAGCATTTTTTTATTCACTGGATTTGCTGACATGCATCAAACAGGATTCAGAATGTAGACAGCGACATTTTTCTGCGCTTCAACTGTTTGCGATGTTCCAGATTGGTCAACCTGTCGTTTTTTGCAAACCTGTTTTTGTCCTGGTGGTGCCAGGCACCTTATTATACAGAGACTCTCTGAAGCTGCTTCACTCACAGGCCTGGTTACTAAACACTGTGGAATGCTCAGGTCAACATGATCTACGTCTCTTTGTGTCCTCACTGTCTGATCATCTGTTCCTGAAAGTCCAGTTAGTGTAGCTCAAAAAAAAGGGCCCAACCCAGGAGAAACTGCAACCGTAATGTTTCTTAGTTTTTATTGGTCCTAATATTCCTCTGCATTGAATATTAAAAGTTTACACTCATGGATTCAGTGGAACATGTTTGTTTTCAAGGACAGTGACACAGTCTGGGTAAAGTGGGGTTAATGTTGAAGCGTCTAAGTGCACCTGTACAACAGATTTGGGGTCAAACTTTTCAATAAAACACTTTGTAAGAGGATATTCTGATGTATCGTACCTGTGTTTGGGGTACAATGACCCAACACCCAATTTTGGCCATGTTTTCCACTTCCTGCTTGTGTCACACTGCTGGTACGTGTGAATCCGCATCAAATTGTTCCTTATAGACGCTGTTTAGTATCTATGATGTCATCTGAGCAGTTAATTTATCGTCTACATGTCATTCATGTGTCTTACAGCCAAGGAGTGTGGTGGGGTGCTGACAGACCAGCAGAGGATCATTCAGTCTCCCGGCTTCCCTGAGGAGTACCAGGACGAACAGATCTGCTACTGGCACATCCGTGTGCGCCTGGGCCAGAGGATCCGCCTCCACTTCATGGAGTTCGATGTGGAGGATGACACAGGCTGCCTGGCAGATTACCTGGAGGTGTACGACAGCTACGACGATGTCTCCGGCTTCGCTGGGAGGTGAGGATCACTGAGGGGGAAAGTAGGAAGTATCTAAAACGTTTTTGAACTGAGACAGGATCTTCATCTGGACATGTGATGACGGGCAGGATAAATATAGACAGAGGTGTGGGCTCGAGTCACATGACTTTGACTCAAGTCAGACTCAAGTCACAAATTTGAAGGCCGTTAACATTTCCTGATCTGTTTGTTTACAGATTCTGTGGCGATTATTTACCTGATGACATCATCAGTACAGGTGAGACGTCCTCATCATTTCATACACTGCATTATTCCACACAGACGAGTCTCTGGATTTTTAAAACCAAACCTTTGTTTTACAGGAAACGTGATGACGCTGAAGTTCCTGTCTGACGCCTCAGTCACAGCCGGTGGCTTCCAGTTCCAGTACACTGCCTTTAATGCGTCTCTGTACTCACAGAATCACACCCAGTATCTTCACTGAGCGGTGGTTTCAAACACTGATGTAATCCTGTTGCTGTATTTATGATGTCATTGGTTACATCATGTACTGTAAGTAGTCAGTCTTTGAAGCTGATGAATGAAATGAATCTATCATTAAATGGTGTTTCTGACGTTGTTCTCGTGTTTAAATAAAGTCAACAGTCCTGACTATGCGTCCATTCGTCCTGAGGCTTCATTTACATAAAACAAATCTGGTGTTATTAAACTATTGTAATCTGAGGTACTCTTCTTAATATTCTTCTTCTTTCTTCTTTCTTCTTCTGAGGAAATCATACTTCCCATGGGTGAAAACTCACCAAACTTTGCACAAAGGTCCAGTCTCATGCCAGATATCCTCAGCTGTAAACTCAAGCCAATAGTCCTGATGGTGGCGCTACAGCAAGCGTCTAAAGTTCAAAACTTTGAAAATTCATAACAAATCAACCATACGTGCTACAACATTTGTAGTGGTGTGTTTTTTACATTTAAACCTATTAAAAATAATGAAGTTCATCACTTTGTTTTTTTCAAAAACTGTAAAACTTCTTAAACCTATCTCCTCCCACAATTTTTGCTCAATTGACACCAAACTTGCTACAGAGCATCTTCAGACTGTCCTACACAAACTACCCACACAGATTTTTGATTTTTCAAAAATTGAGCCTACAGTGCATCAAAATGTTTGACTGTAAACGGTACTGTAAACATATACATGCAAATTCTTGCTAAATAAATCTTCAATGTTCATGAAAAAAAGACAAAATTCTAGAGTCATGGTAGATGATGTGTGGCAAATTTCAGAATTTTATCTCAAAAACTGAATTTTTGACAGCATTTTGAATTTTGCTCTAATGTGAACAATTGGAGTCAATGTAAAAATGGCAATTTTAAACATCAGTTTTTCACTTATGGAGCAAATCAATCATTGTTACAAACAAATTACCAACATCTCCATGCTGTCTAGATGCAATATGTGTATTTTCAGATTTTTGTTTCGATAACTGAATTTTTTACAGTGGTTTGAAATCTGCTTTTCCATGCATGGACGGCTGCTAAACCTGCACGTCTGGCTTAGTCAGTTTGTGAAGCTACACATGAATTGTCACTGACTAATTAGCTCAGTGAGATAGAAATTGATTCTTAGTCTCAGAGGTTGTGAGTTCAAGCCTCAGCTGATGCAAAAGGCAGATTGTGTTGCTAAATGTCTTCCAATTCTTCTGCTTGTTGCTCAGAATTGCCTAAAAATGCCCGGACTCGACCCATCGCTGCCATCGGTTTACTTTCATAAACCTTAACTATGCAAAGTATTTTCATATCAAGTATGGTATTTGGTATTTGGTAAGAGGAATCTGAGTTAACTGTTGCATCTGTGACGACAGTAGCTGCAGCAGAGGCATTATGTTTTCGGGTCGTCCGTCTGTACATCTATCTGTCCCATTCTCATGACTGCAATATCCTCAGAACACCTCGAGGTAATTTGTTCTAATTTGGCACAACTGTCAATTTGTTCTCAACAGTGAACTGATTATGACCTCACACAACATGTTTTTGGCCAAACTGCAAGAATTCATACACTAATTACAACAAAACTGCACAGATGTGTCTAACGGGATAAAATGAGGTGATGACATCTTATATCCAAAAGGTCAAAGGTCAGCTTGACTGTGACATCATCATATCTCAGGAACAGAAGGGGAGACATTCGTTCAGACACTGAACTGGTGACTCTGATCTTAAAACTGTGCTGATGTGCAAACAGGAAGTGGGCACATTTCTCCATGCTCTATGGGATTGTCCCATGGTACTAGCTTTTTGGAAGGTGGTGCTGAAAGGCCTTGAAGGGTGGCTCAGAGACGACCTCTACTGGAATCCCCACAAGTATGTTTGCTGGGGATAGATCTCTCATGCCACCAGGTGTGACTAAAGCAGAGTTGGGATTGATAGTAGCAGGTCTTATTGTAGCTGCCAGGCTTGTTCTGTGCAACTGGAAGAGCCCACATATAGGCCAGAGTTTACAGTGTGGCTTAAAGTCATGACAGAGACTGCTGCCTTTGAAAACATGATTGCCAGGGTGAATGAGGTTCCAAATAAAAATCAAATAGTCAAATATGGCAAACGTTTATGGCTCATATTAGAGGGGCAACGTCTTAGAAGGGGTACAGGAAGAGGGGCTGGTGGACAGTATGTGTATATGTTTGTGTGTATACATATGTATAAGAATTGCAGGGGTGCTGGGGGGAGGTCTTTGCGGCTGCCTTTTTAAGTTGTTGGTTGTTTTGTTTTTGGTTTTTGTTTTCTTTATTTGTTTTTCTTGTTTGTTTGTTCGTTCATTTTGTCTTTTCCTTTTCTTAACTGACTGAAAATATGTTAAAACCAATAAAAACATAAATGACAAAAAAAAAGAAAGAAACTGTGCTGATTGTATAGACCAGCAACCTGCGGCTCCAGAGCCACATGTGGCTCTTTGGCCCCTCTGCAGTGGCTCCCTCTGACTTCAAAAAAGTTATATGGAAATTAAGTGTTTTTTAATTTTTTTAAGATTTTAATTTTCAATCACCGCTGCTGTTGGCTGAAAGTGATTCTTAAATTAACCACAACAGCTGATCTTGAGTCTCCGTAGCTGAGCTAGCGATGAATTCTGAATCCAAAAAAAGGGAAAAATTGAGAATTTAATGGTGTGTTTACAGGTGTGTTTGCTTCCACCACCGACACTGCAAAATTAAAAAACCTAATAATCATGGAGGCCCATTGCAGAGTGACCACGTTGTGTTAAAACATATTCATAAATGGGGCATCAGTGGCTTAGTGGATAGAGCAGGCGCCCCATATACAAGGCTCTTGCCGCAGCGGCCTGGGCTCGAGTCCAGCCCATGGCCCTTTGCTGCATGTCACTCCCTCTTTCTCTCCCCCTTTCACACTCACCTGTCCTGAGGCTAAAATGCCAAGAAAAATATCTTTTAAAAAAACAAAAAAAACATTTTAATAAAGGCTCACTGAGACTAAGTAGGCTGTGTTACCTTCATTATAAGGCTCAAATATGTTTGTGCGGCTCCAGGCATTTTATTTTTATTTTTGGTTTGGACAAAAATGGCTCCTTTGATAGTTCAGTTTGCCTGCCCCTGACCTAGCAGTACACTCAGCTTATTAACTACCACCACACCACTGAACACAAGGACAGACACGAGTAAAAAGAAAATAATATGGTGTATGCAAAGCTAGAATAAAAATACAAGTAGAAAATAGAAACTATACAAGAGCAATTAAAGTTAAAGGTTAAAGTGACAGTGGAGGGATAAACAGCAGCAGAGTCAGCGAGGTGAAATGTATATAAGCTTAAGTCATGATACTCAGTGTTTGTCTGTGTTAATATAGAAATATAATAAATCTAATAATATAATATATAGGCTAACATGTCTTTTGATATTGCCATGTGTCTAGGTTTGTCTCAGGTTTGAATGTTTCCTCATAAATAACTTCCAGTGAATAAGGTTAAGGAGGTGTCCTTCAAAATTATCCATAAATATCACCCTGCCAATCACTACATGCATATATATATATATATATATATATATATATATAAGAAAGACATCAACACAAAGTGCAACAGCTGGATAAACAAAATCAACAAACAATACAGTTGGACACTTGATATCTGCATGTCTTATAATATCTTTGTGCAGTGTGGTTTCCCCCTGGCTCTCTGCTATTGGTGTGTTTACATAGTTTAACTGTTTACTGAGTCATTTTACACTCTGTTGTCTCAATAAAGAATGTGAAGAGGACTGAATGACTTTATTTCGAACCAAAATAAAAACATAAAAACATTATAACAAACAAACAAGACACAGATTATAGTGTCCAACAAGGAGCAGGTCGAAGTAAAACGTATATGTCCCGTTTATGTTCATACATTTCTGTTTTAAACTCATTTATTATTTCAACAAATTTATTTACAACTAATACACAACTATTCCCAGTTTGTTTATCACCCAGTTAGATAAATAAAAAATAAACATAAATAAATAATATTTTGTGGGTGTTAATTGTTGTTCGGGACAAATAAAGTTCTACTGAATTTAATTATTATTATTGTTATAATACTTTTCGGTCGCATCTCTGTCAGCCTGCTGTTTCCCTTATAAGGTAAAAGGGGCGAGCCCGGTTGTGACGTAGCGGGGTCAAAGGTAATTTTGTACGTCGGCGTGGTGGTTTGGCGCCAGCAATTTCGCGGGGCAAGAGGAGCACAAGAGAAAAAGGAAGCTAAAATAGTGACGACAAAGAGCTGGAGACAGACACCAGTAAGAGAACTGGGCTGTGGTGTTGTACTGGTTTGAATGGTGTGTGTGTGTCGCTGCTGCTTCCTGCGCTTCGTCCTCAACTCCGAGGTGAGCCGTCACTGTGTGTGTATGTGTGTGTGTGTGTCGAAAGTGTAAATATTTGTTCGCTAGCTTTGTTTATTTTGTGACTGGTGTGTGTAAATAACTCGGGCATGTGCACCGGGAGGTGAGCCGGTGTCACCCCGGTGTCACCTCGCTGTCTCCCCGCTGTTAGCGCACTTTTTCCCGCAAGAAACTTTCCCAGCTCCAGACCCGAACACGTTAGCATGCTAGCTAACTTTAAGCTAGTTACCGTTAGCAGGCTGCTGGCTAGTGCTGCCCGACAAGATGCGTTCACTGACTCGGTCCCTGAGTAGTTACACATGTGAAATCATGCTGTGGTGATGAAGCTGTGTTGTTTACATCTGGACACACCTGGACACACCTGACGGGCCTGGTTTGGTTCCTCTGTGTGTGCGAGAGGAAGCTGCTAACTGGGACTGATGGCCTGTGTGTCCACACACACACACACACACACACACACACACACACACACACACATATCAGTAACCTTTTGTCTTCATGTGTCTCACGTTTGCAGCTCTGGATACAGTGGAGGGTGAAGGCTGCTCCACATAAATCTCTCTGAGGTGAGCTATGGCATGCTGTCTGTCTGTCTGTCTGTCTGTCTGCTAAGTCATCATCTGGGTGGTGTTTATGAGGAGCTGATGCAAACCACTGATCAGTCTGAGCAGGCACAATGAGCAAACACAGGCCACACACTTTATTATTCACAGATATGTCAGGTTTAACAACGGAGGCCTGAACTATGACGCAGGATTTGGAGTTAGGCGGTAACTTCAGGGTTAACTCAGGGTTTTCAGTATTACAAAGCTGGTTCCCTTTTTAATCAGGATAAATCACTGTGGTAACTGATGCTGAACAGTTAACTTAAGAGTACCTGATCACAGCCTGTCAACACCGCGACGTCTGTCCAATCAGATCACTGAAGAAAAAAGTATCCTTAGTGTTGTCACGGTACCAAAATTGGAACCCACGGGACGATACCAATGAAAATATCACGGTTCTGAGTAGTATCAGGATACCACAGCGAAAATGAGGCAGATGTGCCTTTTGTCATTTATAAAAAGATAAATCACTTTTCTATAATACATCAATGATATTTCAATGGAATAAATTACTTATTGACTTATTCATACTTCAACAACAGCATCAATAAGTGATTAACATAGGGGGGATCAAAATAAAATAAATAAATAAAATAAGAATCAACCAGCCACCCTCCTCCCCTGACAAGTAAAGAACAGTCCCTTCATAAGTAAAGAACAGTCCCTAAAGTGCGGTGAGGTTTGTGGACCGTTACCTGCCACAAAGAGAGAAATGTGAACGGCTCGTTTCTCCTCTGACACGCCACATACCTGTGTGCCGCCACAGCTGGGCTGTCCAGGTACTACTGGGCAGTCATGACACCAACGAAATAGGAAATTACTGGACCTGGAGCCGGACTTCTTGGTCACCGGTAAACCGCGTTATCTTGCGGTGGCCATAGTGCTCCGCCGTTTTTCTGTCTGTGACCCCCGTTCAACCCACAACCGGCAGGATTCGCCTTGAAGTGTTTTCATTTGGTTTAATGCAGTCGTCTTACATGCTGATCACTGCTCCTCTCGTTAATGTTAATCTCTGGGTGATGGCGCCAGTCAGTATTCACAGTATACGTCATCTTCACCTCACAGATGGAATTATTTAGACATTAAATTAAATTTGTGAAGATGAATTAGTACAAGTTAACTTTAGCTCGTCCGCGTGCCACACTGACCTCGCAGTTGACTTCCACCTCTTTTGTTCCGCCAACATCATGTTACAAACAAACATTTATATAATCGATTATCGACATTTGTGATACGGCATCGATTCACGATGACCCACTGTACCTCTGAGCCGCAGCCGCCCCAGAAGCTGGAATCCGGAAATGTTGCTGCTTTTCCTACCACAAAATTACACACAGATTATCAGATGAGTTGGCTCTTTCTGTGTTTCTTGACCTTGATTGGACTCGTCCTGCTCTTTCTCCCCTTTGTCCAACATGTCCTCTGTCCTCCCTTCTCCTGACTCTGTTCTGTGTGTCTCTTTCTTAAAGCCTTGAGGACGTGAGTAATAATGATGGCGACCGCAGAGCCTCCAAGCAGCTCCAGCTTCCTTCCTCTGCTAGAGTCTCTGGAGGACAACGCTGCTGGACAGCCCGAGCAGACAGACGCCTACCTCACCATCGCAAAGTATGTTAACCGTCCATGTCTTTGACCGTCCTCTGAACATGTCCGAGTCCCTGTTTAGAGTATGAGTCAGATAATAATTTGCTTTTCCTCTCCAGTCGGCTCAGTGGAGAAGAGGGCCGACAGTTTCTCCCTGCAGTTGAAAAGCACTTTTCTCGTCTGGGTAAAGTCATCTTGGTGAGTCGTTTAGATATCGTTAACACATGTGACATATTCACATTAAAGCTCTGGATGTCTGTGACACATAACTCTGTTCTCGTCTCCTGTTTTTCATTCCCAGGCTCACATCACCAGTCCGAACGCAGAGCTGAGCCAAGCTGCTCTGCAAGCTTTAGGATTCTGTGTGTATCATTCTCACGTCGTCTCTGGAGTGCCTGGTGCGTTCATCTACATATATTTGACATTATTAATTTCAGATGTGATTTTATCGTCTAGGAACGAGGTTGATTCTGTTTTCATTTGTTTTCCAGAAACGTTTGCAGCAGAAATCCTCTCAGCACTTTGCTCCCTGGTGGTGAAGTCGACAGATAAGAACACATGCACTAGAGCATTATGGGTCATCTCCAAACAGAACTTTCCTCCAGAGGTGGTCAGCAAAAAGGTGAGTGTCAGCAGAGGGTTCACCCTCCAGTTATCTTAGGGGCAGATTGACCTGGGAGAAAAGTCATTGCATAGTGAACCCTGGTCATAGGTCAGCCCTGGCACAGAGAGAAAACGGACAACATCAGAGTTCATCAATACTGTGGTCTTTTATAATTTAGCCTCGGGGCTCGTTTAATACTGGGTCTGTACCCATCCCTCGGCAGTGGTGGTGGGTTTTTAGGGGTGAAAGGTGTCACATTGCTGCTGTAGTATGATTCATGTTGCTTCACACACCCAGGTGCCGTCCATACTGGGAACACTGGAGAGTGTGTGGAGCAGAGAGGACATCCAGTCTGTGGTGATGGAGCACGAAGCCTTGAACGTTATCATCAGGTAAAAGAACACTTGGTCATGTTATAAATGTATGATAGATACATGTGGACATTTTTGGGCTCTGATGGTTTTTTGTGACTTTGTGATTACAGGACTGTTCACACTGTATGACACTGAATAGTAGAGAAGGACTTTGTGTATGTTGTGACGTCCTTGCTGACGTGCTGACTGAGATCTGAGTCGGTTGTGATGTTTCCTGGTATTTTCAGGATGCTGGAGCAGGTCCCGGCCCAGATGGGCGATGGAGCGCTGCAGTGGGCGAAGCTCATCATCCCGTTGGTGGTCCACTCTGCCTCCAAGGTGCGTCTACGAGCCGCAGCAGCCATGGAGATGGGCATGCCTCTGCTGCTGGAGAAACAGATGGAGGTGGCTGCTATCATGGAGCCAATGATGTCCTCGGTGAGTGTGTGTGTGTGTGTGTGTGTGTGTGTGTGTGTGTGTGTCAGTCAGTAACAGCAGTGATTGTCTTACTTGTATCATTGCTGAATGATAATTGAAGGTGCGATCAACACATTGCAAAAGAAAAAAAACATTTTATTTCCACCCACCATCAGGGTCTGAAATTATCTCCCACCAAGCACCTGATGTGGTAGATTTGCTGTGTGGTGAGGCGGCTGTCCGCCACACCTGCAGATTTGTTTGTACCAGAACAGTCATGTAAAAAAAAAAAAAAACTATGCTCAACATCTTTATCGCAGTTTGGTGTCATTTATGGTTGCACTGCTTTGTCCTGCTGTCCATGTGTTGGAGATTGACACTAACACAGGAACTGACCTCATGGTGCGTTCACATGCACCTCATAAACTTGGTAAACTCTACTCACATGGATATAAAGGTTGTTAAATAGTTTATATTTTTTCTGTTTGTTGAAATACGAACATCTGCCGTTACTCTTTTGTTTTTTCACTACACCATTTTTAATAATTAGATGCAAAAATCACAACAATATGGCGGACATTTTAAATAAGCAGATCTTTAAAAATTAGTTTATGTGGCGTTTATGAGCGATTTAGGAGAACTTGCCATATTTACCACTTTTCCTGTACTTTGAATTTTCTCTTTTCTCTTCAATTTATGAACAGTTCAGACCTGTTGGAGGATTTGCAACTAGGTTTGCTGTTGTACAAAATAAAAGTTTATCACTCATGGATTGCAACAGTGTAGAGAGTTTGAGTTTGAAAATGATAAAGGATGCATGAATATTCAGCATGCATGATTTACTCGCACCACCAGTCTTCTTCTCATTGAACACCTGGGGAGAGGAAAAGGAAACGAGCACCTTAAGTAACTCTGACGATCCTTCGTTTGTCTTCACAGAAACTGATCCCAGAGCTGCAGAAGCTTTTCATGTCCAAGAATGAAACAAACGTCCTGAAGCTCTGGCCTTTATTTGTGAAACTGCTCGGGAAGGTAAAGTGTAAACGTGTGCATGTTCAGTCTCTGAAATAATAGCAGATGAACCTGTGACTAAAGAACTAATCAGTCGTGAATTTGTAGTAAGGCCGACAGAGGCAGTTTAAAAAAAAAAGAAGAAGCCTGTCCCAGATTCTCAGAATCAAACATGACGTCTTTAGATGTCTTTATTTATCCGATCAATAGAGCAAAGTCTTACTCCTTCCAGTATGCAGAGAAGAGAAGAAGAGACTAAAGATCTGTGTTTGAGATGAACTAAAGGTCTGACAGTTCTCAGACAGATATTTTCAGTCACATCAAAGTGATTTAAAAATGTATTTCCTGCCCAGTTGCTGCACAGAGGAGGCCCCTTCATCAACTCTCTGCTGCATCTGGAGGAACTTGGTTTCCGCAGCTCCTCCCCGACCATCAAGAAGATCGCCTTCATCGCCTGGAAGAGCCTCATAGATAACTTCGCCCTCAACCCAGGTGAGGCCTCCACTCTCTGCTCCCAGTTTGTTTCCCTCAGACTGTATGTCTGTGTCTCATAGCTGAATTTTTATTCTCTTGTCAACCTCTGAAGACATCCTGTGCAGCGCCAAACGTATGAAGCTCCTGATGCAGCCGCTCACATCCATCAACGTCAGGACGGAGGTCCTGCTGCTCACCAAGGTGGAGGTCTGGTGGTACCTGGTGGTCCAACTGGGGCCCAACCTGTCCCCCAACTTTGACCAGGTTAGATGCTTTAATTATTAGCCAGTCTGCATCAGCAAAACCAAGACAAAGATCTCACATCATGTTCATTATCTGTAGGAATGATTAAAAATATTAAGGAGTTATTCACTCTGGGCTCCGAGCTGAGTCTCACATCGTCGCACTGTTGACTGTGATTGCACCTTTTTACCGTCCCGGCTTCTTGACTTGTCAAAGCAAAGTAGGGGCAAATCTTTGGGGATTTTTAGGAAGGCTACTGCAAGTGTTAAGTAAAAGATGTGTTTATTTGTTTTGATGGTGCTGCATGAAGCAGATATACTGACAGTCTCACTGTAAAGTCTTAGCTAAATGGGTCAAAACTGAGTTAAATGTGTGTTCAGGCTTATTATACACATACATAGTTTGAGTAGTATGAAGGGACGACTGGATCAATATGTGACATTAATCAATATTGTTTTTGCTTCATTTCCTCTTTGAAAAATCCCTGAGTTTTGCGTTTGAGAAAGGTCTGTCTGAACCATTATAATTCTGCATCAAGTGAAAAAACATTCTGGGTTGTTTGTAATTCTATAAACCAGTCACAGTTGTCTTTGGCAGTGCAGAGCCAAGAATGCAGCAACGGTGCTCTTTAGGGTCAGGAACCATTCACATGGGGTGCCTTGAAATCAGCACTAGTTCTCAGTGGTACCTTTTTTTTCAGTCAGCTTCCTGATTTGGGGCACTTTCGCCTGCTGTCTGAAGTTGAACTCAGCGGCTTTGCGGCTCTGTTGTCGGCCCATGGGACACTTTGTGGCACCTCCACCTCTTGTCTAAACCCAGTGTTCCCACCTAGTTGCGCTCTCAGGTCCCAGAGTTTGCACTGATGGATTTAATGTGATGAAGTACTCGATGATGACTAGTGCCACTGCAAAATAGTGTCAGGAGGGAACTTTTTTTTTGTTGGGTCAGGGACATTTGACCTGTTGAGTTAGTACTGACTATTTGTCTTACTAACATATTTGTCTCTTTGCAGGTTTCTGTTCCTCTGCTCCAGTGCACCATTGGCTCCGACGCTTCATCAGTCCCGAGCACCCCCTCCAGAGCGGGCGCTCAGAATGGTGCTGTCACACCCAGCACACCCAAGACTGGTATGTTTATACATCCACCTCCCTCCACCCAGACACATCACTCCCCTGCAGCATATGACACACTCGATCATCTTGAAGGAGACTGTAACGTGTTGGTTTTTTGTCCTCCTGTTACAGCCACTCCAGGCTTCAACAGCACCGCCAATTCGTCTCGGTTGGGCCTGAACTCCAGCGTCCAGGTCCCCACCTCCTTCCCCTCCATCCAGCTGCTGGGCCTGGAGATGCTGCTTCACTATTTCCTGGGACCAGAGGTCATCGCCGCAGCAGCAAAGAACAAACTCGTCCTGAGTCTTGGTGAGAGTCAGAGCTGCACAGCGCCAGCTCATACATGATGCTGTAACAGCCATGTGCACTGACTTGCTCTGTTTCCCACATGAGCCAGACTCTCTTTTTTCTTCCCAGAGCCCCTGAACCACCTGCTCCTCTCTGGTGCGTCCTCTTTCACTAAACACGCTGCTGTGCTGACGTCCAGTATCAGAGATGGATTCATCAACGTCGGCAAAGACGCATCAGGTAAACGTCACGGTTTTACTGGACGGAGCTGATTGAATTTCTAGTTTTCTAAACAGTTAATGGAATATCCTCTCTTGCTCCTCCTGTCAGTGTTTGGCAGAACGTCAGTCATTGTTGCTCGAGTTGATTGAAGCCAGTGTCATTGCCAAGAGCTCCACATAAACTGTAGGAGGCCGTTGTTACGTAAATGCTCAAGAGTTCACAAATATGGAAACAGCTGTTCTTGACAATTATTGACTGAGTCGTAGAAGAAATGAAAAAATATCATTAGTGGGCTGATTGAAGAGAATCAGTAAGTGGGTTTTACGTGCACATTTGTCAAACCAAACCAGGCCAGCCAATGACTGTTAAAAATTTTGCACGACAAAGACATCAGGCAGGGAAAGTATGAGGGGAGATTAGTGCTTGTAGCACCTTGTCGTTGTGTCCAAACCAGTTGTGTTCAAAGTCTGACTGCAACTGAATTGTCAAAGTATGTTAGTTTCTGTAAAAGACTTGTTTTCATCACTGATGATATGCAAGCCTTGTTCAAACATGTGGGTACTGACTGCTGATCACGTGTCTGTAAATCAGGTTATCTCAGAGTGTGTTCTCAGATTTCCTGCTTTTACATCTTTAACCTAAAACCTGCCGTCCTGAGTGCATGAAAACTAACGGTTCAAACTCTTCTTCTCCGACAGATTCTCTTCTGGCCCTCACTTGGACGAATCTTGTCCGGTTTGTCAACTTAACAATAGAGTCTGGTGAGTACTTGTATCTTAAGTCATCTTGATCACACGTGATATGAGGAGCACAGCCAAAAGAATGTAAATCCATGTTACGCACGTGATCCATGTTTATATCAAATATTCAGTCAAACAGTCGTAGCTTTTCTGCTCTCCAGTCCGGTCACTAACATGCACAGTTGTGGTTACATTTTTATAAGCAGCTGTTGTAGCATCAGACTCCTCGTTTAAGTTTGCACACACTGTTTGGAAAATGTTTGTCGTTACAAAAGCTGTTGCTCTCTGGGCTGATTTTCTTTGTCAGCATTTTATACTTGAGTCGTAATACAAAAGCTTTCTGTGAATGAGCGACCTCTGCCAGTTTACTGAGTTTATAAAGATGGTTTGAGAATGTGCTGTAGTGCCACAAGTCCTTATTTAGAATCGATTAGATGCTAAAACCTTTCTCATTTGTCTTGTTTATTGTTGTGCCTCGTCAGGGCTCGAAATGCCACATGCAAAGTAGTGAATGTAAAATATGAGCTGTGGACACGATTCTCTGAGAAACCCTTCAGATGTTCCTTTGACTGTTTTAAAGTTTCACTGTACATTACTGTAGTTTTGTTTGGATCTGTACACAGCTTTTGCAGAACTGCAGATAAAGAAGGACAAATAACACAAAATGGTGCAGTACAAAAAAAGTCAGTGCATGTAATTCTAAGAAGATAATCTTTGATTACTTGCAAATTCCAGCGATGAAATGAAGGGACAAACAGAACAATGGCTCCACTGCTTTATGTTTTAATCGATAATGATCTCAGCTGTTATTGTGGCTGCTGCTCAGCAGTGTGGGGATCTTAAAGTTGTGGTTCCCGCCTTGTAGCTCCACATAGAGCACTCTGATTGGGTCTGGGATCTGTCATTTGAGAGGAGGACCAGTGAGACCTCGTCCTCGTCTCCTGCCCGATCCACTCACACTGTCACATCAGTTTAAGTCAGAGCGGTCGGATCCTCGTGGTCTGGACTGCTGTGAAGAGACAAACACACTGAGGGGTCCGTCCCCGATGATGACTCTCTTCTATTACATTAACATTTCATTCTCTCAGTATAAAAGAGGAGGAATGTGTTTGCATTTGTATTTCTCTGTATTGATGAGTTTAATCTGTCAGTAGGCAGTAAGAAGGACCGTCAGGGTGGTGAAGTGCTGACGCTGATGCTTCAGGCTCTGCAGAGCATCGTCACCTCAGAAGCTCTACCTGCAGACAAAGTTCTGGTAAGACTGAGATCAGAAACCTTCAAGTCTGCCTCATCTTTCATGTCCCTGACTCACTGTATACACTCACTCAGTAAGTATAGAAACAAAAGAAATGAAAAGCAGTACACAAAAAACTATGAGTATGAGGTCATGGCGTGTTTAAAAAGTCAAGGCAAATTTTCCTAATGTGACATCTGTGTCGTTGGCTACAGAAACACGCCATTTTCTCCACCGTTTTTCTCCAGAAAATGAAAGTGTTCAACAGTATTAACAAAAAGACAGTGGGGCAGTTTTTCTGGAGCAAGATCTTTTAGTAGACCGGTATCATCTTTACTTGGTCCGTCAGGGATTTGTCAAAGATAACATTAAACATTGTACTACTAATAAAACCCAATGTTTTTGGAGATGATAGTTGCTTCTTCGTTTAAGAGAGTCTGAATAGAAGACCAAAACCAAAAAACATGGGAACAGTCGACCATTATTTCTCCACATTCCCTCCAGCAGCATGTTCAGACTTGTGTTTCGGCATGACGAAAGAGCGAATCAGGTTTTTCCAGCAGAAGTTTGAGACCGTTTTTCCGTGATGATTTCTTTATTAGTTTACTATTTCAGTGACTCTTGAACAACTTGTCTTGCTACTTTAAGGCTGGGGTCGACACAATTATGGGGAAGGCAAAAAACAAAACGAAAGAACAGCAAATGCACCCTCTTCCCATCAGCTCTCTCTGTCTTAAGCCTCCGGACGACCATGGACATATGCATGCACTTCATACAGTCATACACTGGTTTATTTAATCTGATTTCATTGTAGAGTTCCACGCAGCTTATTCACTCAGCCCCTCCTCATCCTGCTCACTCTCTGTTTATCGGACGACATCCGAGACAAGATTTAGCTGCTAACCACCCCACAGTCCCTCTTCAGACAGCAGTGGTTGACAGTTGAAGCGGCCTGAATTCGGCCAGTGCAAACCATCCCAGTGCTGGGTGCCACAGCAGACTGGTGTCCAGTGCTCGTACCGGTTATAACCTGTGTAACAGCAGCAACAGAAAGTTTGCTGCCTGCTTTCCTCCTGGCGAGGTGGTCTGTAGCAGTGGGGAGTGAGTCGGAGGACACACTCTGATTCGAGGCTCTAGCTAACGTTTGCTACAGTTGGCAGCCTTTGGCTCCAGTTAGCAGAATGCTAAACTGTTAGCAACATTTTCCCTCCATCTCTGAAACATTTTGCTGATGCTGATGAGCGTTTCACTTCGTTTATTGTCAGACTCTGTTCTTGATCAGTCCATCTTGCATTTTCGTGTTGCTCTGCAGTGTAGGCAGTTGTTGCCAATACTGAACAGCAACCTTCTCTGCAGGATTCTCCTCCATTGAATCAGGCTTTCACCAAAGACACATGCACGCCCATCTGCATTTGTAGAACAGCCAATAGAAATGCGGGCTCTCTGAAATGACCTGTGATTGTCTGAAGTCTCCCAGCGCTGGCTAGATTTTCTAAAGCCTGAAAACAGCCAGGAGGAGGAGTGTTTTCTCTCAGACCTGTTAAATTACAATATGCTCAAAGTTTATGATGGAGCTTTTGCCCAGTGACGCCAAAATGAAACTGCCTACCCCGGCTTTAAACCAACAATTTGAATATCTTTGAATTTAATTGTTCTGTTGCTGTTTAATAGAAGTTGTTGAAATATTTAAAACCCAAATATCTCTGCTCCCTCTGACTGTGAAATCCTCTCCCTCAGATTCTGTTCGAGGCCACGGTGAAAGGTATTCCTCAGAGAGTTCTCGGCTCAGCCTCCTATCAAGTGGGGAAGATGGATGTGCTGAATGTGAGTGCGTCTCTCTCCACTGTCAGACACATATTCATATTCAGTTTTTTATGGAGATGCTTATAAAGAGGACGCTTTGTGTTTCCTTCCTCAGGGAACGCCGGCTCTGTTCCTCATCCTCCTGCTCTACAACAGCAGCATGCTGGCAGCATACATAGAGGACGAGAGGTGAGTCTGATGTTTATTCATTTATTCATGTGAGATTTAATCTGAGCTCACAGCTGGAGTTTGTAAGAGAAGAGGGGAAATCTGTTCTCACATGGGTCATGATTCCCTCTTGAGCCTGAACATTCCTTATGATTGAACCACGGGATGGTGAAACGTAACGGTTGTCAACATGTGCACGGTGTTTAAGTTCTAAGCAGGTCTACGATGACTGAGCATGAGCGACCACAGATGGATCCAATCCAACCGGGCACCCCCTGGTTTAACAGCGTATGGACGCAATTTGGCCTTTATGAAACTGAGGAGAGATGAGAGATGGACGAGAGCTGCACTGTACGAACTAATATATTTTGGGAACATAGACATTAGATGCCATATTTCACATTTCCAGCCACTGTTGGAAAACAGCTGGTTGAAGTTGCTGCTCCGTCACAGTTTAGTTTGTTTTCTTGTTCCTTCTTTGCAGCACTGGGAAATATCTTCCAGTTGACACATCTCTTTATTTTGTTTTAATAAAAGATAATCGAAGTAAATAAATCTGCTTCTTGGTGAGAAATAAATATATCATAGAAATAAAAATTTTGATGCACCAAGATGTGTTCATAGTGGCATCGCAGCCGTCTGAGTCAGAATCATGAGGTGTGTGTGGATCAGAGCATGTGAGCGGAGCGGGTGAAAATTTACGCTCCTCGCTCGCAGACCTGTCACTTTGCGCCGCTCGTCCGCTCCGCTTGGTTCTGCGCATTCTTCGCTCCGCTCCATCATAAATTTTATCCCGCTCCACTTGCTCACCACTCCGCTAAAAAAAACTGCGTCGTACTACCCTAACCTGTAATCTTCTATTCACAAATAAAACATGAGCTTGGTAGATTCTCCAGGGAAGCCCTCTCCCCGCAGTTAGGGACCGTTCTCCACGGTACCGCCGTCGGCAAGGTGAAAATAAGTCAAAGTGTGGAGGAGACGGACCGGGTTAAGCGGACGACCTCTGGGGAAGCCCTCTTGCCTCTCCCTGCAGTTAGGGACTGTTCTCCAAGGTACCGCTGCTTCTCTTCTCAGTTTCTTTTCTGAAGTACACAGTAACTCCATAGTTTTGAAAGAAAATAGTGTGGGTGTGCGCAGGTGCAAAGATGCCTTCTGGGTGGGGCATGAGCGACCGGAGCGAAATTGGAGCAAGAGATAAGGCTCCGCTCCACCTTTTTTTTTAAATAGCCGCTCCTCGCTCAACACAAAATCCTTCCGCTCCCCGCTCCGCTCACATACTCTGGTGTGGATGGATTATTGAATGGGCCGACCAGCCCTGGTGTTTGGTGCCCCCCTGACCTTCACCTGCAAAATGTTACTCAAATTAACACATAGCAGGATCAAAATGCACAAAACAACTACAAAGAGACACAAAATGACCTCAAAGAGACACTCGATGCCTAAAATAAGACATAGGACCAAGAAAACATGTAAAACAATTACAAAAAAGAAGCACAACTACCATCAAGTCTGTGTATTGCTCCTGTGCAGGACAGGTGGTAGGGCCTTTTGCATGTCTTGCCCATTGTCACGTAATCTGCCCATGTATGTTAGGGCTACTCGATTATGGAAAAAAATCATAATCAGGAGTTTGGCCCCTGATATGCGCGCACACACACACAGACCAACCTCTCTCGCTCTCCCTCTGCCATTTTCTGTACACTGTTTTTAAAATCTTCCTTGATCACCTGCCCCTGCATTATTCGTAGTTCACCTACTTGACTGGCTCGTGGAGTGAAGAGAGGAGGGGAGGGGAGGGGGCGGTACTGCGCATGCGCGGCTTCCGTAGAAGACGAAATAACATCTCCGGGTGTCCGTGACCAAAATTCGTTTACTCTTGATTTCATTAATTTTGAAATCGTTTGACCTCAAAATCGTAATTGCGATCACCAGATGATTAATTGCAGAGCCTGAATGCATGTAGAGATTCCCACCTCCGGTAGTTTAGTTTGATTTCTCCAGACCAAAGCAAAAAGATCTGTTGTTGCATTTTAGTTTTAGTTTGTAGTCTGTAAACAGCTGTCATTAAACAGTTTTGGTAAATGTCATTCTGCATCATCACTGCTACAGACCTTCAGTCTACTGACAGAGAGCGAGTCATGTTCAATGCACCTGAAACGATTACACACACTTCTGATTTTAGATGCACAGTAACACATGGTCAATTAATAACTCCATTACACTCCAGTGTGATTAATATTTATGATTAAATGTCAAGTTGTTACAATCTTGGACTCAAGTTTACCACAGTTACAGGAAAAGCACCCATGAACAGTGTTTTAATGTGTTAGTGACAGTTTCCCAAACACGATCAGTTTTTCACTTCATGATCAAACTGCACGTCTGAAGCTGGTTCTCATCATAATTTAGTGTAGTTGTCCTGATAGTCATATATTCAACAGTGTTCAACCAGTGAGCTGCTGTTCGTCAGAATAACTGATAATCATCACACAGCACTGTTACATTATTCAACCTGTGGAGAGTATTGTTGTCATGAATTATTGTTTGGTGTCCTCTGGTGGTGTAACTATAAACTACAGAATGAGTTTGACTAAAAGGAATACTTCACCCCCTTAAATAGTCATGTGTGTATCAGTTACTCACCTGTGTTAGGTTGAATTTGAAACTAAAGAACTTGTGTGTCTTCACGGTGAACGAAGAATCCAAAAACATCTTAAAGCAGTATAAAATATTTTTTGGTTCATGCTCTGACTTGATGTCTCTCCATCTGCAGGTTTTTTCAGTGCCTTCAGACGCTGGTGAGCTGCGGTCTGTCGGGCCCCACTTCCCCTCTGGCGTTTGGGGAGGCGGTGCTGGGCGCCATCGGGCGCAGCGCTGCGTCTGTGCAGAACAAGGAGCAGCTGTGGAGGATGTGGAGCGTGGTGGTCAGCTCGCTCACTGACACCATCACACAGGTAGACGGAGATGCGGGGAGAGTAACTCAAGCTGATCAACTTTGGTGTCATGATCAGTCGATATTTTGTATTGATTCGTGAGGGCGAAATGAACCTTCAGCAGTTGATATCTGAGTTATGAAGAGAAATTTGAGGTGACGAGGGCTGCCTGGCATCGGGAGTTTGGAGGGAGTACAGGGGATAAAATTGTCCCCAAAAAAACAGTTGGAAAACCCACCAAACACTCGACCCTACTGCGAATCTGCAGCAGATTGAGTGTACCACAAAACATTGGAGTAGCTGCTTCCTGCAGGGTGATGCGTTTCCTCTGACAGCCTTGTAACGTGAGCGTGCCAGCAGAGCACTACATTAACTCAACATTTTCAATCACTTCTTTTTACAGTCGAATGAGGTCAACCAAGGAGACGCTCTGGAGCACAACTTCAGCGCCATGCACTCTGCACTGATGTTCCCCGTCACACACCTGCTACATGGCGCACCGTTACAGCAGGTCTGTTGATCATTACACTGTCAACCTCTGTTGGTTTGTCCAGAATCCTGTTTTCACTTTAACCAACGGGCCTGATTGAGACCGCTGTGCTGCTTTGTTCAGGCGGCCCAGAAGTCGATGCTGTCTTCGTGGTCGAAGCTGTACAAAGTGTTCGCCCGCTGCTCTGCGCTGGTGGTCACAGCTGAGGAGAACATCTGCTGCGAGGAGCTCTGTGCAAAGATGACAGCAGCAGTAGAGAAAGATGCTCTGACGGTGAGTGGACGACAGAAAAACTGCTGTCACGGTGAAGCAGCTGTGAGCACAATGATATTATTTCTGTAGTTTATTTAACCAGAAAAAAACTCTTAAGATTAAAAATCTGTAAAAATAGTTGTAATAATATATTACTGAACTGCTTCTGTGATATAAAATGACACTGCAATAATAGATTTTGGCAATTTGACGAATCTCCCACCCCTGGTTGCTTTTTAAAACTGGTAAAAGTGTATGTTTTAAATGTTTTGAAAACCTGCTTTAACATATCTGTGCTGTCTGATCCTTCAGGTTCCTTCGACATTAAACGCAGTTGCCAGTATCCTCCAGGTCGTGGTGGAGTGTGTGGACTTCTCCCCGTACACGCCTCACTTTCAGCAGAAGCTCAAGTGTAAGAAGTAAAGCTGACCTCAGCAGTCCTCATATTTAGATTAAATGGAGACTTTAATCTTGTTACCTTTCTGTTTCCTCCAGCTCCTCACACTCCAGTAAACTGGATGAAAAAGAGGAACAAGGTCCTGGGGAATCTGTCCACCTTCCAGTCCCTGCTGGTCCAATGTCTGGAGGTTTATCTGGAGGCGCCGGAGGCCTCGTCTGAAGCCACAGGACTCGCCCTGGTCTCCATCCTGTCTGCTCTCTTCTCCAATCTCGTTCTCGCCAACACTGTCACGGAAGCTCTGACGTCTCTGATCCAACCTCTCACCCTCTTCTACAAACAAGCAGCCAGCGAAACGTCAAAATTCTCCTCACAGCTCCTGGGAAAGGTGGGATTCATGTCAGATGGATGCACGGTTTTTAAGCATTTTTACCTTGAAGCATTTTAAACCGTTTTCCCTTTTGTTCTCCTGCAGTTGGAGAAGCTTCTCAGTGACGTTCTCGGCTGCCTGCAGACCCGCTCCACTCTGGCGTACAACGACGAGCTGCTGGCTCTGCTTTCTCCACTGCTCTGTGTATTGTTTCCTCACAAGAGCAAGCACCTCCGCACCTCCGTCACCCAGTTCTGGAACTCCACCTTCGCCAACTCAGTCAGCCTCACTTACCCCGAAGAGATCAGGTGAAAATGTCCAGCTTATATTGTTGTCAGGTTTTCTGCAGGTGTGGCTCAGTGTCTGTCTCTAAGATCATGCTAACATACGGCTGTAGTGGAATGCAACAAAGAGAAAAGATTTTATTTTATGACAGACCAAATAAAGAGGAAATTACAGCAGTCTCATAGTTGCCATTTCCTTTCCACAGACCAATACTGAGCCAAGTGAAACTTAACACCCCGATCATCCTTCCTAGCTTTGAGGCTGTCAGTGTTCCTGATGAGCTCAGTGGACAATACTCAGTGAGTAGCTGTTACCTGTTCAGTGTCGTGGTCTGAGCTACGTTCACTGCTCTCTCTGTTCTTACTATCTGTGGCTGATGCTGTTTGTGTCTTCAGAGTGAGAGTTCCCAGTTGGAGACGAATCTCAGCGGGATGCCGGTGTCATCTGTGGGGAAGAGGGACTCTCTGCTGGGAAAAGCTGCTGAGCTGAAGGACAGGAGCTCCACCAAGACGTCCAAGCCAGTTGCTGTAAGTTTCGACTTGGACCAGACCAGGTTTCATGAGGGACATGTCATTATTATTGTGTACTAAATATCTGTCTGGGTCTGGTGTAGCAACAGAAAGTTTGCTTTCACTCAGCTCTGCAGCAGCTGCTCCTCTAATCCATTGATCCGATCAGCTCTTATCGATCTGACCACAAATGATTGTAAGGATGTCTTGAGTGTTACGTACAACTGCTAAGGGGAAAAATAAAAGTCATGACAAGTTCAGCCTGTGTTGCATTCACGGACCCACAAAAACCTCAAATCAGAGATGGACACAGAATGATCACAAAGGGACGCACAAACACTAGAAAAAAGGACAAAGTCTGCTGATCTGCCCCCTCGTCCTTTGTCAGCTAATGCCACACATAAAACCAGTGTCTGACCTTTTTCTGTCGGCACTCTACATTTGTTGACGGGTCTGACAATGATTTTCTTTTCCAGTTTCTTTGCCACCGGCAACATGAATGTCTTTAAGATGGAGTTCTGTAAAAGATGTTTACCTTGTTTATGTAATGTTTCGGTAACATGGGAAATCTGCCATTCTGCAAATGAAGAAAATGTTTTGTAACTATGCAAAGGCAGTTACTGCACATTCTACTAGTCTGTTTTTCTTTGTTTCTAATTGCTCATCATCTGGCACTGTATGACTGGTTTCCATTGTGTTCCCATAAACAGACAAAGCTGGACTTTGGCTCTCCAAAGCCTCCTCGCAGAGAAGTTTTGGAGGAAGAAGCCTCCATCGACTTTGTCTTCATTCCTCCTGAGACGAAGGAGCGCGTTCTGACGGAGCACCAGAAGGAGGTGAAGAGGACTAAAAGGTCAGATTTGTCTTTTTGACTGTTTGTCTGTCAGAAAACACATTAATAAAGTGTCCATGCTGTCTTGTGTAGAGCTAACGTTATCTTTGGCACACAGGGTGGACATCCCCGCCATGTACAACAACCTTGATGCTTCTCTGGATACGACAGTTTTCACCCAGTACACACAGAGCCAAGAAGACTCTCAGTAAGTTATGAGCTCCCAGAATCAAGATAAATCCCCGCTCTCATTAAAAACGCAGTGTCTACATTACAAACCTGTTTTTTTCCACAGAGACAACGTGGCAACCCAACAAGCTGACAAGGTCACCACAGAGGCTCCTGAAAAGGTAATAAAACACACATCCACATCACGGGTGAAAAACAAAATCAGCACTGGCAGGAGAGACTCTGCTGGGAGCTGCTACTGTCCTGTTTTTATTCTGATGGGACAAAAACTCCTTCTACATTGTTACTGGCAGAGACCATGTGTTTTAGAGTTTCAGTCATAAATTCATTAATGGTACAAAAATCATTTGGAGCATGAATTGTGGCAGAGACAGGATTGTGCACCGGTTTGCACACTCCAAAGGATCTTTTGGGATGAAGTCATACTTGATATGCTTTATCAAACACACGCTAACTCGTATGACACCTAGCAATATCCAGAAGAGAGGTGGCAGCAGGCAAAGCGCGGGTATCACAAATCTTTTTCTTGCCAGCTACACCCCTCTAACTCTTCGTGGGGGATCCTGAGGAGTTCCAAGCCACAAGTGTAATCTCTCCAGTATGTTCTGGGTCTGAACCAAAGTGTCCTTACAGTTGGACGTGCCCAGTATATCTCCCCATGAGACATCCAAGAGGCATTTTGATGTCATTGAGGGGGTGTTTGTTGTGTTACACAACTTTTTAATCAGTTACGGTAACTCTCACAGTGCATGGGGGGAAAAAAAACAATAAATGATCAACATGAACATGTTTAATGGAGGTTGGATACAGTTTAAATACTCAGGACTTAATAGCCCTATCTCCCCAGGCCCTCTGTAGGACACAGTTACAGTTTATAATACAAAAGCCAAAAAGCACCAATTGCGTAAATGTAAACACAGTTATGAACATGAATAACTACTCCAAAAAAGAAACTGAACTTACTACATAAAACCAGAATGTTAGGGTGTGGTTTCATGATACTGTTATTATTTAACAAGGATAAAAAAGAAACAGAGGGGGACACAAGGGGACCTAAATTCACCTTAAACAAATGAAGACCATACAGGTGTAATACACACCATCCAACTTTCCTGTCATTTCAAAAACTAGTCTTGTTGCGGTCTAATAGAAAAACTAATCCTTTCCATCTGAAAGATATCATATATATATATATATATATATATATATATATATATATATATATATATATATATATATATATATATATATATATATATATATGATATCTGAAAGATATCATATATATATATATATATATATATATATATATATATATGATATCTGAAAGATATCATATATATATATATATATATATATATATATATATATATATATATATATATATGATATCTTTCAGATATCATATATATATATATATATATATATATATATATATATATATATATATATATATATATATGATATCTGAAAGATATCATATATATATATATATATATATATATATATATGATATGATATCTTTCAGATATCTACCAGAAGGTGGCTAAAACCACCAAAACCAAAATATATATATATATATATATATATATATATATATATATATATATATATATATATATATATATATATATATATATAAACCAATCCAGTTATCAACTGTAGGTGTTGCTGAGACCCTATATTTGGGCACCCTGCCTTTGGACAATGTTACCTCTCATGAGAGACATTTATTTTGGATCCAAAATAAATGTCTCTCATGAGAGGTAACATTGTCCAAAGGCAGGGTGCCCAAATATAGGGTCTCTAGTTTAAATCTATACTGTTTGCAAAACTGTATGAACCTCCTGCCAGAAGGGAATTAATGATCTGAATCTGTGATAAAGACCAGCACTGAAGAACTCAGTCAGTACGTTTCCATGGACATTTTAATTCCACTTTTAATCGGAATGAAAGGCCATTCCGATTAAAAGTGGTCATGTAAATGGATCAGTCAATCATTCCGATTGAAAATTAAATCCGATTAAAGGGGGTGGTTTATTCCGTTTGTCATTCCGAATGAAAGAATTTTGTGTGCATGTATCCACCTTATTTTCAAACACGGAAGTAAATAGTGATCAACTTCCGTTTTTTTTGTGCGTGACTTCCAGTCAGCCGCTTTCCCTCATGCTTCCCCTTACCGGAGCTAACGGTGCAAGCTAATTTTTTTTTCAATTTTCAGTTGTTTATGTTAGTCAATGAGTTAGTTAGTTAGTTAGTTAGTTAGTCAGTCTGTGTATTTTGTATAACGTTAGATAACTGTGCCCATGTTTCCGTTATAACAGAAATTTATTCCCTCTAAACGCGAATAAATCGCACGTCAATCATAAACTATGAACCAAAAAAACACAATCCATCCCGAGTGAGACAAACTGCTTGATCCCCGTCTCCAGTGTACCAGCAGAGAACCTGCAGAACCGAATCAGCGAAAAAACACACCGGGCTACACAGCCTCTCTACCTGAGCAGCTGAAGCTGCGGCTCACACCCTCGACACACAGACACACAGACACACAGACGGTGCTTCTGCATGCCAGCCACACGTGTGCGCAACTGTGAGAAATAAATATGTGAGGTGTACGCTGCTTTTCTATCTTTTTTCCCTTTTCTTTCTTTCTTTCTGTCAGCGACATACACTCCTCACACAGGACGGGTTGTTTTAATTGACTGAGTTGATCATTAAGCCATAGTGATGCGCGGATCGGCTCTGATAGCACCTGAATCAGCATGTACGCATCAACCATCCAGCCGTTACAACATGATTGAGCTAGCAAAGCAGTTTTGTGTTGCTATGTGTGGTATTTATTCAGTTTTGGGAAATCACGATGTCTAGAAAGCATCAGTGGCTGCAGCTGACAGGGACAGCTAACGTTAACACTAGCAGCAAAGCTAACATCAGGACGTCATCTGTTAAAAGCCTCCAGTTGTTGGATACGACATGAAACTACTCCAATTAGCTCAATCATGTTGTAACTAAGACATCCGCTGGAGAAAATATTTTTTCACGGGCCACTTTGTGAGTTTAGTGAGTTATTACAGACACGGCTAACGGCTAACAGCTAACGGTTAGCCCAGCTAATCTATGATAACCATGTTATTAATTACACACAGAGAAAATACTAATGTTTGTTCAGTCATTGGTCACTTGTCAGATTAGTCTAAATGGTGATATAGTGACGTGAAAAATGTGATATATATATATATATATATATATATATATATATATATATATATATATATATATATATATATATATATATATATATATATATATATAACTCAGCAAGGTAAACAACAAGGCGATTCCCATTTACACAGTGGTAAGAGTGCTGGACCGGAAGTGTCGCACAAAAAAACGGAAGCTGGCTGCGTTCTGTTTTGCCTCCATGTTTCCGTGAAAAATAAGGTGGATACACTCATTCCTCTTTAAGTTCATTCCGGTCTTTCTGCGCATGCTCGTTTCCTTGCCCTTCTGGCGTGATGACGTATATAGTGCGCATAGCAATGGGCTGCATAGCAACGGGCTGAGATAGAGCAGTCGGACTCGTTGCACTCACCGGTTTCCATTCGCCACAGCACGGTCTTCTATCTCCCTTCTTCGACCTTCTACCTCCCTTCTCCTCCTCGACAGACGAAGCATTAGCAGAACAAGGTTGTTGTCGTACTGCTGCTTCAAGAATATCAGCAAAACAAGCCTGAAAAAGGCACTAAGAACGGCGTCGTCAAGCATCTTGTTATCCGGAGCGAGGACTACAGTGTTTTCTTCTGGTAAACATAAACACGTAACATCCGCGATGCCCCCTATCCAATCAGAAACCTTCCCTGCCCCAAACCTTGCGCAGACCCGAATAAAGGCGATTAAACTGATCTCCGTGTAAACCCTCATTTGGAATGAATACATCTCATGTAAACTACCTGGAAAAACTTTAATTCTGAATGATTTCATTCAGATTTATGTCATTCTGAATGAGAAGCCATCATGTAACCACACCCATTGTCTCCTGCAGTTTGAACCTTTGAGATAGTGACTCTTGAACTGCAGTAATGAAGAACCTGATAAGGTTTTTTTTTTCTCATCAAAACTCTCAAAGATGCTGAACTGTTATACCTTGGTTTAAGCCAAGGTAGTTACATTTTCGTAGTTGCAAATACCTATAAAGTCTTAAGATGGTTTTTTGATTTGAGTCCTCACATGAGGACATCTTGACCAATTTTACCAATAGTAACAAGATAAGACACTGTTGAAAGTAGTGAAAGTACTCTTTTGAAGACACTGGGACTTTATTGTCTTGTTTAAGGACATTTAGGACTTGATTATTGTGGACAGTGTTTCATTTTTTATACTTATAAGGTCCTGCTGATCCCAAATAGCTAGGAGGAATTAGAAATGCATACCAAACAAAAGTTCAAGTCTCAGGAGGATGTTTAAAAGTAGATGTTGTTTCTACTTTCAACCCGAAATATGGGCTTTTCGTTTGGGTATGTACCTCTTCCACAGCCTCTTATTACATTTTATACATGTCCAAAGAATGGTCCTTAAACATGAGTAATACCAGCATATCCCAAGTCTTTACCAGAAAATAGAACATTTGCAGTAAGGCCTAATTGGGATTATCCAAACCAGATTTTCTGTTTATGTAACCTGTGTCAAATTCTCAATATTTGGACAACCAGTGAAATATTAGTGTGCATGTAGTCAATGGCCTATCAGCACATTATCTTTATGGTGTGCTCTTTCCCACACAGATTTGAAATTAGGTTATACTCTGCAAACAATGCATGTTAACACCTTTAAAGCATCAGTTTTTGCCCTGATCTGACATCTTTCTGTACATCTTTGCAGACAGATTTAGTCACTTTTATTTTCCCTCAGGTTCCTCAGGAAGATGTGGAAAAAGATAGAGACTCTGAAGTTCTAACAAAAGACACTCAAGACTATGCCAGCCCAAAAACAGTAGAGAACATTCCAGAAAACCAGGAGCAGGAAAAGGTGATCCCTGAGTCAGCAGACGTTTCGATGGAGGATGATGTCAAGAGTGACAATAGATCAGAAGACTTGGAAATGCAGTCTAAAGAAGGCACCAGTCCTAACATCTCTGGCTCTTCAGATTTAATCTCAGGGACTCCCCAGAAACCCAATAGTCGGCGTCAGTCCTTTATCACACTGGAGACGTATGCTGAGGGAAAACCTGCCAGTCCAAGCAGTGCGTCTACGTTCACAGGTCCCCTCTTAAAGACCTCCAACAGCCAAGAACGCTCTAAAACCAACAGGAAATCGTCCTCTCGGGCTTCCCGGACATCCACTGGTCCAAACTCTCAGGACTCACAGTCCTCTCAGACGGGAAAAACAAACTCACAGTGTCCTTCGATAGATGCCCTTGAGTCCCCTGTAAGGCCAAAAGGCTCTGGGATAAGAAGTGAGCCAGTAAGACTAACTGAGAGACTGCCCAGTGACCCAACAGAGGATGAAGATGTTATCCCGGACACCCAGACTGAACTGGAGTCCAAGGAAAGTACAAAACTGGCTTCCTCAGTGGAAATGAAGCCGTCAAGCCAGGAAGAGGAGTGTGAGCAGAGTCTGGATGATTCTCAGTTGTCCCAGACTTCTCCAGGCGAACCCAGGCGGTCTGGACGCAACAGAGTCAAACCCCTATTGCCTGGAGAGGACCCTGAGGAACGGGAAGAAAAGTACAATGTGGTGAAAAGGAGGCGTTCTGGAGAGGAACCTAAAAGTGATTCTCCACAGCTGAGCTCAACGGCAAGTAAACCAAACACTAGAGGTAAGCTGGCTGCTGAGGAGGAGAGTAGCAGAATACGAACAAGGGCTCGGAGTGACAGGAGCGAGTCGAGCCAGACCAACTCTCAGGGTAGAGCGCACAAGAAGATGAGACTGTACAGCAACTCACAGGAATTCCTTGATAAACCTGAACTCAGAAGGAGAAGCGCTAGAGAGTCCAGCCAGACTGACTCGCAGTCAAGCATGCAGTCTGATCATGAAAGCCAGTCAAAGGGTCGGCAGAGACGGCAGAGCAAGGTGTCAGTGGAGAACAAGGAGGAGAGTGGAATGAAGACAAAGGTGTTGCCTGAAAAGGAAGAATCCAGCCAAACTGCCAAAAATGAGCGAGTGAAACAAGCCGAAAAGGAGGATGATATGCCAAAAAGAGATTCTCAAATGATCACTTTGTCCCCTCAAACTGGTAGCAGATCCCAAGAGGTTGAGATTGTAGAACAGGCTGAAAAAGGTGCCAGTAAGCTGAAGGAAGATTCTCAAACAATCACTCCTTCCCCTCAAACTGGTGGCAAATCCCAAAAGGTTGAGATTATAGAACAGGCTGATGCCGATGAACTGAAGGAAGATTCTCAAATGATCACTCCTTCCCCTCAAACTGGCAGCAGATCCCAAGAGGTTGAGATTGTAGAACAGGCTGAAAAAGGTGCTAGTAAGCTGAAGGAAGATTCTCAAACAGTCACTCCTTCACCTCAAACTGGTGGCAAATCCCAAGAGGTTGAGATTGTAGAACAGGCTGATGCCGATAAATTGAAAGAAGATTCTCAAACAATTACTCCAACTCAAACTAGTGGCAAATCCCAAAAGGCTGAGGTTATAGAACAGGCTGAAAAAGACTCTGATAAGATGAAGAAAGCTTCTCAAATTATCTCTTCTTCTCCTGAAAGTGTTGGCCAATCCCAAGAAGTTGAACTTATAGAAAAGACCAGTGAGGAAAAGAGAGATTCTCAGATAGCCACTTCTTTGACAAATGACAATTCCCAAGGTAGAAACACAACAGTCAAGTTGGCGAATGAATCAGGGGTCAAAGACGAACACAAGACAAGTGAAGAAACTTATGACATCCTTAGCCAAGAGGGTTCTCAAGGTATCACACCTTCATCCTCTGATAGCCAGACTCGACGTAGATCCAGAAGAAGCAAGGCATCATCTGAGACAGAGTCTGAAGATAAAGGTAAAAATAAAGACTCATTAGGAAGGACCAGGTCTCATTCGCAGGCAGCCTCGTCAGCTGCTGGTCAGGCAGAGGCTAGAGTTAGAGGTAGGCCCAGAAGGAGCAAGGTACAAGAGGAGCTTTCTCAGTCAAGTCCTAACAAGACCCCAGAGAGTTCTCAGTCATTAGATGCGGCGGGATCATCAGAGTCCTCCCAAGGCAAGGGCAGATACTCGAGACGAAGATCCTCCCAAGTGTTAGTATCCAGTGTAGAGTCCTCGGAGTCTGAATCCTCAGAGGCCAAAGAAAATTCCCAAGTGCCCAAAAAGAGAGGCAGGAAACCTCGAGCGTCTCTTCCAAGTCCTCTCACCATTGACCCTAAAGACGGCAAAATTAAAATAGTAAAGGATGATTCTGGTTCTTCTCAAAAGGCAGATTCACAAAGCATAGAAGCTGAAACAGATTTAGAGGATTCACAGTTAACCCAAGATTTGCAGGCTTCTGAATTGCTCCAGGTTACGCCCAACACTGAGGAGCAAAGTAAGGAAGAATCGCCAATGGAGGTAGACGTAGAGAAAACTGAGACCAACAACCGTATAATGAGCGACTCGCCCAGAGAGTCACCTCGTAAGGAAGAAAAAGACTCAAACATTGAGAACACCTCTTGTCAGAAAAGTGACACTGGGGACTCTGTTGAAATGCTTGAATCAGTTGGGATTAGTACTGAACAGACTGAGGAAAAGTTGCCCTCTGACACATCTGTTCAGGGCACAACGGCGACTCCTGCTGAGACAACAAAGACACTGCAGGCTTCAGAGTCTCTAGTTGAGAAAGCTGAAGAAGTTTCAGAGTATGCCGTTGATGTTACAGAAAAACGAAGTGACAATTTAGATTCAAACCACCAAGAACATCCCCTTGATCCAGTGGAGGACACAGCTGAGGACAGTCACAGTACCTCCTCTGGACAGGACCACACTGAGCGTCCAAATGTCATAGATGATTTTTCAGAGGAGGACAAACAGTC
The DNA here is from genome assembly GCF_041903045.1 of Epinephelus lanceolatus. Classification (NCBI taxonomy): domain Eukaryota; kingdom Metazoa; phylum Chordata; class Actinopteri; order Perciformes; family Serranidae; genus Epinephelus; species Epinephelus lanceolatus. The sequence continues at coordinate 43,160,227 of NC_135747.1, forward strand.
TGCCTCCAACCTCGATGGCGAATCAACAAACCAGCACACAGAGACTAATGCCGGTGATGACGTCACACCTCTACAGGAAAGTGATAAAGACGACAAATCCCAGACTGCAGAGTGTCAGGACGAAGAGGAAACTCAGACCGCCAACACTGAGAGCAGTGTCGTTGCAAATTTGGATTCTGCTCTGGCTGATGTGTCAGATGCCTCTGGTTTATCAGAACCGACAAGCAACAATGTTTTGCTGGATTCTCCAGCAAAGCTAAAGGACTTGGAGGCTTTAACGGGGGCAGATGTCGGCCAAAGCCCCAGCAGTGGCAGGACCAAGGGAACCTGGTCTCCCTCAGCGTCCCCATCGACCAGTATTCTGAAGAAGGGCCTGAAGAGACCACTTGAGGAGGAGACCCCCTCACCTCTTGTCAAAGTAAGTGACAAAGCAACCTACTTGCACATTTGAAAAACACAACTTTGACTTTAAATATCTTTTTTAAATTCCATTTAACTTTGCAGTCCAGACGTGTGTCTTTTGCGGATCCAATCCAACATCAGGAAATGGCAGATGACATTGATCGTCGCAGCCCTGCAATCAGAACCAGCTCCCCAAGAAGATCCAAGGGTAGTGGTATCCCACAGCCGAAGGTATAACCAAAGCCAGCATTGTTCTTAATTGATATTTTCCTAATCTGCATAAACCAAACTTTTTCTACAGCACATAGTCTGCTTTGATCTAACGTGACACCCTCTCTGCTCCCTATTCTAGCATGTCACTACTCCAACAAAGGGCATGCTGATCTTCAGTCCCAGAAATCTGCACAGTCCAGGTTACAAGAGCTCCAAGAAATGCCTGGTATGCACACAAATGAAAAATCAACTTTTATTGTTGTCACCACTTACTGGTGGTTCAGTTTTCTGGGGGCGGGTATTAAAGAAGACGCAGAGCAAGATTAACATTCATTTGGGGTCATGTGTCTGTCCACTGGTCCAGTGTTTGCTCTCCATGTAGCTCTGCTTTGGAAATAACAACACAGTCCTGCACCAGGCAGGTGACCCACAAAAAGGTGGTTCACTGAGGGTATTTTGTCTTCATTTTATTTCTGGGTTTTTATTCTGGGTTACCAAAGAACATGTGATTCGGGGCACCCAGTTGCTCATCTGTTAGAGCAGACACCAGATGTTCAAAGGTCTTGCTGCAGTGGCCAGGGCTTCGACCCATGGCCCTTTACTACACGTCATACCCCCACTCTCTAACCCTCTTTCACGCTAATACTGTCCTATCGTTAAAAGCAATAAATCACTGTTAATATCAATCTACGCACCCAAGAACTGATGCTGTGGATACAAATTAAAACTAGGTCCCTTTTTAGATGTTAACAAACTTATTAAATAACCAACAACTCACAGCCATTGTTTTCGAGGGCACAAGGAAAGTGTCAAGGGAGAAGCTCCTATAATGTGCTCATTTACTTACCCACAATGGAATTTGACCAGCGACACTTTCATGTGATTCAGTTTTAGTGTAAAATATTGAATGGTGCAGGGTTCTGTTCACAGTCAAAGGATTTTAGTCCTGACGGTAGATGCGACTCTTTTGCCCTCCAGATTTCTGAAATGAGCCAGGAGCCACGGCCCGTCTCCAGAGACTGTATCTACCCTGCTCTGGTTGGCTGCTCCACACCTGTAGAAGCTGTGCTGCCTCAGATTTCCTCCAACATGTGGTGAGTACAGAGCAGCTTCATGAAATGGTCAAATGTTCATCAGTTGTTTTTTTATCTCTTGTCAAATCAGGTGTGTCTCATTGTTACTGCTGTTGATTCTCCTCACAGGTCTCGTGGTTTCGGGCAGCTGGTTCGAGCCAGAAACATCAAAACAGTCGGTGACCTCAGTGCTCTCACTCCCAGTGAAATCAAGACTCTGCCAATTCGCTCACCTAAGATCTCTAATGTAAAAAAGGCGCTTAAAATCTATGAACAACAGGTACGCTGAGGGGGCAGAGGGCTGCACACAGCACACACAACACACACACATGATCACATACAGTTTACAAAAATACATTCAGGTGAACTTGTATTTGACGTCTGAATAATTGTCTTGCAGCGTAAAGGACGAGGTGGTGATGAGTTGAAGAGTTTTGATGAAACAGAGATGATGACGTCTGAACTGGAGGAGACCAGTGCTCCTCACAACCAGGACGAAGAAGATAAGACCTCAGGAGAGACACTAGGTTTGTAAAAAAGTCTCTGTACATAATGAGGCTCGCTCATCGCCACGCTGTAGCTTCATATTTAACATATAGATGTAAAAGTGGAATTGATATTAACAAACTCTAAATGTCAGGCTCTCCTTCTCAGAATTTAAATGTCATATTTCTGTCTGCAGCGATGGCGCTGATGGACGATCCCGTCCCTGCAGACGGGAGGCCGGAGCAGGACGGCTCCAGGAATGAGACGCCTGACACGCTGGCCGGAGAGCAGAGAGCTGACGGACCGCTGCAGTCAGAGGTGGAGGCGCTCAGCGGCAGGATGACGCCACTAGAACTCAGTTACTGCTCCCCGCAGCAGCTCGTCCAGATTCACGATCAGCTGGGAGGCATGATGAGGCGCGTGGTCGTGGAGCTGGAGACACGTCTCTGCCAGACGGAAGGAAAACCCTGAAGAGACGACACTTGTGCTGATCAGACGGATACACAGGTGTTATAGGAACGTGCAGAGTCCTCAGCCTCGTCTCGCCTCAGATTTTTCTTTACTTAAGGTGTTTTTAATAAATGCTAGCAGCACTTATTTTCCATCTGTAGCTCCAGCTGTTGGATAGTTTATTTGATTTTAAGAAACACACAAAGGGAAGCACAGTCACACTATTTACTACGATTTTTAAACTGTGTGAAAAGACAATTTTAGTAGTTGTATTCTGGACATGGACGGTATTTTCCTACGGTCCTATAGACTGTTATAAAGGGCGGACGTACGGCTACGGCTGTAGAAGAAAAATGTTTCTCTCCACAGGCTGTTCCACTTTTGTACATATGCTTTGTCTCATGTGGTTTAAATTCTCCATGTGCCTGTTTTTAGGTTGTTTACGATCATCAGTGCTCTTGTACATTTTGTAGGATTTTTTTTAGTTTTAAATCTTTTCTGTCCTTTCACTTTAACATCTTACTGCATTTTTAAAGTCCTGACTATAGGTGGTAGTGGACAGTCTGCACTCGGTGTGGTTTTAAATACTTCAATAAAAGACAGAACTTTTAATGATTGTTAACATTTTTAAGGTCTTTGTTCAACGTGCAAACATCAGGTCAGAACGAAGAGGGACCCCTTTACTCTCTGTTTAAAATGCACCTCATATCTAGATCTGATTTAACCTGATTACACTTACACCTGTGTCTCAAGTGTCCACATTGAGATCCAAAACTGTCCAGGACCGGTTGTAGCTGTTTTCCACAGCTTGCTCAGCCATCACCTCATAACAGGTTTGGTTTCTATCTAAACTGATGAGTTTTGCTTCGTATACTTATGTTGGACCAAACTGAAAGCACACGTGCCCCTTTTCGACGGTCATGGGCTGGCTCTGCTTGGTTTGGTTTGGTTTGGTTTGGGCCATTAGCCCAGCACAGCAGGGATTTGCGCTTCCATGACAACAGGTCTACCCGTTGAAGGTGTGCCTTTTACCAATGCTCATCCTGAGTGATGATGTTTAAAAGCAGCGAGCTGATCCACGGCTGAAGTCTCCGTTATTGTTGCTGCAGGTGTTTTTCCATCACACAGTAGGGCAGGTAAAAGAAGTTTACCTGTTGGAGGTGAGCTGTCTGAAGCTCTTCGGCATCGTCATCCTGTGGCTATTTCTGATTTCACTCTTCCTCCCTGCCTTATCATTAGACTTGTTTTTATAGAAGAAAAGCTACAGACAAAGTTGTGCTAATTCAGTGATAAACACATTTAATTTCCTGTAGACTCTTCACAATAAAAGTTATATTTTTATGTAAAAACTTTAATTGTGAAGCAGCAAAATAAGGAAATGTTGAGTTTTCAGCTGATGGCGAACGTGAAACAGTAAAAAATAATCAGATATCTAAAGTATAATCAGGATGCAGGAGAGAAACTAAACTCCAAACCACAGAGATTCAGTCAGAAGCTACAGACGTACTGAGAGCTGAACACAGAGACTTTAAAAGACACCTGTCTGGTGAGTGGAGTCATGCAACAAACGCCTTGTTTGGGTCGTGGGATTGCTGCAGTCAGTGAGACATCTCCACTATTTGCTTGAGTGCTGGTGGCTCGGCGTCTGGACCTGCTCCTGAGAAGGACCATCTCTGGCGCAGCTTGGCGTGGCACGGTGTGTCTGAACTGACAATGGAAATAGAAATTGGTGCAGCCAAGAGTGACAATGGAAAAAGGGTATAAATGGGCACAGACACGATATCAACCTTTTGTATATAGATAGAGTAGAACTAATTGTTTTAAACAGGCTTTTTCCAGCAAACCGTCTGCGTGTTACAGTTAAACCTAACCATGGAGGAACATTTCACTTCCACCACTTCTCACTGGAGAAGGAAACACCAACTGTTGTCGCAGAGATGTGCCTGTTGTTAGGATAAAACACAAAAATAATCTAACAGTTTTGAAAACATTTAACCAAAACTAAAATGTTTTAGGTTGTCTCACACCTCACGGCACCATACTGGTAAAACACTTCTGAGCATTTAAAAGAAGAGGTTGGAACAATAATTTCAAATCACAGTGTAAAATATTCTGCACATCTGTAACGACCACCCTTCTGTGCAGACAGGAAGGGACGACAACCCAGAGGAGCTTCATTTCTTAGCTGGTGTCCATCCTGGCATTGTAGGCGTCTAACTGTGCGTCGAGTTCTGCTACCGCTGCGGCCACCCCGACCTCTTTCTCCAGCACCACCTGAACCACGTCCTCCACCATCAGTGGCAAACGGTGTTCTGTAACACCACCCCCTTCATAAGAGCAGGACGGTGCCATGTACAACTATCTGCAAGAGTGGAAACAACCCTCCTGGAAACTGCAGGTTGACCTGGATCAGGGACTCAACTCTCCATCAGAGATTGCTACAACCAATCTGAGGCCCGACCTGATCTTGTAGAAAGAAGAAGAAAATCTGCACACTGAATTAGAGCTCTTCCTCAGGCAACTTCTTTTTGAATTTGCCTGAGGAAGACCATTTGGGTCGAAACGTTGCATTTTAGTCAATAAAGAAACCTGGGAGCTCTAATTCAGTGTGTGGATTTTCTTCTTCTTTCTGCATGGACCCCTATTATCCAGCACCTGACCAAAAACAGTATTGGATGTGCACCCAACTACTCTGTCTTCTGTGGACCTGATCTTGTGCCAACCTCACAGAAGTCATTGTACACTGAGGAACTAACAGAATCATGGAAGGCTGCAGCTGGGAGCCTTGTGGCCTGGAGTACACAGACTGAGCAGCTGAGGCAGAACCACGAGGCAGGCATACGCAGGTGCTCCTTGTAGAGGATGTGTAGCCACATCATCATCCAGGGTTCTGAATGTGGGGGGGTGCGAGGACAGGCCTGACAAACTACATGTCACTGTCAGAGACTGCTGAGCGAAGCAGCAGTTGGTTTTGGATGAAGAGGACGGACCACAACTGTTCTGCAAGACGCCCAACACGAGGGGTAAAAGTAGAGGGGGGCACATCTTGGAATCAAAGTGTCGCTGTTGAGCCCTCTGGAGGTGTCGTGGGCCTATCAACGACACACCAATGAAGTGATTACCTGTCTCCCACTCAGGACACAAGACATCAGGCAGGTGCTGATTACTCTTATGGATTGTACTCAGTCCTACGAGCTCAACTTCCTCCCTGGTTTGATTTATAGTTCAGGAAAACACTGAAACACCTGTTTGAGGTGTGACGTTCCTCCACAGGACAACATGACCTGCAGTGACACAACACTCAGTACGACGAGTCTCAGTTTCATCGCTCTGTTTCTGTTCAGACATGATTTGTGTGTACGTTCATGATGCTTCACACAGACATGACTGCATGTATATATAAAACATATTTTCCCTCCTGCTGACCTCACTTTAAGGTCTCTGTGAGTCGCAGTATCAGTGAGCGTTCTACATTAAGCTGTGTGATCACTGTGAGGATCTTGGCTCAGTTCCTGGAATGTAAATGGAAAAACAGTAACGATAATATAATACAATCTGACAGAAGGTGCCACTGACTCCTCTCACTGGTCCATCCTCTCCAGCGCGGCGGCGGCGGCAGCAGTGGCAGCGCCCTGATAAGCAGACTTCTCTTTGGCTCAGTGTGTAAGTAATTATCTGATTATCCCTGCAGAGCGCTGCCAGAGGCTGCGTTGCATTTCCACAGTTTATTGAGCTAAGTTGGACTCAGCGTGCAAGCGTAGCAGAATGGGCTCCAGCTCGGCTGGACGATGACCAGGAGGAGCTCCGGCTCCAACAGACATCTCCACTGCAGGAGGAGGAGAGAGGCCACACAGCGCCGGGAAGAGGAGGGGACGACACGGAGGTAAGACACACGGCACGGATACAACACATGAGAACACACTGAGGCATTTTAACCTCCTCTGATGTCTGAACCATGAGAAGCATCTGAACCAGCAGAGAACAGTCCTGGTGAAACAGCTGAGCTACTGTGTCAGGATGAACATCTGGAGATGCACCATCTCCTCTGAGAGGGTCAGCAGTTTTACACATCCAGATGTTTGAATTTAGGAAACAGTCTTTATCTGTCACTGAGGCTGATGGTGTAATTCTCTTGACAGGAGTGAGTTAATTATCTTTGGTCATCAACACTTGTGAATTCAAATCAGTTTGCATGAGAACTGTCATTGTTTATGCTTTACTTCTGGAATAAATATGTTTTCTTAAATTCTGAAATATACAAACTGTAATTAACTGGAGCTGCATCTACAGTTGATGAGATTGTTTCCCTTCCACTGCAGACTTTATTGTTTATTTCATTTAAAGCTTGAAAACAAAACTGTCTGTGTTCTGCAGTTCAGGCGTGTCACTGCAGGAAGAGTTGCACTGCACTGACAGAAGAAAGACTTAAAACAAGAGAAAACATTGTTTATCCTGAGGGAAATTGTTGTGCAGCAGTTGAAATACAAAGTTTGAGGAGTGCAGATAAAAAGCATGCGATAAAGACTAACATAACAAAGCAGAGAGCAATGTATAGCAAATATAAAACTCACTATAACTATATCTCTAATAACAAGGTGCAAAACTATAACAAAATGACAAACAGTGAGGTGCATCAGTGCGAACCATACAACATACACAATAACAGGTTACCAGTATGAATGATAAATAAGTGTGGTTGCTTCAAATGTCTTTGTGCGGTGTCAGAACTTATTGTAATTAGTGCAAGAGTGCACGGTTAATACAGAATGTCCGTGATTGTGTTTGTGATCTTTCCTCAGTGTCACATTATTGCACATCATGTTCAGTGAGCCACGTATGAAGAGTTGAGTCCGTCTGAAGAAGACATAGTGTGTGTTAGGAGGAGAGACAGAATCAGGGTTGGGGTCACCTCAGGTCCTCTTATCTCCGCTGCACATCTCTCGACCGGAGCTAGATGAGTTATAGAGATTAAGGAAACAGGTTTCAGAGTCTTATTCTTATAAATGAAACAAGATCTTAATCCACCTGAGAGAACTCGCCTTTACTGAAAAAAGTTGTTCTCAACCACTGAGGGTTTGTTTGTATGTTTTGTCACATGGCAGAAGTTCTTATGTTTCAGTCATTGTATTAAACTTCAGTTCTTGTTTGGATAACATTCAGCTGTTGTTACAGGACGACAGGAGATGCTGCCTCAGCTGGTTTTGGGATGGACTGCCTTGCTCAGCGGCCTCCAGCCGGCTGTTGCCTCTGTTACCACCAGTGAGTACAAACAGGAGACAGAAGCAGCAGAACATCCCATAACATTTATTTCTTTTTATTTATTTATTTATTTAACCTTTATTTAACCAGGTGAAGTCCCACTGAGATTAAAAATCTCTTTTGTGAGGGAGACCTGGCCAAGACAGGCAGCAACAATAAACAATAAAAGCAGTTCCAGACGGAACAACAAAAACAACAATACAGGGAATTAAACATAAAAACAATCTCAAGAATACACATCATCAAGCACTGATGCATCAAAACACTGACACTGTAAAGATTCAGACTCTGTTTCTTTCATTTTAGATTTAAAAGCAGTCAAAGTAATAAGATTATCAAGTTTTAACACATTCTGCAGTGTGTTCCATGACGAAGGAGCAGAATGCTTAAAAGCCCTTTTACCATGATCAGTGCGTGCAAATGGCACATTAAGCAGGAAGAGGTCTTGAGAACGCAAAGAGTACTGCCCCACTTTCTGCACAATAGATATACACAGATAATGTGGGAGCAGACCAAGAATAGCCTTATAAATGAACATGTACCAATGGCACATCCTACGCAGGGCCAGCGCACACCATCCTACCCTAGAGTACAACTCACAGTGGTGAGTGAGGGGTTTGCAGTTTGTAATGAACCTCAAGGAGGCAGGGTAGGCTGCATCAACCTGCTGAAGACATTGTGCAGAGGCATGCATATATAAAAGATCACCATAGTCCAGTACAGGTAAAAAGGTGGCAGCAACAAGACGCTTTTTCACATGAAAAGAAAAACACATCTTATTGCGAAAATAAAACCCCAACTTTAACCTCAGCTTCTTCACCAAGCACATCACATGTGACTTAAAAGTGAGCGAGTCATCGATCAAGATGCCCAGGTATTTATATCAATTTACAACCTCTATGATGTTACCATCAAGAGTGACCACTGAAGGAACATTTAGTGGCCCATTTCTGGCATTGCTGAACAGCATGAGTTTCCACTTGTCTGCGTTGAGAACAAGTTTCAGCTCAAGTAAGGTATGTTGAACCACATTAGAAACATTTTGCAAAGATTCAATGGCCTGTACAAGAGTTGACGCACAACAATAAATCAGTGTCATCAGCACAAAAAAGAAAATTTGCACCTGGTTCTGACACACTTTGACCCAGATTATTTATATAAATAGTAAATAAAAGTGGACCTAATACAGAGCCCTGTGGTACACCCTTGGAAACAGTTACAGTATCTGAGCATAGATCTTCACTCTTAATGCACTGGGATCTGTCACTAAGATAATTGGAGAACCAAGCAACTGCAACTGCAACATAACATGGAGTTGGTGCTTAGTCACCACTTGTCTTCTCTCAGGACAGGGTGGGAGGGAGTTCGAACCAAATGTGCATGTACACATATCACTGTATGTCCTCACACAGGAGAAAAGGAGAGCAGTTAGTGTGTGATGCTGGCTTTTCTCTTGGTGGTTTTTCATTTATCTAAAATGTGAAGTGTTGTGATTCCAGTGTGGATGTAGCCGTCCGAGGTCGAGGGCTCCGCAGGTTTTACCTTCACTAGCTGGAGAAAAAACTGGCTCAAGTTACAGAAAAATCATTTATCATGATTGCGGACCAGATACTGTAGGGCAACAGCTAGTGATCTAACAGACGGTAACTAACATGACCTGAACAGGAACATTGAAGCTCCTACACACCTGGAACATGAGAGAAGTTTAGAGGGAAGTCTCTAACGGGTCACTACAGAGCTTCACAACATCAATTTACTCTGTGTGTGTGTGTGTGTGTGTGTGTGTGTGTGTGTGTCTCTGTAGGATTTCTATCTAGCAGAGACAGCAGGTGGTCACCTCGGAGATGTGACGTCTTCATCCCTCCTCCTCCTCCACCACCTGCGTTTCCTACAGTCAAACGGAAAGCAGAGCTGATGGTGATGATTCTTTTTTCTCAAATCCTCCACATGGGGGCGTAAAATTCTAAATGTATTCTAAAAAACTGAATCAAGTACTCACCCCTTGTTACCTTTACCGCCACCTGTTTGTCTCTCAAGCTTCCACGGTGAGCTGAGAAAGTTCTTGATGAAATGAAGTGAAGGGCCTCCGTGTTTATCAGAAACAAAACTGTATCAAAACATCTGCTTACAAACTCTCGCCCAACTGCTGCAGGATAATCTGAGTCTTATTTATCCAGTCGGATGCTCAGTACTCTACAAACACATTTATTTTCACTAAAACCTTGGCCTAATTTTTACTTCTGTGGCTGTGAATTCAGTGCAGCACATAATTTAACACATGCCTGCTGGGACCAGAACCATCTAGAGATCCCACCTCTCAGCTCTGATGTCCAGTCAAACGTCTGAGGTGTCAGCTGCTCCTGACGTGCAGGCAGATTTTTCAGGTGTGGCGCGGCTCTGTGGAAGCTTTTCTGCAGAAGTTTAAATTAGGCATTACTATTAAAACACTTCAGCTTGAGCAGTCGTATGCATGGTTGAGTAGCACACCTGGGCAAGTGTGTGCGTTTTAACTCTGCTCAGTGGAATGCACGAGCAGTGGTCAAACACATGCACTTTGCTGATGTGCTGAAGTGTTTTAAACAGGAAGGTTTTAGTGAAAATGTGTATGTTTGGGAAGTACTGGATAAATGAGACTTTAATGACACTGCAGAGGTTATCTGAGAGTTTGTTCACAGATGTTTTGATATCGTCTTCCTGTTGTTAAACGTGGACCCCAGTGACGTCAATTCATCAGGAATTTCCTCAGTTTTTGGATTCTTTGTTCACCGTGGAGGCATGTGAGAAAGACAAAGTGTTCTGTATGAATTCAACACAACACAGGGTTAGTAACTGATACACAGATGATCTTTCTGTGAGTCAAGTATTTCTTTAAAACTAAATCATGCTGATCTGCCTTTAACTCCTCAGGTTGATATAACCGAGCAAATCACAGGAGCAAAAGGGGAAAAGGTATGACTCACCTCCTTTATGGATTCTGCATCTTTCTGGGACCAGTTTGGGGCAGCAGCTCAGGTCATAGGGACTGGGGGTGGGAACCAGGGGGTCGTCGGTTTAAGTCCCCGTACGGACCAATATGGAGCGTAGACTGGGAGCTGGAGAGCAAGGCACTGAACCCCCAACTGCTCTTGGCACCTGTCCATGTGCAGCCCCCTCACTGTGGCATCTGGTGCATGTGTGTGTGTTTCAGGGCCGTGTGTAGACTGAGCAAAATTGAATTTGAGTTGCATTTGTATTTTAAATGGTGAAAGTGAGAAAATCAAGGCTACCATACAACTTCTCCATATTCATTCACTGCAGCAGTGTTTATACAATGACAGTGTGTTATAGGCATCATACAGCACACTTTAATAGTGTTTCTGTTTGTAGGGCTGCAGAGGACCCAGAGGACCCAAGGTACACACACACACACACACACACACACACACACACACACACACACACACATACACACACACACGTATTTAACCCCGTCATGCTGCATGTAAAAATGTACAAAATCCTGTATAAGAAAAGGTCATAAAATCAAACTGTGTCAAACTGCTGTGTGTGTTTTAGGGCCGACCTGGTGTGATGGGTCCAGAGGCAGAACCTGGACCACCAGGAGTCATGGGACCACCAGGTCAAAAGGTGACAGGAAGACTCTGCATGTCTGTCATACACTGACGTACAGCTGAGTCATTTTGTGTTTTCTGTAACTGCAGCGTGAAGCTTTTTACAGCACATTCAGCTCATATTCAGCCTCTGACCCACAGAGACTTTTGTCACGTGCTTTAATTACAGAAAACAAACATCAGAAAACACATGTAGAGCTGTGTTTGAATTATTATCACCATCTGAACAGCTGCGCGCAGTTTATATTAAAGTCCCAAATGATCCATGTGGGCAGATCACATCAGAGTAATAAAGTCTCATTCAGAGTCACTGTGATCCTGTCCTGTGAACATTAGCTGTGTATAAACTGTATGAATCTACTGTAACAGTTAACGTGCTGCTGTTTGTCCCCACAGGGAGAGAAGGGGGACAGAGGCTGGAGGGGTCTGTACGGAGACATAGGAACTCCTGGGATGATGAAGGTACACTGGAGCCTCACGCTGCGTTCGTTCACTCTCTGTTGACCTGTAAATGACTGAATATGATCATGTTTCAGCATCATATACAGTCTGGTTTATTTTTACCACGAGGTTTTGTAGACTGAAGTGAAATGTAAAACTGGACAACAGTGAGTAGTGTTTGTGAACGCTACTTTACCATCATTTATGATTGTGCACACAACAGTTTCACCTTTTTGTTTTGAGGAAAAACCTCTGCAGCTGCTCTAGACTTGTTTTTATACTATTTTTCTGCTATATATTTTTTTACCCTCTGTGCAAACAAAACAAAGTGTTTTAAAGTGAATGTAATTACTGTAATAGAATTTAATATAGAACTAATAACGTGTGTGTGTGTGTGTGTGTTCACAGGGCAGTAAGGGACGTAAAGGCTTCAGGGTGAGACACATGATGCTGCATGTCTTCTTCTCTTATTGCTTTATACACTTTAAAGACTTCTGGCTTCACTAAACAGCTCTCTCACAGTCTGATCTGTTATTATCCGTCCATCAGGGTCATAAAGGTGTGAAAGGAAGAAGAGGACCAAGTGGAGAGAAGGTGAGGGGAAATGGAAATGTGACATTATCATCTTCATCATATTTTCTATGAATGAATGAATAGGTTTGTATTGATCAGTGTGTGTGTGTGTGTGTGTGTGTGTTCAGGGTGAGCACGGCGTCCCCGCAGCGCCAGGAGAGAAGGTAGAAGATCAGCTGACATGACAAACGTTAGGTTCAGAATAAAAGTTATATGAACACATGAGGACTGTGGGTGAAGCTGTGAGAGCTGTTCTGTGCTGTTCCAGGGCGACCCCGGCCTGAGGGGCGATGCAGGGCAGAGAGGTGAACAAGGACCCAGAGGAGAGGCTGGAGGTCGAGGAGCTACAGTAGGTTCATACAGCAGATACACATGTAGACACACAGAGAGCTGACACGTCAGAGGGACATCTGATCACAGTTATTCAGTCTGTAACTCTGAGTGACTGCAGGTCTGATTATTATGTCAACACTTGTTGAACTGATGTTACTTTTATAACATGAATCGCTGCCTGCAGGGGTTTAAGGGACCTCGTGGACCTCCAGGGAGGGTGGGTCATCCTGGTCCTGCAGGACTGCCTGGTCTGACCGGAGTGGCTGGACGTCCTGGACAAGGTGGATATGAGTATTGTTACTGAGCACTAATTATAGTTGATTTTTGATGGTCAAAATGACTCAAATCTTGGCGTGGGTAGGACAATAGGGAAAAAGGTTTAGGACTGGCTGCACAAACACCTCAAGATTTCTCCTTAAAGCTACTCTTACCTCGCTTGCATTTCTCACAGCACATCCACAACTCCACCTCCCTCCATTACGTCCTCATTACATCTATGATAGATGTAGGTGTTGGCATGGTAACGTTAGATACATGGAAGAGGAGAGTGAGTGTAATGTTACAACCAAGACAGTCAAACGCAACCCCGGAGTTTTAAAAGTTGCCTTATACAGTTGCACAGAATCCCTTACAGGTTTCCTTAGTTAAGAAAGAACTCATTTACTGCGTTGAAAGAGATTTCACAGCTGTAAAAGTTTCCATGGAGATTGTTTGTTTGCTTGGACTGATTGTTGTGACGCCTGTTATCGTCTCTCAAGGTGAGCTAATAGTTAGATAGTTCAAAACTGTCAGAAGAAAAGAAGACCGGAAAACCAGACAGGTCAGAGGAGGAAGAGATGAAACGTCTGGAGGAATACGATCAGAGAACGAAGAAACTACAAAGTAAATCTGATCCTTAAATATCAGCAAACAGAAAACGACTGTAAGGAAAATGAATTCAGTCAAATCTAAAGTGTAAAATCAGAAGTGTCTCCATCAGGTTCTCCTGCTCACAGAACACTCTGCTCTTTTTTTATTTATCACCATAAACTCGGTCATGTTGCAGTTAAGACAGAGTCAGAGGGACCTTTAAAGGGATAGTGCACCCAAAAATGTAAATTCAGCCATTATCTACTCACCCATATGCCGAGGGAGGCTCAGGTGAAGTTTTAGAGTCCTCACATCACTTGCAGAGATCCAAGGGGAGAGGAGGTAGCAACACAACTCCACCTAATGGAGGCTGACGGCGCCCCAGATTCAAACGTCCAAAAACACATCATTGAAACCACAAAATATCTCCATACTGCTCGTCCGTAGTGATCCAAGTGTCCTGAAGCCCCGACATAAAAAGTTGTTTGGAAAAACCTCATTTGAACTCTGTTTTTAGCCTCATTGTAGCCTGCAGCTCTGACTGCCTCTCTGGGCACCACGCACTTTTATGTCGGGGCTTCAGGACACTTGGATCACTACGGACGAGCAGTATGGAGATATTTTGTGGTTTCAATGATGTGTTTTTGGACGTTTGAATCTGGGGCGCCGTCAGCCTCCATTAGGTGGAGTTGTGTTGCTACCTCCTCTCCCCTTGGATCTCTGCAAGTGATGTGAGGACTCTAAAACTTCACCTGAGCCTCCCTCGGCATATGGGTGAGTAGATAATGCACTATCCCTTTAAGGACTTAAAGGAGAATCTTAACTTAAGGTGTTTTGTTTAACCAGTGGTCGGATGTTAGAATCAGGGACATCATGTTTCACACTGAAAGCCAGAGAAGCAGCAGCTCAGGAGGAAGACTTCCTGTGATCCCTCCACTGTCCCGGGCCGCTTTTAAGAGACTGAAAGAAATCAAATCTGAATCCGTCTGTGAGAAAAAGATTTACTTTTAAACGAAGGAATTTAGAGCAACAGGACAGTAAACATGATGTGGATGTGTCGTCACACTGATGTTGTGTTGTGTGTTGCAGTGTACATCCTGCCAGGCCTGCAGGGAGACACAGGAGACCGAGGTCCTCCTGCTGATTGTAACTGTTCACAGGTTCAAACCCCACAGAGGCAGCTGGACAGAGTCAGCACGGTCAGTGTCAAACACTTTCACTGCTCAATGAAACATACGTGAGCTCAGTTTTATTGTCAGTGGTCGCTGCGCCGTAGTGACTGTGGTGTCACTCTGCAGATCTTCATCGCTGACGGAGAGAAACAGATGAGGAGGCTGCGGGGGGAGAACATGATGGTGCTGCGGACAGACAGAGGAGCTCTGTACATCTACGCTGACTCTCAGTGGATCAACGTGCTGGTAACTGCCTGCTGGAGACACATTAAAGCCCCACAATAAACTATTACTGTTTACTTTATCCTCATCAGCTGTTCCTGTCTGTTTTCATGCTGCTTCCTGATTGGACCAGGACTCCAGACACTGACCCCGCTCCTTTAACACAGGCTGAAGTTACACCCTGAAGTCCAGCAGCTCAGACTGGGGTCAGACTGGGGTCATACTGGGACGTCTCCAGGTGTGAATGAATGTGTGATCAGGGTCATGTTGAATAAAGCTCAGCCTGTCGTCTGTACAGCTCCTCTCACGTTGTAATCATGTTTTTCAGTGAGTCTTAACTTTTCCTCTAACATGATTTATACGTGCACGTTTTCTGATCCAGCATGCTGTAACAATGCTTCATTTGGAAACACTTAAGCTAACCTTAAAGGGACAGTTCACCCCAAAATCAAACACACATTCATCCTCTCACCTGCTGTTCATCAGTCTGGATAGTTTTGGCGTGAGCTGCCGAGTGTTGGAGATATCAGCCAAACTACACCTGCCAACCGAATCACCGCACAAACGGAGTTGAGCATCTGCTCATGGACGAGAGGCTCGTGCTCCTGACAGCACGAGATGTAAACATAATAGTGTCCTACTCGGCTGAGCTGTAACGTTAGCGAGCTAGCAGTAGATGCACGCTTCCTTCTGTGCAGTGATACGGTTGGTGGGTGCAGTTCAGGAGAAAGAAAATAGTTCCTGCAAGGGATGGGTACTGAAACCAGTTATTAAACAGGCCCCAGGGCCAATTACTAAAGACGGTAGTATTGATAAGCTCCAATGTGTCTGCTATCAGTACTGGGAAAATTCAGACAATATATTTCTTGTTCATTTATGTCACATAAACATCTTGCACAGTTTTTATCTCACCGTGTCAGTTTCTAATCTGCAGTCAGATTAAGACATTCGTCACTGATGCTTTTTTGAGCTTTCTTGAGCTCTCTGAGGTGTCTACCATTGTTCCATGTCAAAGTTTTTTGGGGGGAGTTTTTCCTGATCAGCTGTGAGGGTCCAAAGGACAGAGAGGTGTCTGTTGTAAAGCCTCTGAGACAGACTGTGATTTGTGACATTGGGCTTTATAAAACTTTAAATTAAATTCTAAACAATGCTGTATTTATACACGACTGTTTCTCTTAAAAAAAAACCAACCTAAAAGAACCAAAAAGTCTGTGGATTATTTTGAGATGTGACATCTCCACAGTCAGTATCTCTGCAGCTCACACCAAAACTATCTCGACAGATAAACAGCTCTACAGGGAAGAAGAGAATTTTTTTATTTTAGAGTGAACTGTCCCTTTAACTCTATTTTTCATTGGAATGATCTCCTGTTTTAAAACCGTTTTATTTCATTAATTTGCATTATTGGGTTAATGTATCACCCAGTATGACTCGGCTCCCACAGAGAGATGAATAAAAGTCAGATTACTGTCTCTTACACTGAAGTTTTAATTCTTTAGTTTTCTCTTCCATTATTTAGTCTCCATCTTTCTTGCAGGAATTTATTAATTTAATTTGTGTGTATGCAGCTGGGATCAGGTTGTGGTTTGTTGCTGAATGTTAAAGACAGAGGGTCTGAATGCTTCACTGACAAGGTCTCACTCACTGGAAGCAAAACACATGCAGATACAGCAGAAGGAGGAGCGATAATAAACAGCCTCTGTAAGTCACTAAAGCAACATGACAAACAGCCCGTCAGCTCAAACCGACTGTCTGTCTGCGTCAGTGTTTCCTCACACCAACATCAGACACACTGAACACTTTAAAAAGATCCGGGGTTCTTATATCAAACATTAGACGAGAACCTTGGGCTCGATTCTTTAACATGCACTGGCAAACTTAAGAATTTCTGATAGTTCAGAGTTCACAAGTCGTGATCTTCGAGTGCTTTGAAAGTCATTTCTGTTTCCTAAACGTAATAAAAATAAAACCACCCAACATATTGAACTAGTTTAGTTTCCTACACCTTCAGCTGCTTGAGAGCAGAGTTTACCATCGACTCAACTTTCTCATGTTGAAAAATGACGTGACACATTTAATTAGAAGGCAGTGATACTTTCATATTCACCTAAAGTGGAGCATTTTGACTCCAGTAGCTCAGTCCATGGGGGACCTAGGTCAGGGACTGGAGGGTCGCTGGTTAAAGTCCCTGTCCCTGTGCCCCTGAGCAAGGCACTGAAGCCCCCAACTGCTCAGAGCACCTGTCCAAGGCAGCCTCCTCACCCTGACATCCCTCTGTGTAATTTTTTAAGATTTTAATTTTCATTCATCACTGTTGTGAGTCGAAAGTGATTCTGAAATTCTCCAAGCTGTAAAAGTGTGCAGCCTGTACACGGAATAAAAAAAGGTTTTAACATTTCGTCAACTAAAATGTGTTCCGTCAGTCTGCGGCCTGGTGCCTGTCCTCTAAATTTTGCCTCGACAGCGATGGCTGATCTTGAGTCTCTCTAGTTAAGCTAGCTGTGAATTCTGACTCTGTGTTGACAGATTAATTTGCTCTGCAAGTTCAAAGCCCAAATAATCAGAAGACGCCACAGCAGAGTGACCATGTTGTGTTAAAACTTATTAATGAATGCTCATTTAGATCTGTTGGCTTATTTAGACTGAGTAGACTCTGTTACCTTCATTATAAGGCTCAAATATGTTTTGTGACTTCAGACGTTTTCTTTTTCTTTTTGTTTTGACCAAAAATGACTTGTTTGATAGCACAGGTTGCAGACTCCTGACCTAGTGTGACTATTAAGGTTTAATATGATGGACAGTGTGGTGTCAGGAGCTGGACAGACATCACAGAGAGTTTAAAACAGACAGAAAACCCACTCTCCACAAGTTTCAATCTGTAGATATCCAAAGCCTGGAAACAATCAGATTTGACCCGTGTAAAAACTCTCACTTCATTTTGACTCATTTCTCATTTATTTTAAATGCAACAGCAGGTTTGACACCGACAGCAGCCATGTTCTCTGCTCGGTGTCCATGAACAAGACATTTCAAGACATTGATCAGTTTCAAACTGTTTGTTGTTCTTGAGTGTCACTGAAACACACCATGATGTGATCGCTCTCCTGCAGGGCAGTGGGCAAAGGAAGTACTTCTCTCACCCCCCCCCCCCCCCCCCCCCCCCCCCCAAAAAAAAACCCATCACTAAACAGATCTGATGGTAAAATTGAGTTGTAACCATAATAATCATAATAATAATACACTCAAATGAAATCAGAGTACTTCAGAAACAAATGATTGCACATTAAAAATCAGAACTGGAGCAGAAATATCACAGATTTTTGGCATGTGTGCTGTGGTGACGTCATGCAAGTCATTTAACTGCAGCAGAGATAAAAACAGGACGAAACAGACCTGGGTTCAGCTGCACATTAACTCTGAAACCTGTGACCAGTTAGAAGGTTTTTATCAGCTGATCTGGACACAGATTTGTCTCTAACATGACAGACCATGTTTCTGTAAAGGTGCTGAGGGCGCTCAGACTCACAAACTATTTACCTGACTGGGTTTATCTAATCTGATGTAGCCGCCTGACTGAAACAAACTACTGTGACTATCAACTAACAGACGACATTTTTTCCTAACACGTTGCAGTAAAGCAGAATCACTGCATCTGAAATTATCCACAGACTTATTCGACAGCTTATTCCCCTCAGCGTGTATCCATTAGGCCTCTCTCTCTAAGTGCTGCTGCTCTCAGACTGCTGGCAGCTGCCTCCTGGCTCGCCTCCTCCTTCATGTGGGAATCTCAGAGCACTTAAGGTTAATGTCAGAGAGACGTTTCTTTCCAGAGTCCAAGTTACCGTATTTCAAATCAGCATTTTGTCCAAACAGTCGTCCAAACCCAAAAGATTTTGGTTCAGTATCAGAGATGACAGAAATCTAGTAAATATTAAAGGTTCTGTTTGCAAGATTCAGACGATTACTGCAGCAGCAAACCACTGTTTTCTTCATAAAGATATGGTGGCATTATGGTGTCCTGAGCAGAGAATGAAGTCACGCTTCCTCTGTATGTGTGTGTGTGTGTGTGTGTGTGTGTGTTGTAATCTGAGCTTCTCTGTTCTTTGTTGTGGTAGGCGGGCTGGCTGCACATGTGCGCTTATGTATCAAGCCCAGTCAGACACAGACAATAAAAGCTGTCCTTTGACGTCGGCATGATACGCAGCTGGTGTCCGGGAAATGTTCTGGGACAACAACAAAAGTTAAGGTGGTGGAAGTCTGAGTAGGACTGGTTGGAGGGTCCGATGGGTCCAACAACCACTGACTTTCATTTGGCAGGTCGGTGGTTACTTAAGTTTGTAAAGCCAAACCCTGTTTTTCACTAAACTCAACCATGTGTGTGTGTTGTTGAAGGAAAAAAACATTAGTTGGCGGTGTTGTACCGATGTAGTGCTTTTATTTTGAAAGAGACTGTATGCAAACTGTACATTTCCTGTGAAAACAGAAGTGTATTTTGAAAACAGACAATGCATGTAACAGGCTGAAGTTGACACGGCGTCCCAGAACGTCAACAACCAACACAGACGTGACCAAATGTCGATATGTGACGAGGTCGCAGTGAGAATGTGTTGGTGTCTCTCATTGGCTAGCTGCACTGCGCTCATATGGCGGTTACTGCTGATTAGAGATGTCCTGATCGGATCTTTTTGAATTTATTGGGATTGGCTATATCGAGTCTGATCCTTTTGTTTTATGTCAGCTGTCACTGAGATGTTTCTACTTGTGAAGGTTCAGCAACACAATGAGTGCAGCTGATGTTAACTCTCCTCCTCTTCATGCCCCACCCACTCTCCTGACTCCTCTACGATAGGTGGAGATATGCCCCCTTTCAGCTTGTTAGTATTGGACCTTTTTCCTGTTGACCTATTACGTCACAGACCAAACAATGGACAAACAAGTTAGCTACGGTTAGCTAGCAGCTAACTGCTACCATGGTGGACAACTTTACAGCTCTGTACATTTGGTCCGTCCAAAAAGTCACGGCTCTGGATGTAGATTTCTCCATGTTGTTACCGGCTTCTTCTTCTCTTACACATTTAATGCTATTGGACTTCTGGGTCAAAGCCCGGGGCGGAAACTGTGGAGCATGCTCAGAGCGCCTCGGCCAGTTTGGCTCTGATTGACTGTATACATGCAGGAGTCACATGATCTGGGTGTGTTAGTCCCACTGTGACACATTCACTGCAGGACCATTTCACTCACACTGACATGTTTACAGGGATTTTAAAAGCGCTGTTAGCAGCTTTAGCTGCTAGCCACCTGCTCAGCCACCTCCATGTTGAGAGCTGTGTGCAAGCAATCCCACAGATGAGCTCTGAATGTTGCATACAGATCCTTTTAATATTTGAGGTTCCGCAACAATTGGGACAGTTTTACCTGAACACATGACTTAAATCATGACTGCAGATGTATTTCTTGTCGTATAACTAACCAGTTAATCAACTTATGATTTAAACTCCAAAATCATAAGTTGATCGGCTTAAATTCTGTTGAAATTTGGGTAAAATAAAATTCAGAGGCTTTGTATTTGTCACTCATTCATTGAAACACTGATCACAGTAGCGGAGTGCGGAGTTTGAAATTACAGCAACAAACAAAGTGCTTGTTTACAGGAGCAGAAACAGAGGCAACACACAGAAACTACCCCGAGTAAGAAACAAAGAATTACAGCTGGATATGGGAGATCATGAGAGCTTGACATGTGACTCCCTCAGTCCTCTGGGCACCAGGCACTGCTGTCTGTCACAGTAGTTCTGTCAAACCACCACTGGGTGGTGCTGTAGTAGCACCATGTTGGTGTCTGCTTGTTGTCCAACACCAGCTCCTCAGAGCTTCCTCAGACTCTCTGTCTCCATAGATGGCAGTGTGTGAACGGTAAACTCCAGGCTTCATAATGTCAGGAAGCTGATGACATCACAGAAGTCGAGGGTGTCTGTCTGCGCGGTATGATGTCACCACACACCTGTGAGCAGTTTAAGCATTTTGTTTTTCAGGCACTTGTTCCCAGGGCATCTCTGACGCTTAAAGTGGACACACACACCTTTAATAACCAACCAGCAGAGTGACGAGCAGCCGCTCAGATGAATGACTGACTTTATTAACTCGTAAACTGATGATCACCTTCTGTCAGACAGATTAGCTGCATGATTTCATATCTATCACACTCACAGACTGATGAGTTTATAGAACAGGATCTGTCACCAGAGTGAGTTTGGTTTGGTGTCGCTGACTGACCGACTGGTTCAGGCTGAGCTCAGATTAAAGGAGGTTCTGCTTGTTCTGGTCGTGTTAATGTGGATGGATGATTTGGTCGACTGAGACCAGAGAAAGGCGGTGAACGTGGGCAAATTATCAGGCGCTGGAGAAAAAAATTGATACAGCATAGTATTGCAATATTTTGCGTGTCAACACTGTATCAAAACACAGATGTAAAGATTCATTATTAGTTATTAATATTGAAAATACAGATTAGACTTTTGGTAGCTCACTACAATAATAAAATTTGTTGCAATAAAAATGATTAAAGCGAGATGACCAGACTGAAAACTTTATCTCCTTAAATATAACAGACACTGACACAGTTTTTTCTTTAATTTGTGTGTTATGATAATATGATACTGGGGGGCCTCTAGTGAATCGCACCCCTACAGGTTTTATCCCGGTGGCCTCCATGACATCTAACTTTGCAGACGGAAGGGAAGACGTGAGTAAAGTGATATAACATTTTCCTTCAGCAGCAGTTTGTGGAGTCCATCCAGTCATGGCTGATCAGAGTGATGGATGAGACGAGCAGCTGTTTGTGAGTGTGGGAAAACGTTTAACGATCCCCTGTGTGTCAAATTATCCTTGGGCAAGATACTGAACCCCAGGTTACTCCCAGTGGCTCTAAAAACAAAATCTAAACGTGGTGGCAGATGATGATACAAGTATTACACAAGTAAAAGTGTCAGTATTCATACTGATGACAAGGGAAAATCCTAATTTCGGTAGCTGTAACAAATATATAAAAGTTGCTGTGTACAATAACAACTTCATCTTAGGCCCCACCCACTTTTCATTGGAGCCACACCCACTTTTGGTATAAACGGCGCCCATTCTGAGTACAAATACAGACACCGATCATGAGTTGGTTGAACAGACACAGATACAGATAGAGATAATGGTGCTCTTGCTCATCCCTAATTTTCAAACCCCTGTAATCTGAGCCCAGCCTTACTGGTTCTGAAGTATTATCCTGTGGGAGTCGTAAACCAATCAGCCATGGCGCTCTTAATTTATCGAACTATGATTGGATGACATGATCCGACTCAGTGGAACCAGCTGTGCGCTAGTTTCAGATCAACACTTCTGACATACTCTGAGAGTTCACACCCACGTTCAGTCAAACTCTTCAGACACTTGTTCAAAACTTAAAATAATTATAATAATATCTTTCCAGTATTAAATAATCTTATATAAAAACACACACAAAAAGTTTGAATTAAATGGCAATGCAACCCCCCACCCCCCTCCCCCAGTTCACAACATACACTTCTATACACATCATCCCACTTTCGCTCCTCTCATTCCTTCCATTATCGTTCCCTTCATCAGTAACGTTCCTTCCGTTGCCGCAGCTCCATGCAGTACCAGTTATTGTGCAGCAAACCGTCTCTGTTGCTGTTGTCGTTCAAGTCTTGTCTTTTGTATATTTCAATGCAAAGCTGCACAGACATTGTGAAAAAAGCTTGATAGGTGATTTTCTGGCTTGCTTGTATACAGATATATATATACATATATATATTTTTACTCATGTCATTGGGTTAAACATGTATTGGTAATGATAGTAATAATGAGGATAATAGGAACAATCATAATCTGAGATTAAGAGTAGGAAAGACGACTTGCTACTTGCTCGGAATCCAAGGGTGGATGGTTTCGGATGAGGAGAGACGGACAAGTCAAGACAGACACTGATTATTTCTTCTCTGCGTGAGACCTAAACAGTCAGTTCAGTTCTTTAGGCTCCAGCCGGCGTCCTCGCTCCTACCAGTCACTGGATAGTTTGGTGCTTTGGTCCCGTTTCGGCGGAGCGGGAGGTGGGCCTCGCCGCAGCGTTGCATAGCCTGAGATGTTGGCATGTTTGGTGGAGTGGGAGTGCGTGTGGTGGCGGGACAAAGTGTGGGAGTGTCCGCGGACACCCTGCTGCTGCTGCTGCAGGAGCTCAGGGGGCGGGGGCGGGAGGAGCGCCATGTCGTCCATGGTGCCCACAGGCTCCATCTTAGAGGAGGAGATGAGGTGGGAGGAGGTGAGGGAGCCGTGGCGAGACACCGACTTCCTCTTAAGGGTGCGGTTGAGGTCTTCCAGAAAGTGGGGCTTTAGCGCCAGGGAGCTCGGCCCCGGTGATTTCGGAGAGGTGGGGGGGACAGGAGAGGAGGAGGAGTAAGAGACCAGGGAGGGAGGTGGGGTCTGAGACAGAGGAGGTGGCGACAGGGGCATTGAAGTTGTGTTGTCATATGGGGTGGTGTTGCTGGTCCGCCGGTTCAGTGTCGGAGGAAGGACCGTCCCCTTTTTCAGTGAACCTTGTTTCCATGACGAGGACGACAAGGAGGGTGTTGCCGACTGTTGAGGCGGCTGCATCTGAGGCTGGGGGTTCACCACGGCAACCTTTGGAGGGTGATGGAACTCTGATGGGTGGGGAGGAGGAGGGAAAAGCTCAAAGTCACTGGGGGGAGGTGGGAAGTAGTCAGGCGAGTCAAGGTGAGTCGGCTGGGAGGGGGGAGGTGGGGGAGGAGGGGACGGGAACTCAACGGGCTGATGGTGCTGGCCCGTCTGCAGCCCCTGGAGAGCCAACGGCAGGTTCGCCAAGTTCAGCTTCCCCGGCTTCGGAAGTGGAGCAGGAAGCGTGGAGGAATCTTTCGAAGGAGACCCAGTCGCTGACGAGGAGCTGGATGAGGTACCCGTCTGAGGAGCTTGGCCAAATTTGCTGACCAGGCTCTCCACCTTCTTCGGCCTCTCGTCCTGGGTCTCGCCTGAGCTGGACCGGATGGAGGAGGCTCTCTGTGGGGCCGGTGGAGGCCCACGCTTCATGGATCCTGTGGATGAGGCGGAAGGCGACTTCTTTATGGGGGAGCCCGTCTTGGAGGAGGGTGGAGGAGGGAAATCTCCCACGGAACTGTCAGGAGGAGGTGGAGGGAACTCTGGGGACTGCGCAGCCACAACGCCTCCTGGCTGCCATTTTGGTTTGGCCTTGACCGCCGGAGGAGACTGAGGAGCACTGAACTTCGATCCTTCCATGGAGTTAGAGGCGGGCAGAGAGGCGGGGGCAGCATTTCCTGGGAACTGATTGACAATCTGTTTGACCAACGAGGAGGTAGCGGCCGCGATGGAGACTGAGGAAGAGGAGGAGGGAGAGATGGCGAGGTTTTTGGAGGAGAGGCTGTGCTGCTTTGGCAGAGTGGGAGGAGGCTGATTTGGAGAGTGTCCTGTGGAGAAGCTTTGTTGCTTTTTCACCGGGCCGTGGCCGCTGAAGGGCTGCGATGGCGACACAGGTGAGAGGGCGATGGGAAGGGAAGAAGGACCCGAGGGTTTGGGAGCAGTTTGAGGGGGAAAACCACCAGTGAAGGTTTTGGGAGGTGCAGGAGGGGGCGCATTAGGGGACACAGGCCGGAGAACTTGCAGGGAGGTTGGAGGTGAGAGCTCAGCCGGAGGTGGAGGAGGAGGAGAAGTATCCTCACTCATCTCTGGCGTGAAGTCGTACACCATGTTGGGAAACTTCTGTGCCAGGAACTGCTGGAGGCCGGTGTTGGATAAGTGATTGCTGGCGTTGGGGATGGGCTCCGGAGGGGGAGGTGGAGGTAACCCATTGGCCTCCAGGCTCTCTGGTGGAGGAGGCGGGAGGTAAGATGGCTCCTGCATGTCCTCCTCAGGTGGGGGTGGTGGTGGGAGAGCAGAGGGGCTTGATGGAGCATATTTCAGTGCAGCCATGGCTGAGCCAGGAGCTGGCACCGTGGGTGGAGGAGGAGGGGGAGGAGATGGTGGTAGCTGAGAGGAGGTGCTGTAGGTAGCTGGGAGGGTGTTGTAGTTGGATTTTGCAGACTGGACTGGAGGGGCAGGTGGTCCGCCTCCTGCCTGCTGGGCCCAGGACTGGTTCTGACCCTGCAGGCGAGCCAGCGTGCTGTACTTCACGTAGGAAGGGGTTGGCGCTTGCTGATGGGCCACACTTTGGATGGCGGGAGGAGGCGGAGGTGGAGGAGGCGAGGGCGGTGACGGGGAGGAGTCTTCAGATTGGACGAGGCCGTCGGTGTAGCTGGTCCGGGTTGGGGGTTGGGGGGAGAGAATCTGGACCGGCATGGGCCTACTGATAGGGTCGATCCTCATCATCTGGAGAGGGACGGAGAGACGGAGGAGAGAGGAAGAAGAGGGAGACGTAATGAGGAGGAGAAAGAGGTGAGGAGACACAAGAGAAAGGGGTTTGGGGAGGAGAAACAAAATTACCACAAGCAACAAACAATTTCATCCATTTCTGAAACCAAACGATCCAACACATGATGCAACAAATCAAACCAGAGCAGTCTGAGAACACACCGCTGTTAAAACTCCAAACACACTGCAGCACTGAATAAGGTCAGTTATAATGAGATCACAAAATGTGTTCACCAACTGAAAAAACATGCTTCCCTACAATGATCACCTGACAGGGACAGTTCAGACTTTTTAAAGTGGGGTTGTTTGAGGTACTCATCTATAGTCACTGTATATTCTAGAGTAGACATCGGTTAGCTCACAGAAGTTTTGAAAAGCGAGCAGGAGTAACGACACAGAAGCTAAGTGATGTGCTGCTGTGGATGGTGGCAGCAGCTGAATGTATTTCAGCCACCAAAAAAAAATCAATATCAGTTTTAACTGCACGCTATATTTAGAAAATTCTCACTGCTTTAACTGACCTTCAGACGGCCTTTTCCAACGAAGCCATTAATGACTTCCCTGTCTGAAAGAGCTGGTTGAGAGTAAGTTAAAGAAGTGAAAATATTCTAAATATATATGCACTTCAAGTGTTGTTGATTTTTTTAGGTGACTAAAATACATTTAGCTGCTGCCCCCGTCCACAGCAGCACATTAGGCCCGTTTCCACTGAAGAAGTTCCTGGTACTATTTGGGGGGCAGGAGCTACTACAGGAACGTCCTCTCACTCGGCCCTCTCAACCTCTGTGTCTCCACTGAGAGCGGAGTAGGAGGAAGGTTCCTGTAAAGTTACGGGCTCTGAATGTGACATAATCGTTGCGCGACCATTTTGACCGGGGTGATGTAGGGGCGTAGGGACGCCATTAGCCGATAGCGGTGTCTAATAACTTCGGTCACGGTCTGTGAAAAAAATATTTTTTCCAGTGGATGTCTTAGTTACAACATGACTGAGCTAACTGGAGTAGTTTCATGTCGTATCCGACAACGGGAGGCTTTTAACAGATGACGTCCTGATGTTAGCTTTGCTGCTGCTGTTAGCTGTTAGCTGTCCCTTTCTTTCTAGACATCGTGATTTCCCAAAACTGAATAAATACCACACATAGCAACACAAAACTGCTTTGCTAGCTCAATCATGTTGTAACTAAGATATCAGTTGGAAAAACTACGGACCGTTTATTGAGTTATTACAGACACCGCTAACAGCTAACGGTTACGGTCACATCCCGCCTTGAGTATATCCAATCAGCACCAAGTAATCCCCAAGCCCCAGCCAGGAGTTTCTCGGGGCCGTTCTGAGTACCTACCACGAGGCAGGGACTTGTTTAGCCCCTGTAAAAGTCATTACTAAAAGTGTGTGTCATATAAAACTAAAGTGATGGTCAAAGTTGTCACAGTGAAATTTAAGGTGTGCTGATGGATTCACGTCATCAACTCATGCATTGAGTAACATTACAAGTTAACGTTCCACCTTAAAAGTTGCCGGCAGTCGGCCCAGTGAATGAAGTTATTTTTTTCTCTTTCATTTTATAGTTGTAGTTTACTGATGTATGAACAGAGGTTACATAAAACCAGAGTGACCGTCCTCTACTGACCAATCAGACTGCAGGGTTTCTAGCTCCACCTTTTAGTACCAGATCTGTGTGCTAGGTACCCCAACAGAGGGGGGACCAAACATGGGGACGCTAAGGAACGCTTCTATTGGGACCATCCACAACTTTCACTGTGGGAACATTAAACTTGCACACTGTACTGAACTGAAGCGTACTGCTGGGTGGAAACAGGGCTTTAGTGTCCGTGGCGGTGCTCCTGCCTGCTTCTCCGAACTCAGGGCACGCTGCCCTTCATCTACTGTAGGTAATAAGTACCTCATTCAACCTCAGTTTGCAAAACCCAAACTATTGATGGACTTATTTATTAGAGCTCTTCAATTTTTCATCCTTCTGAACTGATTCTAAACTGTGACTGTTGCTCTGCCGTTAGCTTAGCTTCAGTTTGTAAGGTTTCAAGTTTTCTCTTAAAAACATATAATGTTGCGGAAACATCTGCAATTCATCATAAATCCATTTTAACTGCAGTTTTGCTAAGTGACTATCAGACGGCCTTTCAGTGGCATCAAACAGGTTTGGAGCTGAAACCGTCAAACTAAGTGCTGTTCAAAATCCGTCAATTTAACAGGTTAGAATCTGTGAGAAAAGTTTTCCTCATGGTGTCACTGTGGTGGTCAACTCTTGTCCAACTAGTCGTGGACTAAATAGTGTCATTGTTTGTCATATTACTTGTTGGTTAGGACATTCCATCACACCACGAGGTTAGAACAAATCAACAGTTCAGCTGCAGCCATTAAAAACAGACGTACAGTTCACATTTATATAAACAAACTAAGTCACGTTCACAACAAGCTGATCTGAAGACTCTTGTTCCTGATGATCAACAACTCAGTCTGAGTTCATCCTGATTTAATGTGCAACATTACAAGCTGTAAATATAAACCAGAAATATAAAACACCAGCAAAGAAACAGTTCAGTGTTCAGCATCTTAACTATTTGCTGTTTTTGGTCTCTTTAAGTTGGACCGGTTTAACAACAGTGAAAATGCTAGTGATGTAAACACATGTAATGACAGAGGGCTGAAAAACAGCTGTCTTTTGTCTTTGCAGATTAAGACCTTCCCAGATACAGATTTGAACCAGTCACCTGAAATACTGGAGTCATTAGGAAACACTGTCGGAGGGCGCTTCAGGTCCGATAATTTCATACGAGGATCAATGACAGAAAATTATTCTGGAACACCTGCGAGGTCTGACAAATCAAGTGTATCCCTGGTCACACATCTCTTTCTTTTAACTGATGTAAAATGTATATTTGTTGGTTGCATTCTGCAGAGTGAGGCAGCAGTGTTCATCAATCTCAGAAATCTGACCACTTACGAATGTGCGGATCATCTGCTGAGGACCTGATAATAACTTAACTGTGTTCAAATTAATGTAACTGGAAATTACACTGTTCAAATCAAGCACCATGTCGTCCCCGAGATGAGACCGTCAACACATCTTGCAGGACTCGCCTTTGAGATACTGTTCAGAAAAATCCTCTCAGATTATGAGGTCCATAAAACTGGCACACATCTATGGCGACAAGTGAAATCCTGTCTTATAGACCGAATCACAATTTGTTTACTATACTTTCCAGGTCCTGCATCACGTACATAAAATGAAACGGCGCAGAACAAACGTCAATTGGTTCAGTTCCTTCAAGGTTTTTTTGGATACAGGGTTCACGAGAATGAGATGAACTGGATCACAGTGCCCTTAACCTTTGACCTTTGACCACTAAATTCTAATCAGTGCATCATTGACTCAAAGTGGATGTTTGTGCCTAATTCAAAGAAATTCCCTCAAGGCGTTCTTGAGACATTGCTTTGGATTGGGACGTTGCCGATTTCACATTTCTCTCCAATACAGTCAGTCCCCAGTTATCTGCCCAGAAGTGACTGTTGTTAGTGTGATGTCATGGTGTTTCGGTCTACAGCGCATCAGCACCTCAGTGCAGAGTCCTTGTAGACTTCACATGATAACATTGTGCATGTCAGACACATCATAGTCCGTACTGAGATTCAGAGCTTTAGCTAACTCGACATCCACAAGTGCAACACAGACATCTCAGTGTTTAAAAGGCTGCAGCCGAACTGTTAACATGCCTGTTACATCACTTCCTGTCTAACCTCCACTCCCTCCTCCTCCTGCACAAAGAGGAACTGGCATACGTCCCTTCACCTTTGACCGCTGGCAGGGAAGCAGAGGGGAAACATGGGAAATGTAGTCCACAAGTCAACAGGGCAAAGACAGGAGAAAGGACAGGACACAGTGTGTGTGTGTGTGTGTGTGTGTGTGTGTGTGTGTGTGTGTGTTCACACCTCTCCTTGTGTTCCTCTCCTCCAGGCGTCAGAGAAGATGGAGCTGACCACACTCTGGGAGCGGGTGTGGCCTGATGATGTCATCTCTGACACACCACTGTCCGACTGGCTTGAGTGGTTGGACTGGGACTCTGAGGGAGCGCACACACGTTATGTTCAACTTTTACTACTGATGATGATGCTCATTATTTTTTATATATTAATGGATATTATTAATATTGATGGTTAATTTTTTCTGCCTTTGAATAACTTGTAGAAAAGAATTATCTCGACTCAATCAGACGGACGGACCTGGAAGGCTGGAGGAGCTGGATCCTGACTTGATGGAGGAAGAAGAGAGGGAGGACCAATCGTAGGCCGCCTCCGTCCTCCTCATCGCCTCCTGGAAGTTGATGTACAGCTGCTTCCCGTACTGAAGGACAGACAGACAGACAGACAGACAGACAGGTATTGTCACAGTGCAGCATGGAGACTGTTGGTGTTCAGATATCACTGTTTCATTAGCGTATGATAAGAGCAGCAGCATTTATGTTTTCTGAAGTTTTTACCTTGGCGATTCGAATACTGTTGATCCATTGTTGGAGGGTTCTGACATCATCACAGCAGAGGTACTTGATGTACTGAGACTTCTTCTGGATCTGAGGGTGCTACACACACACACACACACACACACACACTCTGGATTATTTTACAGGACACTTTGTTAACAAGTAGACTTATTACTAAGGATTAGGGTTGCAACAAGATCAGATTTCTACAGTGTAATAACTGTCTGAGAAAATATCGCAGTTACAGAGTCATAAGTCAAAATGACGCTTGAAGAAATGGTCGAACGAATGTTTTCTTACTGTAACTGAAACTTGAAACCACTTTTAAAAATGGAAGTTTGTGTAAAAAGTCTCCCTTTTTTTAAAACAAACTAAAGGTGAGATTCTCCTTCAATATCGTAGTTAAGCAAATGTACACGTATGATTAATATCACCATGTATCTTAAAACCAGTATACTGCTGCAACCCCAGTATGGATGCATTGAGTTATCAGCCGAAATTTGCCTTGTTGACAGCAGATGAGATCAAGACATTCACCGATGGCAGTGGCCGATGATTTTCTGTTGTGTCATGTCAGTTTTGCGAAAGTCTAAAAAGCAGAGCTTGAGACTAACAGCGTACCTTCGTCCCCTGTTGGCTTCACAACAAAAGGACCCAGTAAACTTGAGTTACATTACGATGCTGTCAACTCTATTCTGAGGCTCTCATGATCAGGGGAGTCGTAAAAATCCTTAAAGGTTTTGGCAAAGTCATGAAATTTTGTTGCATGTAATTAAAATGATACAGTATTCTGTGGATAACCTTCAATGTAATATGACATAAAGCCAAATTTATTTTCTGTCACTTTATACACAATATATATTTAATATGGGTCATTGAAAAGTTTTGAAATTTTGTCCATGAAAATGTGCGGGAACCCTGCTATTCAGTAAAACTGAGTATTGGACGAAGGTCAGTTTTGACGTTCTTATGATGTGTTCAGATTAAATCTTTTTGGTGGGGCTCTTGAATTAATAAAACTGTTAGAGGGAGAGCTTTGTTGATGTTTTCACAACAATTGAAAACAGATATTAAAGAGGGAAGTATGATAAATATGGTAAGAAGGCTTCTGAAGTTGTCATTCTTTTTAAATGGTGTTTTTCATGTGAAAGAAAACAGTGTAATAAAAGGCTGAATGACTTTAAAACATTTCAGATATTTATTCTTAATGATGATTTCTTTCTTCTCTTGGCATAAAAGGGGGAATAAATAATAACAAAATTATAACATAAAATCTAATTGTTATTTCAAACATCCATACTGGTCCACAATTTCACAATTGGTGCATCCCTACGTATTACTGCTACTATCCAGATTACTACTCGTGACTTTACTATAATTCCTGTCACCTTTGCTGCTCCAAACACTGTAAATAAATTATTTCTGATGTATTTACTGTCTAAAATTGAAATCAAACCACTGCAGTAATGCAATGAACAAAAATATTGTTCCTGTGTCCTTTCTGGTCATAACTGTCTTTACTCTGTCACACCACTAGGTGGAAATGGTAGACTGCAGTACCACAAACCAGACAGTAGTTGCAGATTTACAAAACCCCATCACTCCTGCATGTGTTTGTAAATGTACTTGTGTGTGAACGCACCTTCAGCACCATGCAGTAGTCAGTAGGAGCCTTGTACTTGCTCTTGTAGTCCTGGCCGTGGTAGACGTTGACGTGATCCAACTGAAGGAAACACACCAGGTCTCTGGATGCCTACACACACAATGACATTAGATGTTTTTCAGTGTTACAATAAGAAAAAATCATTACTGTTAAATTAATACTGATGTTTTCTCTTTACTGCCTCTCAGTCTCTTTCAGTCACACACACCTTGGCCTTGCCCTTGGGAACATAGTAGATGCCAGAAGCCCTCAGCAGGAAGTAGCGTTTCTTCCACGACTTCTTCCCGTCCTCTTTCAGCCACAGCACTCCCTCCATCTCTGGGACGGACACTGAGCTGCCACCGAAACACTCCTGACACACACAGAGACACAACAGATACAGTTTCAGTAACATTTGTTGACAGATTGACTGATAATCACTCTGTGATTAAGGTTTGTTTTCTGGATCTTCTACTAATTCAGATATTTTGATTCATGCCAAACTCACCTGGTTCTACACGACCACTGGACAACATGCAGAGTGTTGGTAACATAAACAGGCTAGTTTATAACAACTGTGTCCACAGTGACAGTGAGCAGAGCCACGGCTGGTTCAAGAGTTGGTCACTGGTCAATCTGGACTTTAGTTTCCAAGTTAATTTTGTGATGATTGTGGCAACAGGCAAAAGTCCAGGGGTCACCAAGGTAATGACTAAATCTCTGAAGACAAATTGCCACCGCAGATTTAATGGAGAGCAGGTGAGTTGTCAAGACATCTTGTGTTGGACTGAGGGACACATGAGTCTGATTACAGAAGGGGGGGGGGGGGGGGGCAGGATAAAAATGTGTATCATATGTAATATTTGATTCTTATGAAACTGACCACTGTTCTATCCATGATAATGGTAGTATGGAAAAGTTGTGTCTGCAGGTCTCAATAAGGCCCCAGCAACCTACAGCAACAAGATAAGGCAGCCTGCATGGAGCCTGTGAGGTGAAACTCAGCTGTGTGTGTGTGTGTGTGTGTGTGTGTTTGTGTGTTTGTGCGCCTCGGACCTGGAACATCAGCACCAGTTGTCATTCTCAGGACTGTGAGGTGGAGACTGTCCAGAGGATTTCTGGGTGAAGATGCATTTGAGGAAATAGCTGTGTGCAAGAGGAGAAAACAAACTAACCTCTAACAGAGCCTCTTTGTTTCTTTCAGCCATCTCACATGTCTCCTTCCGCCCCAACAAATAGTTCTGCAGCAGACAGACCACCGATTAGAAACACAAAAACATCTGTATAGTTTTGATTTAACAGGCTGACCTTTGGTAAACCCTCTCCTGTATATATGTGTGTGTGTATCTCACCTGGGGGTTTTTGAACACAGCATACTTCTCGATGCGTTCAGTGAACATCAGGCGGTTCTGGCTGTCTCTGGTCCAGTTCAGCAGGTTCTCCACCAGGTTCTCATGATCCTCGAAGATCCGCTCTGCACAGAGTCAATGAGATATTTTAGATTCAGTTCAGTCAGGTCAGAGCAGAAAATTAACCTGAATCAGAAAATCTGATCTTCAGGCTTCTGTCTCTTTCAAATTTATATTTCAATAGAGGGAGGAAGCAGATGTGGTCAGTATAATTCTAACTTTAGGTTAAATTCTAATTTCTAAATAAAGTTTTTTAACCTAAATTTTTAACAGACACCTCAGACTTCATTAACACAAAGACACGGAAGCTTCCTGGATAATGTTATAGGTTTGTGCTGCATCCTTAGAGACCTTTTTTTTCAGTTAAATTCAGTTTATTTTGTCTGTTTAGGAAGATGTCTGCCATTATACACAACAGCATCAACATCAATCCCTTTAGCAGCTGCTATGGAGTCTCCAGCCACAGCAAAAAATACAGCAGCACAATTGGTGAATTCAACCAAAATCCTTCAAATTTTATCCCCTAATATCTAAAGAACTTTGAGCTAATGAACTTCATATTACTGTAACGCTTCCTGCAACATCTGGATAACTTGATTCTCACTGATCTTATGGTGCAGATTTGTAATTTTTTCTCATTTTAAAAACATGTTTCAAGTTGTTTGTAATGTAGAACTTGTAAAATTCAGAAGACCTTCCCCTCTCCTCATAACCTTGCTCTCTTCACAGCTCTACAGAGGCTAAATGGCTTGTGGCAATTGGCTGCCCTCTTTTGAAAGCTGCAATTCGCACCCCAGCTGCTTTTCAGATGTTTCCCTCTGAGGATCGAAATGGACAAAAACATGTCAGCTGTGACCTACATTGAATTTGTAGACAACTGTGTTGACCTCACTAATAAAAATGCCTTTTTTTCTCTTGATGCCAGCTGTGTTCAGTTTGTCCATGACTGAAAAAGTCATAGTATAGTATGACCTCCACAACTATGAAAAAAAAGTCATAGTACAGCATGTCGTCCGAAATCATGAAAAAAGTCATAGTATAGCATGTCGTCCAAAATCATGAAAAAAGTCATAGTATAGTATGTCGTCCAAAATCATGGAAGAAAGTCATAGTATAGCATGTCGTCCAAAATCATGGAAAAAAGTCATAGTATAGCATGTCGTCCATAACCATGAAAAAAGTCATAGTATAGCATGTCGTCCAAAACCATGAAAAAAAGTCATAGTATAGCATGTCGTCCAAAACCATGAAAAAAAGTCATAGTATAGCATGTCGTCCAAAACCATGAAAAAAGTCATAGTATAGCATGTCGTCCAAAACCATGAAAAAAAGTCATAGTATAGTATGTCATCCAAAATCATGGAAGAAAGTCATAGTATAGCATGTCGTCCAAAATCATGGAAAAAAGTCTTAGTATAGTATGTCGTCCAAAATCATGAAAAGTCATAGTATAGCATGTCGTCCATAAACGTGAAAAAAAGTCCTAGTATAGCATGTCGTCAAAAACCATGAAAAAAAGTCATAGTATAGTATGTCGTCCAAAATCATGAAAAAAGTCATAGTATAGCATGTCGTCCATAACCATGGAAAAAAATCTTAGTATAGTATGTCGTCCAAAATCATGAAAAGTCATAGTATAGCATGTCGTCCGAAATCATGAAAAAAGTCCTAGTATAGTACGTCGTCCAAAACCATGAAAAAAGTCATAGTATAGTATGTCGTCCAAAATCATGGAAGAAAGTCATAGTATAGCATGTCGTCCAAAATCATGGAAAAAAGTCATAGTATAGCATGTCGTCCATAACCATGAAAAAAGTCAAAGTATAGCATGTCGTCCAAAATCATGAAAAAAAGTCATAGTATAGCATGTCGTCCAAAATCATGAAAAAAAGTCATAGTATAGCATGTTGTCCATAACCATGAAAAAAGTCAAAGTATAGCATGTCGTCCAAAATCATGAAAAAAAGTCATAGTATAGCATGTCGTCCAAAATCATGAAAAAAAGTCATAGTATAGCATGTCGTCCAAAATCATGAAAAAAAGTCATAGTATAGCATGTCGTCCAAAATCATGGAAAAAAGTCATAGTATAGCATGTCGTCCATAACCATGAAAAAAGTCAAAGTATAGCATGTCGTCCAAAATCATGAAAAAAAGTCATAGTATAGCATGTCGTCCAAAATCATGAAAAAAAGTCCTAGTATAGCATGTCGTCAAAAATCATGAAAAAAACTCATAGTATAGTATGTTGTCCAAAATCATGGAAGAAAGTCATAGTATAGCATGTCGTCCAAAATCATGAAAAAAGTCATAGTATAGCATGTCATCAAAAATCATGGAAGAAAGTCATAGTATAGTATGTCGTCCATAACCATGGAAAAAAGTCATAGTATAGCATGTCGTCCATAACCATGAAAAAAGTCATAGTATAGCATGTCATCCAAAATCATGAAAAAAAGTCCTAGTATAGCATGTTGTCCAAAATCATGAAAAAAACTCATAGTATAGTATGTCGTCCAAAATCATGGAAGAAAGTCATAGTATAGCATGTCGTCCAAAATCATGAAAAAAGTCATAGTATAGCATGTCATCAAAAATCATGGAAGAAAGTCAAAGTATAGTATGTCGTCCAAAACCATGGAAAAAAGTCATAGTATAGCATGTCGTCCATAACCATGAAAAAAGTCATAGTATAGCATGTCGTCCAAAATCATGAAAAAAAGTCATAGTATAGCATGTCATCAAAAATCATGGAAGAAAGTCATAGTATAGTATGTCGTCAAAAATCATGGAAGAAAGTCATAGTATAGCATGTCGTCCATAACCATGAAAAAAAGTCCTAGTATAGTACGTCGTCCAAAATCATGAAAAAAGTCATAGTATAGCATGTCGTCCATAACCATGGAAAAAAGTCTTAGTATAGTATGTCGTCCAAAATCATGAAAAGTCATAGTATAGCATGTTGTCCATAAACGTGAAAAAAAGTCCTAGTATAGTACGTCGTCCAAAATCATGAAAAAAGTCATAGTATAGTATGTCGTCCAAAATCATGGAAGAAAGTCATAGTATAGCATGTCGTCCAAAATCATGGAAAAAAGTCATAGTATAGCATGTCGTCCATAACCATGAAAAAAGTCATAGTATAGCATGTCGTCCAAAATCATGAAAAAAAGTCATAGTATAGCATGTCATCAAAAATCATGGAAGAAAGTCATAGTATAGTATGTCGTCAAAAATCATGGAAGAAAGTCATAGTATAGCATGTCGTCCATAACCATGAAAAAAAGTCCTAGTATAGTACGTCGTCCAAAATCATGAAAAAAGTCACAGTATAGCATGTCGTCCATAACCATGGAAAAAAGTCTTAGTATAGTATGTCGTCCAAAATCATGAAAAGTCATAGTATAGCATGTCATCCATAAACGTGAAAAAAAGTCCTAGTATAGTACGTCGTCCAAAATCATGAAAAAAGTCATAGTATAGTATGTCGTCCAAAATCATGGAAGAAAGTCATAGTATAGCATGTCGTCCAAAATCATGAAAAAAGTCATAGTATAGCATGTCGTCCATAACCATGGAAAAAAATCTTAGTATAGTATGTCGTCCAAAATCATGAAAAGTCATAGTATAGCATGTCGTCCGAAATCATGAAAAGTCACAGTATAGCATGTCGTCCGAAATCATGAAAAGTCATAGTATAGCATGTCGTCCGAAATCATGAAAAGTCATAGTATAGCATGTCGTCCGAAATCATGAAAAAAGTCCTAGTATAGTACGTCATCCAAAATCATGAAAAAAGTCATAGTATAGTATGTCGTCCAAAATCATGGAAGAAAGTCATAGTATAGCATGTCGTACAAAATCATGGAAAAAAGTCATAGTATAGCATGTCGTCCATAACCATGAAAAAAGTCATAGTATAGCGTGTCGTACAAAATCATGGAAAAAAGTCATAGTATAGCATGTCGTACAAAATCATGGAAAAAAGTCATAGTATAGCATGTCGTCCAAAATCATGAAAAAAGTCATAGTATAGCGTGTCGTCCATAACCATGAAAAAAGTCATAGTATAGCATGTTGTCCAAAATCATGAAAAAAGTCATAGTATAGCGTGTCGTCCATAACCATGAAAAAAAGTCATAGTATAGCATGTCGTCCATAACCATGAAAAAAGTCATAGTATAGCATGTTGTCCAAAACCATGAAAAAACGTCATAGTATAGCATGTCGTCCATAACCATGAAAAAAAGTCATAGTATAGCATGTCGTCCAAAACCATGAAAAAAGTCATAGTATAGTATGTCGTCCACAACCATGAAAAAAAGTCATAGTATAGCATGTTGTCCAAAACCATGAAAAAAGTCATAGTATAGCATGTCGTCCATAACCCTGAAAAAAGTCATAGTATAGCATGTCGTCCAAAATCATGAAAAAAGTCATAGTATAGCATGTCGTCCAAAACCATGAAAAAAGTCATAGTACAGTATGTCGTCCATAACCATGAAAAAAAGTCATAGTATAGCATGTCTTCCAAAACCATGAAAAAAAGTCATAGTATAACATGTCGTCCATAACCATGAAAAAAGTCATAGTATAGCATGTTGTCCAAAACCATGAAAAAAAGTCATAGTATAGCATGTCGTCCATAACCCTGAAAAAAGTCATAGTATAGCATGTCGTCCAAAATCATGAAAAAAGTCATAGTATAGCATGTCGTCCAAAACCATGAAAAAAAGTCATAGTATAGCGTGTCGTCCATAACCATGAAAAAAAGTCATAGTATAGCATGTCGTCCATAACCATGAAAAAACGTCATAGTATAGCATGTCGTCCAAAACCATGAAAAAAAGTCATAGTATAGCATGTCGTCCATAACCATGAAAAAACGTCATAGTATAGCATGTCGTCCATAACCATGAAAAAAGTCATAGTATAGCATGTTGTCCAAAATCATGAAAAAAAGTCACAGTATAGCATGTCGTCCAAAATCATGGAAAAAAGTCATAGTATAGCATGTCGTCCAAAATCATGAAAAAAAGTCACAGTATAGTATGTCGTCCATAACCATGAAAAAAAGTCATAGTATAGCATGTCGTCCAAAATCATGGAAAAAAGTCATAGTATAGCATGTCGTCAAAAATCATGGAAAAAAGTCATAGTATAGCATGTCGTCAAAAATCATGGAAAAAAGTCATAGTATAGCATGTCGTCCAAAATCATGAAAAAAAGTCACAGTATAGCATGTCGTCCATAACCATGAAAAAAAGTCATAGTATAGCATGTCGTCCAAAATCATGGAAAAAAGTCATAGTATAGCATGTCGTCCAAAATCATGGAAAAAAGTCATAGTATAGCATGTCGTCCAAAATCATGGAAAAAAGTCACAGTATAGCATGTCGTCCAAAATCATGGAAAAAAGTCATAGTATAGCATGTCGTCCATAACCATGAAAAAAAGTCATAGTATAGCATGTCGTCAAAAATCATGGAAAAAAGTCATAGTATAGCATGTCGTCCATAACCATGAAAAAAAGTCATAGTATAGCATGTCATCCAAAATCATGAAAAAAAGTCATAGTATAGCATGTCGTCCATAACCATGAAAAAAAGTCATAGTATAGCATGTCATCCAAAATCATGGAAAAAAGTCATAGTATAGCATGTCGTCCATAACCATGAAAAAAAGTCATAGTATAGCATGTCGTCAAAAATCATGAAAAAAAGTCATAGTATAGCATGTCGTCCATAACCATGAAAAAAAGTCATAGTATAGCATGTCATCCAAAATCATGGAAAAAAGTCATAGTATAGCATGTCGTCCATAACCATGAAAAAAAGTCATAGTATAGTATGTCGTCCAAAATCATGAAAAAAAGTCACAGTATAGCATGTCGTCCATAACCATGAAAAAAAGTCATAGTATAGCATGTCGTCAAAAATCATGGAAAAAAGTCATAGTATAGCATGTCGTCCAAAATCATGGAAAAAAGTCATAGTATAGCATGTCGTCCAAAATCATGGAAAAAAGTCATAGTATAGCATGTCGTCCAAAATCATGGAAAAAAGTCATAGTATAGCATGTCGTCAAAAATCATGGAAAAAAGTCATAGTATAGCATGTCGTTAAAAACTATGTCACTATACTACTATATACTAAATGACTATGATACTACTTGTGCTACTTAAAATAATAATCAGGAAAAGAATCATTCTTTGTATTGTGATGATAATCATTATATTTCCTGTGGGGAAGCAGTGACAGGTCAGAGGTTATGATCTGACAGGAAGTCAGTGTCTTGCCAAAGGGCACACAGCAGGGTGCTGGTGGTGCTGGTGTGTGTGGTGTGTGTGTGTGTGTGTGTGTGTGTGTTTGTGTGTGTGTGTTCTGTCAAAGGGTTAATGAACACAGGAGCTAATTTAAATCTTCCTCAGGCCCAGTCGTGGCCCTCAGCGAGGTTTTTGGAAACACAGACGGAGTAGAAGGTTCAGGTTTGGCTGAACGTGGCAGGATGAGCTCCACCTTCTCTCTGTCTCTGTTTCATAACGTCGCTGAGTCGTTGTTCAGCAGAAGCCCTGAAGATGTAGGTTAGATCACACGCATCATCACACCGGACCTACATAAAGACTCTGTGTGTGTGTGTGTGTGTGTGTGTTTGTCAAAGAGTGTTAAGTGGAGTTGAAGCTCGTAGTACAGTGTGTGCTGGCAAACACACATCTCGCCCCCTTAGGGAGCTGTGTGTGTGTTTATGTGTGTGTGTGTGCACTCACATCTTTGTGGCTGAATATCTGTGCTGTCTGACAGGCACTGCTGGGCACAATGTTACTGACAAATACACTTAATAATGTGCTTCTTACACACACACACACACACACACACACACACACACCTGGAGGTCTGGAATAAGTTAGTAATTAACTTAATCAGGTTGCACCATTTAAAAAACTGTCTTTAGTAAACTCGTTAGAAATGACTTTAATCTGTTGCTACAAAAATCTTCAGCAGTGTCAGAACTTCACTGATCAGCAGAGTGAAGTCACTGCAGCATATTGAGCTGTAACAGCACCTCACTTTCGTTCAAGTCCTTACTGAAGCCAGATAATCCAGTTACAACATGTGACATCATTCATTCAATCAGCTGAAATATGATGTCTGCTCTACAGTAACCTCCACTCACGGTGGGACGGTGATATGAAGCTCTACACAGCACCAGTCAGAACAAGAAATGTGTGTGTGTGCGCTCACCCATTTGCAGCTCGCTGATGGTTTCCACCAGTGACCAGTCTGGACTGTAGCCACAGTGAGACTTCTCCAGTAAACTGTCCAAAACCTGAAGGACAGAAGACACCGTGAGGACGACACTGCACCGACACTACTCCTACTAATACTTCTGCTCCTGATGATGCTATTTTACTGCTGTTCATAGTTTGCTGCAGGAACGAGTCCAAAAACCCAAGACTGAGTTAGCATGTTAGCACTCCCAGTTCCCTCGTGTCAAAGTCAATGGGTATTTTGAATGTTTTCGGTTAGCTGCCTGAAATAATGTCTTCAGAGACACCGTCAGGTTTTGTTCATGAAACACATCAGTAAATACAGTAAATACAGTGAATTTTGAAGCTTTGACGTGTCCTAATAAGGTGGTTGCTAACAAGTGGCTTTGACTTTGAAGTCAGCGACCGTGGTGTAGTTTGTTTTTAGCTTACTGTTAGCTTTTTACTCTTGGCAACACTAAAATCAACTGTACTGTAGATACTGCAGCTCTGCTTGTGACAAATGTTACAAATATTATTATTTGCGTCCCTGACACAGACACTGTTACTGCTGCTGCGACAGCTACTGGTTTTCAAACATCTCCCCTGCTGTCCACAGGTGTAATGAGAGTCCCAGTCGTACCTGTCTGACTGTCTGTCTCTCGTCCACCATCATCGTCTTTGAACTCTCGTCTGACAAATGAACTCGAATCACCAACTGTGAAGAGAGAGGAGAAACAGAGAAGATTATTTATTTTGCGGTGCCCAGAGAGGCAGTCAGAGCTACAGGCTACAATGAGGCTAAAAACAGAGTTCAAATGAGGTTTTTCCAAACAACTTTTTATGTCGGGGCTTCAGGACACTTGGATCACTACGGACGAGCAGTATGGAGATATTTTGTGGTTTCAATGATGTGTTTTTGGACGTTTGAATCTGGGGCGCCGTCAGCCTCCATTAGGTGGAGTTGTGTTGCTACCTCCTCTCCCCTTGGATCT
Organism: Epinephelus lanceolatus; assembly: GCF_041903045.1. Taxonomy (NCBI): domain Eukaryota; kingdom Metazoa; phylum Chordata; class Actinopteri; order Perciformes; family Serranidae; genus Epinephelus; species Epinephelus lanceolatus. The sequence goes on from NC_135747.1 coordinate 43,201,545, forward strand.
CTGCAAGTGATGTGAGGACTCTAAAACTTCACCTGAGCCTCCCTCGGCATATGGGTGAGTAGATAATGGCTGAATTTACATTTTTGGGTGCACTATCCCCTTAAGTACGATTAGTGTCACAAGTTTAGTGTCTGACCAGATGATTAATGGCCACAAAACATTATGATGTCACAGTGAAGTTTATATTTTGGTTATAAAACATCATCATTTTATCCTATTGGATATTTGTTGTGGGAATATGTATCATAATTAGGGACCGAGCCCGAAGGCAGAGGACTGCTCATTAGTAAATGAATTCTTGAGTTATGGCCAAAAATGCATTTTGTGAGGTCATAGTGACCTTTGTCCACCAAAATCTAATCAGTGCATTCTCGAGTCCCAGTGGACATTTGTCCCAAATTTGAACAAATTCCCTGGAGGTGTTGCTGAAATATCTTGTTCACGAGAACAGATGAGACAAACTGAAAACACAACATCTCCATAGACATAACGGTGGGTTATTTACAGCCCCTTTTACACTGTCAGGTTTTCAGTGAATGTTGGGCCGTTTTGCCGGCAAGCTGCGAGCGTTTAGACACACAGAGCCGGATTGGTGAGTTGATCCGAGGTGCCCAATTTTCCGCCTCGTAGGGTAGACATATTGGTGGAACCTTTTTGTTTAAAAAGAACAAGGCGGCCTTCTGCAACAGGAGGAGCTGTTGATGACTTGTGGGAGGAGCTGTTGATGACGCCGCATGTGCGACCCACTGGTGGTGGATAAACAGGAAACAGCTGATAGCAGGAATTAGCGAGCAGCTAGTAGCAAGAGGGAAACACAAACCTGACAGCCACGCTGAGCTACACGTTTTGTTACTTGCTCACGCCCCCCATTGCCCCGAAAAAGGCACATTCTGTATAAACAAAAGTAGGTAGGCGGCATTTTGCTGCACTCCCCGATTTTGTTTTTATACTGCCAATGCTGAAAAAAGACTGATTGGACTTTCCTGCAAATTTGCACAACTCCTGTCTAAAAAGGACTTATGGTTTCTGTGCGTCCATTGTTATTTGGATCTTTATATCAGACCCTCAAATGTGCAGCTCTACGTCTGAGCCTCTTATTTTAAGTCTTGTTTATGATACAACAGTCGAAAGTTGCATGACAAGAAACTTGCCTTGTCATATGGTTCTCTTTTGACCATCTTATCCTTCATGTGGATAACATGTGCTTCATGTGTTTGTGTGACAGAGAGTCAGAGGCAGTGCAGAAGGATGCAGAACAACGATCAGACTGGACGGACACACAGACACACTGATACCTGTCTGTGTTCGGTCTCAGTGTGAAATAAATCCAGGTTGTTAATCCAGCCTCTGTCTCTCTCTGAGGGATTGGGACTTAACTTGCAGTGGTCATTATGCTGAGTGCTGCGCGTGTGTGTGTGTGTGTGTGTGTGTGCATGACCCCAGCTGTTATTGACCGGAGCTTTCCATGTGGAGTAACACTGACCTGACCCAGAAAAACGAGTCCGCTGGACATGTGCCAGACACAGACAGACACATGCACACACAACACACAGCATCTTCCTCTCTCATGTGTGTATGTGTGTGTGTGTGTGTGTGTGTGTGTGTGTGTGTGTGTTAACCAGACTCACCTTTTTAACCTGGGCCTCCTTGATCTTCTCCAGGGCCACTCGGATGTTCTCCGCCTTCATCTTGGCGGCCTGCTCCTCCTGCACACACAGTGATGACGGCGACAGAAATTATTCACCGGTCAGTCAATATAAAACAGAAAGCATCGACAGACGTGTTCCTGCAATGATCATAATCCGTACTAATGACACACATGCACCACTCTCACCTACCTGATTCCTCCAACAGGAATTCATTTTTATTCTCAGTTGATTTCAACTCAAACAGCCAAAACTTCTGTGTCTGCGTCCACCATAAAATCTGCTTTAAAAATAAATAGAATCCCAAAAAATCCCAGTTTTTATCATCACAGTTTGGACACAGTATCCCAGTCTGTGCACATCACTCCCGTCTCATCGGCTTCTTCCACAGAACAACTTCTCACACTAACACTGAGTGAATGAAGAGCTACAAGACGTGAACGCAGAGAGTTCCCCCAAATCAGCAGCCTGAGGTTATTCCCAACAAGACGGAGGAGTGCTGCCCGAGAAGCCCAAACTGTGAGGAGTCATCAGACATGTCTGACCGCAACACAAACCCTGCTCCTCCACCTCCTCCTCTTCATCACCATCATCTCAGTATTATTGTGACAGCAGCAGAATGTGATTGGATTAACGCTCGGACGCTACATGTTGGTAGTCTCTCTGAAGGATTATCCAAATTTCCCAAACACACACACTCAGACTGGAGGAGCGTTTCTCTGACGCCGCCGCCGCTGAAAAGTCCAGTCTGTTTTTATTTCTCTGACAACTCAGCTGTGAGACGCTCCGATCTGCAATCACAGCTTCAACTCAAAGACGTCGCTCGTCGACCTTCAACAACAAGATGGAGCTGAGATTATCAGCTGAGAGGAAAACAAACAGAGGTGGAGAAGGATGGATGGAGGATGGAGGAGCAGAAGAAGTCTTAAATCCAGCAGAGCAGAGTGTAGCAGGCGCTAACAACAAGTCTGGAAGCAAAAATAAGACGAGAAATAGAAACAGGAGTAGAAACAAACAGAGACAGAACGACTGACTTCCTGTTTACTGTCTGACTGAGCTGCAGGTCGACTAATCTAGTTACCCACTGATCTTCAGACTGATCGCCTGGTCACTGATGCAGCCGACTGGATCAAAGTGAAAGATGCTACCTTGTCCTGTCACATCCTCCCTGGCAGAGCGACACAGAGGGAATGAGAGGAGGAGAGAGGAAAGTAGAGACGGTCGGGGGTGGGGGAGGGGCGTTTTTTTTTTGCTGTGCCAACTTCCATGCAGAGGAGCTGATCTCTTTATCTCAAGCTCTCATACCCCCTCCTCGCCGTCTCTCTCCCGCTTTACACAACGCAGTGTCCTCGTCTTATCTGATGTGTTCTTCCTTCTCGTCTCTAATCACTCGCTGATTTGCTTCAAACGCTCACACGTCTCTGAAGTCAATTTTTGGGGCTCTTTTCAGTCGCTTCACATGAGTGTCTGGATGTCTGTGTTTGCCCTAACGGAGGTGCTCCACTTTAGCCAGCAAGCCCACACACACACACACACACACACACACACACACACACAAGAGGATCCATATTGTGAACGAGCGAAAGGGCAGAACGAAATGAAGATGATGGGGGATGAGGAAGAAGAGATTAGCAGCCAATCCCTTTATCGGCACCCCCCAAAAAACCCCTGAAGTACACACACACACACACACACACACACAGATTCTCGCAGCAGAATAAGCTCATAAACAGCTCCATAATGAGCGGCCTCTGTTTTGTTGGTTGTGTTTAACGCCTGAGGATTTACATCAACAGCAGTGACGTGTCACATGTTGAGAATTACATGCGAATACAAATCAGAGCTGGTGTTTAAATTTATCAGAAGATCATGTGTGAAAACTGAACCACTGAACACAACATCAGGTACACATGAGGGAACATACAGTTAGTGTGTGTCAGTATTTAAATCAGAGCAGTTACGCAGGGTGTGTGTGGAAAAAGAAAAATATTGGTTCAAAATGTTTTGACTTTAGTTTTTTAATTTTACCAGGATGTCACATGAGTGTTGGAGGCATGTTTATTTGAAGGCCAATATGGGCGTTAACAACACCCTGGTTCCCACGACAAAAAGCCTGTAGACAAACAAATGTTTATGATACTTACAATTGTTTTTATAACTTTTTCAGCGTAAATGAAATGGCCAAAAGTAAAAAGCTAACATTAGGCTACAAATGAACTACACCACGTTAGCATGACGTCAGCGTCACCACCACAGCGTAGCTGAAAAGTCGTGTTCAGCCTGATGATGTTCTGTAGTCTCATTTAGCCGCTTGTTAGCAACTGTCTTTTTTTTTTAATTTTATTTTTTTTTAAAGATATTTATTTTTTGGGGGGGCTTTTTAGCCTTTAATGTATAGGACAGACAAGTGTGAAGGGGGAGAGAGAGAGGGAGTGACATGCAGCAAAGGGCCACAGGCTGGAGTCGAACCCGGGCTGCTGCGGCAACAGGCTTGTAGATGGGGCGCCTGCTCTACCACTAAGCCACCAACGCCCCTGAAAGCACCAGGTGTGCAGCGCATGGACGTGTCCCAGTCACTTGCTGTTAGACAGCGCGTTTTCAGACTGTGTGCCATGGCGGAGAGTCTAAAAGGGTTGGACTTACTCTGTGAATTAGTCATGGGTGTGTTTTGGGCGTATCATTCAATAAGCCAATCAGAGTGTCACCTCTCATTCCCTTTAAAAGAGGCGTGATTGGAGCGCATGGCAGAGAGCTAGTTAGATGGCGGACCTACCAACTGCAAAGAGTGAGCGTTTTACAGCTGAGGAGACGGATCTCCTCGTGCAGGAGGTGAAGGCCCGTCAGAACCAGATCTACGAGGACAGCAGACAGGCACCCAAGCTCCCCGAGGTAAAGCAGGCGTGGGATCACTAATACAAGAAAGATCTTACTAAATATCTGTGGAATATTATTCAAACCTGTTTTCATCATATAACAGAGCACAGCTGTCAGGACTGCCGCGGAGCTCCCCAAGGTGCTGATCCTGCAGCTATAGGACCTGCTCAGCGTTTTCTCCCCCACCCACGTTTGTTAATTGTTTTCACATGTTTCCTAGAGCTGTGTTCTGCCTCTTATTTGCATGTGTGTCCTCTCTACACTCAGATTACAATATAATAATATAATATAATGTAGCCTAGTATAACATGTTAAAATAAATGCAATGTGTGGACTTTGGTTTTCATTCAAAAAAATGATTGATTGGTCAGATAATTTCACAATTTCATTTGTCATTATTACAAATTATGCTGATCATTATTACTGCGATTAGATCATTCTGATTAATGACTGACCATTAAGACGTGTTTCTCATAAATATTTTAATGTGCACAATAATAACCTTTCACATTGTAATCATATTTTTATTTGTTATCTTTTGCATATGTGTGGCTGCTCCGTGTGTGTCTGAGCAGAGTGCACGCGCATTGTGCACCTGCCTAGAGACTTGACTTTAGACCAGGTTTTTGTTGGTCACTGGCGCATTTGCTTTTTACGCCATCTATCTAGCAACGCGCCATGACTGCGCCTGACCACTCCTCATTTTTAGACCAACACACCCAGAGAAGCGCAAGTTCATTTGCTAGTTAGACGACGAGGGCGCAGGGCGTGAAAATGACAACTGCGTCTGCATCTAAATAGCAATGACACTTGCGACATGGATTATGCGCTTTAGACCATCTAAATAGCTTACTTTGTGTCGCATGGCTTGTTAGTGCATGTGACCACACATAATGACTATTTAATATGTTTACTTTCTGTTGCTGCTCTGCATGTCTGAATGTGTGTTGGTGCTCCGTGTTGCTAACATTGTTCTGGTGCTCTGCTGTTGCTTGTTGCTTTGCACGTCTTCTGTTCTACCTTGACAGTTTCTAATTGTTGTAGTTAATGTTGTCTTTATGTCTTCACGCTGTCTTTGTCCTGTCAATTTGATCCTTTTATTGGTGTCAAAACATCTCACCAAAGGACTGCAGCTGAAAACTAGCCAGCTGGCTAACACTGGCAGATTTACAGAAATGTTGATCACTGTGCGTTGTCCTTATAAATGAAATAACTGAAAAGAACCAGGAGTGCTAACATGCTAACTAATCTCCAGGTTTTAGGACTCATTCCTGCGGCATCTGTTTAAGGTCAAAAATCTCTTTTACAAGACGGACCTGGCCAAAGGTAGCAGCACTGCAAAATCACAGCAGATAAAACACTAAAAATACAACCTACCGTAAAACTTGAATTAGTAGCCCAGGCTATTATTTGCTTAAATCACTGAACTCAACAGGCCTGTATTTGGGACAGGCTTTTAATTCATTTCACACAAAACTGTTGCTCAGCAAAGATCAGGAAATACAATCAAATTGTTGATTTAAACCAGTCTGAATATTACTGTATAAAAAATAGGCTTCAGATAACATATCAATTATGAAACATTCATTTGATCTAACTCTGATGGACGGAGCATTCATTTGATGTGAGGACCTTTACAGATTAAAGGAACATGAATAACTTATAGAATACATAATTTGAGGTAGTCATCTACCTGCTTTTATACAACAGACAAACTTCTATTTAAAAAAATTAACTGCTTGGCAACCAGACCAGGCCTCTGATTGAGACAGGCCTTTATTTGTCAAAATGTGTAGCCACACTGAGCTAGTAAAAGAGATTGGGCTTTTAATTGAAGATTTACGGTACTGTACAAAAATCCAAAATAAAACAGCTTTTACCAAAACACAGATTTAAAACAGTCAGTGGAGCCAATCCAGTGGCGCATTTTCTGCATTTTAAAGTGTAAACACCTTTAATTTTGTTAAAGTAAAATTCCTCTGTTAGTTTCTGAAAGAGTTCAAATTCACATTTTCTAAATATTGCCTGCACCCCCCCCCCCCCAAGATCTATGTGTAAATCTTAAATTTGGTTAGCTTTAAACCTTCAAGGTAAAATGTTATTTAACCAAAACTCTCAGTTATGTCAGCTGCCATGTGTTCTGACAAAATACATTCATGTGTTAGTGGCTTAAAATGGTGACAGCAGGTTACAGTGAGTTTAATGTTGTGATCTTACATAATCAGCAGCTATTAAAGATGATGCACATTAGACTTACATAACAACTAACTGAGCTTTAATAGACCTAAAATAATAGGTGGACACAAAGAGAACATCAGAGGATTAAATGTGTTATATAACAGCTCATCTGTTTGTTCCTTTTAACATCTGAACTACAGGAGATAAAGACTGCTAAAAATATTTATTAAATGTCACTGTTAGCAACATGAGTGAGTCACAGAGGTGACCAGGGAACGTTAAGACCCCAGTCACACAACATTACTCTGTGTTGCATCAGTTAGCATCTTAACGCTAACTGACACTGTATTCCTCGTTGTGTCCGTTAGCATTCACAATTAACCAATCAACAGAATATTAAAGCCTGCAGCAGCTGTCAGTTATCATCATCATCTTCATCATCACAGCCATCAGAGTCATTACTGTGCCTTCATCTCTGCCCTGAACATCTTCATCATCATCATCACACTGCATGGTGAAGGAGTCTTGATTATTTACGTGTAGGATTTTAAATCTTTTAAAGGTCGTCGCTGCTGCTACGTCCTCTTTGTTTCCCTGTTAAATCAGTTATCACTTTTTATGCTAACAGTCACTCTGTCTTGATTTTATTCTTTATCCTGATAGTTGTTCAAAGAATTGTCATGAAGTTTGGTGATACCAACCTCCCCTCCAAAGCACCTTCCAAAACTTCAGTTCATGACAAAATGACTTATTTATATAACGAAAATGTTGTCTGAATATGTTGCTCTAAAACACTGTTCCATGGGAATATCTATATTCTCCATTAATTCAGACCCTCTGTCGCAATAAAATGAAATCTTATTTTTCCCCTTAAAACAGCATGAAATCATGAGCAGTCGTGTAATTACAGTATGTTGAGGGATTATCAGGGCATTATTAATTAATTGGTCAAATTAAAGGGTTTAATCACCTTAATAATCCTTCTCTCTGAAAACCTTTTATTCACATGTGATAATCCATTATTTCATCCATTCAACCTAAATCTGGCATCATTTTTTCAATTGAAAATAAAAATGCGCCGTTTCTTCATTAACTGTTTTTTCATCCGTTTCCTCATCGTGCCGCCACAGATGACCAGTGTTTCTCATTTCTCTCTGCCTCCCACCGTCGTCATTTTCAGCTGCAGCATAAATGTTTTCTCTCTGTCTCATAGATATTCAGCTGACCTACATTATAGAGCCTCTAAAATTAGCTTCTGCCCAGGAAAGATCCCGCTGCCTTTGAAGTTATGAGGAATGTGTCCCTCCTGAGCTGCCGTAGGCTCAAAACAGAGCGGACTGATGCGACTTATAGAGAGGCAGCAGAAGTGGGCCAGCAGCGTGTGTGTGTGTGTGTGTGTGTGTGTGTGTGTGTATGTGTGAGATCGAGAAAGTGTGTGGGCGGACTGCATTTATTGCTGAGGCAGTGTAACACTGACACAGAAACAGTGTGCGGAAACACACACACTCCTGCATGCTAACACACTCACACACATTTACACACTCACACACATCCGTGCTCTGCCAAGTGTGACCAAATACACTCTCAACCTAATCACTGCTGCAGGAATTAGACTGGCCCCGTAATCTGCCTGGAATCTCAGGGCCTATCGGGGCCCCTCCTGCTCTAATCTGGGGCCACAACTTAAAATAAAATCACGTTTTAAGAGCGTTTACGCCAAGAATCGACTGAGTCTGAGTGACAGCAGGAGGGAAACACTGTGAGACGATGAGACGAGTTGATTTGGCACCGCAGCGGCAAAATCTGGATTTGAAGCCAGTGGCAGCTGCTGAGATAATAAGTCTTAAAAGTTAAACATTAATCTGACCACATTCACTTAATTTGGACCCACTGGCCTGAACCTGATCTGGAGCCAGTGTTGTGCTACAACGTACCAGGGTCTGCTTGGTCCAAGACTCAGTTTGACCCCCTGAGGTTTGGGACTACGCTCCGTCCTCTCCACAGGTTGATACAATGAGGATGTGGAGCAGATTTTTAAGTCTGTGTGCCGCCATCAGAAAGACGACCTGAAGCCAAGACCTCCACACAGACGGCCCGCTGCCAGCCGCTGTCAGTAATTGCACGTGTGTGTATAAATGCTGCTGCAGGGAATCACCCGTCTCTGCACCAAAGAAGATTATCACTGCAGATCTGGCACATTCCTCAGACATCCAATCAAACTGCCCCATCTGCTCCATCATCCAATCAAACCAGGACACTGGAGATCCAATCAGAATAAAGCCTCCTTACTTACTCTGTATCTAATGCCCCCCTACACACACACATACACACACATATGCACAAAGTGATAAACAAAACTTTGCCCTCAGTCATTAAGGCGCTGCAGCTTTAGCTTAGCAGCAGCATCACAGTCACATATTATACAGTGTGAGCACATCCTGTTCATCATGTAGATCTGTTTCAGGGACGTTAAACTGAAACGACCTTAACCCTGTCAGATTATTATTTATGAGTTAACTTCTACAAGTGGAGCTGAGGACAGGCTGCTCTCCACCAGCCTCCTGATCTGGGTCGAACAACAACACCACCAACAACAGTTAGAGCGGTCGTCAGTCCCATTATCTGCATTGATCTGTGTTAGCTAACGTCAGGCTCGTCAGCTGAGCTCCATTACTGCAGCTGGCCGAGCTCCAAACTCTCATTACCAGGCAGAACAAACCAGGGCTGCTGAACAATGTCCTCTCAGGTCACTGCTGCAGGCTGCAAACAACAAGCTGCAGGTTACAGACCACAAAGTGCCACAAACTTGATGCTGCAAAATACAAACCACAAGCTACACACTGCAAACTAAATGCTGTAAACGCCGACACAGAACCTGAACTGAGAACTGACTAGTCTCCAGCAGACTCTGTCTTACATTGAAACTCCTCCTCTCAGGCTCAGCAGTGCAGTTTAGAAAGAACGAGGAGTCCTGGTTTCCCATCACACAGAGCAGAGTCTGTGAAGTAGTGCACACAGTCTCTGTGTAATAAAAGGTTTCTTGTGTATTGTAACAGATATTTTGTGTCCAAGTTCATCATTAAAACTCAAGGAGCACCTCACAGACAGCACCACAGAGGAGAATCCATCTGTATGAGAGACAAAATCTTCTCACAGTTTTTACTCCCATCTGAAGTATTGTGTTAAAAAACCCTTTAAAATACAGCAAACCTCCCAAATTCTTCCCTCAGACTTCCTTCTGTTGATCCAGTCTGTAAATTCAGTCGTCAGATAATTGCTGACGTGTTTTGTTTTTCTCAGAGGAAAAACGTTTTCAGTCTGATCAGCTGATTTTAGCAGATAGAAGCAGACACAGAGGCGCTGACTGTCACACTTACCTGTGTTCGGCTTCAGACAACATGAGAACTGAATCCCATATCATCATCATCATCATCATCATCATCATCATCCCAAACATTTTCTTAAATGCAAACAGCGTTGAAGACGTCTGACAGAACGATCACACAGGATTCGGTTTAGCAGCTGAGGCTCATGTTCAGTCAGGTGACTTTGTTCTTCTACCGTCCAACAGACACAGTCACTGTGTGTTGATCCAGTGCTGACAGAACTTTACAACGACTCCTGTGTGATCGCCCCCTGTAAGACTCTTCAGTCCGTCTGACACACTTCAGTCAGATATCACACACACACAGTCAGGTACAGTTTGCTTTCACTCATGCCTTTTCTTTTTCTTAAACAAAGCAAACCATCATGCTTCAGAGAAACAAAAACCCTCTCTGTGCTCTCGTCTCTGTCTCATTGGACAGAAACTCTGTTTTCACTGAAAAAACCTGCAAACAGGAACCAAAGAGACGCTGTGAGAGGTGAGAGATGAAGACAGGACTCACAGGTGAGCTCAGTGATCAGAGGTCAGTACTCACAAAGCTTTACAGAGAGAAGGCTCGATCAGGGAACGTGATAACTGAAGCTTTTCTGTTTGTAACTCTATTAAATAGGTGTTTTGTTTTCTCTGCAGGACATTTGATTAATTGTTTGATTATATTGTGCAACAAAGTCCATGTGAAGTACAGCTGCAGAGATTAATCGATTCGTTTTCGACTTTTAAATTAATTGCCAACAAATCTGATGAATTAACCTGTTTCATTAATAAATAAGAAAGAAGTCAAAATTAAATATTTTCTAGTTTGTTTCCTCCTCTACGACATCAAACTGAATCTCTTTGGGTCATGGACAAAACAAGACATTGCGGACGTCATCCTGGGCTTTGGGACACACTGATCAACAGTCTCACAGTTTACTGACACTTTACAGACCAAACAACTAATCGATTAAATGAGACGTAAATGACACATTAATAAACACAGTAGTGCAGTCCTTTATGAGGAGGGTTAGCTGATAAACAGTTTAAGCAAAGGACTTTCACCCAGGAGACATGTGTTTGTGTCCCATGTGAGTAAATGTTGCCTTATTATCTTCTGTGCTAACATTATATTTCCATGTAGCAAGTACGCCGAGGCAACATCCCAGACAACTTTCACTTTGGAACAATTTTTAAACCATAGCCGTCTTCAAACAACGGTCATTAAATGTCTCAGTGTTTGCTTGGTGATGATAAAACTTATGACTCTTCTCTGTAAACTTAAAACTGTATATGCATGTGATGATTTCGTGCTTTTTGAGACTGTTTTTATTTGCATTTTAACTGTTATCACTGTTTGCTCCTGCATTTAAATCAAGCGGCTAATTTTATTTGAGAGTTCAATCATGAGAAACGGCACTAAAAATACATCCCAGTCCATTTCTGCTCTGCAGGCTGACAAACACTCCACATCACAGTTAGTGTAGGTTGTTTCACTCAGCCTACAGTTACACTCCTGCTGCACAGTTTACGGCTGCAGCTGCCACGAAGGTTAGAGTTTTGTGATACCACATGAGAACTTCGTAGTTGCATTGCAACCTCTGTAAAACTTTGGGAATACACACCAGCCGAACAGGACACACAACACTGTGCATCACACACACACACACACACACACACACACACTGGCTCCTCTCCAACACAGTCAGAGGGCAGAAGAGGGAGGTGGAAGAAAAAGGAGTTAACATGCAGGTGGCTGCTCCTGATGCTTCAAGCACAGAGATGCAAAGGAAAGGGAGGGACAGAGTGTTGCCATGCAAGAGGAGAGGAGGAGCGTGCAGAAGTGAATGGGGTGTCACCTTGGTCAGCAGGTGGGAAGGTTTCCCTGCTATGTTTCTCAGAATCAGAGAGGTTTCCCTGTCCAGATAGGAGTGCTTTAAGAGAGACACAGAGAGACAGAGAGGTTGTGGTGAGTTAATCTGGTGTCTGATTGGCGGATGTGGCAGTGCAGCAGGAAACTGTGTGGTGAAGCAGAGACAGAAACCTGTGAAGGAGAGCGAACACATCATAAACACATCACAGTGATGACGCTGGGGAGGAGAGGAAATGTTAAAACACACATTAACCAAGAAAAGAAAATCCATCCATGTGCTTTTATTTATTTCTATGAGCTCATTTTGCTTAAAGCTGGAAACACAGTGATTTTGGGAGACTTCGGCCAGTCACAGGTCACTTTAGAGAGAGGACGTTCCCACTGGCTGTTCTACAAATGCAGATGTGCGTGCACGTCCCTTCAGATGGTGACAACCTGATTCAATGGTGGAAAATTGGAACCAAAAGCTGAGAACTGCGGCTCCGAGTGTAGTTAATGTAGCAGCCTTGATCACAGTGTGCCCTCCACCTCACTCCCCGCCGCTACAGATCACCTCGTCGAATACGTGATTTTTTCTCCAAAACAAAAATACTGTGAAATATAAGTGACAACCGCAGCCCCACTGTCCGCCTCAAACAGCTCCTTGTTTCTCCTCTGCTCTGCTGCAGTAACAAATATTCTGGATCCCAGTCTGCCCAGTATGAACCTGCTCAGAGTGAACTGGTGACTCACAGCACGGCTGCCTGTATGTGGGATTAAAGTATGTTGGATTATATGAAGCTCAGTGAGCTGCAGATCTGTCCTGTGGTGTCAGTGAGATTCACAGTGTCAGTAAATATGAGTAATATGGTCAATAATTCAGTCAGTGATGAATAATTAATGAGAGTCAGTCTGGTGTCCTGCTGTGTGTGTGTGTGTGTGTGTGTGTGTGTGTGTGTACTGACTGTATATCTGTTTGCATCTGAATTATTTAACCTTTATTTCCCAGAGAGATGTTAGAGGGCTCTGGTCCACTTTAGCTTGTGGTCTCTGATAAAGTCAGACGACAGGTTTTTACTGTGTTCACTGGATGTTTCTGTGTTTCATAAACATAATAATCACATTTGTAGTCTCTTCTCCCAGGAGATAAACGGTAACAATCTTGAGTGTATTTATATTTATCTATATATATACATATATCAGTCTTTATTACAAAACATGCATCATGAAAGACGCAGTATAATTTCTCTTGCTTTTCAGATTTTTTCAAAATGTAGGAACTGTACATTTTGGGAGAGATAAAGTGGAGTATGAATATTACTATATAGAAATTAGGCTTCAGATAACATATCAAATATAACTCACTGATTCATTTGCTCTAACTCTGACACACCACTTTATGCCGTTAAAACAATCCTCACAACTTGGATTATTTTTTATGAAAAACAACAACTTTTGATTCTTTTGATCTGAGGACCGTTACTGACTAAATATGATAACTTACAGGGGAATCCAGGAATGGACACACAATCTGAGGTAGCCAACAACCTGACTTTATACATCCGAAGAACTGCTTGGCAACCAGACCAGGCCTCTAATTGAGACGGACCATTATTTGTCAAAATGTGTCACCACACCAGGCCAGTAAAAGGGACGGGGCGTTCAACTCAAGTTTTACGTTAATAGGGTCATTTTTCAAAACCTCCACAAAATCTGGCCGTAAGAGTCGCGTGTATTTCACCCACTTGTTCCAGAATGTGATGAAGTCATTTTTCTGAGGATGAAGAGAAAAATAAATCTTTCCCATAAAATACATATCATTTATCCATTCCTGTATTGTGGTGGGTTCAGGAAGTAACCAGTGCCTTGTGAGGGCTTGTTTTGAAAACAGATATCAAAATAGCAAACTTATATTATTAGGAGGGTTCACCTGAAAATCAGCATGTCCTTAGAATATTTATTATTGTTTTAATTTAATTTAACGTAATTTTGTTTCATCAATGGATACTGCTGAAATCTGAAACCTCTTCATAGTGTTAAAAATAAATAAATAAATACAAATGCACAAATCTACGATTTATTTTCAGACACTTGAACATTATCTGTTCTCATCTTCAATAATCTGTGTGTGTGTGTGTGTGTGTGTGTGTGTGTGCTTGTGCTTCAATCACTAGAAACCATTTTATAGAAAGCATTAGTTCTCTCTTGATAACCACAGATTAAAAATAATATTTAGGTCAAACACACACACACACACACACACACACACACACGATTACATTCAGCTTTTCCCTTTGGCCAAGAGTGCGAGAGCATCTGAGTGTGTGTGCCTGTGTGTTGATCCGCTGCAGGACACACTGATAGGTTCTATATATGTGTGTGTGTGACACACACTGCCAGGTTTGACTGTGATGTTTAACACTCTGTGCACTGCCAATAAAAAACAATAAATACATGTAAAAAGTTACCTGCAGTACCTTTGACCTTTATTGGCTCACTCAGTTTTTATTCTGCTTGTTCTGAATTCAGCATTTGGTAAAGTCGACCTCAGCATCATGAAAACAATGTCTGAGTTAAGGACAGTGCTGTTTCCTGGTTTCACTCTGACCTCTCTGAAAGATCTTTCTCTGTTGTACTGGGAGAATATTCCTCGTCCCCTGCCCCCTCTCTCTTGTGGTGTTCCCCAGGGGTCAATTCTGGGTCCTCTTCTGTTTTCTCTTTATATGCTCCCTCTGGGTCAGATAATCATAATAATTTTACAGAGCACACGCAGCTTTATCTCCTGCTGACTGGTAGTGACCCTGACAGTCTCTCTCATGGTATGGTTTGTCTCAGATATAAGTGCTGGATGTCACAAAACGTCTTCCAGCTCAATGAGTTCAAATCTGAGGTCCTTTTTGTTTCCTCTAATTAGTAGCTACTGGCCGGTCTGAGCTCGACTCAAGCCGGCTGATGGTGTCACCTGACACTCAGCTGGTCAAATGGCTGGCAGCTGATTTTAAAGCACATCACCTGTTTCAACAGCCAATCACCTTGTAGTGAAGTCCGCTGGTCAAGTCAAAATGGCCGCAGATGGTGTGTTGGCTTGCTGCAGCAGGTGCTCCGTCCCCGCCAGGCCCTCTGTTTTGCCCTACGAGCCTAGCTGCTGCCTGCGCACCTCAGGTAGGACCCTCCTAACTGTTCCCACAATTCACCTTGTTACAAAAGGAAACCTGGCGTTTTCCGTAAGAGCCGCGCAGCTGTGGATCTCCTTACCTGAGTAACTCAGGAGAACAAACCCATGGTCTTCATTTAAAACACTCCTCAAAATAGTTTGTCTGGTTTCTTTCCCTCTATTATTAATTTTATTATCTATTTATTTATTTTTATTATTGTTCAATGTTTTTTATGTACGTTTTTATCTTGATGGTGTATATTATTCATCTGTCCCATAAAGCACTGTGCAACTATGTTCTGAAAAGTGCTAAACAAATAAAGTTTATTACTTCTCCAGTTAACTACGGACTGAATAGACTCCTAGTGAGCACGTAAAGGAGAGAAAGACTCAATGATTCAAACTGCAGCAGTCCCAGTTTCTAATGAGCTGGACTCCAGGGAGCAGCGCTCTGGGCCAAACACATCCTCTCATCCCTCTGTGTTTTCTTTCTCTGGATTTGTTCTCTTTCTTCTCATCTGTGTCACTCTTTGCTTCTCTGTTAGTTTCCATCGTTCCTCTTGTTCCTTTATCATCTCTGGTCATTTGCTGACTCACTGCGTCCTCTCGTTATTCTAATTGTGTTCCTCCGTTCCTCCTCTCCGCTCTCAAATTTGCTGTAGTCTGTGTGTTTGCACTGGATGAATTTGGAGCAGTAACCCAGTTTCCTTCACTGAACAGGTTTGTGCTGCAGCTCATTTGGTTTCCTGTCTGGGTTGAGCAACATTAACATTAACAAGGCTTCGGGTTAAATTCTCCCAGCAGCCACCAGGGCCAGAAACAGAGGAGGAAAACGCTTGGTAAAAACCGGCCCCTGTAACTGTTCTGAGCTTCTTCTTTGTTTTTTGGTATTCGGTCCTGCTCGCAGTTTTGCCAGCACTGCTGTGAATTGTTCACATCTGACAATGCAGATGATTCAGGGAAGATTATGACCAGGCTTTTCTTCAGGTGTATTCTGGGACAGAAAAACCGGAGCGGGTTTTTGATCTTAAAAGAAGCGAAGACACAGCCTGAAGCAGCAGAAACAGCCAGCAGGAGGAGAAGATGCCAACGCAAACCTCTGCTGCAGCAAAAACTTAAAACAACCTCCAGTAATAAAAGCTCAACTGCAAGAACACCGGACCGTTGGAGGAGATTTGTTCCTGGTCTGCAGCTCCGAGAAACAAACTGATGTACAGATAAAAAAGAATCGACAAAGTGGAGCCTAAAAAGACTCAGATTTAACACTGTGTGTAACTCGCTCTGTCATTCTCAGTCACACTGACCCTGTTCTTTTACTCCAAGCATTGACCAAAATACATCACATTAATGTAACAACTGTAACTGAGCAACCAACCATGAGTTTCAGAAAAAGGCCTTTGAAGTTTGCAGTACGGTGGCTGCAAAGAGCCAACTGGCTTTCCAAACTGGGAGCGCATTAGTGTTACTTTCATTGACGAAAACTATGACGAAAATTTTTTCGTCAACAACCTTTTTTCCATGACCAAAACAAGATCAGAAGCTAAAAATAATAATAAAATTTGATAATAAAAACTAAGATGAAAGCTACATTTTATTTTCACTGACAAAACATTGGTGGTGGCCTGTTGGACATTGAAAGTCGAGAATGACCGTGCTTGTAATTATCTTAAATTGCCGTATGAGCAACAGAAGGGTAAACTCCAGTAAATAGTCTGCACCAGGATGTTTCAGTAGTCAGCAGAAACAGTCAGAGTGGAGCAGCGTCAGCTGTTGGTGCGAGTTGAGAGCTGTAATTCAGCAGTAACTAATCAGCCAAGTCTGACCCTGACTGAAAATGATAAAAAAATAAATAAATAAATACAATTTATATATGTACATATATATATATATATATATATATATATGTACATATATATATATATATATATGTATATATAAATGATAAAATAATAAAAATAAATAAAAAATCAAAAATCTTCTGATTAAACAAGTGATATCTTACAATACTGTAGTTTTAAATCTATTTCGAGCAGCAGCAGTAAATGTCTGCTGTTATTTCTGTGTGTTGTGATTGTGGTTTCAAATGCAGAATGTCTTCACCGCACTGCGACCTCTCCAAAGGTCACTTACGCAACAATTCATTGTGACAGATTTCGGCAAACAACTCACTGCCTGGATGATGTGAAATCTAAAAACTGTTCAGTGCAACAAAAGACACTTTAGACACTTTGAGCAACCCATTCAAAAACTGTGTATAATTTTTCCTGTATTTTCAATGCAATTATCGTCTAAAGAACATAATCTCATAATCTGCTTGGAGTGATAGCGGACTGGGTATAATCCCAGTCAGTGGACAGGTATTAGTGACGTAGATCCAGTTACAGCAGCATCAGTCCTGCTGCTAAACACCTGAAACATGACGGGAGCACTGAGGGTGGCTGCTGATGTGAACTGAGCTGTACTCATGTCTCCACAGAAGGAAACACAGTGTTAAACAGAAAACACACCAGTGCTGCTGTGGCACGGCATGTGATGCACGTCAAGTGCTGCACCGAGCACACACCGGATGCTTCATGCTGCAGCTCATCAACAGACGACCACACAGAGTTATTACTGCTTTTACTGAAAGATCTGAACTTCCTCCTCCTCTGCGTTAGCTTAAAATCACGTGTGGACAGCTGCTAATTAAACTTGATTTCTCACCTGAAGAGCCGATCTCCAGAGCTGTGACTCAACAGGAAGTATCTGTTTGGTTATTGTCTTCATAACGACAGGATTGTGGGTCATTTAGCTCGAGATATTTCTCAACCTCAACAACAAATCTCTTGTCATCTACTCTTCGTCACACATGAGACACAGCAACAGCTATAGAGTTCTCTTTATACATCCATGGTGAGGAGAGGAGTCGAGCTGCCAGAGGAGCAGAGAAGAAGAGCTGCTACAGGAGCTGGTCTGTACAAGCAGAGAGCAAGCGGGGGAAAATGCATTTTACTCCAGGGGCAGCGAAGCTGGAAACAGGACAATGGTCAGTGTGTCAAGTGCCATGGAGTGGCACGTCCGGGAGCGCCGGCTGTACATTGAAAATAATAAGGGTGTATTTTATTGACAGTGGTGTGTTTTGGCCTTTAGACTGCATTAGCGTGAGGTAGGTGTGTCTAACGAACTGGCAACTGAGTGTGAGTCTAAGAGGAGGACAGGTACAGACAAACCTCTAGCGTTCACAAGTTTTCTGAGTCATGAAGCAGATTTTTGTTTGATCTCTTTTTTCTTGTTGACTCCCAACAAGGCGCCAATCTGCAATTCACTACCTCACAAAGCCTTAAAGACATTTAAACTGAAGCATGATGTCATCATAAATGTCCGAATGAGGATCACTCAAACACACAAACTCATTCATTGCGCTTCACATTCAAAGTGGGCGTGTACCTCTGTGTTGTGATGACCTTGACTGGCTCCTTCAGCTGACGGCATGACTGAAGGCAGCTGTCCGTCTGATTCATTGGAGCGAAGAACGCTGTCCAACGAGTCCATGGAGGAGGCGGAGTTAACAGAAACCTCAGATGCTGAGGTGACGGAGGAGCGTGAGGAGTGAACGATCGAACGAGCCTGAAGAGAAAGAGACGAGAAGCCGCATGTAAAAAACAACCAAAAACTCAACAGCTCCAAAACCTGGAGGTCCAAATCCAGTCATACAACGTTGATAAACTCAAAACATGAAGTTCATGGACTCAGAGCATGATCTTTGAGTCAATGCATCAACTGTGAGAAGGAATCAGAGGAAGGTTACCTCATGTTCGCTGACCGTGCCGACTGATCCTGTGCGTCGGTGTTGGCGCTGAGATGATCCGGGCCGTCGCATTGTGGCTGACGTGTAGGAGGTGGCGGAGCTGAGGGAGTGGGAGGAGGTCTGACGAGCAGCTTCATCCATACTGAGAGACGCCTGATGGGTGAGAGAAGGGAAAGGTTGAACTCAATCATCACACTTTATCTGCTACTATTTAAAAGCTTTATAAACAGAGATATGAAGGAGTTTTTAAATCTGTTTAGTGTACGACGAGACGCTCTGAATCTCCTATCAGAGGGCAGGAGCTCAGACTCTGTGAGCAGAACATGAGAGGAGTCATAGATGATCTTATTGGTTCGACTTAGTCGCCTTTTCAAAAGCAGTCTGCAGTGAATGTGCTCTTTGACACCAGTTATCTTCCACGCAGAGAGGATCAATTGAAACAGGTTACCGAACCAAGCTGTGATACTGAACCTGATCAGACGCTCTCAGACTGCCTGATAAACATCATCATACATTTTTGATCAACACCATGAACTCTCAGACGACGTAAGAAATGTGACCGTTGATGTGATCTGCTACAGAGACTGTGAACCTGTGTGTTCCAGGTTAGTGAGCTGTCAACAAAGACAACAAGATATTTACATGATGGGACCTGTGTGATGGTTTGGTTGTAGATGACCTCTGGCGTGTGGTCGCCAACTGCTAAGACTGTCAGATGCAAGATTCAGTACCTTTGACCTTTGACCACCAAAACTGTCTCCAGTCACAGCTGTTGCTGGCGTGGAGGCAGAACCACAGTAGTATCTAAAACGCTGCAGTAAAAACACTGACCACTGTTTAGAGGAAACATTTCGAATAAAAGATTCTGTGTTTGCTGAGCGTCAGCACGAAGCTCTGCCTCCAGTTCTCTCTGACCTATTTCTGTTACAGCATCAAGAGAGTCCACTGTGTCTCTGTCCCTTAGTGCTTGAATGTCCCAAGACCTTCATGAGCGCGAGGAGGCAACGATCGGTTTGCTGAAAGTTTGAAATGTTTATCTCCCTCTAATAGAGCGGCATGAAGGATAAACAGTCCCGTCTTTACAGATATCAGAGTATTTATGTTTCTTATGTTATAAAGCTAAAGTTTGCAGTTTTGAAGGATATTAAAGCACCATGTTAAACAGTACATGTGCAGATTCATAATAAAATAAATTCCCACACACCTTCTCCAGCTGGGCAGTGATGTCATCAAGACTGAAGTTAGAAGCCAACGCCGGTCTCCCATGATGCCCGGTAGGAGCTCTGATAGTGCCAGCAGGTGACGCTCTGGTGCTGCTGCTGCTGCTGCTCGCCCCGCTGCTGCCTCCTCCCCCGCTAACACTGTTACTGCTGCTACCGCCACCGCCACCACTGCTGCTTCCTGCTGGCTGCTGCCTGCTGCTGCGCCCTGCTGGAGGCTTCTGACGGACCTGGAGACACAGGGACGTGATGAGAGCCAAAACTCAAACTCTGAGAACAAGAGCCAACCTTAAAGTCCCCTGCCAGACATGTTTTAGAGTATATTTTAGTCAACGTGGTTTCCCACTATAGTTCAAACACCTAGGAGCTGGAGTCTGTTGTGCACCAAACCTGGCGACTAGCAGACGTATCAGGATAGTGAGTGCAGTTAGCATCTTTGATTTGTTGAGGTTGTCTGTTAGCTTGTTAGCTGGGAGCTAACTGGCAGTTTGTAGACAGTGGAAGCCCCCTAAGCCCCCTAACCCTACCCTCAACACTTTCACTATGCTAATGCTAACTTGGTTCTCTGTGGTGACGGTCTGCTCTGCACCGGAGGTTCTGGGTTTCTTTGCAGGTGTTGTGTCGCAATCTGTCCTCCTGTCGATATGTTTGTCCAATAGGAGACGGGGATTGGCTTTTGTATTAGTGAAGTAACTGATCTAGTCTGAATCTCAGATTTTAGGGAAGGGAGCAGACATCACCCTCCTCTGTAGAGGAACAGTATAACAATAGTAACAAACTTTGGACAGATAAAGGTCAGTTTCATCAAGGTCGGACATTTTAGGAGAGATAAACAGAAGAAAAACTCTTTTAAGATATAATATGTAAAATTGAAGCATTAAAATGTCTAAAAACAACAAGACCTATATATTTGTCATTATTTTGTCATTTTCCCAAACGTGTCCAACATTCTTTAAACTCAAAGAAATTTGTGTTTTTAATCCAGGAAACTGTCCGTTTCACTTGGTCGCCATCACCTGCCAGTGGTGTCATATCCTTTTTGTGTCGGGGTTGTGGTTGGCTGCCAGAAGCTGTCATGAAACTACTTTTTAACCAGTTATAAGCAACATTTTTACAGTACACTCTTTTTAGTGACTTAGATTTTAGTCACTGGACATCTGGATTTTAAGTAAACAGAGACACGGGCTGAGCATCAGTGGGCAGGTGAGCTCTGGTCCCTGCTGTGCTGAACAGCATCGGAGAAACAATGATTTTTAACATGAAGCTGCTTTATTAATGTTTTTACTGGTGTAAGTCAGTGAGTCTGTTTGTTCTGGAGAAGAGGAGACCTCTGCAGATAATTCAGCTCCCTGTGAAAACCTCCTGAATGTCTGGATCTGAAGTTATCAGAGATGAAGGTGAGCACACGTTTGCAGGAGCTGTGTGAGCAGTCTCTTTGTGACAAGCCAAACAGCATCAGAAAAACACTGAATTTTTCATTTGAAACTTTTTCTGGAGAGGAAGAGACCCCTGCAGATGATTTGGCTCCTGGTAAAAACCTTGTGAACAATAAAGATCTATTATCTATTAGATGATTTTGCACAGACGTGTGTGTACCTTGGTGTCAGTCAGGCCCAGGCGAGCCATGCCACCCATACTGTTTGGTTTGGTGTTGATGGTGCTGAGTTCCTGTTCGATGGAGCAGAGATCTGCCATGAGAGCGTCCAGGTCCACGTTCTCCCCCTGATTCAGCGCCTCTGCGGACACAGAGACACCAGCACGTGAGACGGGGAGAAAAGAAAGACTGTAACACAGCAGGAGAGGAAAATGAAGAGAAGCGTCTGACCGTTGATGTTGTAGATGGAGAATCTGTAGGAGAAGTTGGCTATGTTGGTCTCTTGTCTGAGGGGAGCTTTCTGTTGGGGGGGTTGCTCGGGGCGACCGTCATCCAGACTCTGCATGGACACATTATTATAACTTCTGCATCACAGCAGATGAAATTCTGGGATGTATAGATCTGATATGAAACATGCAGATCACCTCTGGACCTCCCTTACTTTGTGTACCTGTGTGAGTTTGTCCAGCTCTCCCAGCCACGCTCCAAACATCTTATCCAGGTCCTGGTCCTCCTTATCACTGTCCTCCTCTTCCTCCTCCTCTTCCTCCCTGACCTCCACCTCCTCGTCTGACACCTGGTCCATCTGAGGAGAAGAACAAAAGGAAACTGGTTAATTCTTCTGCAGCTCCAGGACAGAGTGTAACATCTCAGCTCCATCTAGTGGCCAGCAGTCTGCAATACACTTTATAATTCTTCACCTCATGAATCAGCATCATCACAAGCAACCAAAATAAGGAAGCAAAGGGTCACAACAGCCTGAGGACACTGAGGACACTGAGGACAGACTGTCCTGAAATGAGAAACGTTCTTGGAGCCTTTCTAAATCTTTTTGGCACATTTTAAAAAGCTGTATTAAAAATTCAAAGATGACAATAAAGCGTGTTTGTGACTGATCACAGCTGGAGAACGTCATTAAAATATAACGAGTGGACAGAATCAGGAATGCAGCAGTTACAGAGACAAAGTCCAGCTGTCTTCAGTGAACCAGATGAGAATTGCTGACATGACCCATTAAAGCATCGAACACTTCTTAACTCTCAGACATTTTAAGCGCTTTTTCAGAAGCCAGGGACAGAAATGAGAGCTGAGCACAGACATCGTTCCAACCTTCCATAAAACACTTTGTTCCAGAGTATGTAAACTCCTCCTCAGATTGACCCAGAATGTTTCAATATTCATGATCTTCACTTGATGGTTCTTAATATTTCTGTGATCCTCTGATATTTTCTCAAGCACCACTGACATGTGAGCTCCTTCATGACAAATACCACAATCAGAAGACTGACATGGAATCTGCAGAGTGCATTTATTTCCCGAGGAGTTTAAAGTAGTATGTCACTGCTGGAGAGATGATCTTTCCATGAAATGAGTTGTTTGTGCAGTAAAAAAGGTGCAAATACTTCTGAAATTGGTGCCACATGACCAGAGAAAACAGAAGAAAAGGGCTGTGACATCTTATTTAACTCAAGAGGTAGAATAGCTATGAAAAAAAAAACCAATACGGTGGCGGGCTGGTAACAAACGATCTTATATCACAAGCCCCTTTCACACTGCCAGTTCAAAGCAGGAATATCACGCTGTTATGCTGCAGAAGTAGTATCTCAGACTACGCAGAGGTTCATAATGAAAGGTCTGAAATATAATCTGGGCCCATGAAGAGCCTTAAAAATAACCAATAAGATTTTAAAGTCAATCCTAAAACAAACAGGGAGCCGATGTAAGGCGACTGAAACCAGTGTGACGTGATCGTACTTCTTGGTTTTGGTTGAAGCCTCAGTGTGTATAAATGGTGAGTAACAGTGACATCAGTGGTCAAATTCTAGATTGCAGGGCTCACTCGCGCTCACTCGCTCACCCCTCCCGCCAGGTAAGTGACGGTGGCCTCGCAGGACAAAAAGCCTTGCGCAGACAGAGATGCATCATCCATGAGTTTATCAAGTTTTTCAGGAGTAGGTCTATCTAGCCATGAGGTGAATATTTATTTAGGAATCTAAACCATGTTACGATATTGTAGCGACCCTGCAGTAAATGTTCTGTGAGTTAATGGCATGTTTGGGATTGAATGAGTATAGGTAGGGGGGCGGGGTGCGAGTGTGACGGGGATGAGAGCTGTGTGAGTGTGCGTGCTGGTGTGTGTATGAGCGAGCTGGAGGAGAGAGCAGCAGTGCACAGTTGGAGTTACAGCTAAGTTCTTGTTTGCTGGTTGTTTTGGTGTACTTACGGCCAACAGTAACCTGTACTGTTCAGTAATAAACGGTGGTTTGCCAAATAACTGCGTCATCCTTTCCACACTGGCGGGCGCTACAATATGTTATAGCTTACCAGAGATATAGGTTATCTGTGAGATATAATGTTATGTTAGGAGTGTTTTATCTCTAATTGTTTTGGTAACACGAGCAAACATTAGCACAGTAATGCTAAAATAACATGTTTTATGTGACAGTCACGGCACAGTGCGGCAAATATAGGTTGGTACGATTATAATATATGTGTCTCCAGAGTGTTCTTCCACAGGAGTTTTTTCCACCTGGAATAAGCAACGCCGATATTCACTCACATTTTGTCCTGTCCTCGCTTATCTGATCTTTTTCTTTTATTTGGTGGCGTGGTTTCCCTCTTACGGGGCAAAACATATGTGTGCTCCTCCATTTAAAGTGCGACAGAATCATAAAAGTACAAAGCAGGTTCAAGCAGAAGCGCCCCGGATTGAGCTTCACCTTCTCTGTCTCCAGTGACGGCAACTTCTAGGTAAACGCGAAAGGCGAAGCGCGTGTATCTCTTTCGACCACTGTATTCAAATATGGCGACGCAAGAAGGCAGCCTCCAGCAGACCGCGCCCTGCCTGTGTATATATAGAGAAATCATTCTAAGCCAATGAGAAAGCTTCCATTTGTATGTGAACTGCATTACACTTTAGTAAATATGTATTTATGAAAGCAATAGTTGATATTTGCCAATAAACAACCACGTAAATTACACATTGTAACTTTAAAAGCTGAGTGGCTGATTTCGGAACGATCTGTAGTCATTGCCAGGTTTTTGGATTCAGACAGGAATAAAGGCTGCTGCAATAATCAAGAAAAATCAAATAAAAGCATGTACAGCTGTATCTCTAAAGGTGGTATCAGCACCAAAACGCTGTCCGTATAAAAAGGGACAACCGGCAGGACGGGTGTGACGTTTGGATGATGTGTTATGTGTGCGACCCAGGTGGTGGAGATTTAAATAGCAGCTGATAGCAGTTAGCAGCTAACTCAAAGAAGACTTAAAGGGTGAGTAGATAATGGCTGAATTTTCATTTTTGGGTGCACTATCCCTTTAACAGCAGCTGAAAAGGACGAGATCAGACGGCTAATAATAGAGACGGTGTTTGATTGTTGTTGCCATGTTATGTCATATTTATTGTTTATAAAGCCCTGCCGACACGTATGTTATATGTCACACTAGAGGCCGGCGATGTTGTGTTAAATGTTGCACCCGTCACTCCTTTTTAGCTTCCATGATGTCGGCATGCTGTCTAAAATCTCACACTGCAGCAACATGATGCTGCTGTTGTTTGGATCTCAGATAAAATCCAAAGACGGATTAAAGACGGGACTTCATAGCAGCTCTTGCAATCTCTGTGGAAGTTGATCAGCGCTGCCTAGTTTTACTGATTGATCTGAATTTGGTCTGAGTTTGGAGGGGCGGCTCATGTGTCCCTGGTGGTGGCAGGTGTACACACATGAGGAAATACCATCTGTAGTTCAAGCAGCAGCTCTAGAGCCAGCGGAAATCCACCAGATGATGTGTTTGGAGCTGAAGATGAGCAGGTGAGATGGAGGGAAGTTTACCACAGTTCATTCACACATACTGCCCACACTGTGATGATACAGAGCTGGTTTACAATCAGTGATGTAACCCTTTAACTTGTGTGACTCAGGACACTGCAGCCAGCACTGTCAGGGCTTCAGACTGTCTTATCTTCTTATCTTATCTTTGACCTTTTGTCTTCACTGTGTCATTCTGTATATTTCTGACATTTTGCAGCCAAGCAGGCCTCAAACTAAACAAAATAATGTTGAACATGTTTATGACATAAAACACAAAGGCTTTATTCAAAAACTCCTGACAATAACAGGGTCAAAGAGTCAATTTGACTTCTTGCAGGAAGACAAAGTGTTTGTCCCACAGTCTAAAAATAAAAATCACAATAATCATAAACATGATTCATAAGAAAAGAATAAAAGCAGCGTGACGAGGCAGTTCAGGGGAGAGGTTATCAGAGAGTCAGACTGAGTGTGTGTGTCTGAACTGTTTATATAACGACACCGAGAACAAGTCAACACACTTATGGAGAGTGTTACTGTGATTAATGACGGCGATAAAGAGACACACACACACACACACACACACACACACACACACAGTTATGAAAATAAATAGCAGCTTAAGCTGAAAACAGATCCGAGACAAAGACACACAGCAGCAGTTGAATTCCTCTCTGTGTGTTGACAACAAGTAGCAAACAGTTTTTCATCCTGCACATGATGTCACACACTTTCACATGATTTATCAAAAATAAAAACTTAGTGTGGACATAAACACTGATTTATAATGTAGAAGACAAATCTGAGCTTAAAGGCCTTTTCTGCTCATGTTCAGGTTCATACATGTATTTTGAGTTTCTACTAGAACATGTTTAAAAGCACTTTATTCTCCTCATCCTGTCTGTGCTGACACATCTGTATTCACCTTCTGTCAATATTGGGTCTTCCATTTCCGCACTCTCGATGTCTCTGCCTCGCCGTTAGGAACGAGCCAATCTGACATAGTGACCAAACCGTGGAATTACAACCTCCGGATCCATCATGTGATGCCACTGGGCCCAACGGGATGTTACACTGGAAAATCCATTCAGTCTGGTAACACTTGGAAAGCTTTGAAGAGCTGCACGATTAAATAATTTCATCCCACTCAGGTTAGTGGAGGGCTAAAGCAGACGTTAGCCACTCGGCTGGCAGAAGTGTCTGATGTGCTGCTCTGTGGGCCCGAGGAGGTGTGGAAGATTAGGGTAATTTACCTGGAAGTCAAGCTTGTTTTCAGTTCCAGCTGGACTAGGATCAGAAATCTGGGAGAATTTGATATCGACGATCTAGACTACGTGTTTCCATGACGTTAGCATGTAGCTACATGTAGCAGTGTATGTAATGTAAATACTTGCTACTGGAGCAGATGACTGTCTAAAGACATCTGTCAGGAGCTGACGCCAACTTGTCTCGTTGGAAACAGAGTATTCAGAACGGTCTAAAGAGCTGTTGCTCACAGGGATCAATTTATTATGTTTACCTCATTATTTGAAAATTAAGCCACGTTTAATATGAACATCCAACACTGTAACTTAGCTTAGCATCAAGACTAGATACAGGAGAAAACTGTTAGAGAAAAAGTTGAGCTCTGTCCCAAAGTAAAATAAATAAATAAAAAATACGTATTCTTTGCCGCAGTATGTCTTGTCATCACTCTGTCATCACGCCCGGCTTGCTGGTAGAACCTGTTTTCACTCTTTATGCTAAGCTAAGCTAACTGGCTCCTGGCTGTACTTTTTGACACATGGACATGAGAGTGGTGTCTGTGAGAGAGCAAACGCAAGCATACTTTCTAAAAATAAAAACTATTTCCTTATGGCTGCTCCGTGAAAGCTGGTGATTGGAATCATCAGTCAGAGACCCCTCAGTCGACTGAGATCGCTTCAAGTTGCGCAGTTGTTTTTGGGTTTTTCTTGCTAGCCAGTTTGTCGTGCAGTGTATTTCTGGGATTGTTATGGCTCCCGGATTTTGCTGCAGGGTGAGCGCTCTTGACTTTCATGCTACTCTTTGGTAGAGACAGCTGCAGACATGATGCAGCTGCACAGAGGAGGAGAAACTTCATATGACACAGTCGCTGGCTTTTGTTTGATATCTAGTGTCATTTCTGATCTGTCGTTAGCATCGTCGTCGAGTCGTGTGCAGCCCTGTATGTCTTTTAAGACACAATGAAATGATAAAGTGTTTTAAAATATCTTGATAGATACCAAATGTATGACGTAATGTTTGTATCAAATCACGTTTTCCTCTGAATATCAGTTATCAGTTATGTTTCCATTTCCACAGGAGCATGATCTCAATGATCTGATCAATAATCTATAACTTTAATCATCTCTCTTTTCCTTCCCTCTTTCCTCATCACCCCTCAGTCCCTTCATTCCTCTCCTATCTCTGATCCCTTCTGTACGCTCTACTTCTCTCCTCCTCCCCTTCTGTCCTCACCTCCTCCTCCTCCCTCTCCTCCAGGTCTCCACCCAGGTGACCCCGGAGTTTTGCCCAGAGCACAGTGTGCTATTCCTGGGTAGCCGTTTTGTCGTTGCCCCCCCATCCCTCTCTGGGGAGGGACAGCTAGCCAACACACACACAAGATTAGAGAGCAGACTGTCACACACCCACATACAAACACATTGAAACACACAAAACACACACACAAACACACACTGAGGAGCAGCGCTACAATTAGATCCCTGTGGTTAGCGAGGTCTGTCATTTAGACTGGAGGATAGGGCGAGTGTGTGTGTGTGTGTGTGTGTGAGGTTCAGGGACTGCTGGGGGATTAGAGGAGCGTTGTGAAAACTCTCACAGCTGCGCTCTTGTACAACAATCTGCTGTTTCCACGCAGGCGAAGGTTCAATGCAGGCCAACAAATGAAGCTTTTTTCTTCACAGGATAAAATCCAAATGGGAAGAAAATTCACTTCACGTCGCCTCTGAACTCGACTTCCTCCTCGGACCGAGCCTCATCCCTCCGACAGACACAAATCTGCTGCCAAACACAGGAAGTGATCAATCTGTCATGAGGTCCATTTTTTAGCTCAACATCCAGCTGTGCCTTAATATTTATCATCCTTCAATATAACAATGTTGATACAAACTTCTCATATCAAGATATCAGGGTTCAGTTAAGTTGCCATGTTTTAATCAATGAAAAACTTCATAATAATAATTGATCAAATGATTAAGTGTGATGTGAAAGAAGTCGCTTACTGCAGCTGCAAATAAATACATACAGAATCATAAAGGGTTTCACACTCAGATGGAGCCCAAAGAAGCGAATGTCTATGTGCATGCACCCCTTTTGTGCCGGTGGTCCAGTTGCATTCTGGGAGATGTAGGGACAACAGAGCTGAACTCTCTCCATGAGGACAAACGGAACATCGTTTGTCCTCATGGAGAGAGTTCAGCTCTCCATGAGGACAAACGGAACATCATATTGAGTTAAATGCAGCACTTGAGGTCGAAGCTGATGTACCTGCATGATTCCTGCACTTTTTGGGGTCACACCCATGGGGTTAAATGCGCTTTGGACAAAGGTGTCAGCTGAATAAATGTAATCCAGGTCCGCTGTTATTTTCCATTTACATTAATAGTCTTGGTCAAATGTTTTTCGTGCCAATTTTCATTTTTTATGCAGATGACACAGTGATATATTGTGCCGAGGCTGTGGCAGAATTGTAGGCAGTCTCTCATGTTATCCAGATTCAGCTGACTCCTCTTACCTGATGAAAACTGGGTTAAATCAAATAAAATTTTGCAGAGAAAGTGCTACAGATAGCTTATTTATAACATTAGGTGTTTTGGGGGAAACAGTTCTCCCCAGGAGAAACTGCTTACTGGGGATCTCCCCCAAAACTACAAACCTTCAAGGGCTTTGTCACTTTGCATTCACACCGCTGGCCAGCAGCTGTATTTCTACTATCACATATGTGCTCAGCAAAGCCTGAACTTCACCGTCTGTCCGTTTGTCTTTTTTTTTTTATTTAATTTTATATACTTTATTAATCCCCGAGGGGAAATTCAATTTTTCACTCTGTTTGTCAATTACACACAGGTCCGAACACACACACACAAACTGGACCTATACATGCACTAAGTGGAGAGATGTCAGAGTGGGCTGCCCATGACAGGCGCTCCAAGTGGTTGGGGGGTTCGGTGCCTTGCTCAGGGGCACCTCGGCAGTGCCCAGGAGGTGAACTGGCACCTCTCTAACCACCAGTCCACGCTCCATATTTTGGTCCGGACGGGGACTTGAACAGGCGACCCTCCGGTTCCCAACCCAAGTCCCTATGGACTGAGCTACTGCCGCCCAAAAGCTGTTGATAACAGGTTAATGGGTTTTTAAAAATCCATTGGCTGTCTTTGACCCATAAACATACATTTGTGTACAATTTTGTCATTCAAGGTTCCTCTTGTACTAGGAGAGAGATAGGAGCTTGAAAGGTCCCTCAAAATGGTGTTCTAAGAACTACGACTGTTTTGAGGACTTGTGACATAATAAAAGGGAGGTTCTTAGAATTATGGAAGAGTTTCTATTTGGTCCAAAATCACCTGTTTATGTATATAAAGATGGATGACTGACAGCTCCCCGAAAGTGAAGCCAAAACATCTCCATCTCCCCCTGGTGGCTGGCTGCAGTACAGGTCACGAACCCCACCCTCTCATGCTAAAGGTTGGGACATCGGCTGAACTAAAATAAAGGTTTCTGTCATTTTAGGTAGTTCTTATGATGCTGATCTATGTTTGTGTATGTTTTTTTCTGATGTTTGGATTTAATTAAAGGGGGTGTGGCCTCATGATTGACAGCTGTGTGTGAGAAGCAGAAGCGTCTTCAGACCTCATCGTGGTGTGTTTATGGACACTCTGGTGTCTGCAGAAAAGATCTCACTGTCAGAGAAAGAAAACTAAAGTTAAACCTGGACACTGTAAAAGATGACCTGATGAATTCCTCTGGTTCGTGTTGAGCTGTGTGTCAGACAGCAGCTGAACACACCGGCAGAGTCTAACAACAGAACTCTGTCAAACAGAGCTGAGACAGCAAGTCCTGGTGATGGGCTATAAGTGCTGCGTGTGTGTATGTGTGTGTGTCCAAAGTAAACAGTAATTACTTTGCTGCAGCAGCCACACTCCTCCTGTCTGTCACACTGAAACCGTACAATCATCCTCCCATCCTTCATTTCTCCTGCTTCTCTTCGTTCCTTGTCTGTTTCCTTCCCTCCCACTCCTTCCTTACTTTCTGTTTCTGCCTCCTCCCTCGTCTCCTTCACTTCATCCCTCCTCTGTTTTAATCAGAGGGAGTGAGACAATAAATACTGGATTTATTACTGCGGGTTCTTTACCTCCTCCTTCAACAACAGAGAGGAGAGGAGGCAAGAGGAGAGGAGGAGCTTGGAAGGAATACAAGAAGAGGAAAGGTGACAAAGCAAAGAGAGGAAATAAGTAAAGAGGACAGGAGGTCAGAGGACACAAGTGGAAAGGAAAAAAGTCAAGAGGAGATATGAGGAGATAAGACAAGAGTAGAGGAGTCATGAGGAGAAAATAGGGGACATAGTAAGAGACGAAAGGAAACAAGTAGAGAGCAGAGGAGATTGAAGGAGATATGAGAAAAGGAGAGAAACAAGTGGATAGGTGAGGAGGCAAGAAAAGATAGGAGGAGATAAGAACAGAGGAGATAGGAGATAGGAGAGGAGCGTTGAGACAAGCAGACCTACAGGAGAGCTTCTCTGTCACCAACAGTGTCTCCTCCCCGTCGTCTCCTCTAACAGCTGCTGCCTTAGTGCCCTTCAGCAGCTCCCTCCATCCTAACTGGGCAGCTCCCAGTTTCCCACAGCGACACACACAGACTCAACTGGTCCACAACAACACGGCTACAGAGGAGGCTCTAAAGGAGCTCCTTCATTCAGTGTGGCCTGTTCCCACGGCTCTATATCAGGGCATCACACACACACACACACACACACACAGGCTGGTATTTTTAGGGTTGTTGGGTTTTTGTGAAGCGAAGCTATAAATCAGATCCAGAGAAAAAAAGAAGCAACGAGTGAATTCAGTACAGTAAGTGAAGAGTTCACACACACACACACACACACACACACACACACTAAAGGACTGACCGTGCAGAAACATTACCAGATTTACCAGATACTCCTCAGTTCATCCGTTTGTCTCAACAAAAAGATTCAAAAACACAGATACCTCTTTTTACCACACTGAGGGCGTAGCATCACACAGCAGCACTTTATTCACACAGTCAGCGATGAACATTTGCAACAGTTGCACCAAGTGTTCAATACAAAGATCTGATGCAAACAGATTCACTGACAGTGATGTGAGTTTGCAACAACTAACGAAATCCTACCGACCCAAAGCAGCGTCTGTCAGTCTGTCTGCACTGTAAAAACTCACTAGTTGTTTTAACTTAAAAAAAAAAAAAAAATTTAGTGTCCGAGCTGTCTTAAAATCTTAAGTTGACTGTAGTTCCCTGTGTTTCCTTTGAGAGACCAACGCTGTCTCACTCTTAAGTCGTCAAAATCTGGCACTTGGTCAGTGACTTTCAGCGTCAGACGCTAGTCACGTTTCCATCACAGTTTTGCGCAGAATAAATGTGATATTTCTAAAGTTTTGACAAAGTACAATTGCGACTTGCAGGTGTTTCCATTAAAAGGTGTTTTGCGTATGAGCCATAATTCTGGTAAAATATCGTCCTGCGAGACTCCACTTTGTTTGCGGAAGTAAGGTGGACATTCCAAATCTCTTGCGAGCTGGAACAATCATCTCGGTTTCCACTGCTGCTGCCGCAGTAGTCTACAACCGAAGACGAAGAGAGCGAGTGGTATTCTAAAGGCAAAGTCCTTATGTGTGGCAGCGACCACGGATAAAGGATTTCTGGGAGAGGATCGTGAACGAGGAATTCACCAATGTCAAGTCCGGTGACGTATATTTGCGAAAAAAGTGTTTCCATTACACTTTTGCGATATACTTCTATAAGACAAGTCTGAAAAACCACCTCATGAGAGCGTAAAAATTTTTTCTCCATATTTGAGAGTTTTTTCGCATTTCTAGGGTTCATGGACGCACTTACTTACGCACAAAATGCGCAAAAGAAAATGCGAATTTATGCCCGTTTCCCTTCGCTATTGTTTTGTGATTATTGGGAGTCAACAGGAAGAGCAGTAGGTGGCGCTTCTCGTGAAAAATGAACAAAATAAAAACACCCCCGCAGAAGAAGAGTGCGCCATGAGATGACGTCATAAGAGAGCATCTTATGCCCACTGTAAACAACAACACACTCAACTGACACTCGACAACTGACCATTGACAGATTCCTGATAAACCTGTCGGCTCTTGGGAGAACTCTGGTTAGCATTTTGTCAGCGTTCACAGCGTACCTAACCATCTTGAAGAAGAGACGACAAAGAAGAAGTTTAATGTTAAGAGTACTGTCGGAAATAGCTGGAAGGAGACCATCGCGTCGTTCTCCATGTGTATGGGAACGTAGGCGTGTGAAGGACTGTTGGGAAGTAGTTGTCCAGCAGCATTTCACTCACGAACTCTGGCTGAAACATTTCTGTATGTCAAGGGCCACATTTGAGGATCTGTGTGCCGGTACGTCATCGTCTATTCGCAAAACCTGTTTCCATAGCAAAAAGTCGCATTTTCCTTTTATCGATACGCTGACAAATCCACCCCTCTAAGCGTAAAAACTTTTTCGCAAATTTTCAGCCTTTTTTCGAATTTCTGGTGTTTCCATCCAAGTTTTTTTCCGCAATTTTTGAAAATGCGAATAAATACTATTGTTTAACGGTGCCCCGCGGTGTCAGGGGGAAACATGGTGGGGCAACAACAAAGGTTAAGGCAGTGGAAATCTGTTCAGCCAACACACACACATGGTTGGGTTCAGGAAAACAGAACAGGGTTTGGCTTTACAATATTACAGGAAGTGAACACTGGCCTCCTGGGTGAAAGTCGGTGGTTGTTGGACCCATCCACCCCTGCTGCCTGCCCTAGTTGGACGTTCGCTGCCACAACCTTCATTGTTGTCCCGCCACGTTCCATTCTGCAACGTCAGGCACTGTTAAACAATAACAGTGACCAGCTGTGTATCATGCAGACGTGAAAGGACAGCTTTTTTTTGTCGCAGTCTGACGCCAGAAGTCACGGACCAAGCGCTGGTTTTTGACAACTTCAGAGTGAGAACGGGTTGTTTTAGGACTTTTTTATATGATTCTGTGTCTGTACGTATATTTGAGTTTTGCACAGTAGTACTCCTGACAAAATCAACGTTTGGAAAAAAGATACTGACGTGCCCCTGTTTGTCAGGTTCTTTTTTTATATAAGCAGCTTGGTTATTTTTATTTTTTGGGTGTTTCCTACTTCCCAAACTGTCCTTCGCTGACACTGAGGGGAATCCCATCTGACGTTAGAGAACAAAGTAAACAGAATAAACGGTTTCACCGCAACATGTTTTATTTTATTTCCTCTCAGACTCTTAAGTTTTAATGTCATCGTTCACGCTCAACTACACACTGTAAATAAACCACACACAGAGCCTGTGTGTGTGTGTGTGTGTGTGTGTGTGTGTGTGTGTGTGTGTGTTTGTGTATGTTTGTGTCTCGCCGGGGCACATAATTAGCCCAAGGATTCACACTGTGACATCAATTAAAGGAGCTAGCCAGTGTGTGTGTGTGTGTGTGAGGCCTGAAGGGCTGCCAAGTCAGACAGTAATTCTGCAGTGAAACTGTTTTATGCTCGCTGGTCTTCTCCTTCATGCCGAAGACATGATGCACCCTGTGGGAGTCTCTCTGCTCGGCTCATGTTGTGCTCGAGTTTGGAGATCAGATAATTCACTCAACGTGTAGACGCCAGCTGGAAGACATCAGAGTGGCCTTTCAGGATGTTCCACAACCAGATTTCAAGAGCTCGACTGACCATAAAGCTGATCCAACAAAAAAACAACAACAACAACAAACCACTAACACAAGTTCTGACAAACAAACATGTCCATTAAGTGTATGTGTTTTTAATTTGTTCAATAATCGATGGAAAGACATGAAGAGAAGAGACATGCAGAGAGGTCAGACAGCTTTACAAAGAGCAGGACAAACTGTCTTCACTTAAATGGCAGGCAAGCTGCAGTTACAGTTTACGTCCACGTCCGTCCAGACTCGTGTTACCATGACAGTAGATGATCCTTCAGATATGTACGTTGGTGCAAAGAAGCTACAAATTCTAAAACATGGATGCTTGGATGGAAGTCAAGCTGACCTTTGACCTTTTGGCCTTCATTATTTTATCCTGTTAGACATAATTCTAATCAGTTCATTGTTGAGTCCAAGTGGTCTTGAGATCACGAGATCACGTTCATGAGAATGGGACGGATGGACGGACAACCCCAAAACAAAAAGCCTCCGGCCACAACTGTTGCAGACACTTACATTATTTCACACAGTCTATGTCAGAGTGCTGTATGGGAACACCTGCCCATACCCATAAAGCTCAGTTACAGAACCGACCCATTACCCAACATTGTGTCTAAGTCAAAGCTGCACCCGTTCATAAAAGTCCCCCAACCTGAACCCCACCTGTGATTAAACACACAAACAAGCGGACATCGACCTCTTGGGTGAAAGTCAGTGGTTGTTGAATCCATCCACCACTCGTCCTGCCAACTCTACTCAGTCAGACTTCTGCTGCCTTAACTTTCGTTGACGTGACGTGTAAGGACGGCTTTCTTCATTAGTGTCTGACACCAAGTACCAGATTTTGACAACTCCAGAGTGAAACCGGGTTATCCTGTCAGTCTTCAGCTATACTATCATTAAAGGCAAAAACAAACATTCATTCATTTTCTGTAACCGCTCATTCTGTTGAGGGCCGCGGGCAGGCTGGAACCTATCCCAGCTGACACTGGGCGAGAGGCAGGGTTCACCCTGGACAGGTCACACGCTGACACATCTTGCTGTGAGGTGACAATGCTAACCACTGCACCACCGTGCAAAAACAAACAAACAACAACAATGACAAAAAAAACGCCCAACCAGCTCAGTGGCCTAGCGGTAGAGTGTCTCCCTGAGACTGGGAGGTCGTGGGTTCGTGGTTCATTGGTTCATTGCCCCCCTGCTTGGCACCCAGCATTAGGGATTGGAATTGGGGGGTTACATCACCACGAGCGCGGCACCGCTGCTGCTCACCGTTCCCTCAGGGGATGGGTTAAATGCGGAGAACAAAATTCACACACTCAGGTGTGTGACAATCAGTGGGACTTTAACTTTAACAAATGATCATTAAAAAAAAAAAAAAATCAAACAGTCGCCCTCACATCAAGTTGAGCAGCCACTGGCAACTAATGTTTGAAGCAGCAAAGAATTAATTTCTGGTAAATATTGTTAGCTGTTAGCGAAATATCAGCAGTTTGTCGACACTGGAGGTGTTCTCTTATCTTATCTTATCTTATCTCCCACAGGTGAGACGGCTGCATGCAACAGCATTCAGTCTCATTATGTATTTGTTCATGTTGCACAAAGGATTCAACCTGAGCCCTGACCAACAACCATAACAATCATTTCATATCCAAACAGGATCAGTCGTACGCAGCTGGTATTGTTATTATATTTGAGACAATGGTATCGGACTGGCACTGGGTATTTGCTCATACACAAGATCAGGTATCAGAGTCCACATCAGGGAGGAAAAGCTGGTCTCAGAACATCTCTTAAAACATCAGCAGCATGTTTCAGTCCTTTATGTGTGATATGTAATTGAAAAGATTCTGATGTTGATTCACAACTGAGGTCATAACCCGACAGAAATGTTTGTACCACACAGGAAGAAGGACGGAGAGGGGCGGAGGAAGCGGAGGACGAGAGGAGCTGCCTGCTGATCCAGCAACAATGATATCACTTCCCCCGAGACCTGCAGGAGGGATTACATCATTTCCTCCTGTTTCCCTGCCTCATATCGACATCTGCCTCCGTCTCTCAATAAGAGGAAGGGAGGTTAATCCAGAGCAGGAGTGGGAGGTGGAGACAGACGGTGTGGAGCTCTGAGTTTACTCCGCTCAGCCAAGCTGTGCTAGATTTTATTTTGAATACTTCATGTTACTACAGTCGCCCTGCTGACCCACAGCGCTGTACGTACACTGAGCACTCAGTGTTTCATCTTCACCAAACACAAACAGGGCGGAGCCACAATCCCCCGCTGTTTATAGTGTTCCACATTTTATCTGGGCTCTGCAGCGCGAGGGTTTGTTCACGTCTGCACCTCTTCTTTGTTCTGTTGTGCGCTGCCAAAGGTAGTGGCACTGAGTCATAAACACATGCACAGGCACGTGCACTTTATGAGAAAAGAGATAAACACATGAATGTATGCAGGCATGTGATGTGGCCCAAATTACACCCCATTGTGGGTGTGTGTGTGTGTGTGTGTGTGTGTGTCTCAGCCCCAAGGCTGGACCCAGCAGATCCCAGGGGTACTCAGCTGCCAGTGTGTAACATGATACACACACACACACACACACACACACACACACACACACACACACACACACGCAGTGGTGTGTTCCAGATTTAGGACAGAACAAACGAGTTCTATTTTTGCAGCAACAGAAACAAACAGGAGGCAACAGGAAGTTGATTCTGCTGTAACTGAATGGATTTTCCATGGATGTATTAAACATGAACATTATGAGTCACTCTTGGTGCCACTTTGCTTCTGACGCCCAAAACATTTCCCCCGTAACAGCAGCAGGCTGGACGCTGAGGTGGCATGCGAGGCAGATATATGAACGTACATGCAGCTGCACATGATGGAGAAAAAATGGAGGCTTGTCTGTTCTCAGATCCCGACCTCCAACACTGGGGCCAAATACATGAAGTCTGGCCTGAGGTGGTGCCCGAGAGTAAAGCAGGATTTATACTTCTGCATCAAATCGAAGCTGTACCTGCGCCGTAGGCACCTCCCCATCAATGTAACCACACATCACAGTGACGCAGACCTCCTGTCTGTCTCTGTAAGCTGAAACCATTTCCCTCAGTGGAAACAAAGCTTTGATTTACTTTAATTTCACAGATAAGAAACAATAAATTGTGAAGACAATAAAGCCTCCACACACTGTGTGTGTACGTGTCTTAAAAAAGGCGGTTGCTAACAAGTTACTCAATACGACTACAAACCCTGTCGGGGACATTAAACGTCATCACCCCCGAACAGGCCAGAGTGCTGGCAGTCCGCCATTACAGCTTCTTATTTAGCTTAAACAGTCCGATTTCCCCATTATACAATGTTTTTAAAATAAAGCGGCCGAAATCAGTTGAAAGCTTAGTGGCGGTGACGTCAAGAGTCATGCGACCATAGAGTAGTCATGTAGTCCGTTAAAGCCTAACGTTAGCTTTTTACTTCTGGCGATTGCATGTAAGCTTCAAATGTGGTATGAAAGGTGTTCATATGTATGTCACTTTCTCTTCCGGGAACCAGCGTGATGCTAAACTTCCGGGTTTTGACGTCAGCCCTGGCACACTCTATTAAGCCATGTTTAGTGTGTGTTTAATGTGTGTTTAATGTGTGGTTTGAACTGTCTAAACTTTACAGCACTTCACAGAAACTCCACTGCCAACTGGTGGTTTGGAGGTGTAACTGCAGAGTGACACAGGCACACCACCGCACACACATAAATGCTCACAACAGCGTAGGCTCTGCATAGAGCTGATGCAAAAGTACAAATCTACCTTTACTGTCGGGTCTGAAAAGTGAACATGGTGCAAAGTGCCAAAAATCGCAGTTCCTCAAATGTCCACTAGAGGCTGGCTCCAAGAGCGAGTCAATCCCCACAGAGCCCCGTATTACAATGTCCAACTTTACAGCAGAACTAAACATGTTTACAGACTGGTACAGAAAACGGTTTCAGCAGTGTTGGGTGTAATATATTACCTTAATATTATCACTGTAACATGTTACAACAGTATGGTGTAGTCTGAACCCTGCAGCACTTTCATGACAGTCCACTCTCATGTTGTTGGGATATGTCTCTCTGGATTTACTGTGCTACTACCTCATGGCTGAAAACACAGAGTAACTAACAAAGAGTATCGTTCTTAAAAACATAGATTCTAAGAACAAATATATTCTCATGTGTTCTGCTCCATGATGTCTGCAGCTTCACTCACATCTGTCATGATTAGACATTACTATATATATCTGTACGTTGCTTTATGTCGCCAAACCTTTACAGCTCCTTATAATAAACGAGAGCCACTCCTACATAAATACCCACAACCACACACTGTGTATATTTATATGTATATACACACACACACACACACACACACACACACACACACTGCTTTGATATGATCATCAGTACTGCAGCTGCAGCGTGTGTGCAGCTAAACTCACTGCAAAGCCCAGTGATAACAGGGCAGCATCCCACACATGCACACACACACACACACACACACACACACACACACACAGTGAAGACCTCGTCACAACTGATGGTTCCTCACAAACCTGAGGTCTCATTCATTTTAAAACACTTGTGTAGGATCCATATTAAAAATGTACGTACAGACAAAATCTAAAAATTAGCATTCGCCAAAAAATACTCAACAAAGTCTACAGTCGGGCTCCACCTCACCACCTGTGTCACCAATGTCCCATCCTCCAATATGTTGGTAAGCATGGGTCAAAGTTTCTCCCATCAATATGTTAATATAAGCACAGTGAAAGTCAACATTTATTACTAATATATCTGAAACATTTTTGGTTCTTTATTTAAAATTAGCGGAGAAGCTGAGGAGCAAAAAGCCTCCTAAAAATGTGTTATTAGGATATCTGATGAACAGATGCTCCTCTCTGTGTCTGCAGCTGTTGCAGGAACATTTATAGAATAATTAACTTCAATAAAACAATTTCAGAACTTAAACTGAACCACTGCATTGGCAGAAATTCTCAAGCATACTTATAAAGGCTCAGTGATTCATCGGATTAAATGAGCTGGTCTTATTTTTTATTAAATCAGCTTTCTTTAATTCATATAATTTATGGCATTCGTCAGTGCAGGAGCCTCCCTGGAGTGCAGACAGTCGGAGTGACCGCAGTGAAGAGATGTTTTTAAAAAGGCTGAGTGACATCAGAATTGGACTGAAGCAGGATATGTTGTTATATAAAAACATGATGTCAATTTTGGAAATGATTACATCTTTTTTTTTTTTAATTAATTTTGACTGTTGGACTTTAGACTGCTCCTGAATGATTGGAAACGTCTGGCGTCCTCCATCAGCTGTGACACAGCGCTGCTAGCTTAAATATATACATGAAGTTTGTGTATGTAGGAGCTAAATCTGTTTATGGAAGAATTATTTTTTTAGCAGATATGTTCGTCGTAACCAGGCCGAGCTAACTGAGCAGTTTTGTGTTTATATGTGAGGTATTTATTTAGTTTGGGAAAGCCGACATCTTCAAAGTATGAAGCTCATGTTGGCTGGTGGACTCTATAGGGACTAGAAAACAGGTCTGCAGGTCGTTAATATGGTTCAACCTACTTGCTGGAGTAGTAAACTAGGTTTCATTACATAAGGGAGTCTGAGGTGACTGATTCTTTTCCAGGTATTAGTCTGAGCCTCTGTATTTTCATGTAAACAGAGACAACAGTCACAAAAAGTTTTTTTATCTTGAGAGCTAACTGCCCCTCAACATGAGCACAAAGCACACACTCTCCTGTAACACTTCTTAAATATATTATTTTGTAATGACCGCTGACTGATACCCTTGGGGAACATTTGGCACAACTCACGAACATGAGTTTATTTAACGGTAAGCTGTTGTTGGCTTTTGGAGACGGCACAGAAACTTTACTCTGACAAAAAGAAAAGTTCCAACACACAGAGAGTATCATGTCACTTCCCAGTATTTATACCAAGCCCTTCAGGCCGTTACATAAAACGACATGAGCTGTGTGTTAAGTATCCAGGAATTAGTTTGCGCTGACCACAGATTTATATTTCTGGCTCTCAGGACTTGGCTGTGGGTAAACGCTGGAGCCTCTCGCCACAGAGATATTTAGTTTTCCACAGATCTCAACAGGGATGGAACACGAGCATAAAAACCCAGAAGCCCAGAAGAGGCTGGGAGTGATTAATTGTCATAAAGTTACTACAAGAACATTTATTTTGGAAACCTCCGCTCTGTAACCATCAGATGAGCGCTGTCCTGATATTTACGGACTGAAAGAGAGGAACTGATATACGGGACGTTAATAGAAAAATATGCTGTGCTTTGGGTATGCTGTGGCCTCAGCTATGAACACTGTGGGATAACAGCGAATGTTAGAGAGTATGTCTGAACCAGATGTCAGCTCGAACCTCTCCAGACCCCACTGACCACTTTAAATAACATTACAGCCAGGGACTGACAGAGGGCGGCTCGAGAGGTGGTCTACAAGCAGCGGGAACAGTAATGACAGTAACAGCAGCAATCCGAACATTCTGGAAACATTTCGAAATACACAATATGGCCAAAAGTATGTGGACACTTAAAAGACTATAACCACTAACATTCCTGTTTACACGCAGCCAGGCATATTCCAATTAATTACATCAAAATATGGAAACAAGCCACGGCTATCACTTGTTCCACGATGTGTCCGAACCTTAAGAACACAGCCTCCTTTTTTATTCCTTTAACCACCGTCTTGGGCCCTCGTCACATGGGACGTGCCGCACTGCCTTTTTCTTTTAACCCAATGCCACTAGTAAAAAAGATGCCTGCTGTGTTTTTTTATTGTTGCCAGGCAACCACCGCATCACCTCCTAACATTCCCATGTAATCAATGTACTGTTTATTCATTGTGTGTATCCTGCAGTAATGAGTGTGTAGCTGCTGCCATGTTGAGGCAGAGGGTGCTGTCTGTAGCTCTGGTTGAGGGTGAGAGGCTGTCAGCAGATAAACAGAGATCTGTGTGGGTACATGAGACCCTAAAAAAGAGGCTGGATCATGGGGAGTACCACCAGTTGGTCCAGGAGCTTCTCCTCCATCATGGACGTTTACAGTACTGCACTTATCTGCTGTTTTCTATTGAGATGGTGCTAACTGTGCTTTGTGAAGTCGTATAGCTCTGGGTATCCAGCAACCACTACCACCAGTTTCTCCTCCATTGGTTACCAACTGTAAACTTGTTGTCGTGACCACCACAGAAGCCCCGCCTCTCACATCATCCCATTGGACAATGGGGGAAAAGCAGGGATGACGTGGGGCGCTTTTCTGCTCTGAGTTGAAGTTTTTTTCAACTCAAGAAGTTCAGAGTGCTCTGGCTGAAACAACAGGCGCCTAGAGTGCAAAAATGTGAGGGTTGTAGCAGCGCTAAAACAACGAGCAAAAGTTTAATTCTCATTAAAAACTATTACAAAAGCTGCCCCCTTCTGAAAAAGGCTTTCTGTGGGATCAGGGCCTTGAAAAGGTTAGTGTTGGGATATTTGCGCATATCCAAAAACCTGCTGATATCCAAGTCTTTAATAATGTTTAAAAGCAGGTGTGCTTCTCCTGACCAGAAATGTGGGCTCTTCTTTTGGACAACCTTGCAAACTGTTGACAAGTTGGTTTGTGTACAATGCACAAAGCTGACTGTAAACAAGCGAGAGGCCGTGTGTCAGAAATTGCTCTAAAAACCTCATCTGAGATGTGTTATCTGAACGTGCTGTGTACATGCCCGACGAACGCTCCTAAAACTCTAATACTGACACATCCATCATCTATTCAGAAAATGCTACATTTGGAATACGGCCTCATTTGCAATATCCAAAGTGAACCTGCTGTTATCATGACACGTATTAAAATCTGAATACTGTCATACTCAGGAGGCGCTGAGAGTCAGCACCTTCCAGTCTGAGGTCATGGTTCTCTGCTGGAAAATGGTGGATTGCCCCCTCAGGGCTGGGAGAGAGTTACTGCCCCAAGTGAAGGAGTTCAAGTATCTCGGGGTCTTGTTTACAAGTGAGGGTA
The DNA here is from genome assembly GCF_041903045.1 of Epinephelus lanceolatus. Lineage (NCBI taxonomy): Eukaryota > Metazoa > Chordata > Actinopteri > Perciformes > Serranidae > Epinephelus > Epinephelus lanceolatus. The sequence continues at coordinate 43,244,044 of NC_135747.1, forward strand.
GAATGGAGCGTGAGATGGATCAGTGGTTTTACTGCCGGTCCGTCGTGGTGAAGAGGGAGCTGAGCCAGAAGGCAAAGCTTCTGATTTCCTGGTCCATCTGCATCCCAACCCTCACCTATGGTCATGAGCTCTGGGTAGTGACTGAAAGAATGAGGTCACAGATACAAGCGTCTGAAATGAGTTTCCTCTGTAGGGTGTCTGGGCTCAGCCTTAGAGATAGGGGGAGGAGTCAGACATCTGGAGGGAGCTCGGAGTAGAGCCGCTGCTCCTTCATGTTGAGGTGGTTCAACATCTGATCAGGATCCTCCTGGGCGCCTCCTGTTAGAGGTGTTCCTGGCATGTCAAAGTGGTAGGAGGCCCCGGGGCAGACCCAGAACACACTGGAGGGATTACAAACCCCCAGATCCTCCAGGAGGAGCTGGGAGGCGTTGCTGGGGTAAGGGACATCTGGAATACTTTGCTCAGCCTGCTGCTCCCACTAACCCGGCATTGGATAAGTAGTTGAAATGGAAGGACAGTGATATTCAGAATAATAGCGGAATATGTGTGAAAATGTAGTCGCTGTCATTTTGAAACATAAAAGGTGGTTTCTCTAATGATTGGGACAAAGATGGAAGCACACAGCTGTTTTAATAAAATTGTGTTTTGTATCATTAAGATTTTTCTTAACTGGAAATTAAGGCCTCAACCGAAGCACCCCAACAGCCTGAGACAAGAAGTACCCAAAAGGTCCGTATACTTTTGGCCACATAGTTTGACAGAGTGCACGACTCTGTAGAGTGAACGCTATCAAACATGGAGCAGAGATCAGCACAAACACAGAACAGAAGTTTCCACATGTGACAGCGAGATATGAAACGATAAGAGTGGTTTTAAAGCTGTTTACCTTTGGTCTGCTCACAGCGCTCAGTCCAGCTCACACACACACGACGCAGAGGAGGGATTCAATCAGCCTGCAGAGACACACAGAACATTTATTATTATATATGATCAGATTTCCTTTCAGACGCGTCTTCCATCCTGCTGACAGCACAATATGAAAACCACACTTTGGTTAGAAGATGCCTAAAGATCTGGGGCCTGTAGGGAGCTATAGTTTTTAAAGGAACACTGTCATTTTGGAAAATACATTGAAATTAAATTAGATTAGTTTAAACTGCAGTTTTACAGAGAAGTATGTGAGTAAAAGTTTCATCTTCAGTTCAGAGAGCGTCTGCTGCCAAACTGAGCACAAAAACTGGAAGCAACACACACACACACACACACACACACACACACACACACACACCTGGCAGCTGTCTACACACCAAACGTACAGTCAGCAGGTGGCACTAGTGTGTGTGTTTCCTTCATGCTGAGCAGGCTGGATGTGTGTGACCTAAAAATAACTGACATGCAGCAACATTTAAAACACACTGCCGTAGTCCCTCTGCTTCCCAGTGTGTCCCTGTGTCTCTCTGCCCTTCATCACAGCCCTCCTCTTCATCCTCTGCCTCCTCTGCGACTTTGTCTTAACTCCTCAGTCGCTCATTTTCCTTCTCTTGATCTGCGTCTGCTGATTCAGCTGGAATTGGTGACATTTCACTAAATCATCACAGCTCATTATGTCGAGACGTCATCTCGTCAGATTCAATCACGTCTGACCTTTATCGAGAACACACACACACACACACACACACACACACACACACACACACACAAACACACAGAGTGATGGAGGTGTGGACGGAAAAGCGAAAGGGACAGCTTGGATCTTTTGAGGTGGGGCTGTATGAGGCCCTCATGTCAGTCAGCAGTTTGGAGAAAACCATCATCATCCTCACTGTGACCTCGTCACATGTCCACGTTTGGTCATAGACTTTCCACGTCCACATATGACGTCCAAGGTACCCTGGGTGTGTTGGTTGTTGACGTTCTGGGACGCCGTGTCAACTTCAGCCTGTTACATGCATTGTCTGTTTTCAAAATACACTTCTGTTTTCACAGGAAATGTACAGTTTGCATACAGACTCTTTCAAAATAAAAGCACTACGTCGGTACAACAATACACATGTGGTTACGTTTAGGAAAAAGAAGGAAGTCTTACAGGAAGTGAACACCGGCCTCCCGGATGAAAGCTGGTGGTTGTTGGACCTATCCACCACCCCATCACCCGCTCCACTCTGACCTTTCACCCCTTAACTTACATTATTGTCCCGCTGTGTTCCCCTCTGACCCCGTCCAGTGCTGTGACAGAATAACAGTGACCAGCTGCATATCAGGCTTTGTTCCTCTGTGTCTGACAAGTCACTGACCAAGCGCCACATTTCACCATGTTCGGGGTGAGACTCGGTTGGTTGCAACATTAAAGTGACGTACACATTAAAGCATCACTAATTATATTTCAGTAATTTAACATATGAATCTGAAAAGGACCATTCTGCATTAGGAGTACTTTTACTTTCAGTACTTTATACTATGATGTTGATATGTACTTTTACTTAAGTATGATGAGTTTTACTTGTAACAGATTATTTTTACAATGTAGTATTGTAATTTTAATTCAGTAAAATGCCTGAATACTTCCTCCATCACTGGACCTTTCTGTGGACTCTTGTGCATGTTACACATTTACTATGTGTTTTACTTTGCATGTGTACTCGGTGCTGTTCTTTCCCTGGTGATACGTTAAGTTTTTTGGGAATGAGGGACAATTTGACAGCCGACCTAAAGTTAGTGTTTCCTTGTTGCTTATTTCATTCATTAAAACCTGTTTTCAAATTCTTGTTTGTAATCTGATTTGTCATCATTATCATTTGTTGTATTTTACAGTGTCTACAGGTACCAGAGTTAATTTCTAACCAAATTAAAGGGATAGTGCACCCAAAAATGAAAATTCAGCCATTATCTACTCACCCATATGCCGAGGGAGGCTCAGGTGAAGTTTTAAGAGTCCTCACATCACTTGCAGAGATCCAAGGGGAGAGGAGGTAGCAGTATGGAGATATTTTGTGGTTTCAATGATGTGTTTTTGGACGTTTGAATCTGGGGCGCCGTCAGCCTCCATTAGGTGGAGTTGTGTTGCTACCTCCTCTCCCCTTGGATCTCTGCAAGTGATGTGAGGACTCTAAAACTTCACCTGAGCCTCCCTCGGCATATGGGTGAGTAGATAATGGCTGAATTTTCATTTTTGGATGCACTATCCCTTTAAGACGGATTTGCAAATAAGTATAAAGGTCTGGTAGTAGGCATGTGTTTTCCTGCAGAGGTGGGTTGGTTTAAAGATTCGTAACATCACAAACTGGACTTCCACACAGAAGAGCTCGAGTCATTTTGACAGAAGGAAAGTTAAAGATGAATATATGAATTAGATCAAATATAAAAAAAATTCAAATTTAAGACTTCTTAATGACTTTTAAGACCTTATATTTATAAGTTGGATGTAAAACTTTTTCAAGACCTGCAGACGACCTGGTTTTATCCAGTTCTGTTTTCACAGTCTCTTCCATTAAAAACAGCTGACCCATCTTCAGCCCTCAGTGGAAATGTTCTTATGTATTTGTGCACTCAGACGCATTGTGAACTCAGCTGAGAGCCACTCTTTGTATCCATGTATGATCTTTTCATTACCTAGTGGACCTTCAGGCTGAGCTGTGGACACTTTTATGATGTAACAGTTTCTGGACGACAGAGGAACGAGGCCACGAGCTGCGTCAGCTCTTTTTACGACATCTGTTGGCATAAACAAAGTTAAATAGCACCAGCTTTGTTTTCCAGGCATATTGCAGTCAGCTGTGCAGGTCCGGGACGTCAGCTTGTCACGGGACAGTTGCTGGTTGGAATCCCCGGACTGGTTTCTGTGCTGCGAGTCAATGAGTAACACTGATGTGCCCATGAGCAGAACACTGCTAGACGGCGGATAAATGTGTGTTTGTCCCAACAATGGTGTTCTTGTTGTTTCAGCTGTCAGCTACTGATCATATGAGAGCTGCTAATGATCTTATGCAACAAAGGATTGAAGTGTGTGTGTGTGTGTGTGTGTGTTTGGAACAGTGTGAATTTCTTCTCTTCATGTGACAGACATGTTGATGTTTCTTTGTATTTGTAAGACATAGTGAGTTTGTGGAAGGACGACACACAGATGAACACATCCATGTGACGGATGAAATCATGCACCCTGCAACTCCCAAAACGCACACACACATATTTAAAGGGATAGTTCATATTTTTAAGTGAGTGTGTAGGAGGTAATTATTAGGGTTGCAACGGTAAAAGATTTTCCTGGTACGATAACTGTCTCAGAAAATATTGCGGTCAGAATCAGAATGACCCTTAAAGGTATGAAAACAAAAGGGTTATTGTTGGTTGAAGAAATGTTTTATTACTATAACTGAACCTTGAATCATTTTTGTTAATGGACGTTTGTCACACAAAAATATGGGGGAGAGTTACAGCCTCAAGCGAGGGAGTTCAAGTATCTCGGGGTCTTGTTCACGAGTGAGGGTAGAATGGAGCGTGAGATGGATCAGTGGTTTGGCACAGTGTCTGCAGTGAAGAGAAAGTTGAGCCAGAAGGCAAAGCTTCTGATTTCCTGGTCCATCTGCGTCCCAACCCTCACCTATGGTCATGAGCTCTGGGTAGTGACTGAAAGAATGAGGTCACAGATACAAGCGTCTGAAATGAGTTTCCTCTGTAGGGTGTCTGGGCTCAGCCTTAGAGATAGGGGGAGGAGTCAGACATCTGGAGGGAGCTCGGAGTAGAGCCGCTGCTCCTTCATGTTGAGGTGGTTCAACATCTGATCAGGATCCTCCTGGGCGCCTCCTGTTAGAGGTGTTCTGGGCACGTCCCACTGGTAAGAGGCCCCGGGGCAGACCCAGAACACACTGGAGGGATTATATATCTCATCTGGTCTGGGAACACCTAACATGAGCTAAACTGCAAGCATTAGGAAGAATGCTTGTTTACATATTGAACCCATTAACCCAAACACAGAGACATGATTGCTTTCTTCAGCAATACCAAAAACGGTAATCACTGGGGATGGCTCAACTGTTAACTCTGATTTCTCTAAATATGTCTATATGACTTTAGGAAGTGTATTTTGAAAACAGACAATGCATGTAACAGGCTGAAGTTGACACGGTGTCCCAGAACGCCAACAACCAACACACCCAGGGTACCTTGGACGTCATATCTCAGGATGGGAAGTCCACGACCAAAAGTCAATATGTGACGAGGTCGGAGAATGTGTTGTTGCAGCTTGTAAAGATGAGATTATTTTCATTGGGCTACTTTATATATCACTGCTGGGAATCTTAATCTTTGATAATTCTATAGATCTGTATCTGTAGGCGTTTCTACAACAAACAAACTGACGGTAGCAGAACAACGTGCGCTCTTCATGACCTGTTGCACTTGATGTATCCTTCCTTCATGTGGTAACGTTCTGATGTGGTTGTGACATCTTCACACTTTCCATCTCAACACAGGAATTCAAAACTGATGTGTCATTTAAAACAGTTCCTCATCCCGCAGTGTTGCAACCGATTACATCACAGGACAGTATTAGGAAGAATTAGCTAATAAGCTGGTGGTTGACCATCTGCCCTCTGTAAAGAACTCCGAGGGGAGCGGTGTGGTTAACGCCTTTGATTGTGGGTTAATCACAATCTCTTAGTTCTATAAATATCATTGTGTTGTGGTTCGTCTCTCCTAATGAGTGTCACTGATCCAGAGCTTCTTGGCATCTCTGTAGAAACATCTCTCCTGCAAACATTTAGTGTTTTGGCTTGTTAGTTTGGGATTGTTCGTCGTCTATTGTCATCTGTGATTTGGTTAACAGCTCGATGAACACACCGCTCCGTTGGTCTTTAATGACCCAAAAATAAATGAAGTGCAGCTTTATTCAAAAGTAAATCTAAATAACTGAGAAAGGCAACTTAAGACCTCATTTCAGCTTCATCTCTCAAATGAACCCAGGAGCAAACTTCCTTAACTTCGTATGGCGATACACTTCAGCCTATTTCAGCTGCATAAATGCTGATTAAACATCTTTAGTCACTTTGTAACTAAAGATGTGTCATGCCTGACACCAGCTGAGAAACAGCTCACATAAGTCAGTATGTAAAACATTATAAATATAGCTCTTTTCACTGATACAGGTCACGATGTGATTCACAAGGACATTTCACAACAAGACAGAAGACTACGTGAGCCACGTGGTTAAAAGTGCATGACCAGCAAAACTATTTGCACAATGAAAAAAAAAAAGGTTTCACAAAACACAACAAGACACAAAATATGATTAAAATACAGCTCTGGTGCAGACAGGTTACCTAACACCTGTCTAAACAGGTGTGTCTTTAACTGGCTTTTGGAGAAACACAGAATCAGCAGATCATCAGGGAGCAGGCAGAACTTTCCAAAATGTAGGTGCTACGGCCACAAAAGCTCGGTCATCACGGGTCTTCAGGCGAGCGCGAGGGACGGACAACAAATTTAGCGTATTTGATCAAAGACAGCGAGCTGAGGAATACGGGTTGAGTAGCTGAGCCACATAAGAGGGAGCCTGACTGTGTAATGCTCTGTAATTGATTGTTTTCAATGTAGACCTGTGACAGGCACGCTCAAACACCATAACAACCACCATAGTGGCGCACATGTGTTCCCAAGCGTCTATTTTCAAGGGTGCAATGGCTGCACCCTGAGATAAACAGAGTTCAACTTCTGGGACGTAGCAGCGTGCAACGCATGTCATGTGACGAGGAACAACCAATCACAGCTGACAGATATCTTTCCTTCTTCAGTGTGTGCTGAATATGGAGGAGAAGTTGATCATGTTAGTGCAGAGCTGTCAGAGCGTCACATCTGTCCCACAGAGAACAGGCCGACACACAAACAGAAAATCAGCTCTGCACTCAGGATTTCAGGTAAATAGGCTGTGATACGACGCTTGTGAACATCGCTTAGCAACCTCAGACGCAACCTGCCACTGTGCTCTTGAAACCTCAGCACCCATTGCCCAACCTTGTGTTTTTCAGCCACCTGAAGACGTGACATGTGTATGGACTCTAAGTAAGAATGAGACTTTTGAACTCGACCTCGTGGTTGTTGAATTCAAAGGTCTGAACCAAGGCAAAATAAAATGAGAAAAGAGGAAACCCTCATATTGGAGGAACTGGAACGTTTTTCTATTGATCAACTCATCAACTAATCGACTACTTGTCTACACCTCCTTTCTGTCTACTTCTGAGACAGGCAACCTCTGGTAAATACCAACCTTGCTGGGTTTTCTCCTGGTGAGTACTAACATGTTTGTTGAGGCTTTGTGATGCTGAAGCTCTAGTTCTCCGTCCCGGCCGATTTATGACTCCTCTGTTGCCCAACAGGCCGCATTAAAGAGTATTACAAAACAACACGGCCTGCCAAAACAGAGGCTTTAAAATCTCAGATTGAAAACAATAGTTTCACCTCTTCATTATTTCACCCATAATGAGACCTGAAAATCTAATTTCAGGGAGCTGCTCAGTTAACAGTGTGTATAATGCCGTGATTAGAGTTTCCATAGCAAATGATCAGAATCACTGGCAAACTGGGACACGTTTAATTCAAACAATAAAGACATTGTTGCAACATTTCTAATGCATCGCTTAATCATTTGGATTCCTCAAAGCATCGAGAGGAAACAATCCTGATGGCAGCACAAACTTACATCACTCAGTAACCATCTGAGATCCACCCAGGACTTCTTTTAGTTTGATAGGTCAGTACGCAACATGTTGTCATGTGACTATAATGTGTCAGTCAGAAGTTTACTAAGTTTCAAACAATACACAAAACTCTGTTGTTACTGTGTGGATACTTTTAGGGCTGATGTCACAATGATGTCATTTCATTAGCTGAAGGCAGGACAGGACTCTCCCCCACAGGGCTGTAGGCTCCATAGGAGTGTTAAAATGTGTTTGTCTTGTTGTGTTATTGGGAGCCAGAATAGAAGGAGTCATGGCTCAAAACCAGCCGCCACTGCCCGTCAACAAAAACAAAGACAACTATGGTTAAATGTGATAAGACCAAAGGACTGGACGGAGGCCATCATCAAAAATGCTCACATGTGCAGCGCACACTTCATATTAAACATGAGCATGTTACAGTCCTGGAGGATTATTAATGTGCACCTCCTCCTGTACTGCCTTAATATGCACATTCAGCACATCCAATGCATCAAAACATTGTTTTCTAGTTGGAGCCGCGCCTCGTTTTCAAACTGTATGGTTTGACTAAAATGAACAATGACAGCAATATAGTCCACGATGAGCAGCGCTAAAATCAACCTGCGTAGTTGTCCCTCCATTGTGACATTAGAAAGTGTCACATTTATCTTGCAAGTGTACTCTTCTTCAACGTTTGCTTTACTTCCTGGATTTTTCCCACATGGAAATTCTGACCAATCAAGAGCAGCTTTCTCACACAAGGCATTTGATCTGGTCCTCTTGTAAATGCTGCCGTGAGAACATGAACCAACTCTAGGCAATTATACAACTTTGGAACAACATGAGTCCCTGATTCAGACCAGAGGAGACCACTCTAGGGCTGACAGCAGCCTTAATCAAGTAACACTTGTGGTGAGTGTCATCATTCTGAGGGTGTTGCTCACGGTGCGCGGGCATGAAAAATAACAGAAAAGTCCTCTGAATATAAAACAAAAAAAACACTTGGTTACTGTTAGAAAAAGTTCATGTTTGGCTTAAAACACAGTTTTGGTGGCAAAATCCAGACTGGAGTACTCGGCTGGTAGTTGTAGGTTAAAGTTGGGTTTCGAGGTTAGGAAATGCATTTTGACAATGAGGGTCCTCGGGTTGCAGCAATATACGGCAGGTCGTGATATAAAAGTTGACAGTTATCACACCATGTACATTTGCTGTAATACCATCATACCATGAAACCGCGATACTTTCTCAGACGGTTATAGCACCATGAAAATCTCAAACTATTGCAACCCTACAGGGTCCTCACAAGAAAAACGAAACGGATGTGTGTGAGCATGTGTGAGTTACTTGCAGCTGAGGAGCTCGAGGCGTCGGGGTGGTAGTTAACCCCCAACGCACCTATTTAGAACAGCGTGTCTCCTGACAGCAGACAGTTTAGTCTACAGCAGCTGAAGGCCGCAGACAGGTTAAATCTAATGACTCCACAGTGCGTCTGTGAGGCTGGAAATCACCCAGCAGCATTCAGATCATCAGGAGTCGATGCTGAAGCAAGTTTTACTTCTTCAGGTCTGGTGGGAGTCAAACCCTCGACCCGGCTGCTGAGCTGCAGGAGGAAATTATATACTGTTCTGCCTGGTGACCGGCTTACACACCAAACACAGCACTGCGTCTCACACACACACACACACACACACACACCCTGGGGTCAAATCCGCAGCCTGCTTGTTTTATTCAAATGGGGCACAAGCTGCCAGCACCGGAGGGCAACAGAAAACTGAATAAAACAGAGCCGGTGCTCGTCTGCTGGAAGTGAGGTGTAAAATCAACCTTAATGCTGTGAATTCAAATTTAAAAAACTTAACTAAGAAGAAGAAGAATTAGAAACTAGACCTGCTGCTGCTGACTAATCACTACATGTACATGACAGTTTAACACTTTGTAACTGTGGAGTGTAGAAACATCTCCAGAACACCAGCTTTCCAGGAAGTAAGCAGGCGTTCATACAAACAGCTTGGTTGATGTTTTCTGGCATTTCCTCTTTATCTAATGTTGCATGGAGGGCTGCTGGAACATTTGCTGACACACCAAATCTGTGCACAATATTTCCTCAGTTACAGAAACAGTGTTGGTGCAAAATGTTCGTCTCTCCAAAGGCTCAGGAGGAAGTACGCTGGTCATTACAACTACTTCTGTTGGACGATACGTTGTTACAGAACCAACTGTGATAAACTGTCAGTTTGAGACTGTTACGATGGTTATATGATACCATAATGCAAATACACCATGTGAAAGTGCAATGAACCTTTAATTGTTAAGAATATTCAGAGCAAGCTCCAGGGACACCGTAGTTACTTAAATAATCCGGCCGGTGTGCTGCTGTTATCTCTCATGGATAGACGGCCTGGGAGCTGGGCAGTTTTACAGAGTGGAGGAAGACGTTGTCGAAGGGTAAAACTACAAGTGACAGACTTCACTCAGCATATCACAATAATGTCGCATTGCGACCTAAGTATCATGATAATATCATATTGTGGGTCTTCTTGTGATTCCAAGCCCTGGCATTTAAACACGACGGACGATATCGTATGACACGTGGACCTCGATTATTTTTGCTGACCTTGATAAGTGTGTGACAAAGTGACTAGTGGCGACACAGTCTGGGTGAATGCGAGGAACTTTATAGTTTTGTCCCAAGAAACGGCACATCATGGGTCAGTGTTGGACCTCCTGCTGTGAAGCCAAGTGGCACAGTTAAAGCACGCAGCTCCACCTGAGTGTGTAACACTGACATGTGGATGCTGATGGTGGAGTCCTGCACTGAGAACACGTCCTGGTTTCAGACTGACCGACATGAGCACAGAATCCTTCGAAACCAGGACGGGGGTAAAGATGTTTCCTCGTAATCCATGTGCCAGCATGAGGGAACACACACACACACACACACACACGCTCACACACGTACAGGTTTAGCATTGCTGCAGTGGAGTCGGTCGCACTGCAGAACTGTCAGGAAGAATCACAGCACTCTGCTTTGCTGCTTTGACACACACACACACACACACACACACACACAGTGAACACCGTCTCATACTCTTGATACAAGGTCACTGAGCTACTGGGTTAAACTACAGCTACAGGGAGGAGGAGGAGCACGGAAGAGAAAGTGAGGGACAGTTCGGGTTTTCTGATGTGGGGTGTGTGCAGTACTTCTCCATAGTCAGTGTATTACATGCAGTAGATACAGGAGCACATGCCCCCAGTTTGGAGAAGCAGGCTGGAGAAATGTCCTGCTGTGGAGGGGTCAGCAACAAAATGTGTTTTAACCACCTAAAATAAATATCACGAAGCACCACAGTTGAATTTTGACATTCAGCTTTGAAACTAAGTAACGTGTAAACCTGCCTGCTTTTCTCAAAAACAAATATTTTCGACAGGAATTTTTGCTCTCAGACGTTAACTAAACTTTATACGTACCATATCTTTGTGATGAAGTGTTAAAGGAATAGTTCTATATTTGGAAAATAAGAGTATTTCCTGTCTTGCCTCATGTTAGATGACAAGATTGATACCACTCGCGTCCAGGCCAGCTGCTGGATAATACAGGCAGGAGGACATTTTAGAAAGTGGGCCCCTCATCCACACGCAGTGGGCAGGGTCCCTATACATGTTTTACTTCTTGCGATTATAATCCAATTAATCATATTTCCACATGTATTTTGAGCTAGGTGTTTCAAAATAAAAGCATCAGTGGTTCCGCTTTTATTTACTGTGTGATAACAATACTTTAACTTTATCATGACAGCAGCTACATTATTTAACTTTACTGTAACATTAGTTCATTTAATAATTTTGTATTTTAGTAGTCTATTGCGATCAGTGTTGGGCAGTAATGCGTTACAGTAATATTACTTTTTCCAGTAATGAGTAGTGTAACTAATAACTAATGAAATGTCAGTGATAATATGACAGCTACCCCAAAAACCAAACAACTTGTTGCGACCTTACTTTTGTTACCACGTCACTACTGACTTGAAATACAACACCACATCATCAGAGTCATTTTAGTAATCACTGTGCCGCACAGACACGTCACAAAGCAGGGAGCTAATTGGAGACGTTACCTCAGCGGCTGAAATACTCTCATTACTTTGATTCTTTCAGGAGGAAAGATGACAGGAACTCTGCTGCTGCAGGTAGTTGGACTAAAAATGTTTCCACTGTCCTCAAACCTCCGCTCTGAACCACTGACTATGCCCTGAAGCTCCAGGAAATACACCCCACCAAAGGTGAGCCCTCCTTGGCAGCGGAGGTTGGCTGTAGCTCGACACTGGCTAAACAACCCAAACTGGATTTTACTGGCGGACAGCTGCAGACACAGAGAAGTGATGAAAATGGGAAAATACCGCTCACAGGTAACTGAAGACCCCCAGGTAAATAGAAGCCAAGTAGCCTCTGCTACACTTAACGGCAATTACCCTGACAGTCACAGAGACACACATGTCAATTTTCACAATTTTGGGGAGATACAAGTAGGCAGGTATAATACTAAGCCATCTCACCCTGCCCTACATGAGATCATTTTTTCATTAGTTCAGAATAATCAGTGTAAAATGGTCGGAATTAATATTTATGTGTCTTATGTGTCTAGTCTTTTGCTTCGGCCACCCCAAGCCTCTCCAGCTTGTTTCAAACACCCACGACATTAAACAACTCCACCAAAACCCTCCACAAACAGGCCAATTTTAGCTCCCATTACACGACCATGGTTAAAGAGCAGAACTTTCCTCCAACACACAAACACACACACACACACACACACACACACACACACACACACACGCAGTGACACCCAAACTAAAAGCCTCACAGTATGAAAAAGTCAAACTTTCCACTTGGGTCCGTCCTCGGTTGAAACGGTTTCTGCCAGAAACAACATCTGCAGCAGCGACAACCTTTTCAACATGAGACAGAAACAGGAAAGGAGTGACACAAAGTGTGTTCTGTGGGTGTTTCTGTGTGTTTTTTCGTATGTGTGTGTGTGTGTGAATATGTCCACTTTGTTTTATGTCCACGCTGCAGTGCTCTGAGCTCTGTTAGCAGAGTGAGACATGGAGGAAGAGACGAGCGATAAAAACCTGCTCAGACGCAGAAACGACACAGAGCTGTTCAGAGTTATGGAGCTAATCATTTAATGACAGAGCAGAGAATCAGCGACTGAGTCTGACTCAGCTGAAAACCATCAGACCTTCTCCAGTTCTAACAAGTCCTTGGCTGAGGAGACCATCCCCGGCCCGGCTTCACCTGTCAGAGAGAATTAAACTAACCCAACATGTGCACTTAAGATACTCAGACTGCTGGCTGGCAGCGTGACGCTACACTTCTCACCTGTTCCAACATGAATCTGGATTTATCCATCGTATCAAACTGAATACCTGACCAGAGGTGTCAGCAGATGTGCTGATGGGCCGTCTGCAGAATTCATACCTCGCATATCATGAGATTACAGTAGATTACATGAGGCAGACATTTTGTCCACAGCGACCTGAAGTTCTTTCCTGCATAAACACAACAGGAGCAGTTTCAGGCACAGTGTCTCACTACAACATGCAGACTGGAGGAGCCGGGGTTCAAACCACCAGCCTTCTGGTCTGCTGTTTTCTCAGTTGGGAAATCGTCCAAAACAATTACAGCTTTACAGGTAAAAATAAATTCAGTCTGATCATCACACTGAACAGCCACCTGCTTCCAAGGTATAATTACTGAGTGCAACTTCCAACTGTCACAGAGAAAAATCACCCAGTTTAAATGTTATCACTTCATTAAATAAACAGTGAGTCAGATTCAGGGAGATTTAATGGGAACTAGCACTGCAGATTTCAACCAGCTCAAACTTCTCCTGGTTAGAATTCCTTGATCAGGAGCTGAATGATCCACAGAGGTCTCACTCCTCTCAGAAACAAACACACCAGCTGATTTGAACCAGTAAAAACACTGAATAATGACGTTTGACAAACTAAATGTCAGTGTATTCAGTCGCTGCCTGATGCAGAAGAGCTGCTGACTACAGTGGCCAATGCAAACATGCAAAGTACACGAATGTGCCTGTTGTGGCCGTTTCAACATACCACAGTTCCTCAGCCACTTAGATTGTGAGGTGTTTCTGTTCCTTTTCAGATGCTCTGCAGTTGTCAAGTGAGGCTGGGAAAAAATTGCATCTCGTACGGTCCACTACCGACTCGATGCCCCAGTCGTATATATTCTCATGTATTACCCATTATTGTACAATTGAACTCTACATAACACGATCTAAAACTTATTATGATCCAAATCAACACAAACTTCAGGTTGCCTTTTACACATGATGTTGTCCACAATCTCATGCACACTAAACTGCCTCACAGCACCACACCTGGCGTAAATAAATGTCTGTATTCTAACACATAAATGAGGTAACTATAAACATAACCACAGCACAGTCCAGTACCACACACTATTCAAATATACAGAAACTGATGTGCAAACTTAAATATCACCAGAATTTAGGCGATATGTCATATCAACACAGATATGAAGCCCTGAGTTTGGCAATTTGGCTGTCGCCATCTTGAAGACAGAAGTGACCATAATTGGACGAAATGGTGAGCATTTTTGATGATGGCCTCCGTCCAGTCCTTTGGTCTTATCACATTTAACCATAGTTGTCTTTGTTTTTGTTGACGGGCAGTGGCGGCTGGTTTTGAGCCATGACTCCTTCTATTCTGGCTCCCAATAACACAACAAGACAAACACATTTTAACACTCCTATGGAGCCTACAGCCCTGTGGGGGAGAGGCAGCTGCACCTCCAGCTGATAACATGATGTCATCGTGACATCGGCTCTACAAGGGCCTATATAGGGATTGACTCTCTCTTGGAGCCAGCCTCTTGTGGCCGTTAGATGAACTGCATTTTTTGGCACTTTCAGTTTTCAGCCCTGAAGGTTGCTGCTTGGTTTCAACGCCACAAGGCTATGAACTGTGGGTTACTCCCTCAGGCAGAGTCTGCAGAAATGCACACATGCATAAAGGGCTCAAAACGCCTGCGAGAGCGCCCTCATGGAGTTGATGATTTGACAGCGGAACAACCCTTGCGACTTCCCAGGAATGCACCCCAAAGTCCTTGAGTGTGGTGACTGGGATGTGGCCATACACCGACTGCAGAGTACATCTGTTTTTTAGAGAAGTCGAGGAGTTTGGGCGAAGTGTTCCTTGTTGAAAGACACCTACACAGTAATTGCTGAAGTAGGCGAGCTTATTCCGCATTCACTTTCCATCCACACATTTTTCCAAAGCAGTCGGAGGATTTGAGCTGGCAGCCCTCCAGTCACAAGTCAACCACACTTGATTCCTGTGCAGATACTGTGTGTTCGATTTCCCCAAAATAAAACCCTCAATAACGTCCAGCCATTTCTGCACATCAGTGGGCGACAGTACAGATACCGCAGCGAGTCTGAAGCATGACCTCTGTCACAGCTCATCCAGTCGTGCACTCTCTGCATGCAGGCGGCACAGCGAGCCTCGCCGTTTTAATCCACATCTACACACACTGTTTTGATTCACACTGACACAAAAGTCTGCAGACAGAAGAGAAGCTCACATATTTTCCATCTCCGCTGAGAGCTGTCTGGATATAGGAGGTCGCTGCGGTTTGGTCTGGACTTGCTTCACGTGCGAGTGTGCGTGTGTTTTCATGTATGAAAGAGCCAGCACAGAAAAACAGTAGCTGTTCCAGGCGTACAGCGAGCCATAACATTATAACACACATCCAACCACACACACACACGCAGGTTCACCGCCTGTACTTTTCTCTCTCAGTGTGAGCAGTGGAAAACAGACAGGCTTACAGTATCAACAGTTTCTTCAAGCCAGCGACACCCACACGTGCACACACTCACAACTCGCCGTGTCAACAGTTACTTCAAACCAGGCCGACTGACCAACCGACAAACCCTAAACACACTGTCACTTTGTTTCGCCCTCACACACACACACACACACACTTTATACTAACATCATCTCCTTCAAACACCAGTGACACACATGTTAAAGCCTGTGTGGCACAGCTCAGGGTGTAATTAGCACTGCGTCTGTGACTGGTTTTACTGCTTTGTGCTACAGTGTAAAGCTAACAGGCTAACAGCTAACTTAGTGCTGCTGTCCGGTTTTTATTTCTCTGCCTTTTGACAGTTTCTTTAAGAACATATCGCCATTTGGTGAGTGAACTTTTACATCCATGTGTCACACGTTAGCCATCCTGGGTGCATCTGTTGTTGATGCTCTGAGACAGCAAGTCACTTTACCGTTGTTACATGCACTGTGTCTTTCCCTTCTCACATGTACAGTTTCTGCTCATTTGGCACATAGAGTCTTTTTCTTTTTTTAAAAGATGATTTTTGGCTTTTTGCCTCTATTGGACAGGACAGTATTCAAGTGTGAGAGGGGAAGAGAGGGGGGACAACATGCAGCAAAGGGCTGCAGGCAGGAATGCCCATGACCACTGTGGCAAGGTAAGTGCCTTTGTACACGGGACGCCTGCTCTACCCTCTGAGCTACTGGGTGACCCAAAATACATTTACAATGATGGTAAAACACAGCGTATTTACTTTTGTCTAATTCTGCAACAAATGCACTTAAAGAAACTCAAAGAAAACTTTATTTCAATTTGCAGTATTATATTTGGCATGTGTGATAGAAGAGTAGCAGCAAGATTAAAAGGAAAGGCGTACAAGACGGTGGTGAGACCAGCAATGTTGTTTGGTTTAGAGACAGTGGCACTGAGGAAAAGACAGGAAGCAGAGCTGGAGGCAGCAGAGATGAAGATGTTGAGGTTCTCTTTGGGAGTGATGAGGATAAATAGGATCAGGAACGAGTACATCAGAGGGACAGCTCACGTTAGATGTTTTGGAGATAAAGTCAGAGAGGCCAAACTGAGATGGTTTGGACATGTTCAGAGGAGGGATAGAGAATATATCAGTAGAAGGATGCTGAGGTTGGAACTGCCAGGCAAGAGGCCGAGAGGAAGACCAAAGAGGAGATTTATGGATATAGTAAAAGAGGACATGAAGTCAGCAGGTGTGAGAGAAGAGGATGCAGAGGACAGGGTTAGATGGAGGCAGATGATTCACTGTGGCGACCCCTAAAGGGAACAGCCGAAAGAAGAAGAAGATACTTGGCAGTACTGCTGTGTTCTGGGGCCTCTCTGCCTTTTCTAGGGCCTACACACAGAGCCTAAGGCAGGGAGAGCAAACCTCCCTGCCCTTCCATGCATCCAAATGGAAGGGCACTTTTCTGTCTATCTCCAGCTGCCCTATCATAAAAGGCAAAAGTTCCCAGAAAAACACCCTTCAGGGAATTCCCTTAGGGTGTTATTGAGATATCATGGTTCACGAGAATGAGACAATCACAATGTTACACTGACCTTTGACCACCAAATTCTAATCACTTCATCTTTGAGTCCACGTGGACGTTTGTGCCAAATTTTAGGAAATTCTCTCAAGGACTTAAGATATATGATTCACAAGAATGGGATGGATGTATGTTGGGATGGATGGGAGGACAACCTGAAAACATTATGCCATCAGCCATGATTGTCGCTGGCGCAGAGCCATAAAAATGTGCCGTAGCCAGGAGTAAAAACAAACTGCAGGTATCTGACTGTAGAAACAGACGGAGGGTTTCTGACACAACTTCACCTACTTCCAGGTCAGTTTGGGCGAAACGGAGAAAATTAAATATCACAATAACCATCCATCATCTGTTACCACTCATCCTACTCAGGGTCGCCGGGGGGCTGGAGCCGATACCAGCTGACACTGGGTGAGAAGCGGGGGACACCCTGGACAGACTGCCAGACAGACACAGGACAGACACATGGACAATAAAGTTTTCCTGAGTTTGATTTTTTAGTAAAGAATCTGAGTTCTTCTTCTTCTTCTTCTTCTTCCACCTCCGAGGCAGAGTGTGGAAACTTAAAGGAAACAGAGTCAGACTCAGCACAGTCAGAACGACAGTCCTGATTCCCAGCTGCACAGCCTGCCCCTGGATCTCCACGAGGGTCGAGAGACACTCAGAGACACAGAGACACAAAGACAGAGAGAGAGGGAGAGGGAAGTGGCTTGGCGAGCGTCGTGCAGCCGAGGAAAAACACGAGAGGGAAAAATAAAAGAATAAAAAAAAAGAAACACACTGAGAAGAAGAAATGAGATTAAATTTTCCAAGAAGGGGGACTGAACAGTAACAGCAGCCAGAACCAGTCTACAGCTGTGTGGAATTAAAGACGGACGGACAGACAGACAGAGACAGAGAGAGACAGGCAGACAGACAGTGCCGCTGCTGTTGGTTCACAACTGGATCTTAAGTGTTTCTTCCAGCTGCAGATGAAGGGAGGCTGAAACTTCCTGCCACAGCAGATCCAACAGATATTTCCCTCCATACAAACACAACACTGAAGGAACGTATGAAAACAAAGCTGAAGCCACCATGATGTTATATTTAGAAGCTTTACTCTGTCAGTGCAGATCAGTGCTGTTCAGTTGTCAGATGTGGATTTTCTAAACTGGACTCTGGATCTGAAGATGATTAAATGACAAGGATCAGAGCGTTCTCACCACTGAATGGACTCAGACTGAGTATTTAATCTCAGTGCATTTCAGTAAGGACCACCTTGGTCATCTGCAGTATTATATTTGGGTGGTATGACTCTGCTTTGGGGCCTCTCTGCCCTTCCACGTGCCTACATGGAAAGCGTAAAGATGGATTTATACTTGTGCATCAGCTCTATGCAGAGTCATCCCCTGAAGTTACACCTCCAAAACACTAGTCGGCGGTGGACTTTCTGTGAAGTGCTGTAAAGTTTAGTTGATTCAAAACACACATTAAACACATTAAACAAACACTTTAGACAAACACTTGTCTTTATCTGGACACATTTTCCCCACAAATACAACATGCTAACGTTATTAGCACAAGCCTATGGCATTTTACATTGTATAAATTAGCCTAGCAGCTAGGCCTTATTAGATTTAGACCTTAAAATGTTTAAATGTGCTGTTTGAAAGAGAAATTTGTTGATGTTTCCACAGACTAAATAAAATAGATATTATTACTATGTATTTTAAAAAGTAAAAAGTTTCTGAAGCAGTTCTTTTAAAGATGATTTTAATGTGAAAGAAGGTTATTTTCAAAAAATAATTTAATAAAGGACTGAATAACGATAATACATTTAATTTTTTTTGTAATTAAGATTTCTTTGTTTCCCTGGCACAAAGGGGGAATAAACAACAACAAGATCATTATAAACAACAACAAAAACATTGGTATCAGCTAAATTGGTAAATAAAAAATGGTCTACAGAAAGTCTTCCAGTCTGTTTGAGTGACCTAAACTCTTTTTGTGTTTTGAGTTTGTACAAACAGCTGACTGAATTTGTCAGTGACAACAGCGCCAGCCAGTGACACCTTACACTTTATTTTCCCAGAATTCCTTGTTCTGTGACCACATCACTGGGACTATGAGAGGAATGTCCTTCAGACCGATCTCAGCTTTCGAAACGGCCTCCTGACCTCTGACCCCTGCAGGGTTTGTCAGGGTTTCCCAGCATATAAATAGTATCACAGAACCAGTCAGATCCAGTTTAACGTTAAAATGTACGAACGTGTTAAAATATTAAGAAGTCAACACGTCGAGTCCGTTAACTGAGCTGCTGTTTGTCAGTGAGTCCATTGTGTTTACAGAGCCGCTCACCGAGGGGAGACACAGGAAACTGGAGTATGGTTACCTCATCTGGATACTCCATTAATACTACCCCTGTGTGTGTGTGTGTGTGTGTGTGTGTGTGTGAGAGACGCAGGCTGAGTCATTGCATTCAGCTGGCAGTCGCCTGTTTCAACAACAAACAGCAGAAAATGTTATCAGAGCGCTCACTTGCTCACACAAACACACACACACACACACACACACACACACACACACACACACACTCAGATCAGCATTAATATGAGATATAACAGGATACCAGATACAGATTCAGCTCTTAGTGCCAAACACATGAAGCAAAGGCCGTCTGTGTGTTTGACCTTAAAATGTCCTTAAATGTCTTTAAACAATGTGAAACACTTATTTACTGATTTTCATCTCCTTCTTTTTACTTCAGCATTTAAAACCTTTGTGCCTCATTATTGTGCACAGACAGATTTAATCATGTTGATTTTTATATCACAGTGTTCAGTTTTTCTGTTGAATTGTGACTCCATAAACAAAAAATGGAAACACCTCAGATTTGCTTCTTTACGAGCTTTTCTTTCACCTCTAATCCAATATTTAATCTCAACCCGACTGAAACTAGGCCAGTTTATTACTCTACATGTGAACACGGCTGTTAATCTACCTCGGCTGGTCAGCTGGGTCATCGCTGTGGTTATCTGTGTCGCCCTGAGGCTCCAAAACTCTGTTCAAGAACCCAGCGTTCCACAAGCTTTGTTGCAATGCTGTGTTTTACAATTAAATTAAATATTTTTTAAATAATTTGGTATATTGTCAAGAATATTGTTAGCGCAAAAATACACTGAAATATCATGATATTATTATTTTAGCTCCATATCACCCACCCCTGATGAACAGTCTGTCGGAGGAAAATTACAAATGATGGGCTTTTTGGCTCGATGTCTGGTGTTGGAAACCTAACGTTTATCAGGTCTGAGCCTCTTCTGTTCCGAAAGTGCAGCTGCAGGCTATCGCTGAGCTACACTGTGTCAACTCTGAGGTGTTGTTTGGTTTTTCTTTGGATCCACACAAGCAGGCGAGATGCAGAGGAAAACAAAAAGGGAGAACTGCCGTGCCCTGGTTCTTATAATGATCAGGAAAACCCTGCTGAATATTCTGGCGTCTTGTTGGCTAAAATGATGCTGAAATTCTTCTGTAAACAAACGGTCATGCAAACACAACGGGCAGTATGGTGTAGGGTGGTACAATCTAGGGCTGTCAAAATTGCTCAACAATGACATTTGAATATTCCTTCTAAAAATAACTCATAGGTTCGAACCATTCAAATTTTTTTTTTCGCATTATGTCCACAAGAGTGCAAACTAATACAAGGAAACATACTTGTATATGTATTAATACAAGGAAACATAACTACTTGTAGGTATTTTTATTTCAACATACATGTCTTTGAAAACATTTACATACCTACACATGAAAACACATAAAACAATTATCTATGACATTACGTTATAAATGGCCGCGGACCTCTCGCTTGCCCTTCCCTCTCTGACCTGTCAGGCCACACCACCCGCGGAAGTGCCGAGAAGCGAAGCCAGTTTCCTTTCGGCGCCCATGTTAACCGATTGTGTCATCCACACCAACTGCGCTGCGCAGCTCCGTGGCTGGCTCGCACCCTGCAGCGATCGTTTCGGTGTCTGGTCTATTTTCTGCGCAAGCCGTGAGCGAATGTGTCAAGCCGGGTGACGCCAGGGCCACACCACCCATGGAAGCGCCGCGAATAGCCTCGAAGCGCCGAGAAGCGAAGCCAGTTTCCTTTCGGCGCCCATGTTAACCGATTGTGTCATCCACACCGGCCGCGCTGTGCAGCTCCGCCAACGGCCCTGCAGCGATCATTTCGGCGTCTGGTCTATTTTCTGCGCAAGTCGCGAGCGAATGTGTCAAGCCGGGCAGTTACCCATGATGGAAAAATTACAGCTGGGAGCAGAATCGCTTGTCGACCGGCGCGGAGAAATACACGTCTGATGTGAACGGAGGTGCTCCGGCTTGCGCAAGAATTTCGGTGCGCTGCGCTTCGCAGGCAGTGTGGCCCTGGTGTGACGGAGACAACAGCTGGGAGCAGAACCACTTGTCAACCAGCGTGGAGAAATGCGTGTCTGATGTGAATGGAAGTGCTCCGGCTTGCGCGAGAATTTCGGTGCGCTGCGCGTCGCAGCACTTCCACGGGCGGCGTGGCCCATGCAGTGCGTTCAGTGCAGCGGCCCAGGGCAACGCCCACTCGCAAAGAGGACAGCTGCGGTGGTGTTTTTTTTTTCTCCACATCTGAATATCAATCTTCACATTCGAAGGTCCATTTTTTGTTTCAAATTCAAATTTAAATTCGAATTTAGAATATTTGTTGACAGCCCTAGTACAATCCAGTTTTAATCATGATCATGATTTTGGCTTTCCACATTTTCCAAAATGTGCTCGGCTGCAATACCGCCGATTTAAAATGTTCCACCTATAGAAAACTCTGCAGCATGTTGAAGCAAGCGCCTCCTAAACTAAACAGCCAGCCTACACTTATGGGGCAGCTGTCCGGTACGCAGCACCCTGCAGCACCCTGCAGCGACAGCATGTGAAAAACTTTCCTGAGTATTATGACTGCAAATGAAAATCATCTGTTCATCAACCATCATCATGCATCATCTGAAAGTATTTTGAATTTAGGAGAGAACCAATCACATGCAAAGAGACTTGTTTCTGATCCTCAGAGCTACTCATAAATTCACAAAGGCTAAAAAAGGATAAAGTCACTTTAGTCACAATACGATATTATTGGGATTTTAGATGTTGTGACATGCTGAGTATTGTGATGAAATATTGCGATTTATTACCTTTTCTCAACTGTAAAATTTGTCCCCATTTGAAAACTTTGTCAAATTCTGTTTATCTAATAAGATAAAGTCAGTTCATCTCACGCCAGTCATTTTTTGCAGCAGCTAAGTGTATCTAGTGGACTGAAAAGGCAAAACTGATGCTTGGCACTGTGTGACGATATATTGCCACACAAAAATATTGGGATACTATGCTGTATCGATTTTTTACCTACCCCTACCGAATCCCTGTCCTTGTCCAGCGCCAACCCTACTCTCAAAACCCATCCCTACATCCGTGCAGTGAGAGGTGGAAGCAGGTAAAGCGACCAACAAGGAAACATTGATGAAAAGAAATAAATCCCACTGAGGGCGGAAACTGTTCATCAGTGGTCGATATGTTCCTAAAGGAACGCAAAAACCCCAACTAGAGTAAGTAGGTATGTAGCTTTCAGGTTAGCCAGTTAGCATGATGTTAAACATGGACGATGTTGAAGCCACAGCAGCCACTCTTCATCAGGCCAGTTCAAATATCATCTACCCAGAATGCCTTGCAGCCTTGATGGTATTGAAATAAGTAGATAAGTACCGACCAGACAAACAGTCGACCTTCCAACAGAGAGCCATGAATGAACACACACACACACACACACACACACACACACACACCCTATCTCCAGTTTCCTGGTTCCTAATGCTGTTTAATGTGAGTGTCTCTGCAGGTTCAGCACTGACACAGCAAAACACACTGCGATACAGAACCACTACACAGGAATGCTGCATTATACTACACACACTGCACACACTACACACACTGCACACACTACACACACTGCACACTGCTCACTACTCACTACTCACTACAGCTCAGGACACTCTCACTATAGGATACAGATATTCAGTCCACATTTAGGCCCCTGGTTTAAATCCAACTTAAAGGACAACTTCGGTATTTTTCAACCTGGGCTCTATTTCCCCATGTGTATGTGTGCGTATGATTCATGGGTACCACGCGTTCTAAAATTGGTTCAGTATTGAGCCGCGAAACGAGTTAAAACGGTAATGGGGGCAAATGCATCCCGTATAAAAGTGCTTTTTTTTCGCCACTGACTGGTTCAGCTCGCCAGTGTTATCTCTGTAAATAGCATATGGTAGCGACCCTGGGGCAGTGGTGAGTGTGAATGAGTGGAGTCAGCTGTCAGTCAGTGTTGTTGTCCCCGCTCGGTATTGTAAATGAGTATGTGTGTGTGAAGTGTGTGTTTTTTCGCCACTGACCAGTTCAGATCGCCAGTGCTATCTCTGTAAATAGCATGCTAACTTAGCCTTTCCCTTACCTCTGGGCTGTGTGATGTCACGAGCTTTGCTCCACTGTGTCTGTAGCTCTCTCTACTCGTGGGACAGCCGTTTTCTTGAGGAAGAGGTGTTTCGGGATTGGATGTCTTCTCTTCTTCGGCTGGCAGTAGTCATCTTGGGAGAAGTGAGCACTGCAGACCTAATGGTCTGCAAGGCGCAGTGTCTGGACAGGAGTGTTAGCATCCATTTGTAGCACAACTAGCCACAACTTCAGCATCTCGCCATCCGACAAAGGCAGCCTATGAAAGCTGTACGGGGTGTTGCGCGACATCCTGTTCTTGCATTCGGGAAAAAGGCCCGTTTATTTGAGCACTCCAAAAACTCCGGTAACACTCCAGGGGGTAGCACGTAAAAAACTCCGTCCTCTGACTCTTCTAGCGTAACACACACTTCACACACACATACTCATTTACATTACCAAGCGGGGACAACTTCCGCCTTTCTGCTCCAACACTGACTGACAGCTGACTCCACTCATTCACAGTCACCACTGCCCCAGGGCCGCTACCATATGCTATCTACAGAGATAGCACTGGCGATCTGAACCGGTCAGTGGCTAAAAAAAAGCACTTTTATACGGGACGCATTTGCCCCCATTACCGTTTTAGCTCGTTTCGCGGCTCAATACTGAACCAATTTTAGAACGAGTGGTACCCATGAATCATACGCACACATACACATGGGGAAATAGAGCCCAGGTTGAAAAATACCGAAGTTGTCCTTTAAGATAATGAACGTGTGAAATATGACTAATTTCACCTGTTGACCTACAAAGGCGGGGAAAGAAAATCGGCACAGAATAATATAATAATATCCGTCCCTTCAGGATGTTGTGGGCTTTTTCTTTTATTCCGACCGCTGTGGTCTGAGATGTCTGATTTCACAGCAGCTTTTCTAAAATATCGCAATGCATGTTACTGTAATTGCAAAAATAGTTGCAACTTTTTTGTATAATTCATTGACAATTGAAGGCAACTTTTATATTTAATATTATATTTAATTTCATTCAGCATGTGCTATGACTGGTGAGTCTCACAGGAAACTACTGTGATTGGTCAAATTACCAGAAAATTGCAGTAACTGGACATAATTGCCAGTTCGCGCAGACTTCCTGGGGATTGGTTGAATTTGTGTTTACTGTTGTGAAATCTTGCACTGTTCCTTTAAGTATCATGATAATATCGTGTCGTGGGGCCTAAGGTGATTCTCACCCCTACTGTCTGACAGTGATGGTATTTTTTTGTATTGAAATGATGGGGCCAAATGTTAAATCTCAAATGTCTGAGCTTCCTTGAATACACCAAGGACAAAATGTGTCAAAACAGTTTCCACATCTGTGATAGAGTAACGCTCACAACAAAATAAAAGACTAAATAAGATGAGAGGCCTCGAGCGTCCCTCTGTAGCAGCTCTGCTCTGTTGCTCCATCACACCCTCTGTCTGTCTGTCTGTCTGTGTGTCTGTGTGTCTGTCTGTCTCCTGGGACCAGGAGGAATTTCCTGAGAGAAGAAAGGATGACTTTTCCATACACTTGGCGAGAGAGCGACACAGACAGACAGACAGAAGAAGAAGAAAACAACAACATCAGATGGTGACCCGGTCTGACCTCTCGCACTCACCAGTGAGCGTATTGAGACAAACTGCAGCAGAGCAGCTGATACAGATGTAACCAGCACACTGACTCTGATGTTTACAAGATGACAGCGGAGCTGCCAGAGGAAGTACACACGACCCACATGTATGTCTCTCTGGAGCCTGGAGACGCAGATGTACAGTTCCCACAACACTCGAGTATTTAAGTGTTCCTGAGGAAGACTCTGAAGTCAGGATGCATGATCTTAAACTTTCTGCCAATATGCTGATATTTTCCAGAACACTTCGGCTGACTGCTGATGCTGGGATATGCACAGATTATTTTCCATCTGTTATCCTGATGGCTTACTGCCAGATAGAGACAAAAAATACAATGCTTTTCAAAATGTGCACACTGACTGGGCAAAATAAGAAAACCACATTGACTTTAGGCCCCAAAACACCAAGCTGAGGATGGCCGTGGGGCCAATGGTGCCATCCTCGTCAATGCGGTGTGTCCCTCACCATTGGCGCTTGTTGGCGATAGCTGACCTTTTTTTCCCACAGATTCAGCATGTTGAATCAGTGTCGGCGCAGCGGAGCACATCGGCAAATGAATGATTGATTGTCAGTTCAGCTCGGCGCATGAGAAGAGAAATGGAAGTGAGGAAAGTAAACAGAGAGCTTAAATCCAGAAGAAGTGAGACCAAAACAAAGTTCAACCCGGTCTTATTCCGAAGTCGTTGAAATCTGGTGCTTGGTCAGTGAGTTCTGGCATCAGACCTTGACGAAAAAGCTGTCCTTTCATGATGGCATGATATGCAGCTGGTCAGCGTCAGTGGGAAACGCAGCGGGAAGTTAAGGCGGTGGAAGACCAAGTAGGGTGGGCGGGAGTGGTGGTGGATGGGTCCAACACCACTGACTTTCACCCGAGAGGCCGGTGTTTGTTTCCCGCAAGACTGAGGTAACAAAAACACAACTATACTTATTTTCAGGTGATTATAAACTACATACACAGTGAAGGGGTCTCAATACTTTCTAAATACACTGTAAATGTACAGTAACTCTTCCTCCTCCTGTACTGAAGAACAGAAGTATCATAGTGCCATCACAGTCAGAGAGCTTTCTGGTGATAGCTGTTTTTAGTGACGAACGATAGTTTCAGCACGTCATTGGTATCCAATATCAGCTTGGAAGTGAACTATCAGAATCGGCCGACATGGTTTTTCATATTTAGCACAATGATTGAATATTACATACACTGAACATTATTATATTTCCTGTCTCTATCTGCTGGTGGGCCGTCACCATAAGAGTATGTATGTATAATGTGATGTTAATTCCACTACAGTAGAGACTTGATGATCACTGAAATTAGGTGGGGGATAAAAGTGGATGTATCGATATCTGTATCACTTATCTGCGAAATAATTTGATACATATCAGCATATTGGATATCAGCACAAAAACTCTGTATTAGTTCTGCCGATGCATCTCCCTAAATCCTTCACACTGGACCTGCAAGGCCTCGTAATTATAGCGTTATCTTATTGGCTTTTCATACGGGCAGAACTTTTCATTTCGGGCCGATGCTGATGTTTCATTTTGAAGTCCTTATCTGATGACCCCTACGCTGTTATCCAAACTTATTACATCCATATTACTTTGACTGTATGTCGCTAGGTAGTTAGAGGTGTTCCAGGCAGGTCCAACTGGTAGGAGGCCCCGGGGCAGACCCAGAACAAGCTGGAGGGATTACATATCTCATCTGGCCTGGGAATGTCTTGGGGTCCTCCAGGAGGAGCTGGAAGGTGTTGCTGGGGAGAGGGATGTCTGGGGTGCTTTGGTTAGCCTGTTGTTCCTGTGACCTGGCTTCGGATAAGCCATTGAAAATGGATGGATGGAGTACATTGCTAATACTGTGGGTGCAAAGGGGACATCTTGCTCTGTGGTAAAGTTGAAATGATCCTCAGAGAAGTACAACTGTGCTCACTGAGTTCATGGCAATCTGCCCCCTTTCTTTTTGATGATATTTCCAGAGTAAAAGTGGATTTTTTTTCTTTGACTTGCAGCCTTCACAGCTACTCGTATCAAGTTTTCATGCGGTATGTTCATGATACAAACTTGACAACAAGTATGCTTCATAAGTATTGACACTAATAAAGACTTGAGTTTTAAGTGTGAAGTTGAAGAAGGCTACATTACGTCCCTACATGCCAAAAAGGAAATGGAGAAGCTGCTCACAGCTGCAAAACATTCACACAAAATGTAGCTGGTGAAAAAAACAGCTGTAGGAAAATCTCAGAAAACAAACTTGTTAAAAAAAACAAAAACCATTGTGTTTGTTTGTGAAGTTTAATTTTCAGTCACATTCCACAGTCACAGTTTGACTGACGCTAATTGACTCAAATCTTATATAATTTCCTGTTTGTGCAGAACAGTACGCATCATTCCATGTGCCCATGGAATCTGGGCACATCAAATAAACATCTACAAAAAAATCAAGCAGCTTTGAGGTAACTTGTTTTGGACAAAAGTGTTGATCAGCAGAAATTCGGACCTGACTGTGGTGTTTGAGAAAAGATCTGGGATTATCAAAACCATCATCCTGAGGGGGCTGAAAATACCCGCAGCAAATCAGAAGACAATCTGTCCAGTGGTCACGATATCTAACAAAGAGGACAGACCAACATCGCCACCTTCAGTGCCTCATGGAGCCAAAAGTTACCAGACATTGCAAAAAACAATCAAATCCCAAAATTATAATCCCCCTGAATCAGCATCTTCATAAATCAGTTCTTCATTGTATCAGGACTCTCCGGCTGATTCACCTCCATATTAATAACAACCAGCTGCTCAAACAGCATCAACACAAAGACAAAAATCTACTAAAACTTCACTCAACAAAAAAATTCACAGATAATACCACACTGCTTCAGTTAGAGACGGAGCATTGGGAAGTGCAGTTACGACAGTGAAATGAGCACGATCCAACAGTGAGGGATACTGAACCAGGACCCTGCAGGTCTCACATGTGAAGCTGACAGTCGCAGCAGCCTTCAGCTGAAGTAGGCCAGGAGGGATTTTTATACTCCAGTTAACCCTCGACACCACCGGGAGATGTTGAATTCTGCCCCACTTTACTGCACGCGAGTGTGTTACAGAGGAGAGACGTCTGTGTCTGAACGACTACACATCAGCTCCGATGGTTACAGACTGAATACCCCATCACTACACTGCGAATTATGTCCAGGAAGTTACAATATGGAACTGTAATATTTCACAATAAATGACATTTTTATCACCTCATTTGACCAAATTCAGAATTTTATTGTGAGATTCACGCAGGTAAATATAGTAATTTTACAGAAGCATACTGCTAAATCACAGTAATATGTAGGCACCGTATACAGCTGTCATTTCACCACAATTTACTGTAAAAATTAATTCAGATAGATTTCTTTGTCATTTTTATGGGGTACATAAAAACAAAATGCTGTTTCGCATTACATATATTTATATAATTCAATACAATTTTATTTATAAAGCCCAATATCACAAATTACAATTTGCCTCAGAGGGCTAATACAGCACTAACTTATTGTGAAAACTAGTAGCCAGTTAATTACTGTAAATGTACAATCAAATATTTTACTGTGGTTCAAACATTTAAAGGAGAATTTCAATTTAGTTTAAACCACCCTTGAATTTACAATGTAGTTTAGTGAGGTCTGTCGTAATATCAATGCATGAGTAGAACAAATTAAGTGTCTTAGCAACACTAAAGGAATTAACCATCTACTTTCTGTCCTCATGTTTCCCTTTTAAAGTGACAGTGAGGTTGAAGCTTGTTCCAGTTTGCTTTGGACAAAGGGCAGGGAAACATGGTCACCGCCCACTTGGGATGGAGATGGCAAAAGTTCCCACAAATGACCTTCAACTCTTTGAAACCTGTAGACACATCAGTTTTCTTGGGCTGCATTCAGACATCTTTTACAAGCATTTAAACCTTTGAAACCTGAGCAAGTTTGTTTGATTTCTTTTGAAAAGGTACTGAAAAGGCAACAAGCAACTTGGCAAGAAGTGTCAAACAAAAGTGAGAACTGCTATGTTTCCATGTGGCAGGGTTAATTCTGGGTATAAAATCTCAACACTTCTTTGGCACCAACCAGGGTCTGAAATTAACTCTTTACATCACCACTCTTTACGCCACTGTAACAGGCGAGTATGTTTCCTGTCTGCCACGAGGCTACTCTCACTAAAGATCTGAGTACTTCTTCCATCAGGTAAATGCCAGTGTTTGAAATCACACCACCAACACAGTGCAGGAGTGATTTAGGTACAACACTGGAATTGTCCGAGAGCGGCCCAGCAGAGCTCTGACCTGAACCTGATCGAATATCTGTGGAGAGACTTGAAAATGGCTGAACGATGCCGGTGTCCGTCCAACCTGACAGAACTTCAGAGGATCAGCAGAGAATAATGGCAGAAAATCCCCAAATCCAGGTGTGCAGAGCTCGTGGAGTCAGACCCAAGAAAACTTCAGGCTGTGATCGCTGCCAAAGCTCCTTCAACAAAGTTATTGATTTCAGTTTTTCCTTTTCAAAAAGGTTGGCAAAAATTTCTATAATTCTGTTTTTGCTTTGTCATCATGGGGTACTGACGGTAGATTGATGAGGGGAAATGTATATTTCAGTGATTTTAGCGAAAGACTTCAACTTAAAATATGAAAACAGTAATGGAGTCTCCATACTTTCTAAATACACTGCAAATGTACAGTTACTCTTCCTCCTCACTGTAATGAAGAACAGAGGCGTCAGAACCAGCTACGAAGCGCTATCGCAGTCAGAAAGCTTTCTATTAAAAGCTGTTTTAAGGAATGCATGATATCATGGATACGTCATCTGTATCGACCGATATCAGCTTTAAAATGATCAACCAACATTCTTTTTCTTATTTAGCGCAAGGAATAAATATTACAGTCACTGAATAATATTTCCTGTCTTCATCAGCTGGTGGGCCGTCATGATTAAGAGTATGTATGTATAATATGACGTTAATTCCACTACAGAAGAGACTTTATGATGATCACTAAAATTAGGTGGGGAAATAAGTGGATACATCAGTATTGGTTATCGACCAAATAAGTTGTTATATATCAGCAAAAAATCCAACATCCTGCATCTCTAGCTGTTTTCAGGCTTTTGATTGGCCAACATCTTCTTCGTCTTTGCGTGACTGGCCAACATGGCTTTAAGATGACATCACCGCTTGTTGGTTTGACATGGCTCTTGACAGATCCTCTATTGTGTTTTCATATTCTCACTTCAACAGAGACTATTTTAAAACAGTGCTTGTGAGGACGCCAGGACTTTTTGTGAGAACGAAGGAAAACCCAACTTTCAAAAATACCTGTGTATGTATGTCACTATTGGTACTCGATACTGACCGACATAACCCAGTACCAAGCAGTATCAAAACTTCTCCAGTCAAATGATCGTGCGTTTGGACCTTTTTGTACCCAAGTCTAGAATAAAATGACTTCTTATATGGTTTTGCTTGAAGTAGGGTTGCAGCGATATATAAGTTTCAAGGTATACTGTGGCATAAAAGTTGACGGTTATCATCGGTGTACATTTGTTAGCTACAAGACAAGACGGAGAGTCTCTCCTTGATTTGAGTTATTTTCTAAGAGGAGACTTTTTACACAAACTTCCATGAGCAAAATGTTTCAAGTTTCAATTATGGTAATAAAACATTTGTTCAACCAACAATATCCCTTCTGTTTTCATTCCTTTAAGGATCATTCTGACTGATGAGAAGATAAATTCTGTGATACCATGAAATTGTGATTTTTTTCTCTAAGATGATTATCGTACCGTGGAAATCTCATACCGTGGCAACCCTAATGTGGACAAAGATTTTTTAAAAAAGGTGCTTTTGTGGATGCCAGGACTTTTTTTGAGAACGACGGAAGAAAAACCCTAAGAAAAACACCTGTGTATGAGTGCACTAGGTAGGGCCGGCATCTGTACTCAACACTGACTGAAATAACCCAATACAAAGTAGTATCAAAACCTCTCCAAACGATCCTGCGTTTGAACCTATCTGTACCAGGACCTAGAACAAAGTGACTACTTGTTTAGTTTTGCTTGAAGTCAATCAGCTATCTTCACTTTTATGCAACGTGTGATTGACCCACTACGGCAGCAGCTACAGCTCCTACAGTCAGTGGTGAGATGAATTCAAGGGCAGTGTATGTGACACGAAATGGTTCAATGTATGGCATCATTTCATGCAACTGAATACTTCTATTCACATCAAATGAAGTAGAAATAAAAGGTATGAGATAAAGTACTCCATTGGTGTAACTTTCGTGGTACTGGGATTTATTAAACAATACCCAGACCTGGCACTGGGCCTTTGACCTGAGGGATCTACAGCTGGTCGTACTCCATGAAGCAGGTCTATAAATACACCTTCAGGGTCAGGGTTCATTAAACTGGAAGTCTATAATCACAGCTTTGGATAAGGAATTTTCATACACGGCCTTGTGCATGAGAAAACACTATCACATTGTAGAGAAGAAGGAAACTGCATTGACCACAGGGTGGCTGTGACTAAGGAGGTCCAGCGGGTCTTCCACTAATCAGAAGATTGGCGGTTTGATCCCCGGCTCCTGCACATGTCGAAGTTTCCTTGGTCACGATACTTTTTACATACGTATTCAGGGTGTCTTCACGCATCAAACACTTACGTTCAATGCTTTTTCAGACATTTTAATTTGAGACATTCAGGACGCCACAGAAGCTGCTCCTCTTTTTGGAACCACCGAAGAATTGCTAATCATTTCGCTTTCAGCCGTGCTTGGTGTTGCCGTGGGTAACAGTGTGACATCAGTACGTCAACAAGTCCAAATATTGCGAGTATCACAATACCCGGTGTTATCGTGAACCAGATGATATGTCACAGTCCTACACCACAACCATCTTCATGTTAACTTTGACATAAACATGTTGAACAACTTTACACCAGAATGTTTCCATTTAAAGACCTTCACACAGATACATCAGATGCTACAGTGGCACAGAGCCTGATGTTCAGCGCGGCAGGTTGGTGACAGTATTTCTACCCTGATGTGACACAGACAGGTCCACCAGCAGGAGGACAGGACAGACAGGTTCACTATAAGGAGTCAGACAGTGAGTGTGTGGCAGGAGGACAGGATGGTGAGACAGGTGGACCCGCAGACAGACAGACAGACAGACAGACAGACAGATGGCAGGCCTGCATGTCTGATGATGCTGAATTCTAAATGACTGGTAAATGGGACTGGAGGCGAACCCTGAGCAGGAGGCTTATTAGAGACAATCAACCAGAGATGAGGTCATATTCATGTCTTCATATGCACCTGATACATGTGCATGTTCAAGTGTGGCAGGCAGCTGCGGGGGAACACGCCCCACGGCTGTGTAATGCTATATGAATGCCACGCCTTGCTGGTGTCAGCTCGGCACGCCGGGCCTCCGGAGCTGCAGCAGGAGAGGCGCTGTCAGCCGGCTGCTGCTCCCCGGCCGACCTGCGCATCCAGGCCGGGACTGTGCGCTCTGCAGGCCCTGCGGCGCTCCGCACAGCGCCGATAAAAACCGCACATGCACAACGAATAACGGCGCCTGCAGCACAGATCCGCTCCGTGTGTGCAGATACAGACAGTGCTGAATACGTTTCACCGGCTGATGGGAATCAAAGCCTTTTTCTCTGTCACCCCTCCACCACCTCCACCACCTCCACCCCTTCTCCTTTCTCTGCAGACACATGCAGCCACTAACGGGATTAATTGGCTTTTATTCCAGCGGATGTTAATTAACGGATCCGCCGTCCGTTCGGTCCCAAAATAAAGGTCCAGGATGACGCATCTGTACTTGCTGATGAGTTTTTTTCAGATCATAATTAATAAGCAGCAGACAGAGAGCAGACAGCAGGCTGAGTGTGGAGGGACAGAGATGCGGTTAGGTGAAGGGGAATGGGGCTACTTACTGTGCGGATCCGGGGTGAATCCTGGGAGAAAAGCCGCAGCAGCTCCGGGGACACAGAGGAGAAGAGTCCGGTCAGAGACCCGCGGAGACACGGCCGAGGCTTCGGCGGGATTTGGCCCGGTTTAGTCCCGGTTTTCACCGACTCCCCTTTCCCAGATATCCCAGATTTCCCTGATTTCCCCTGCTGCCACTCTGAATCCCAACACCGCTAACACCAGCGTCAGGATACAGGCAGGAGACACGGCGATTTCCGGGACAGACTTTCACAATAAAGCCTCCTCACTGCGATCTGCAAAAATAAAAAGATTAATTAAAATAACGTTTTTCTTACAAACAAAACAGCCACTCATTATCACTGTAAAGTATTTAAATAAAGCCCAAATTAAGTTTATTTTTTGACATTTATTTTTATTGTAGCTAGGTTACATTCTGATTTACTAAATTAAACTCTAAGGGACTGTTCTTTATTTAGGGTTAGGGTTTGTGATGTAGTAATAATAATAATAATAATAATAATAAGAAGAAGAAGAAGAAGAAGAATTGTCCTTCGGCCTCCCTGAGTGACTGGTGGATAATGCATGACCATAAATGAGTTATTATTCATTAATTACGTCATTATGTGTAACCACTTGTCCTGTTGGGGGCGTGGGGGTGGAGCCTTCCCTGGACAGGTTGCCAGACTATCACAGGGCTGACACATAGAGACAGACAACCATTCACACTCACATTCACACCTACGGACAATTTAGAGTCACCAATTAACCTGCATGTCTTTGGACTGTGGGAGGAAGCTGGAGCACCTGGAGGAAACCCACGCTGACACAGGGAGAACATGTCAGAGCACCTGGAGGAAACCCACGCTGACACAGGGAGAACATGTCAGAGCACCTGGAGGAAACCCACGCTGACACAGGGAGAACATGTCAGAGCACCTGGAGGAAACCCACGCTGACACAGGGAGAACATGTCAGAGCACCTGGAGGAAACCCACACTGACACAGGGAGAACATGTCGGAGCACCTGGAGGAAACCCACACTGACACAGGGAGAACATGTCGGAGCACCTGGAGGAAACCCACGCTGACACAGGGAGAACATGTCGGAGCACCTGGAGGAAACCCACGCTGATACAGGGAGAACATGTCAGAGCACCTGGAGGAAACCCACGCTGACACAGGGAGAACATGTCGGAGCACCTGGAGGAAACCCACGCTGACACAGGGAGAACATGTCGGAGCACCTGGAGGAAACCCACGCTGACACAGGGAGAACATGTCAGAGCACCTGGAGGAAACCCACACTGACACAGGGAGAACATGTGGGAGCACCTGGAGGAAACCCACACTGACACGGGGAGAACATGTCAGAGCACCTGGAGGAAACCCACGCTGACACAGGGAGAACATGTCAGAGCACCTGGAGGAAACCCACGCTGACACAGGGAGAACATGTCAGAGCACCTGGAGGAAACCCACACTGACACAGGGAGAACATGTCGGAGCACCTGGAGGAAACCCACACTGACACAGGGAGAACATGTCAGAGCACCTGGAGGAAACCCACGCTGACACAGGGAGAACATGTCGGAGCACCTGGAGGAAACCCACTCTGATACAGGGAGAACATGTCAGAGCACCTGGAGGAAACCCACACTGACACAGGGAGAACATGTCGGAGCACCTGGAGGAAACCCACGCTGACACAGGGAGAACATGTCAGAGCACCTGGAGGAAACCCACACTGACACAGGGAGAACATGTGGGAGCACCTGGAGGAAACCCACACTGACACAGGGAGAACATGTGGGAGCACCTGGAGGAAACCCACACTGACACAGGGAGAACATGTCGGAGCACCTGGAGGAAACCCACACTGACACGGGGAGAACATGTCAGAGCACCTGGAGGAAACCCACGCTGACACAGGGAGAACATGTCAGAGCACCTGGAGGAAACCCACGCTGACACAGGGAGAACATGTCAGAGCACCTGGAGGAAACCCACGCTGACACAGGGAGAACATGTCAGAGCACCTGGAGGAAACCCACGCTGACACAGGGAGAACATGTCAGAGCAATAATGAAGTTGTAAGAAAGAATTTTGTGTCATAAATGAAGCCTCCTAAATGTTTTTTTAATAAAGTGATTGTGATGTAATATCTCTTTTATCTCTGTCCAAGGAGCGACAGAAATGTGAAAATCCAACAATAATTTCTGTTTTTACAGTTTCTGGCTGATAAATGTAGACATTTTAAAACCTGCCTCCCAAA
The DNA here is from genome assembly GCF_041903045.1 of Epinephelus lanceolatus. NCBI lineage: Eukaryota > Metazoa > Chordata > Actinopteri > Perciformes > Serranidae > Epinephelus > Epinephelus lanceolatus. Next base: position 43,279,572 of record NC_135747.1, read on the forward strand.
CTCACCGGCAGGTTTGGAAGGCATGTTTTCTTCTAAAATCTGTAGTAATATAAATACTAAACATAACCATTTAAATGTGTATGTCCCTCCCCTAAACCAAAATGCACCACCTGCTCCCCCCTCATAAACAAAGAACAGTCCCTAATGTTATTTTGTTCCTCTACATCTCCATTCTTTTTCATATCTCCAGGTTGGACACTGTCACTGTCACTAAACACATTCTTATATTCAACTCGTCAATATTTGTTTATAATTTACTGATTTTATTGACTGATTAATTAGACGTATTAATGATTACACAGTTTTTCATGCTTCCCTTTTCTGTCCATTCTCAGACACGGTGTCACAGCCTCCATGTTGAAAACCTCTGACGTCTATTAGCAGAATAAAATGATCAATAAATGTATATTTTTAAATATTATTAAATACCAGATGTGTTGAACATTACACAAAGTCTAAGGAAGGCAAGAAGTCATCTGGAAATATCAGTTATAATTGTGCTGGTCTTTTATTGTGAAGCTGGTACTCTCTGACTTCCGGTAGTTGGGAGTTGTGACTTGACGCATCCTCCGCTCTCCACCGGATCCCAAAAACTCAGCGGGAGCGCGTATCCATGCCCTGCGCGTTCCCGGTGCCTCGTTTCCTGTCCTGCCCAACCCAGAATCAGCCTCAGCCAATCAGTTCTGATGACGTCATTCTATTCTATTCTATTCTATTCTATTCTATTCTATTACACTACGTTACGTTACATGACCTTACATTACATTGTATTCTATTCTATTACAGTATGGTAGAGTATGGCATTTGCTATATAAAAATTATAACAACAACAACAATGACAACAATAATAATAATAATATATTGTTTATTGTTACTTTTAATTACTCTACATATTTATTATTATTATTATTATTATTATTATTATTATTATCACTATTATTATCATAAGTAGTAGTAGAGATTATTGATAATAATGAATAATAATTTATGTTTATGAATAATAAATGATAATATAATAATATTTTATTACAATAATACAATTGTGAATCATTATAAATTAATAATAATTATGTATTATTATAATTTCATTATTATTATTATTATTATTATTATTATTATTATTATTATTATTATTATTATATTAAATACCATATTTATAAACGTTTTTATATTTGTAAGCTATTTCTTGTTCTTATGTTAAAAAATAAAATTCTCTCTTTCTCTTTCTCACACACACACACACACACACACACACACACACACTTCTTAAATCATCGCCTGTGCAGTTTTTTGTCTCTGCTTTTTAAACTAAAGTGTGCCCTCTGGTGGTCGGAGGCTGCCTGTGTTCACAGCAGTGTGATGACTCAGAATCAGAATCTGTAAATCAGAGGTGAGGACTTCAGTGTTGTGACTCGGACTCGAGTCAGCTTCAAGTCACATGTGGTATGTTTCTGGGAGGGGAGGAGCTCGCTTTGGTGAACGAGTTCAGGTACCTGGGGGTCATCCTGGACTCGACACTCTCATTCAAGAAACACATCAAAAAAAGTGTCTAACTCTGTCAAATACAACCTGGCTGATTTCAGACAGATCAGGAATCCTCTAACTACCAGTGCAGCTTTGATGTTTTTACATTGTATGATCCTCTCACATATAGACTGCTGCTTAACGAGCTGGTCTCTGGCATGTACAACAGCACTTAAACCAATAGAATCTCTCTACAAGAAAGCCCTAAAGACCCTTCTCCTTCCATATCTGCAAGACCCTCAAAAATCATATTTTTTTTTACGTTTCCATGAATTAAAAACCTTTAGATTTGCCTGCTTTGTGTATAAAAGTCTCCATGGTCTTGCTCCACCGCCACTGAACAACTTTATTAGGAAAAGGACTGTGGGAGGTATGAGCACCAGGACCTGTGTTAGAGGGGAATGTATGATAAATTGTCTTGTGTTTGTTGTCTCCTCCATTTGTATTTTATCTATCTATCTATCTATCTATCTATCTATCTATCTATCTATCTATCTATCTATCTATCTATCTATCTATCTATCTATCTATCTATCTATCTATCTATCTATCTATCTATCTATCTATCTATCTATCTATTTATTTATTTATTTATTTATTTATTAGGGACTACGGATGCAATTTAGCAGCTTTGCTACAGTCCAGCATGTTTACAGAGATGTATGATCGATGTTCATTAATGTGCACTGTCCCTGTCCAAATAAAGAGAGAATGAATGAATGATTAATAACTTAAGACTTGACCTGACACAAAAGAAGACTTGGACGTTAACACCAATGACTCGTGACTTCACTCAGACTCGAGCCTTTTGACCTGAAAACACTTCCTCTGAGCCTGAAGATTAAACCGTATGTTGTGTGAAAACTGTGACACAACTCAGTTAAATTCTAAAATTATTAGTGTTTGAATTCCTTGAAAATCATCGCTTGTTTTCATGTTTTGCAGGATGAAACCTTGTAATTCTGTTGGTAGATTGTTGGTTCATTATTTTCATTTTTCACTTCTGTGTAAAGATTTGTTGATTGTGATGATTAGTTACTCTATAGATCTCTGAAGTGTGCACAGTGTGACATTGTTTATTTGTCACTGTCTGTTATGAATGAATAATAAATGTAGAAAGTGAATGTGTAGCAGCTGTCAGGTGTGTATTAAGCTAGACATACTCATTACTGTGAACACATGTTCTGTATGTACTGAAGCCTCGAGCTCAAGAAACCCTCTGGTGGTGGCAGAGAGAAACCTCCCAGTAGGGTGCACTTTGTACATGTGAAAAGTTTTGGGGATGCCCCTGCGAAACGTCTGTTCACTGATCTGCAGAGTAACTGAAGCTGTCAGATAAATGCAGTGGAGTAAAACGTTCAGTGTGTGCTTCCAACATGTAGTGTAGTAGTATATATATTCAGGTAAAGTACAAGTAACTCAAAAGTACTTGAGTAAATGTACTCAGTGAGTTTCCACCACTGGGACAAGATTCAGGACTTGTCGTTTTAATCTGAGCAGACGATGAAGAAATGTTTTACGTTGTATCCCACAGCAGAGAGGAAGGAAGAGGAGGTGACACATGCTGCAGCTGTAAACCGCACACTAACTCCCCACTACTGTGTGCATGTGCCTTGCACTGAGTGGGCGAGGGCAATAGTCATTTTCACCCAAACCCCACAGGTGTTGACCTTTTTCGCTCTGAATTTCTATGAAAATAACTCAAATTTAAAACCTCAACCGCAGCTTTACATTGCCTGGAGGTTTCAGAGCAAAGAGACTCAGACAAAAACATTTTTCCATCATTACATCATCACACACAGACAGACAGACGTTCATCTGGAGGTGCACTCGGTCGAGGCGGGACGTCCCCTGTTGGCTCACAATAGATATTTGACGGAATTAGGAATTAAAATTTTCCACCCAGTCCTTTAAAAACAAAAGTCATTTTATCTGCACGATCTGTACCTTGTTCACCTCACCAGCCCACAGCACAGATCACTATCTCAGCCTGTCAGGTGATCTGTGGCTCAGGACCAGAGACACAGCGGCAGGTAAACCCTCGACAACTCAGCTTATAAAACCTTCACCAGCAGGAAGAGAGTTCACCATCATATTATGGACTAAATTAAACCGATATCATCACAGTAACTACATACTGAAAATAAAAACGTACTGCGTCCCAGTCTTTGACCCAGTTTGGATCACCTGTGGTGCCTGTTACTGCAGTGACACTTAACTCGCTTAGCCACATTAACAGAATGGCAAGTGGCCAGTTGCAGAGGCCCCACACAGGTCGGGTTTACACGGGGTGTTTCCAGGATTTGAGGACATTCGGGCCTCGCCCAGACCTCTGTGGGGGGCAGGGGATCCTCCTCCGACACTTTTTGATAAACAAGCTCTATCTTGAGGCTTTTGTGCACCCTGCCACCTTATTCATATTTAAAGTGCAAAAGAACTGAATTGTGAATCAACTTATTTTCATGGTGAGTCCTGATACACAGGATCACAGCACTGGGACTTTTAACTCTGTGTGTATCGCTCCACTTTACAGCTGTTCTGAGCAGGAAATCATATTAACCGTTATTAGCTGATGTTAATGTTTTTTTTTCTCTTCCATTCCTTTTTTTTTTATCTTTCTTGGTTTTTAACTTGTAGCACCTTGAGATCTTTTGATGAAAAGGGCATTATAAATGAAATGTATTATTATTATTATTATTATTATTATTATTATTATTATTATTATTATTATTATTATTATTATTATTATTATTATTATTAATGGTCGTGGGAACAAACTTTGCACCGTAAAGAGGAACATATTTCCACCAATAGCATTTCAGTTAAATAATGAATGGTCAGAAAAGTACAAAGGAACGGAAAGAAGCCTGAATACTGTAAATCTCCAGGTGTCATCATATGACATCAGAAGACGACGCAACGTACTGATTAAGTTGTTAACTCATCAACATAAGATAAGATAAGATAAGATAAGATACACCTTTATTGATCCCACAATTGAGAAATTCCAGTGTTACAGCAGTCAAGGGGAAAGAGTCAAATTAAAGATTTCAATATTTAAAAAAACTTAAAAAACTAGGCATGCAAAAAAAAAGTACAAAAAATACAAGAAACAGCAATAAATAATAATAATAATAATGAGCAGTGGATAAGAAGTGAGCAATGGATTAAAGTGAACATATTTAGTGCAAAGTGAATATTGAATGTGCAAATAAACAACAACATGGGGGACAACAATGCTTATAGTGGTGTTTATAAAGTGAAACATCACACATATACCATAATAAAAGCACTACATCAGTACAACACCACCAATTGACGTCTATTTTCCTTCAACAACACACACACGTGGTCACGTCTAGGAAAAAACAACAGGGTTTGGCTTTACAGTCTTACAGGAAGTGAACACCGGCCTCCTGGGTGAAAGTCATTGGTTGGTTGACCCATCCACCACTCGTGCCACCTGCCCTACTCGGACTCTGACCCGCCGCATTTACTCCTGGGCGCCATTAAACAATAAGGGCGACCAACCACGTATCATGCTGACGTGAAAGGACGGCTTTTTACATTGGTGTCCGACGCAGAAAGTCACTGACCAAGCGCCAGATTTTGACGACTTCAGAGTGAGACTGGACTGAGTAACCACCTGTGTATGAACTAATATTTAGGTGATTATTTCTTCTGCATTCGGAAACACCAAATACAAAGACCCAAACCCATCACTGTAAACTTCAATTTGGCCACTCACTTTAAATTTTTTTTGGAAACAGCTTCCACTTACAACACAGTAACATTTTGAGTTCACCAGACATGAAAAAAATGTGTGCTGAACAACAGGTTGATGGCATGGTGTAAGCCACCCTGGGAGCAGGCTGAGCGGCTGCACTGAACATACCATGACACTTCTTAGAGGCTTATAATGGAATATGGTGTCAAACAAAGGTTCAACTGTACAGTGCTTATATAGACTTGTCCACAGTGAATGATTATGTCCCAAGAGGAACACTGTTTAACATCTTACAAAGTTTGGGGTGTGGCGTTACGATGTTTCCAGCTTTGATGTCAGCGTGCAGTGTAACAACAAGTTTCCAGGGCTCCACCACAATAACATCCTCCATCAGGGTGAGGCAAGGATCCCCCACATCCTGCTTCCTGTTTGTGATGTTTGTTGACATGCTTATGAGAAAGATTAAACAACAATATGGAGACGATGGATTTCTGAAATGGCTCCATGTTTTAATACTGATGGACGACACAGTTATCATGGCAACATCAAGAGAAAGGCTAATTGAAAAATTGAAATTTTGGAGGGACACCGTGATAAATATGGCGTATTTGTTAATGAAGCAAAGTTTATGGCTATTTTGGGATCTGAGGAAGACAGCCAACCTCTTCAGTGTGATTCTTTTATGATGAGGCATTGTGACAGTTATACATATCTTGGAGCTGTCTTCACTGTTGATGTAATGGGCGAACATCTGACACTCACCCTCCACCTCCCCATCACCACCTAGTCTTTACGGAGTCATCGGCCTCATCCACCTCAGCACCCTCAGAGTCATCAGCCTCATCTGCCTCAGCACCCTCACAGTCATCAGCCTCATCCGCCTCAGCACCCTCAGAGTCATCGGCCTCATCCGCCTCAGCACCCTCAGAGTCACCAGCCTCATCTGCCTCAGCACCCTCAGAGTCATCTGCCTCATCCGCCTCTGCACCCTCAGAGTCATCACCCTCATCCACCTCAGCACCCTCAGAGTCATCGGCCTCATCTGCTTCAGCACCCTCAGAGTCATCAGCCTCATCTGCCTCAACACCCTCAGAGTCATCGCCTCATCTGCCTCTGCACCCTCAGTCATCAGCCTCATCTGCCTCAGCACCCTCAGAGTCATCGGCCTCATCCGTCTCAGCACCCTCAGAGTCACCAGCCTCATCCGCCTCAGCACCCTCAGACACATCGGCCTCATCTGCCTCAGCACCCTCAGAGTCACTAGCCTCATCTGCCTCAGCACCCTCAGAGTCATCGGCCTCATCCGCCTCTGCACCCTCAGAGTCACCAGCCTCATCTGCCTCAACACCCTCAGAGTCATCGGCCTCATCCGCCTCAGCACCCTCAGAGTCATCAGCCTCACCTGCCTCAGCACCCTCAGAGTCATCAGCCTCACCTGCCTCAGCACCCTCACAGTCATCAAACTCATCTGCCTCAGCACCCTCACAGTCATCAGCCTCATCCGCCTCAGCACCCTCACAGTCATCATCCTCATCCGCCTCAACACCCTCAGAGTCATCAGCCTCACCTGCTTCAGCACCCTCAGAGTCATCAGCCTCATCTGCCTCAGCACCCTCAGAGTCATCAGCCTCATCTGCCAGATTGCGCTCCGACACTCAGAATGAGTATTTCTGAACACACCACTCACATCATTTTCCTCCACTGTCTAAAACATGCTAATAGAATTTGCCAGCTAATGTCTGTGGAGAATAGTTTTGCGTCCAGCTAAGCCCCGCCCACTAAAATACATCATACTGTTTACTAACAGTAAAAGGGTCTATAGCTGTGTTTGTGTCATGTTTAGCTGGTTGTCTTGTTTTATCTGTTTTTAAAAGCACTGATGGAGGACCACCTGTAACCTCATTATATTTAATATTTTATATATAATGACAATGAAGTTCTCTATTTTATTCTGTCTGAAGAACTTGTTAAAAGTAACACAGGACACATAAACACAGATTCCAGCTGACAGTTTACTGTAATGATACACTTGAGTTTCAGTGCTGTAATTCTCTTTCCCCTAAAGGTGATACTGTGATACTGTGGTCTGTAATCCCCATCACCAACTCTGTGTGGGTGTGACTGTGTTCAGGGTCCGACTGTATTTGTATGACTGTCATGCACATATGTACAACAGTTCTGGCATGTCTACATGTATATAGACGTGTGTATGTGTTTATATGTGTGTGCATGTGTTTGCGGGCTCATCTGTAAACATGTGTCTGTCTGTTTGTGTGCCTGCAAATGTGGTTACATCATATCTGGTATGGTTTCACAGCCTCGCACAGGAAATGATCCTATCTGACTGACATAGAGTCACACATTTCTCTTAAGGTTCAGCGTCTCTGTAATACTGAACTCAGATGCCATATGTGTGTTCACCGGCCTCTGTGCAGAGAGGGTGGCGGGCAGAAGAACAAAAGCCTCAGGTAACATTCAAGCACTGATAGTCAGTCGCAGCTGATCAGGAGGACAAAATGAAAGCGGGGCTCCTGTGGATGGTGATGGTGTGTTTAAGTGATGGAAAGGTTCCACAGTGCTCAGGTAAGAAGACGTGACATTGGTGCTTCAGGATTAAAGTTAAGATCGACTCAGTGACGTGATGAAACTGCTCAGACTTTCAGAATGACTTAGAGAGCTTTTATGTGCTTCGTCTGGAATCAGATGCGTATGTCAGTAAAAAGGTAGTTTGGTCAAAATACATTGTAAAAGTATCTGATAATTTGGTAGCGCTTCCTGTGACGTCTGTACCTAGAACAAGTTGTAATCAATCAATCAATCAATCAATCAATCAATCAATCAATCAATCAGTTTTATTTATAAAGCCCAATATCACAAATCACAATTTGCCTCACAGGGCTTTACAGCATACAAACTTATAGCACTGGATAAAGGGTTTTTTTGGGGAGTTTTTCCTTATCAGCTGTGATATAAAACATTTTATAGTTTCAGTCAGTTTCTGTAATTTGAAGTTTCTTGAGAAAACATTACATTCGTGAAATGTAAATGTCCATTACTCGATCATTGTCCAAAAGTTTTGGCAAACTGGTAATATGGGTTAGGTCCCATTAAACAAATAAATTAATCTTATGGTGTTTTGTGTTGTTTCTGCAGAGATTTAATTTTCTTTTTCACTTTACTGAAAGAAAACAACGACCACTTATATTAACTTATAACCAGCTTGTAATTTATTACATCCACCTGTACCTCAGGAATTTCATTTCTTCACTTAAAGCACCCGCTGACAACTGGAAGCAACTTATTATCACATCATAATTAATTCATTTATTTTCATTTAACCATTTTTACACCTGAGACATCTCTGAGGGGCGACCCCGTATTTACAATGAAATGCAGTCAATTAAAAAAACAAAGAAAATACAAACGGAGAAAAGTCATAATTTAAAACTTCCTGAGCAGGTAAAGGTTAAACGAGGATAATTTAGATGCACAAATAAATACAGTTTATAGTTTACAGTTAAGTAAGAAGCTCTAAAGTTTTGTAATTAGGATACCATAGTCTGATTAAAAATCGATACTGGAAGCAGTTTCCACAGAGACCTGGAATAAGATCTGTTCACACAGCCACCACATCAAACACATGGAGAGAGTTCAGATGGAAACTTATCGTACGCTTCTTTAGAACGCCTCAAATAACGTGTAAATGTGATGCTTCTACGTCTGGTGCTGACTGGAGAGCAGGCAGAGAGGTGCTGGCTGACGGTGTCTGCACATTCTGGGCATGTCAGACACTTTAGACCTTTTGATTTGACCAGCTGAATAGATTGATGCTATTTTACAAAAACAGAAACCATGGTGGAGATGGGATTGCCTTTTTTAAGGGAAATATATTGAAAATCGCACCATTTTTGATTTAACCTGAGTTCGTCTTTGAACACGTATTTCCAGGTGGCACTTGGGCCCCTCCACCCACAGGCCCCGGGCCAACTGCACTGCCTGCACTGTGTATGTTTACACCCCTGCTGATAATTTCTGTGTTCATGTCAGTAAAGACGGTTTCTCTTTGCATCGCAATGCTTCATGAACTTTAGTGTCAGTAAGAGGATATAAATAACAACAGCAGAACAAAATTAAAGTGACAGTGCTTGAAACTTTTGGGAGGATTATTTAACCCTTTGAAACCCGGAGTGACTTCACTTTTGTTGTGCTGCTTTCAGACGCCTGTCACAAGTATTTAAACCTTTGAACTCATAGGGACAAAGGCAATGAGCAACTTGGTAAGAAATGTCCCACAAACTGCAAAAAATAAATAGATTTAGAAAATTAAATAAAAAAAAATAAACAGGGAAAAAAGGAAAACCTATATTTATGCTTATTACATCTTTAAATTATGTTACAGAATTATTCAAATTACACATATTTTTTCAAGTCATTTCCTTTTTTGTTTTTTGCTCTTTATTAAAACTAATTTTCTCATTTCTTGCATTTTTTTTTGGGTCATTTCTGTTTTTGAGGCCAATTTCTCCACATTCCAGAAATAAAAACATAAATAGAACAAATGCCTGTTCCCTACATTATCGTTAACTTTATCTATCCATCTGGGCTGCTTGTTTTCTTACTGGTTGAATAAACTGGGCTGAACTGGGTCGTCAATACAAAGTCAGACCACAGTCTGATCAATCTGCCTTCTCTCTCCTCCACTTGGTGTCATATAGATCAACAGGGTGCTGAGTTTAGTTGACTTGACTCACAATGAAAACAGCTCAGCTCATTACAGCCATGCTGTTTCTTGTCTGTCTGTCAGTTGGGCCGTCACGGGTCATCACGGTGTCGAAGCTTAGTAAGGTATCCATCTCCTGTCCGTCCGTCACTGCCAACATCTCAGAGCTTCAGTACCAGCTTGTCTTCAACGGCAGGAACATCAGCCAGATATATCTGGAAAAGGTAAAGGTGTGTGTGTGTGTGTGTGTGTGTGTGTGTGTGTGTGTGTGTGTCCACTAATATACTTCTGTGTGTATGAGCTGTTAGAGAGGTCTGTGGCCTGTGGGTAACAGTGGTTACCAGATTTTGTTTCACAGGGAAATAAAAGTAAGACACAGCTCAACTCAGTCAGACCTCGTAGAGTCGGTGCTGCATCCTTAATGTAGATAATAAAAAACTAAAAGGCAGCAACTCTAATTATTTTTAACCATTTAAATATTGTTACACAGCGATTTCAGGCGAGGCGCTCCTCCTCAGTGTTTTTGTATCCTGTCAGTGTCACCAACTGTGTGTGACATTTAGGGTCGTCCAGATTATTTTTAGCATCAAACACTTAATGTCTGGTTGATTTTATATGCCCCAACGTATGTTTGTTTCTGCATCAGTTTATGGTGTAAATGTCTTCAGTTTTGTCAGGGATGTGCCCCGACCTATGTGTGTAGCCAGCATGTTCCCACGTTGTCACACATCGCCACTTTGTCAGTGGCCTTTCACGTCGATATATTACCACTCAGCGTCCTTTGGCGTCTGTTGTTGGTGTTCCACTACCAACGCCAGGATGTCAACTAAAGCAGGTTGTTAGGTGTAAAAAAAACAAACAAAAAAAACATGATGGCCTGCCTCTATATTCATACAGGAAGTGAACACTGGCCAGGGAAAGTCCGGGGTTATTTGGATCCATGCACCACCCCTCCCACCCACCCTACAGGGGCTTTCCAGCTCCTTATATTGCATCATTACCTGACATTTAACTTGACGCTGTCCAGCGGCATATCATGCTGCCACCATAAGGGCCGTCCGGCTGTGTTATGAACTGATGTCACGTGGCGGCGTATCATACCGCTGCCAAAGCTGGCTGATGCGTCTGACGCTGAAATCACTGACAAATCCGCAGAATTTGATGATTACAGAGTGAAAACGGGCCGATGTGGCAGCACTAAAAAGTGAAATAATCTTTACTTTTCTATTCCCAAGAACAAATGACATCAGAAAAGTTTTTAGATGCATCTATTGGCTCATTCACAGGGGAACACCACCTAAATCAAGAATTCCAAAAAGTTATTTTTAGAGTCAGGGAGACTGACATTCTGTGGGTTCACAAAATCAGTTTTAACAATCCAAAGAGATGTATTCTGTTGCAGTGTTCTCTGACACAGAAAATGTCCCCACATACTCAGAACGTCCCCCTGGGTTTAATATTTCTGGACCACAGGAATGATGTACTGTAGGTGGATTTTCCCTTTAAGTTTAGTTTGTCTTCTTTGAAGGATTGTCGAGTCAGTTTTTTTCCTTTACTGAGCTCTGCTAATGAGAAGAGTAGAGTCCTGCCACATTAGGAGACCACAGCATCTCACCTCTGCTCCTGCAAGTGTGGGTTTGTGTACAGAGAAACCTCAGACAATAGATCACGTGAACACAGGTAGTCCGTCACAGCTGCACTGAGCCTCGCAGGCTATGGATGATGCATTCAGTGACACGCCAGCAGACGGCAGCACAATCTGGATTTTAAACCAGGGCGCAGCTACTGTTTAAAGAGTAGCTCTACAGTAAAGGGTTAAAACATGGCTGCTCTGGTCTTTATGATGACAGGTAGACATGTCTTTTTTTCGCCGACCTCCAGTGTTTGAAGTTTACTTACACTTTGACATTATCAGTTACTTGTTACAGGATAACAGACTAACATGGGACATCTCTGACCACATCATTTCATCGACATTAAATTACACCGACTTCAGCAAAGTGAGAGAAAGGCAGCAGTTTAGCAGCAGCAGCAGAAATCTGAAACAAAACTATGATTACTGTCTGTTTCAGTTGCTCCTGCTCACCCAGCTCATCATGCCAGGATTTCTTCAGTGTTTCTCCTGCAAAGTTTTTGTTAGTTAATTAATGTTAAGTTAATGTTGTCTCTGCTACTGTACATGAATAAGAGTATTTCAGGGCTGAGAGAGCCAGGGTAGATGTTCTTTTATTGCAATTGAACAACACATTGTACTTTTTAATGTGTATGACAATAAACGTAAACTGCAGCCTGTTCTCATTCCCAGGGCATCGAATACGGCAGCTCGCAGGGGACAACGAACCATTGATTTATAAGAAACAAAACACAATCTATATATTTTTATTAGGGCTGCACAATATTGGATTTTTTGCCGATATCCGATATGCTGATACATAACAACTCATTTGGCCGATAACTGATGCCAATATATCCACTTGTTTCACCACCTAGAGTCAGTGATCATCATCAAGTCTCTTCTGTAGTGAATTAACATCATATTATACACACAGACTCTGATGGTGACGGCCCACCAGCAGATAGAGACATGAAATACTGTTCAGTGTCTGTGATATTCAGTCATTGTGCTAAATAAGAAAAGCATGTTGGCTGATTCTGATGACGTGCCGATGTTATGGTGCATCCCCAATTTGTACTGTTTGTGTTAAGTTAATATATAAAATGATGGAACTCATTTTCCAAGGTTTTCCTCCCCAGTGTTTCTGTGTACAGAAATCAAAAATTTAGTTCAGTTTCGGTTGATATGTTGTTGTGTTGGTCGTCTCTCAGGCTGCAACATGCACAGACATATTTTGCTGCATCTGTGGCGCAGACACTATTTTCTCTGAGTAGATGTTGCATTTCAGTCTGGTCAGAGAGTGAATCAAACTCTTGGAGTTTACATTTAAGTTTTGTTTGGTGTCTTCATATGGTGTTTCAGTGTAGCAGGAAATGTTGCTCTGTGTCTGTCCGTCTCTGTGTCCAGCCTGTGATCACTCAGTCAGCATCTTTCTCAGTTTCTGATCAGTCACGGCGGTCACATAGTTGGCCATCATGTTCTGTCTGTTCAGGGTCAAACAGCACCGAAGTTTGTTTTGAGTTTGTCTTTTCTGTTCTGCAGCAGTCTGACTCTGCAGAAAGTTTGTTCTCCAGTCAGTTTGAAGTCACAGCCAACAGCAGTGGAGAGTACGTCTGCAAGAGGACGGTGGTTTATCCTCCACCATGCACAGAGGACTGTCACACCACTGAGGTCATAGTGGCAGGTAGACCAAAAACACAAATACACACCGAATTATGTCACACTGGATACACAGTATGAAACATATTAAACGAAGCTGTGTTCTGATTGATTCACAGAAAAACAGTCTTTGCCAATAATCAATGACACCGTCCCTGGAACCAATCAGAGCTGTTCAGTCAGGACTCCTTTCATCCCAGAGGTGGTGACGTGGGCGGCATGTGGAGGTTTATTCATCTACAGCCTGTCTATCACCTGCGTTACTATTGCTTTATGGGTAAATACGAAAACATGGAGTGACTTCACTCAGTGTTCTTTACTGCACAGATTTTGAAAAGTATTGTTAAGTTAAATTGAAACTCTTGTCTTGTCTCTGTGTTGTATCCTGCAGGTGAAGATGAAGAGAAATGAAGAGGATTCAAATGTGTATGTCAACACCAAACCTGGAGAGGCCAGGAAACCCTACAAAGCCTGAGCGCAGCCTGTGGCAGCGATGAAGAAATATTACAGCTGATAAAGCTCTGAAAGTTGTCTCAGACTCTCAGTGTAAATGGCAGGACTGTAGTTTATGTACAGAGTCTGGTAGAAGAGTCAGTGAGGGAGCTGCTTATGGTGTGAATGATTTAATTAAATTAAACTTTTATCTTATTTAAACTGAAAAATGTTATCAAACTACATCTATTAGCAATAGCGTTTGTGCAGCAGATAGCGGTGTGTTGCACTGAGCAGATAAGCTGACGTACAAAACATGCAAAAAACTGAAACCTAATTTTTTCAAAATACTGAGAATAATAATCATAATCCAGAGACACACATGTAACAGCAATACATTTGCAAATGTTGTATGTACAAATGCTGTATGTATGTTTTCTGACAGGAACGTGTACCTTTATTATGTCAAACAGCTGTTTTAACAATTAATCAAACTGTTTTAAAGTATTTTTTCCTGCATCACTGTCTCTCATGAACTGTGCTAAAATATATATTTACATGTTTGTAATATTTGTGATATATATTTGTCTGTCTAATAAGGAACTTTTGGAGTGTGTTTTGTGAAAGAAGTGTTCAGTTACTTTGGTCTGAAAATGAAATATTAACATCCATCCAGTTATTTTCTGTACAGTCTTAGAAATAAAGGTTCCAAAAGGGTTCTTCAAAGGTTCATGTAAAACTAAAGGTTTAATTAGGAACCCTTTTCATGCAAAGAACCTTTGTTGGAAGAAAGTCCTTCAGTGACTGTTGAAAGCGTTAATGTTTAAAGATTCTCACCCTCCAATATTCAAATGTTTACTCATGTTTCAAACAGTAGTTTTAAATGTAAACTCCCTTGAATTTTATTAGTGTTCTGCCACAGATGATATTTTAACCATCAGTTAATCCCAAACAATCTCACAGTTCTTCTAATATGTTGTTTTAACAGGCGCTCTGTAAATCTGCATCTTGTATTCAGTTGTAATTTGGAAATGAGTTTCAGTTCTGTGCTGAAAAATAAAAATGCAGACCTGTGTGTTATACATTACATATACAATTCAATTCAATTCAATTCAATTCAATTCAATTCAATTCAATTTTATTTATAAAGCCCAATATCACAAATCACAATTTGCCTCACAGGGCTTTACAGCATACGACATCCCTCTGTCCTTAAGACCCTCACAGCTGATCAGGAAAAACTCCCCAAAAAAAAACCCTTTAACGGGGAAAAAAAAACGGTAGAAAGCTCAGGAAGAGCAACTGAGGAGGGATCCCTCTTCCAGGACGGACAGACGTGCAATAGATGTCATACAGAACAGATCAGCATAATAAATTAACAGTAATCCATATGACACAATGAGACAGAGAGAGAGAGAGAGAGAGAGAGAGAGATGCAGGTAATGACAGTAGGTTACAACAACATTAATGAAAGTAATAATATTATAGTTATAGTTCTGGCTACTGTGGTACAATATGTTGAAAGTATGTATTAATATCTGACAGTATACTTGTGTGACAATAGTCATATGTGTATAATAACAGTAGAAGTATGACTAATGACTAATGATGGCAGCAGCAGCAGGAGGCATCTGGCAGGACCACGGCAGCAGCACAACCACACACGTCACGCTGTCCAGGCACCGCTGTGATATGAGTTAATCTGAGAGACAGTGGAGCACAAAGGCTCCGGAGAAGAAGCCGAGTTAGTGACATCCAGAATGGCCGAGTTAGCAAGATGCAGTAATAGGATACGAGAGAGAGAGAGAGAGAGAGAGAGAGAGAGAGAGAGAGAGAGAGAGAGAGAGAGAGAGAGAGAGAGAGAGAGAGAGAGAGAGAGAGAGGGAGCCCGGTGTATTATAGGGGGTCCTCCAGCAGACTAGGCCTAAGTCAGCCTAACTAGGGGCTGGTACAGGGCAAGCCTGAGCCAGCCCTAACTATAAGCTTTATCAAAGAGGAAAGTCGGGTCAGGATAGGCCTAATTTTCGCAATATTACGCAGATGAAAAAATGCAGTCCGTGAGGTTTGTTTTAAATGAGAATTAAAAGACAAATCTTGATCAAATATTACTCCGAGGTTTCTTACGGTAGTGCTAGAGGCCAGAGCAATGCCATCTAGAGAAACTATGTCATCAGATAAAGAGTCTCTGAGTTGTTTGGGGCCAAGAACAATAACTTCAGTTTTGTCTGAATTTAACATCAGGAAACTGGTGCTCATCCAAGTTTTTATGTCTTTAAGGCAGTTATGGAGTTTAGTTAATTGATTACTTTCTTCTGGCTTCATCGATAAATACAACTGAGTATCATCCGCATAACAATGGAAATTTATAGAGTAATTTCTAATGATGTTACCTAAAGGAAGCATATATAGAGTAAATAGGATTGGTCCGAGCACAGAACCTTGCGGAACTCCAAAACAAACTTTAGTACGTAAGGATGATTCATTATGAACGTCAACAAACTGAAAACGATCAGATAAATAAGATTTAAACCAGCTTAGTGCAGAACCTTTTAGGCCAATTAAGTGATCCAGTCTCTGCAGTAGAATTTGATGGTCAATTGTGTCAACGCCGCACTAAGATCTAATAAAACAAGAACAGAGACAAGTCCTTTGTCTGAAGCAATCAGAAGGTCATTTGTAATTTTAACTAGTGCTGTCTCAGTGCTATGATGCACTCTAAATCCTGACTGAAATTCCTCAAATAAATTATTATCATGGAGAAAATCACACAGCTGGTCTGCGACTACTTTCTCAAGGATCTTTGACATAAAGGGAAGATTAGATATTGGTCTATAGTTGGCTAACACCTCTGGATCCAGGGTGGGCTTTTTTAGGAGAGGTTTAATTACAGCTACCTTAAAAGACTGTGGTACATAGCCTGTTAATAAGGATATATTGATCATATCTAATATATGAGTGTTAACTAAAGGAAAGACCTCCTTAAGTAGCCTAGTTGGGATGGGGTCTAAGAGACACGTTGATGATTTAGATGAAGAAATCACTGCGGTCAATTCTTGAAGAGAAATTGGGGAGAAGCAATCTAAATATATATTAGGTTTTACAGCTGTGTTTGAGGTTAGATAGCTACTATCTGAGGACAGGAGGTCATGAATTTTGCCTCTAATAGTTAGAATTTTGTCATTAAAAAAGCTCATAAAATCATTACTGCTAAGGGCTAAAGGAATACAAGGCTCAATAGAGCTTTGACTCTCAGTCAGCCTGGCTACAGTGCTGAAAAGAAACCTGGGGTTGTTCTTGTTTTCTTCTATTAATGCTGAGTAATAGTTTGCTCTGGCATTGCGGAGGCCCCTCTTATAAGTTTTGAGACTGTCTGTCCAGATTAAACGAGATTCTTCCAGTTTGGTCAATCGCCAATTCCTTTCAAATTTTCGCGATATTTGTTTTAACTTACGGGTTTGAGAGTTATACCAAGGAGCAAACTTTCTTTGCTTTGTTAACTTCTTTTTAAGAGGAGCTACAGAGTCGAGTGTTGTTCGCAGCGAGCCTACGGCGCTATCAACAAAATGATCAAAGTCGGTACATGAAACCTCTGTTACTGAGGGACTTGGTATTGAATTTAACGATGGAGTAATCTTTTCCTTAAATTTTGCGACAGCACAATCTGATAAACATCTAGTATAGTAACTGTTGCTGAGTGGCGTGTAATCGGGTAAAAAGAAATCAAAAGTAATCAGATAATGATCTGATAGCGAGGGATTCTGTGGAAAGACTGTTAGGTTATCAATTTCAATTCCATACGTCAGAACTAGATCGAGGGTATGGTTAAAACAGTGAGTGGGTTCATGTACACCCTGACTGAAGCCAATGGAGTCTAATAATGAGATAAACGCGGTAGCCAGGGAGTCATTATCAACGTCGACATGAATGTTAAAATCGCCTACAATAATAACTTTATCTGATTTAAGAACTAAACTGGATAAAAACTCTGAGAATTCAGATACAAATTCAGAATACGGGCCAGGAGCACGGTACACTATAACAAATAAAAGTGGCTGCGTAGTTTTCCAGGTCGGATGTAAAAGACTAAGAACGAGGCTTTCAAATGAATTATAATCTAGTTTAGGTTTAGGGCTGATTAACAGATTAACTAACTAAAACCCGGACTGACCAAAACATGTCTGATATTAAAAGCTCCATGTTTAATATGTAAGGGATAATGTGTAATGAGCTGGTGAATACTGGGAAAATAACTCCCGACAGCGCGTCAGGGTTCTATTCCCCTGAAGGGAGTTGTTTTCCCAGTATTCACCGGCTCATTATACATTATCTCGCTTATTACACGGCTAATTATCAGTTAAATAAATCATTTGAGACAGAATATTGATTAATTATACGATTTTTATTGATTTATAAATTAAATCGGGAGGAGAGAAAAAAAAACTGCCGGCAACGGCTGAATCTGCGCTACAATAGCCCGATAAAAAAGTAACTGTTGCCAGGGCAGCCTCCCTAGCAACGCTGGGCTACATAGTAACGGTCATTACACAGTAATATCAGACCTCTGAATGCCGCGACTGACCAATCAGAATACAGCATTTAATAGAGCCGTGTAATAAAATAATATAAATAACCAGCGCCAGTTCATCAGTCAGTGAGAATGCGTGTGTGGGCGGGGCATAAGCACATACAGCCAGCAGCAGCAGCGACCCACAGAGGGCTCGATGGGGACGGAGCACCTGCTGCAGCAAGCCAACGCGCTGTCTGCGGCCATTTTGACTTGACCAGCATACTTCACTACAAGCTGATTGGCTGATGAAACAGGTGACGTGCTTTAAAACCAGCCGCCGAGTGTCAGGTGACACCATCAGCCGGCTTGAGTCGAGCTCAGACCGGCCAGTTCACACTGCTGACACTTTTCTCTGCAACGTTCTAAAACAGTTTCATCCCGTCATAAATCTTTGGTCTGAACTGGACTTAAACCTTTTCGGGAGATGTTTGAAACCCAAAGTGACTCTGACTCAGTCTTCACACTCTTTAACATCGTGCAGTCTCACCAAATAAATCCTGTGTGGTTTTAGCATTCACTCTTAACCAGACATCTGATCCTTCAGACATGGAACCAAAAAAAAGTAAATCCCCACTCAAAGTGTTCTCAAACCTTAGTTCAGATATGGAGACCCTTCTGAATTTTTTCAGCTCTCTACAGCCTGGCTTTTAAATAGAGGGTCCTCAGGGTTATCGCAGGGGGGCCGCCAAATTATTGTTTGATAATTCGGTTCCCAGGTAGCAACACTCGCTGACGGAGCCCTTTTTCCCCTCCTCCTTTTTTTTGCTCTGTCTTTCCTGTTCTTTTTCTTTTTTTCTGTTAAGCAATGTATGATAACTCATCAACACTGGCAGGTGGGTTGTGAATTCCATCCACTGCTCAGGCACAAAAAATGACCCTCATTGACCTCAAGGTGGCGCTTTATCAATCAAGTTTACACAATTACCTCAAAAAACGTCTGGTTTAGGGTCAATTTCTTTCAGTATATTAATCTCTCAAATCATCTGCATCTTTGCTCTGATGGTCCTCGGCTCTAAAAATGTCAAATTCTGTGACCCTTTCTCATTTTCTCTAAATCACATTTTCATAAACTCATCCTGAAACTTTGGATCATCTACAGACGTCGCTCATCTTAAGCTTTTCCTTATCTTCTGTGAGGGTCCAAGGACAGACGGACGTCATCTGCTGTTAAGGCCTCTGAAGCAAACTGTGATTTGTGATACTGGGCTTTATAAATAAAGTTGAAATTGAAATGAAATTGTGTCAAGTTGTCAGAAGGTGTGTGTGAAGCCACGTCCTGGTGGTGCCATGAGGTTTATTTGTTGTTTTGTTTTCTTAAATCAAAATATGTCTAAAAATACACATTAACATGAATCCATTTGTCTGTTGGTTAAAAAAAATACTTACACAAACAGCCCATTTAATTTCAGTACACAGCACCAACTGTTTTTGTTTTGTTTTTGTTTGTTTTTTGCTGCATATTTACAATAATTTTTCACCGTATTGACATTAATGGCATCAGAGTGTGCATCACTAAATCAATGAAGATAATGGGGCATCAGATGTTGATCATTAAACTCTAATTAAAAAGTAACCATCTGTGACTGACAGCATGTTTGAGGTGAATATTAAATATCAGGTGATTTATATTTGTTTTGTTGAACTCCAGTGACATCAACTTAAACACAGCCTGGCTCCCAGAACATTTTATCTGCCTCCTGTTTTCAAAAAAGTTTGAGAGGAGCCGTCATTGTTTCCACCAGCTCGTTCTGCACTCCTCCAAATAACCATGTCTCCGGCCTCTCTCCCACGCTGAGCCCAACCAGGTATGACGCCCCGTTGTCACAAGGAAACTCATTTTGTTCCGACAAAAAAAGGAATTTAATGTCTGTTATTGTTCTCTCAGCTGAGTCTCTGTTCGCTTCCTGCAGAGGCCTGAAGGCAGATTAGTAATAACATGCATGTTATCAAACACACAATCTGAGTTCTCACCAAAAACTGTTGACAGTCTCATGTATGCCACACTGTGTGAATGTAATTTGACTAAACATGAAGGGGAATGACTCGTGACTCACTGTAACCAATAAATCAGTTTTCACTCCATTGTATATGCGATAACCCTGAGTCAAAGCTCTATTGAGCCTTGTATTCCTTTAGCCCTTAGCAGTAATGATTTTATGAGCTTTTTTAATGACAAAATTCTAACTATTAGAGGCAAAATTCATGACCTCCTGCCCTCGGATGGTAGGCCTACCTATCTAACCTCAAATACAGCTGTAGAATCTAATATATATTTAGATTGCTTCTCCCCAATTTCTCTTCAAGAATTGACCGCAGTGATTTCTTCATCTAAATCATCAACGTGTCTCTTAGACCCCATCCCAACTAGGCTACTTAAGGAGGTCTTTCCTTTAGTTAACACTCATATATTAGATGATCAATATATCCTTATTAACAGGCTATGTACCACAGTCTTTTAAGGTAGCTGTAATTAAACCTCTCCTAAAAAAGCCCACCCTGGATCCAGAGGTGTTAGCCAACTATAGACCAATATCTAATCTTCCCTTTATGTCAAAGATCCTTGAGAAAGTAGTCGCAGACCAGCTGTGTGATTTTCTCCATGATAATAATTTATTTGAGGAATTTCAGTCAGGATTTAGAGTGCATCATAGCACTGAGACAGCACTAGTTAAAATTACAAATGACCTTCTGATTGCTTCAGACAAAGGACTCGTCTCTGTACTTGTTTTATTAGATCTTAGTGCGGCGTTTGACACTATTGACCATCAAATTCTGCTACAGAGACTGGATCACTTAATTGGCCTAAAAGGTTCTGCACTAAGCTGGTTTAAATCTTATTTATCTGATCGTTTTCAGTTTGTTGACGTTCATAATGAATCATCCTTACGTACTAAAGTTTGTTTTGGAGTTCCGCAAGGTTCTGTGCTCGGACCAATCCTATTTACTCTATATATGCTTCCTTTAGGTAACATCATTAGAAATTACTCTATAAATTTCCATTGTTATGCGGATGATACTCAGTTGTATTTATCGATGAAGCCAGAAGAAAGTAATCAATTAACTAAACTCCATAACTGCCTTAAAGACATAAAAACTTGGATGAGCACCAATTTCCTGATGTTAAATTCAGACAAAACTGAAGTTATTGTTCTTGGCCCCAAACAACTCAGAGACTCTTCATCTGATGACATAGTTTCTCTAGATGGCATTGCTCTGGCCTCTAGCACTACCGTAAGAAACCTCGGAGTAATATTTGATCAAGATTTGTCTTTTAATTCTCATTTAAAACAAACCTCACGGACTGCATTTTTTCATCTGTGTAATATTGTGAAAATTAGGCCTATCCTGACCCGAAAAGATGCAGAAAAATTGGTCCACGCTTTTGTTACCTCTAGGCTGGATTACTGTAACTCTCTATTATCAGGTAGCTCTAGTAAGTCCTTAAAAACTCTCCAGCTAATTCAGAATGCAGCAGCACGTGTACTAACAGGAACTAAGAAACAAGATCATATTTCTCCTGTTTTAGCTTCTCTGCACTGGCTCCCTGTAAAATCCAGAATTGAATTTAAAATCCTACTGTTAACTTATAAAGCTCTAAATGGTCAAGCTCCGTCATATCTTAGAGAGCTCATAGTGCCATATTATCCCACCAGAACACTGCGCTCTGAGAACACAGGGTTACTCGTGGTCCCTAAAGTCTCCAAAAGTAGATCAGGAGCCAGAGCCTTCAGCTATCAGGCTCCTCTCCTGTGGAATCATCTTCCTGTTACGGTCCGGGAGGCAGACACCGTCTCCACATTTAAGACTAGACTTAAGACTTTCCTCTTTGATAAAGCTTATAGTTAGGGCTGGCTCAGGCTTGCCCTGTACCAGCCCCTAGTTAGGCTGACTTAGGCCTAGTCTGCCGGAGGACCCCCCATAATACACCGGGCACCTTCTCTCTCTCTCTCTCTCTCTCTCTCCTTCTCTCTCTCTCTCTCTCTCTCTCTCTCGTATCCTATTACTGCATCTTGCTAACTCGGCCATTCTGGATGTCACTAACTCGGCTTCTTCTCCGGAGCCTTTGTGCTCCACTGTCTCTCAGATTAACTCATATCACAGCGGTGCCTGGACAGCGTGACGTGTGTGGTTGTGCTGCTGCCGTGGTCCTGCCAGATGCCTCCTGCTGCTGCTGCCATCATTAGTCATTAGTCATACTTCTACTGTTATTATACACATATGACTATTGTCACACATGTATACTGCCAGATATTAATACATACTTTCAACATATTGTACCACAGTAGCCAGAACTATAACTATAATATTATTACTTTCAATAATGTTGTTGTAACCTACTGTCATTACCTGCATCTCTCTCTCTCTCTCTCTCTCTGTCTCTCTCTCTCTCTCTCTCTCTCTCTCTCTGTCTCTCTCTCTCTCTCTCTGTCTCATTGTGTCATACGGATTACTGTTAATTTATTATGTTGATCTGTTCTGTACGACATCTATTGCTCGTCCGTCCTGGAAGAGGGATCCCTCCTCAGTTGCTCTTCCTGAGGTTTCTACCGTTTTTTTTCCCTGTTAAAGGGTTTTTTTGGGGAGTTTTTCCTGATCAGCTGTGAGAGTCTTAAGGACAGAGGGATGTCGTATGCTGTAAAGCCCTGTGAGGCAAATTGTGATTTGTGATATTGGGCTTTATAAATAAAATTGATTGATTGATTGATTGATTGATTGATTGATAGATAGATATAGGGTGACATCAGATAAACTGGGCCATTTAAGGTTTGAGCGTCTCAGCTCTTTAAAAGTTAACAGCCAATGAATGCAAATGATTTCAAACTGTTGCCGCAACAGTACTTGACACGTAACAATTGATTTGATTGGTCTATGGTTGCTATGGTGGGTGGGGCAAAGCCTCATATTGAGACTGCTCCAGAGAACTGCATGGTGAGTGCCCTGACATACCAAATCTTAACTGTCAATGATAAGGTTGATAATTCAATAAAAAACAAATGTACTACATATATAAATAATGATGTATAATACATGTCCTGATGTCCTCCATCAGATATAATGCTAATGTTTTGCTAAATAAAATTATTAGTGGCCCAGTTTACCTTAATGTGTTTTGGGCCACACAGTTCAGCTAAAATGAGCCACGTTCTGAGTTGAGTTCTAGCAAATATTTTGATGGTTCCTCTTATTAAAAAGTATTAATATATAAATATATTATATTATTGTATGTTACAGGCTTCTTCACATTTTCCTTTGTAATTATGAATGTGTGTGTTAGCTCTGGTCCAGGGCGCATCGTGAGCTAGCTCTCACTAGCTAGCGCTCACTCTCTCACACACACACACACACACACACACACACGAGAAAGGGAAAGGTGAAAGAGGCTGATGTACTGTAGCCTAGAAGTGATAGTGGAAGATGGTTAAGTAAAGTAACATGAAACTATAATTACAGTATGGCAAACAAGAAGGAACAGAGAGGAAAGGAGAGGAGGAGAAAGGAAGAGAGAGGACCTGAAGCCTGATCGCTATGTTATTACTATATTAATGTTATTTTTCATGAATTCTTTAAAGCATTTAATGTATTTAAATGTAATGGTCTATTGTGTTATGTGTGTTGATATTAAAGATAATTTGAGTGGCCCATTTTACCTGAACACTGCACATCTCAAAAATGGGGGACAGCTGATGTTTCAACAGCTGTAGGGTCTTAACAATTATATTTTATTACATAAATTCAACACAAAAATATTAAAAACTGTCATTATTAATCATAGGAACACAATCAAATGTCATACATTGTTTTTTCTTAGTTTCCCAAGTGATTAACCAAAAAGTGGCCCAGTTTAGCTGATATCACCTTACGTAGTTTAATCTGCACTGAAATCAGTTTCATCTGATAAATTCTGACCGACAGTTTCTGATTATATTTCTGCACTTCATGCTAAGCCATTCTGAAACAATGACAGCAGCAGAAATAAACCACTGTTTTCCAGGGTGACTGAAGATCGTAGTGCTGACTGTGACTTCAGTCAGAATGGGGTTTAACCCCACAGAGTGTTTCCAGGCAAAACACAGATGTGACGTCAGGACGACTCAGAATGTCACAACATCAGCACTTTCACTGTTGATCTATCTGAAAACACAGCGACTAGAAATAGCTATTTTCCACTGTTTGCAACTTTATCAGGTACTGAGCGCAAAGAAATTCAAACAAGATGAGTCAGCAAAAAATGATTAATATTCCAAAGAAGAATAAAGTTGATGACATAACAGAAACTGTCGCATGATGTAAAATCAGAATCAAACTTTTGATTGCATCACTCACTCCATTTCAACCCCACATTACAAACCATAGGTTTATTTTTAAAGGTTTTTTTCAGCCTTTCTGAGCAACACTGTAAATGTCTGTGTTTATATAACCCAGATTCAGTAAATAAAGAAGCTGATGCAGATAGACAGATAAAGGGAAGCTACTGCAAGGCTTTACTATACAGTAACAAATAACTGATTTACTCCTCTGCACTGTCAGTGTACGTCCCCTAAAAGCAACACATCCTCACTCTGACCTCGTCACATGTCCACACTTGGTCATGGACTTTCCACGTTGAGATACATGTGCAAGGTACCCTGGGAGTGTCCTCTAGGTTCTGTCAACTTCAGCCTGTTACATGCATTGTCTGATTTAGAAATACACTTCTGTTTTCATAGGAAATGTACAGTTTGCATTTGCAAAATAAATGCTCTCCAAACAAACGCATGTGGTTGGGTTTAGGAAAAACGAACACGGTTTGGCTTTGCAATCGTATGGAAAGTGAAAGTCGGTGGTTGTTGGACCCATCCACCCTATTTAGACTTCCACTGCCTTATCTTCCGTTGTTTTCGCACCACTTTTCCCCCTGACGCCGCAAGGTGCCGTTAAACAATAAGGGCAACCGGCTGCGTATCATGCTGACATGAAAGACGGTCAGTGTCTCACGCTGGAAGTCACTGACTAAGCGTCGAGTTTTGATGACTTCACAGTGAGACTGGGTCGTCACATCACATTTTCTTCTTTTTAAAAGGTCAAGAAATAGGTGGAGACATTTCCAGTCTGTTAGCTCCACTGAATTTGTGCTAACTTTAGGCTCTTCGGTTTATTTGTTGGTGGTGTTTTTTGTGGTTGGTGTTGGATGGTGGTTGTGTGGATGTGGCTCAGTCATCAGAATGAGGACGTCCTCTCACCTGTCTAAACTTTTCTCCTGCCAACTTCTGTGTGGTGGCCAGGTTGAGGTTTTCAAATGTAAACATCGAGGAAAAGATAAAGAGGAACGAGCACCAGCTGAACTACCATCCTGCTCGCTGTAGTTAAGGTGTTAGAAAATAAACTGCACGGTCTCTATTCCACATCAGTTTCCGACAGGATATAAGAAACTATAATATCCTTTGATTCACTAAAACTTGGCTGAATCCTGGATAAGGCCATTCAACCAGGTGAGTCTTTTTTTATGTGGATCTGACAGAGCAGAGGACTCTGGGAGAGAGGGAGAGGAGACGTGTGCTTTACGGTGAATAAGGACTGGTGTGACAGTGGGAATGTGAGGTGCTGTCCTGCTCCTGCTGTGGATCACTGCTATACACTGTTGAGAGTCAGATACTCGTGTTCAGGAGGAGCAACCACGCAGCTGTCTTGTTGGGATCAGGATGTGTGGAATTAAATTATTCCACACCCAGCAATCATTGATCACCAGAACCATCTGGAAACATGGACGATTATAAAGCAGCAGCCAATGATGGAAGAAGACAAGAAAAAGGACTAAATTACAGTGCACAAGTTAAACCGGGTCTCACTCCAAAGTCTGATGATGATACATGATACACAGCTGGTCGCTGTTATTATTTAACAACGCCTGGTAGTGTCAACAAAATGCTAGCGCCCACTAACAACCAACGCACCCAGGGTACTTTGCATGTTGTATCCGTTCGTGGAAAGTCCGTGATCACACATTGATATGTGATGAGGTCAGAGTGAGAATGTGTTGGATGTGAAGCACTTAGTGTCTGTTACTGAATTCATGACATTTTGCAGCTGGAGTCAGAGATTGCAGTCGAGTTGCAGCAGTTTCTACTGTACATCCCACTCACAGCATGATGCAATCACTCTGCTGCTGTTCAGCTTCTCTCTGCTTGCCCTGACACAACTTCCTATCCTGCTCCTGTAAATGCGATGAATGCTGCCCTTCATTCACCTCTTGTTAGGTCACTTTTGAAGAGTCATATTGATTCAGGATGTGCTGACTTTAGGAGCTGGAAGTGTTATAACCCGAAACCAGAAATCTTCTGCTGATTCCTGAGAGACTGACACTAATGTGTGAATTCAACAGCTGAGAGCTCAGAATAAAGTGCTGCTGTGGTACAGTCATCACTGTGCAGGCTTTAGGGGATATTGTTCACAAACAGGTATAAAGCTGAAGGCTTATGTAAAAGGATTTCTTTTTAATTCGGAAGCAAAACACAGAAATGACTAAAAACATAGATTATTATATTTAGTTTGATAATAACACTGTAATCTAAATCTAAATCTTGCAGGGAAAATTCAGACTCAGCAGGGCGATCAACAGGAATTCAAACTTAATATCAGCCCTGCAAAAGTTTCCACCTGAACAAGTCATTTGACTCTCAGCGCAAAACTTTCCACAAGTGTTACCTGCAGAAAAGGTTGAGTAGATTTCTTTTGTTTCCGACATGTAAACCTGCCTCAGAAACATTTGAAAATCAAATGAGATTTCAGCATGATTTTATTTTCTTTAGTTCTCCATAACTGTGACTTTGAGCAAACACAATAAGAAATTGTTGGAGTTAAGTTTTTCTGCTTCTTTTATTTTTTAAGCCAAAGAGATTGTTAATAACGCTGAGACTAAACTGCTTTGGTAAAATCACTGAATTCAGTTCTTCTCAGCTTTCCTGCAGAACCACAGCCGCTTCAACTTGCCGTCTCTCTTTACCGGCAAAACACCATCATCACTTCCTGTGATGGCACACAGTTTCCATGACAGCTGAGGAAAACGCTCGACTATAAAGGTGAGTTTCACCGTTTTTGCTGTGTTTTAAGGAAATTTCTTCAGTGAGAGGGTGTGCGTGAGCTCACCAGCATTTTTGGTGATTTTTGACTGTCAGTGTGTAACTTTGTGAGATTCTGTAGGATGTTCCTGACTCACTGTGTGATGGTTTGGATTTTGGGGACAGTCCTCAGCCTCTGCCTGCCTGTGTGCAGCGGTGAGTATCAACACACTTTAAGTGATGGGATGTTTAGTTCAGGGGTTGGTGACACTTTCTGCTATCAGGTGATAAAAGATTAACATTTGACAAGCTGTTGTTGTCTTCCTGGACCTCTGTGGGCAGGTAAGACCCTGACCTTATGGTGACTCAGTTTCAGATGAAGTGACCTTAGCAGCAGCCTGATGAGCACTGAATTCACACTTGATATGAGAGAGGAGACTTTTTGCTTTCATATAACTGCGTTTTGTAGGTGTTTTTCTTAACATATTTACAGAATATTCCAGTTGTCATGAATTATTAGTGAAATCCTCTCAGAAATTAAGTACCTCTAGGAATTTGATGGCTTTAATTTGGCCCTAAATACACACAGCAACTGATGAACACAAAATAAACTAAAAGTACAGAACAAGACTGTGGGAGATATGCCTCTTATATCTGCACTGTAAAATATTTGACTGTACATTTACAGTAAATTCCTGACATTTTTACAGCACACTGTTGTGAACTGACAGCTGTATACTGTGATCTCACTGTAGTTATGCCTGCATATTACTGTGATTTAGCAGTATGCTCCTGTAGAATTACTGTGTATAACTGTAATCTCTCAGTTAAACTGCTTTTGTAAAATTACTATGAATTTCACAATAAAATCTGGTTGAATATCTCAGTAAAAGCCAGTGAAGTGATACAAATGTAATTTATTGTGAAATATTACAGTTACATGTTGTAATGTCCTGGAAATAATTAGCAGTAAGTATACAGCTGGGGCCAGCAGCCTGTTAGCTTAGCACAAAGACTGGAAACAAGGGGAAATTGCTAGCCTGGCTCCATCCAAAGCTGACAAACTAAAGCTAAAGCTGTAAAAGCTCACTGATTAATCTGTTATATCTCTGTCATATGTTTGCAAAGTGTAAGAAAGTGTAAAAAAGTTTTACAGGTAGTTATATGACAGACGTTTTCCTTTAGTCTTTAAGCTAAGCTAACTGGACTGTATTGTATTTAAGACACAGATGAGAGAATGGTATTAATCCTCTCATTTAACTTTCAGCATGAGAAAACAAAAAGGTTGTGGGTTTGTTTTTTTCAACTGGACTCTATTTTCTCATGTCTTTGTGTTTAATTGAAGTATTGGGCTGCAAAGTATCACACAAGGCAATCATGCACCATCAAATAACGTCGACTGACAGGCTCAGATTGGTATTTTAAGTGTCTGGCAGCATTATGGAAATGATCCCTACAGAGATAGACCTTTTTGTTTAAGAGAAAGATCCTTTCTATTTAACCAGAAACAGCCCCAAAATCACCTTCGCCAAACTCACCAGACTCCATTTAAATACCAGTAAATTTAGTGTGTACAGAGGCAGCATGTTTTCACGTCTAACTGAGTGAATTTAGGGTTTATTTCAACCAAAGCAAGGTTGGTTTGTCTTTCCTCTGCTCCAACAATCACCACAGCAGCTTTTGTGAGCTTTATTTGTTTCTGTCAACTTTGAATGTCTAGTCTAGTTTAACGCTGTTGGAATCCTTTCCATAATGTTCTCAGACACTTAGTATAATGTCTGACAACAACTTAGTATAATAATCTGAGCCTCTCAGTGGCAAAAACAGACACTTTAAGTGGACGTAAATTGGCGGTGCAAACATGCACACTGCAGCTAGCCTGAGTGTCAGACTGAAGCTCGCAGAACCTTCAGTCTGACATGGCTTCCATTGAAGGCGATTTACAAGGGGGAGGGAATTTGATTTTTTCCCTAACCAATCAGTAGAGATCAACGACTCACCCAGAATCTGACGTCATTAGTATCCATGCCTCGGGGGTGCCGAAAACAAGCGAGCATTGCCCGTTTAAAATGTCTCTGTCGTCGTGCACGCCCAGCTGCATCGCTGTTAAATCCAGTTTAGCAGCTTCCTTAATTTGGTCCTCCATTAACGCGAGTAGTGGCGAAATACCTCGATAGCATCGTTAATGTGGTCTGTAGGATCTGTAACGGTCGCCATTGTTGCTATCCTCACCAGTTACCCACCGGCGTACAGCTTGACATCAGCGTGGTGCTGATTGGCTAATCGCTAGACCCCCGGCGTTCATTGGTCTGTCCATCGTTTGGATGAGATAAATTGCAAATTCATTGAAGTCTGCCAGACCAGAGATGCAAGCCTACTCAGTTGAGTGGGCGGGGTCTATGGTCTGGAACCAGGCTACACTGCAGCCTGTTTTGCAGCTGCAGCGCTCTCGTTTGATACTGGAGCAGTTGCAAAAATTGTTGTTCCAACCGATCAGTTAGACACAAAAACATGGGACAGTAGTGTCCAGGTTGAAAAATACTGAAGCCTTTCATGTGAAGGTGGAAAAATGGTTAAAAGTCCTCATTAAACTCTGTCTGTTGATTTTCATTGTTGATGGTCCCATGGTGATAAATACTGTGGCACTGAAAGCACATCAAGCTCTGCAATTCAGTGTAATTCAGTTCTACCTGTAGGCCACATAGTGGTTGAAATTTTGACATGTTGACTTGTTTGCTGTCTGGTGAGGAGTTTGCTGTGAGTTTTTCCAGTCTGTGTTCAGTGGAAAAAGTAGGTGGAAAGTGTTTGTTTGGCCTCTTAGCGAGCGATAGTCACCAGTTAGTCTACATTCAGGAATCACCTGGTTTTGTTCAGGGCGTGTGTGAACGCCGCAGTCTCATTGTGACAACGGGATCTCTGCAGAGCTGCCGTCTGCAGTAAAACCACAGTGCTTCGTCTTTTAATGTCCCCATGTGCTGAACACAGGAAGTGACATGTGGGTGTGGAGAGTTTTTGGGATTGTGTAGGTCAGAGCTGAGTAACTGAGAATAATGTAACAAGTAATGAGAATAATTCGATTTCAAGTAACATCAACAGTGAATGATTTACGATTGTCTGCCTCTGACTGTAATCTTCATAGTTGGATTGCTCCTTCACAGACAGCTGCAGTGAGCTTCTTGTTCATTCTATCCTTAAAAATCTGCAGAGATCTTGTCTGTCATCCCCCCTTTGGATTCAGTCCATAATCATGAGGTCCAAACTCTGAAGAGAAAAAAAACAACACACATCAGTTCATTCCTGAATTGTCTCCATCCCTTTTCCTGTCAGCTGTGAAGGTGACCCAGCCCTATAAAGTGGTGAGCAGCAACGGTACGGCACGGGTCCAGTGCTTTGTCCAACCCCAACCCTCCTTCAACCAGATCCAAGCCTTCTCTGACCAAACCCAGCACTATCCCTACCCTGACCCTGAGGAGCTCCGTGTGACCCTGCTGAAAGGACTCTACGGCACCCAGGAACTCTGCTCGTCCATGCTTAACTTCACAGATCAGGTCGAGGAAGAGGCGGAGAAAGAGCGAGAGGTACATCCAAAATCCGAAATAATGTAATCTCACATTAAATGCCCTGAAATGATGTTGTCTTTTCCCTGTCAGCCTCTTACTGTAAGAGACAGGGATCCTTCATCAGAACCATTATTTTTGTCAAAGTTAAAACAGTTTTGCAAATTCCAGTAGAGAGATTTTCTGCTTTTACATTTCTGATGTGGGCGGGGCTCCGTTGGAAAAACAATGATGTCACAGACTTCTGTGCAACAAATAGGATTTTGCAACATGTGACATCTGGTGAAACATTTTTATTGGATATGTCTTATGCTCCGAAGGTAATGGGCCATATCTTAAAAAGGGTGCACAGCACAATGCAACTTGCGAGTTTAAGACTGACACAGTTGTCACTATCATGGTCAGCACCCATGATGAGTAAGTAGCAAACATACGTGCTCCCATCTGTACCCTCATGGGCATGTAGGTCCTAAAATGAGGTGTGGGCAGGTGCATTGTTGGCTTCTCTGAGGCAGCAGAAAGTGATTGTTGACCAACAAACTCTCAGTCTGAAGTTAGAATGGTGCAGCATTATCCTGCTATTTTTTAGGGCAGATTATTCAGATTGTAAGATGCGTCTACATAGTTGGGTTCCCAACACGTGTACACTCGTGTTACACACACAGGGACATGCTGATGGGTTGCAGGTTGGTAAAATGTTATCATTAATGAGGAAAATATCAATGACATTCTGTAAAATGTGAACATAGCAGAGAGCAGAGCAGAGCTGCGACCCTGTCTCACTCCGAAGTCAGCATGATACGAGGCTGGTCGCCCTTATTGCTGCTGCTGGACTTTCTATTACGATAGACGCTGTGCACATTTACGTACAAGGAGCAGCGTAACTTTAATGATTATTTCAGAGGCTTAAAGTTAAGCTCTGTTTCCTCTGTCAGCTTTATAACTGCAGCTTTTAGTTTTGCTGCTGTAAAGTCCCACAATATTTGCTGCAGTGACATCACTGCTCTTAATGCTTACTTCTCCAGTTGACTGAATCAGCCATGTAAATCAAAAGTTTCAAAAAAGAGTCAAAAATTTCAGACAACAACAAACGAGGCACGGGTGGAGAAGTTTATAATATTGTACCTTTTCTTTGTCATCTTCTGTGGCCATGTCTTGTTTGAACTACGCCACACTGCCTCCACCATCTCCAGTGGTCCTGAAACATGCACAAATATGGACAAAATAAACAGACTGTGGACCGAAGGCCCTGCCCGTCTCCGTCTCCATATCTAACATTTAGCATAAATAAAGCCTTACTTTGTATCCAGATTATATGCAGTTTAAGTGGAGCTTGACAGGCCCTAGATGCACCTGGACACCATAGATCGTCTAAATAGGGCCCTAAGTCTTTATTCAATATGAGCTACTACACTATGAAATTAGACAGATGTATGAGTGCACAGGCTTTCCAAAGAAAGAACCCAAATAAGGTGATTACCTTTAT
Source organism: Epinephelus lanceolatus (assembly GCF_041903045.1). Classification (NCBI taxonomy): domain Eukaryota; kingdom Metazoa; phylum Chordata; class Actinopteri; order Perciformes; family Serranidae; genus Epinephelus; species Epinephelus lanceolatus. The sequence continues at coordinate 43,311,894 of NC_135747.1, forward strand.
GTCACATCCTATCCATGGATGAGGACGAATACTGTATGTATGTTCCTTCTGTCCCCCTCCAGGAGCACCACTGGGTGCAGGGGACACGATACTGCTACCTTCTTTTCATTCTATTAAACCTCTTTGTTGTTTCCTTCTTGTACTTGCATCTTCGTATGTCATGACTCAAATTAAAAAGACCACCTGTCAACAGCTGGAATCAAACTAATGTGCGATGTGTGTTTTAGGTGCAGTGCTCTGCTCAGCTGAGAGAGGGCGCTGTGGAGGTGACAGTGTCTGGACTGAAAGCCAAACACACAGACATGTACCGCTGTAAGATCGAGGTCTTCTACCCACCGCCGTACCTGCGACTCACTGGCAATGGCACACTCATTCATGTTTTAGGTGAGACGCCCACACGTGACCTGCAGACGCTCTCGTTTGTGTTCACCCACTGAACTGACACACATTTCAGTCTCACTTTCAGTCTCACTTTGTCTTCATCCATCTCCTTCATCCACAGAAAGCTCTGACTGTCCTGTGCTGGAGGCTCAGAGACAGACTGGACACCGGGGTGATGAAGAAGAGGATGATGATGGGACGGCACCAGTCAGTGTTCCTGTGGTTGTGCTGGTGGTACTGGTCATGTTTGTGCTCATCATCATTGTCTACTTCCAGGTCAGAGCAGTGTCATGCAGGCTGTTTTGCAGCAGTGTCAGTGTTGTTGGTGGATGCAGCAGGTTTGATATCATTAGTAATTATTGTCTCTGCTGTGTTGTCCTTCTGCAGGCTCTGCAGTGTAAACAGGAGAGGAGGGAGATTGTCCGAGCGGTGCCTGCTGTGCTTCAGAAGGTGGATGCTGCTGCGTTTTCATGTTAAAACTCTGCATGAAAAACACACTGAAGAGTCACTTTGGACCCGTTGTGTCCAAACCTGTGTTGTATCTGCCTAGAAGCATTAGAGTATTATTGATTTTGAGGGTCAGTGAAATATCGGGTCATTATTGACCGTGTATTATAAATCACCTCTGTTATAACTGAGGGTTTTGTTGTCTTTTTTTCACAGCTATAGAAAAATACCAAAATGACTTTTGGTGTCTGTGCAGGTATAAAATAATGTTTACGTTGTTGTAAACACACATTGTAAGAGGCACCTATAGGAGCTGCAGCCTGGAGGCTTGTCTGTGTACAAACTACTTGTTTGATTAAAGCTGAATCACTCTGAGTTTAATGTGGTGAAACGCTCCAGCTAAGAAAATGCAATGCTTTGAATCTTTGGGATGCATTACAGCTGTTTAAGTTATTTGCCTGTGAGTGTATTGACACAATATATTTGTTGCCATTGCAATGTTCAGCAAATATTCATGTTGGATGCTTCCCTGCTTTCTCATCTTTAAACTGTAGTTTTGTGTCATTTATCAGGATTTTTCTTGTATTGTTTGTGAACCAAAAAATAAAACAGAAATAAGAACATGTATGGAGTTCACCAAAATGCATGTGAAAGATTATCAGTGTTAATGCGTTAACTGTGATGCGATTAAGGTCCGATCATGACACCTTCTTTGTTTTTAATCGCAAATATTGCATGTTGCTTTATTTTGTCCCTTCTGTGTGCCCTCGTCAAGCTGCCACAGCGGCTCTCTGCTTCCTCCTGCTGCAGTGATGGAAAATAAGACACTGCACATTCTCAGTTCATTTAAAGCCGATATCGGCCAATACTGATAGTGTGCTGATATGATTGTGCATTTCCACTCACTACTTTAACTTGACAGGTCAGAGAAAAAAAACAGTGTCTTTCAAAACTGCTGCTGCTGTTGATCAGTGAAAACGAGTGCGCCAGCTTTACCCTCGACATCAGAGTGTGATGTCAGATTATGTTGTTTAGTTCACTACTGGAGAGCAAGCCGGTGTCAGTAGACGAAGCTATACTGTGGTGCTGTATGTTTTCCTGTCTGATTTTTTCCAGAGTTTCAGTCTTCAAAGACTTAAGTACGATGCTGCAAACTTGACTGACAAACTGGTGAGCAGTACTGGGAATACCACAACACAAGATTTGTGTTGTTTGTTTGCTGGTTGAATTCACCTTTTAAACTGAACTGAGTTGTGGGCTGTTTGTTTGTGCTGTGTGCCTCATTGTGGTCTGTGGTTTCACAGATCCACTTCCTTTCTCTGTGACTCTGACTGGCAGCCCACTTTATTTAAAAAGCATCAAACCTCACAGTCAAAACACTTTGGTGCCTAATATGGAAGAAGGTACTGTGATCAGATGTGATCTGAAGCAAATGTCTCTTTGATAATGAACACGTGTTTAAATATGAGCTTTGGGTTATGTTGAGTTTCAATGAAAAAAAACAATAAATAAAATCACTATATAAGGCCTGTGAGTGTTAGGTGATCATTTGGCGAGCTAAACTCTTGCATGAAAAAACAAAAGCAGTTCAGATGCAGGTGACCCAGTGTTAAGGGGTTCTTTAATGTTCCCTCCACTGAAGTCTTAAGATGCACAAAATCCCCTCAAACAGCAAAAGACAGCGCTGAATTCTCAAACAGGCCTGGAGACCAGAGTTTCTGTTTGCTAACATGAAGTCTGCATTCAAACAAGGAAGAGTCAGAATGTCCTGGGTGTACCTGTTCTCAGCTCTCTTCAGCCCTCAGAGAGTGCAGCGTCACACCCTGATTGGCCCACTGTGGAAATGCACCAAGCTGCTCTCCATTCTTTATCAGTAGTCAGTACCCACACCTGCACAACAGGTGGCCTGAGTTACCCTCCAATCAAGCCAAAAATGAACTGACAAAAAAGGGATTTGACAGCAGGTACCAAACAATTAGGCCGTAAGGTGAACCAGAAAAAGTCCTACAGAAACTGATTCCCACTCCGACATTGGGGGACTACACGATCTTTACTTCATAAAAAAGACTGATACATGTTCAGCTAATCAGCAGGAGTTCGTAGCTCATAACCCCGCAAGAGTCCTGTGATCGGGGTCGTAATTTGGCACTAGTTCCTCCTGAGCATACTAATTAGTTCCTCCTGAGCGTAATGAGATTTGGTTCGCGAGTGGTGGCACGGCCGTCACGTGATCGCACTACACCAATAAAGAACGGCTTGTCATGTCGTCATGGTTTCCAGATGTCGGCGCGGAAATATGGCTTCTTCCTACAGCAGTGATGAGGAAAACACACCAGAATGTCCTGAAAAAGGTAGAAAACTGAAACATAAACAGTGCTATATGCACATAGTCTCTGTAAAGCCAGAGAAGGTGCAAAATTTCACCATCACACGCTGGAATACATACAGGAAAAGCCTAGACTGGTGGCTCGCACTGAAGGCGAGTTTCGGGATTTGGTTGGGTGGCTGTGGCTCAGAGGTAGAGCGGGTCGTCCACCAATTGAAAGCTCCTCCAGGCTGCATGTCGAAGTATCCTTGGGCAAGATACTGAACCCCAAATTGCTCCCGATGGCTGTTCCATCAGTGTGTTAAAACTGAGTAGCAGGTGGCACCTTGTATGGTATCCCCCAGTGTATGAATAATAATAATACATTTTATTTAAAAAGCGCCTTTCTCAACACTCAAGGACACTTACAGAGCATTAAAAACACAATTAAAATCACAATTAAAATAAATAAAAACAACAGACAAGAGTGACACAATGTGTGTGTGAATGGGTGAACGTGACTCGTAGTGTAAAAAGCGCTTTGAGTGGTCACTAGATGACTAGAAAGGCACTATACAAATGCAGGTCCATTTACCATAACTACAAACACTGTTTAGATATCGAGTTTGAAGATATTCCCGAGGACGCTGCCTACCATCCCACCTGCTATCGTAGGTTTACTGATAAAAAAGCAATAGACTCAGTGGAGAGACAGCTCGCACGTGAGAGAAAGACTGATACGGAAGACCGCTCAAGAAGAGAGTCTGTCCCGTCTCCGTCCAGCAGCACTCCTCCGACGAAGACACTTCGGTCCAAGTCAGGCCTGCCTATCCAGTGCTCAGGCTCTGTCCTTCCTGCCCTGTGCATAATATGCAAGAAAACGGACAAATATATCACCAAGGCAGGCAAACGCCAAAACATTGACAGCAGGTAGGTAACCACAACATGCAGCACCCTCCTCCTCCTACCTACACACACACACACACACACACACACCTTAGTGGCATGACTGAAAAGTTCAATTACGTGAGAGAGATATGTCAACATATCTTTTGTTACTTAGGTCAGTTGCAGAAACCTGCCGAGTTGAAGGAAGACCACAGCATTCTTCTGCATATTAAAGACAAAGACTGTGTGGCTCTGGGGGTGCAATACCACAAGTGCCGTTACAAACAGTACACCAGGTTTTTGAGTGTTCCTGCAAGACCAGACAAAGAACAGTAAGTTATTTATTATATTGTATTTTCTCTGGTTACATGCTGTCATTCCGACATCCCACCATTCCGACATAATGCCATTCCGACATACCCCTATTCCGACATGCAAACGTCCCACCATTCCGACAAGGCTTTCCATATAAGGAAATGTGCGTTACTCAACAGGTGACTCCCTTCTTTCTGTTCATGCATTTTTCATGTTTTAAGACATGTGTACAGATGTGATACAGTCAGTGAAAGCTTAATTAATAAACACAAAGTCTCGGCATCCGAAGGAGGAGATGCCTTGAACTGGAAGCAGGACGTGGTGGTTTTCAATCACACACTCCGACACCGCTTGTTGCAACTTTAGAAAATTTTATCCAGGAAAAAAAAGGCTTACAAACTTGGACCAAAACGGCTCTATAATACGCACAAAAATCCAAAAGAAATGAAAGTTAACTAAAAAAGCAACTAAACAGCATAAGTGGTCAAAATTGGTGTTTTATGCATGCCTCTGTGCATCTGGCACACACGTCTTGGGGCTCTCCCACGTTGGTTTGTGGATGAAAGCTGTATGTTCAGCTCCCCTTACATGTAAAAAAAATGTCTACATGACATTTTGGTCGGCGAAATCCACAGACAAGCAATTGCAATTATTATTGTTGCATATGCTGCCAACGTGCATAAAGACGCATGGGCTCTGTGGAGAGCTCCGCTCCAGCTGGCTGCTGTGACAGGTCACTGGCACTGTATTTCTACTTACGGTCAGTGATCCTTGTGATTCAGACATGAATCTAACATGTTTCAGACTCGCCGAGTTACATTAATACCTGTATTTTGATATTTGACATTTCAGGAGATTTTGATAATAGATTATTAAAGTTGGTTTGCGAGGTTGTGGAGTTAGGGGCGTATTTGTGCCGGCATATCATTAGTGCAAAATCTTTTGGGTAGAAAAATAGGCCATTAAAGGAGTTGTCGGAAAGGCAGGAGGTTTAAAAAAAAAAAGAAATTCCGTCATTCCGACCATAGGAGAAAAAAATTGTCGGAATGATGGGACATTTGATGGAAAATTAAGTGTTGCCATTTAGACAATTAGAGGCCCATGTTGGAGTGGTGGGATGTCGGAATGGACGTTGCCCACCATTTTGGTCTCTAGGCCATTAACCTAATGTTACATAAGTAAAAACTCAATACTTTTCTTTCTATTGTCTGTGAACACAATCACTGCACATCTTCTGGTACAGTAACTTAATGTTGTTTTTTCCTTCTGATTCATATGTTTTCAGAAGTGAGCCAACATTTGATGTCGGCTACAAGATATTCTGCCAGATGAGTACTTGCTGGATATGGTTGCCACCTAGAGGATGGAAACTTACAAATCACCTGGATGACAAGAAATCCGGCCCCTGATAGTGTTTTGCAAGTGATACACTGCAGTTGCAAGGGGAGCACCTGCGAGACAGGCAGATGTTCCTGTTTCTCTGCAGGACTGTGTTGTACCGACTTATGTAGGTGTCATAAGTGTATGAACAAAAAAGAAACCGAGGAGAGACTGTCCTGACACTGACAGTGAGGACTGAGTGCAGTGTTTTATGAAATATGTGGGGTGGGCTGTTTTGTATTGTTTTATACCAGAGTTATTATTTTAGGTTAACTATAATAACCTTGTTTTATACTGCACCTTTTTCATAAACATGATGTTTATGTCTCAGTGCAGTCTGTGTTTTCTTTTTACAAATTAACTTTGAATAAATGATTGAATGAATGAATGATCTTTATTGTCATTAGGCTAGGTTTATACACAAGTACAAGTAAATTTTATATGGCTTCAGTCATGATTAAAAGATTAGAAGAATTATTTAAAATTTCACCATTAAACAGTGTAATAGCAGTCATAGCCCTTTGATAAAACTGTTCAGCCTACTGGTGCTGCCTTTCATTGATCTGAATTGCTTGCCAGCAGAAATCCTTGTTACGATCTGCCTATCAACAAAGACCTCTGCTCTCAAAATAACATCTGCTCTGGCTGTTAGAAAAGGTTATTTCACAAGTGGTTCATGTGTTAATGAACTTACAAGCAGAAACATCAGCATACGGTTGTTTATTATTATTATTTACATTCATTACATTACAGTCATTTTTCAGATCACAAAAGCATCAATAACCATTTAACAACGACAGGACAGCTATGTTGTCTATGTAACAATACGTCGGTTATGCCCAGGTATTGAATCAAATGTGTTGTAAGACATTTTTGCTTAGTTCATCTTATTGTCTATTTGTCTCATCGTGCTTTGTGGACACGGCGATGTGAATAGCGCTGTTTCAGCTCATTTCTGCTCCCTTTTGAGGACTTCCGGATCTGTTTTCCTCTGCTGAATGAAACCATGGCCACACAAAATGCGGGTACCTTATTGGTGTAGCGCGATCACATGACGGCCGTGCCACCACTCGCGAACCAAATCTCATTACGCTCAGGAGGAACTAGTGCCGGAGTTATGAGCTACGAATTCCCGCTGATTAGCTGAACATGTATCGATCTTTTTTATGAAATAAAGATCGTGTAGTCCCCAGATGTCGGAACGAGATGAAACGATAACTGTGTTCACCTTACAGCCTAAATGGAGGACTGCTTCTTTTGCAAGGCACTGTGATCCATTCACCTGACGGGTGTGGCCTGGTCATAATGAAAAACCACTTTAAAGTTATGCTGTCTTCAAGGCGTTATTGCAGGTTATGACTTTTCAAAAAAGCAACAGCCCCCTTTAACTTTGCTCAAGCACCACCATCAGGCCAATATGCCCACTTGCACACAGCAAGTAATAAAACAGTGCAGACTCTAGAGGCTGCCAGCTGGGCTTTAGCTGCTGAATTGTCATGTTACCCACATAATTTCCCCAGAACATGAAGCGAAGAGACCAGAACAACCGCTGATGAGCCAAAGATAATTGCTGAAAAGTTTTCAGTTTGATTTGATGATCAGGCAGTTTGTTTCAGAGAACAGCACCACAGTACGCAGAAGAGCTCTCACCACATCTGGATCGTTATCTGTGTACAGTTAGAAAATCACCACGACAGAACAGGAACAGACAGCGTGGGCAGAGACTATGAGAAGAATGAAGTTGTCTACAAGGTCATGAGTGCCTTTTGTGTGTGTGTGTGTGTGTGCCTCAGGGTTACAGAAAAACTACTGGTGGAAGCCTGCAGCACAGGACAGGGAGGAATCTAATAATCACTCGACAACATGGAATGGATGAACAAATTATTTTAACTTTCAATAAACTTGTAATATACAGTATGTCAACAGGTTTAAACCTCAAGCAAGCATGGAGGTGGCTGAGCCAAAACAACAGTGGCTAGCAGTGTAGGGGAGCGCATCTATGTTTCCAGGATTCTATGTTCCCCAATTAACCCTGGAAAAGTCGGCCCACGGTCGATATGTGACCTCGTCACATGTCCACGTTTGGTCATGGACTTTCCACGTCCACATATGACGTCCAAGGTACCCTGGGTGTGTTGGTTGTTGACGTTCTGGGACGCCGTGTCAACTTCAGCCTGTTACATGCATTGTCTGTTTTCAAAATACACTTCTGTTTTCACAGGAAATGTACAGTTTGCATACAGTCTCTTTCAAAATAAAAGCACTACGTCCGTACAACACTGTGAGCTGATGTTTTTTCCTTCAACAACACACATATGTGGTTACGTTTAGGATTAGGAAAACAGAACAGGGTTTGGCTTTATAATCTTACAGGAAGTGAACACCGCACTCCTGGGTGAAAGTTGGTGGTTGTTGGACCCATACACCCCCCCTCCCACCCACAGTACTCGGACTTCTGCCCCATAATTTTATTTATTTATTTATTTCATTTTTTTTTATTCCACTTCAAACAAATCCACACAACTTGTTATCCAAATTACACATAAGTGTTTTTTTTAGGGTCTGGGCAGCCCTTTTGTAAAACTTTGAAAATTCATAACAAATCAACCATACGTGCTACAACTTCACAACTTTCATCAAACTGTAGCCCCAATACTTAAGAAACTTTTGTACATTTAAACCTATTAAAATTTATGAAGTTCATCACTTTGTTTTTTTCAAAAACTTCTTAAACTTATCTCCTCCCACAATTTTTGCTCAATTGACACCAAACTTGCTACAGAGCATCTTCAGACTGTCCTACACAAACTATGTTTCTCAGATTTTTGATTTATCAAAAATTGAGCCTACAGTGCATCAAAATGTTTGACTGTAAACGGTACTGTAAACATATACATGCAAATTCTTGCTAAATAAATCTTCAATGTTCATGAAAAAATGACAAAATTCTAGAGTCATGGTAGATGATGTGCGGCAAATTTCAGAATTTTATCTCAAAAACTGAATTTTTGACAGAATTTTGAATTTTGCTCTAATGTGAACAATTGGAGTGAATGTAAAAATGGCAATTTTAAACATCAGTTTTTCACTTATGGAGCAAATCAATCACTGTTACAAACAAATTATCAACATCTCCATGCTGTCTAGATGCAATATGTGTATTTTCAGATTTTTGTTTCGATAACTGAATTTTTTTTACAGTGGTTTGAAATCTGCTTTTCCATGCATGGACAGCTGCTAAACCTGCACGTCTGGCTTAGTCAGTTTGTGAAGCTACACATGAACTGTCACTGACTAATTAGCTCAGTGAGATAGAAATTGATTCTTAGTCTCAGAGGTTGTGAGTTCAAGCCTCAGCTGATGCAAAAGGCAGATTGTGTTGCTAAATTCCTAAATGTCTTCCAATTCTTCTGCTTGTTGCTCAGAATTGCCTAAAAATGCCCGGACCCGACCCATCGCTGCGCAGCAGCTATAATTTTGTTTGTTTTTCCTTACAAATCTTTTATCCATGACTGTACAGCTGACTTACATAGATGACACACATAGATACACATCATAGAACAATTGGATGATTATAAAAATGATAGTCTCCCAGGATTTAATTCAACGGCACAGACCCCATACTCTCAAACTGTGATACAAGAGGCCGCCAGCATTCATAAAATTTCTCAGTGAATCCACTAAGTGTAAATTTAACCTTTTGTAATTTCAAAAATGACATCAAGTCCTTCAACCAAGATGTATTTGAGGGAGATAAATGATTTTTCCACAGAAGAAGAATTCGACGATGCGCAATCAGAGAGGCAAAAGAAATTAAATTTTTTTGTATTAGACTCATCCTAACCCCCTCACCAGGAGTGCCGAAGATAGCAATTTACTGTGATGGCTCAACATTCACCTTCGCCGCCATAACTTTAGTCGTTGTCCCGCCACATTCCCCCTGACACCACTGGGCGCTGAAAAATAACAGAGACCAGCGGCGTGTCATGCTGACATGAAAGGATGTTTTTTTTTCGTCAGTGTTTGATGCCAAAAGTCTCTGAACAAGCACCAGATTTCGACCACTTCGTAGTGAGACCAGTTTGTTGTTGTGGGTGTAAAAGTGGGACTGATTACCCGGGGCCACAATGGGAGGGGGGCCCTCAAAAAGCCTCAGATGAAAAGTTGTTTTTTTATTTCTAATTTTTTTGTGCCACAAATAAATTAAAAGTGGCTGAATAAATCAGTTGAAAGACTTAAAAAAAAAAAAAAGTTTTTTATTTTTGTGAAGAGGAGGGACATACAAATATAAATGGTTGTATTTTGAATTCAATTTACTGCCAATTTTTAAAGACAACATTTCTTTAAAAATTTCCCATATTACACCATTTATTACCGCTGGAAACTGTAAAGACAGAAATTATAAATGGATTTTCAAATTTCTGATGGTCTTTGGACACATCAGGTGGGATGAATGCTTCTGTCAGAAAAAAAACCCCAACATCAAATCTGAGCTTATTTTATCAAAATCACTTTAAAATGTTACTAAAAATAAACTGTTTGCATGAACTAACCAGCATGAAAGACAAGAGTGAACAAACGAGATCAATTTTCAGCTCCAGGATTTCATCTTGAAGAAGAAGAAGAAGAAGAAGAAGAAGAAGGCGGCGGCTGAGGTTTCGTTGGACCCTCAGACCAGCCTCCTTCATCGTCAAACCATGGCTGAGGACATGATCGATTATCGTGGCCCGAATCTCATCTGAGACGATGGTTCTTCTTCTTCTTTACTGTATGTAGTACTGCATACTGTATCAATACAGCACTCAATGATTACTGCAGAATATAGTTTTGTAAGTGGACTGTTGTACTGTGCTGTAACCAAACAATGTTCTGCAGTATGGCACATACGTATGAGATTGGGAACTGCATTCCTGCTTTGTCTATACAATATGTAATGTATGTTGCTGTATCTGGATCTTTTGCAGAAATGAAAGATAACCACAAGCAGGTGGGAGGACACATCTGTTCACGGCTCAGCAGGAGACTGCCATTGTGAACATGGTTCTGGAGAACAACACTATCACCCTAAAACAAATCCAAAGAAAGATGATTGAAGACCAAGTGATGTTAAAGACCATCAACTCTGTCAGCCTCAGCACACTGGACCGTGTCCTTCGGCGCAATGCAGTACGCATGAAGCAAGTGTATAGGGTGCCTTTTGAAAGGAATTCGGCCAGGGTCAAGGAGCTGCGCCATGACTATGTGCGAGTAAGTCCTATATCCAGCACTGACACATTACTGTATTGCACCTGTAATACTGTGTGATGCAGTTACGGTGTTTCTTTACATTGTCTCACACGATCATGTATTGACTGCTCTGGGATCATGTCTGATACTGTCATGCTGTCTGTGTCAGAGAGTTCTGGAGCTGGATGCAGCTGCCGAGATCCACAAATTCCTCTACATTGACGAGGCAGGGTTCAACCTGGTGAAAAGAAGGCATCGGCCAGCATGCCATTGTTGAGGTCCCTGGACAGTGTGGATGTAACATCACCATGTGTGCGGCGACGAATCACCATGGTATCCTCCATCGCCATGCCACCTTCAGTCCCTACAATAGTGCACTTTTCCTGGCATTCCTGGATGCAATATTTGTTTTCGTAGGATGGTAGGGGAAGGTACCGCCTTTTCCGCCTCTGATTGGCTAGAAGGGCTCTCCTCCAATTGGTTATTTGATTTGGCCGTGAAACGTCATCTCACGTTCATGGCATGCTGTCGGCTAGTCTGTTTTGATCGTCTTTACCACCAACAGAAGTAAACGAAGTCAATCCAACAGTGTGATAAGTGCGTGCCGTCAGATTTATATTAATGGAAAGCAGATCGCCGAATTTAAGGTTGACACCTAAAGTGTATGTCCACATCTTAACATATGTTCTCATAGGCACGAAAAGTATCCAAGGGACGAAGAAACGGTAAACTAAGTGATTTCTCAAGGCACTTTGGCAGCATGCTCTGGAGGACAGACATGTGACAACACACGACAGTAACACTGACTTCAAAACAGGTTAGTCCAACTTTCAGTTCCGTTACAGTTCCGTTATCTGGTTTGGAGACTTGTGGAGTCCAGCCTTACAGAGAAAAAGTTGCAACACATGTCTGTCCTCCAGAGCGTGCTGCCAAAGTTAAGATGTGGACATACACTTTAGGTGTCAACCTTAAATTCGGCGATGTGCTTTCCATTACAGTTTTTCTCGATTGCTTAGACACATTTCTCGAAACTAAGCTCCATTCCTCAAAACCCTAAACACAAATCCAAAACTGCACACTCAACTCCCCAAACGTTAAACTTCCAGGTCAAAACCAAACGTTGCCTTCACACATCACACAACAGTCCAGAAAAACACACACACTACAACATAGTCTTAGACACTGCGGAGATCAATTCATAATACTGCCACAAAAACCTAAAATAAATAATGTTGCTTCTGGTTCTTCCCCACAAAATCTCTTTACAGTTTTTCTCAATTGTTTACACGCAATTTTGAAAACAGGGCTCCTTTTTTTCAAAATATTCACACAATTATCCAAACACCACACTCAATTTGTGTAACTCCTGGATTGTTTGCAAAATGACACACTTCAGTCAAAACATATACATATATATATATATATATATATATATATATATATATGTTTTCATCTCACTAACACAGTCTTCAAATGATCAGACACTATTGCAGTCAGTTACACACTACAGTGATCAATACAAAATACATTTGTAAAAACCCCTATTTCAGGAAATAGCTGGTCTAGTGCTAGACTTTTTTGCCAGACATTTTTATGTAAGGGATAATTTAGATGACAAAAAGATATTGTCAAACCCACAACATTCTTCATGATTACTTTGAGGTATACAGAGAAAGTACACAAATACAACAAACAAACACAACACTGATTGCAGACTGCTGCAGACTGAAAATATTTATTTCTTACCATACTCAGTTACAGTAACAGATCAACAATGAAAATCAGAACAAAATAGTAGTTTTTCTTACTACTGTAAAGTGTAGACAAATAAAAATTCCTCTATTGGGTTTAGGAATGGGGAGCATGGTGGAAGGTATAAGACTGCAAATTCAGGGTGCTCATGGAACCAGTTGTGGACCAGAGCAGATCGATGGAAAGATACATTGTCCCAAACGACAATGTACTGCATGTGGTCCACTTGGTTTACAGTAAGCACCTGTGTGCTTCCACACCAGGTGGATGTGATTATCCAATTCGTTCATTAGTGTGGTCGTTGGCAAGCAGGGGCTTTGTAATGAGAAGGAAGTAACCTCACAATCCTTATCTGTGTCTAAGGTGTGATAATGCGCGTAGAGTTTTGCAAATCACTGTGTGTAATGTTTTGCAAAAAGTGTGAAGCTGAGTCTGTGCTTATTGTTGTGCAACTATGGACAGGTGTTGTGCATCTTGAGTGCAAAGAGCTGTTAATTGTGTGAAAATTTTCATTTTAGTGCGTAAACAACTGTAAAAAACTGTAAATGATAAACACAATAGACAAATGTTTTTACTTTTTTTTATTCATAAGGGAGGGAAAAAAGAAGAAAATCATATTTACACAAAAATATAAATACAGAAAATGGCAAAATAAAATGGCAAATACAGAAAATATTTCACTCTTGTACAGCATCGCGTCTCTGGTCTGGGTCAGGCCAGAGAACGTCATCCACATCACTTGCAAAAACAGAAGTGGGATGGGATACTGTAACTGTAAACAATTCTTTTACTGTAACAAAATGGGAGCCTACAGTAATTCCACATTACATACTGTAACTGAGATGCATACTGAATGATAGAGCAAACAGCTACAATACTGTAAATTTATACACGCTGTACAGTACTGTAAGAGCTCAGGGTACAGCAATCTAAAGTAGAGTACAGTAGAGAGCAGGATGTACATAAAACACTTACCTATTTTCCTGCCTGAAGGTCCGTATGATGAGGCAGCAGTGAAGCGGCTAAGGTTTGGCTGCACTCGTTGCCCAGCCTCCCTCATTGTCAGGCCATGCACAAGGACACGGTCGACAAGAGTGGCACGAATTTCATCACTCACTACTTGTCTCCTCAACCTCGGCCTCGGCCTCGGCCTCGGCCTCCCTCTTCCTCTTCCTCCTCCTCCACTTCTTTGACCTCTTCCTCTTTCTTGCTGTCCAGGATCCATTGTTCTCAAAAATGAACTGACCCAGGACCCTTTTAGACGTGTACTGGACGTTCTGATTGGTGTGTGAACAATTTTGTCTCCTAGTGTTTTCAATCAGGTAATTGTGTGCTAACTGGGTTCAGCCTTTGCTGACTGAGTGAACAATATCGAATGCTTGTGCTTTCTGAATGAACACAAGGTGCAGGCAATGATAATTAAGGAGATCTGTGTGCACAGTTTTGCACTAAAAGTTAAACTAATTTGAATCATGTGTGTAAACAGCTCAATACGGTTAACAGTTTAGGGAAATGGGTGTGTCTTTTGGGAGATGGCATTATGCATTAGGATATTTAGTTCATAAGTCTGGTAATAGTGTGTAAGCAATTGAGAAAAACTGTAATATAAATCTGACGGCACGCACTTATCACACTGGTGGATTGACTTCGTTTACTTCTGTTGGTGGTAAAGACGATCAAAACAGACTAGCCGACAACATGCCATGAATGTGAGATGACGTTTCACGGCCAAATCAAATAACCAATCGGAGGAGAGCCCTTCTAGCCAATCAGAGGCGGAAAAGGCATACCTTCCTCTACCATCCTACGAAAACAAATATCGCTTCCTGGACACACTCCATAACCACCTCATCCCACCTGACGACCAGTTCTTTGGGCCACAGCAGCTCAACTACGTTGTCCTCTGGGACAATGTGAGTTTCCAGTGGGCTGCTGTGGTCAGAGACTGGCTCACCGACCACCCACTGCTGTATTCCTCCCACCATACTCCCCCTTCCTGAACCCCATTGAGGAGTTCCTCTCCGCATGGTGATGGAAGGTGTATGAGCTCAACCCCCATCAGCGCGTCGCTCTGCTCCACGCAATAGGGGGGCGCCTGTGACAATGTCCCGGCTGAGGCCTGCCAAGGTTTCATGCGACATTCAAGGCGTTACTTCCCCCGCTGCCTGGCGAGGGAAAACATCGCCTGTGATGTGGATGAGGTCCTGTGGCCAGACAGGAACCAAAGGCACGATGTAGAGCACCAGTAAATCTGTTTTGATAGTTGTGGCTGTATTTGTTTGATTTTGGATGAAAAAAAAAAAAATCTGTTACTGCAAATGTGTTGTTTTATATTTGAATATACCACAAAACATTATACTGTAATACAGTATTTTACAAAATGGGCACGTGTGACAGCATGAACATACAAATGTATAATTCTGAGTGTTTTCCATTCAGACAGTAGTGTTTTGGATTTTTTCCTGCAATGTTCGATTGGTGCCACAAGTGTCTACTCATATGATGGCTGCGTGTGTCATTTCAACACAAAGTTTCATTTTGAGGACATGTTGAACTTGTTTTGAAGGCAGAGTGTTATTCTGCATGAGAAGTGTTGACTTTAGCAGTTTGTGTGTGTGTCTTTGTGGTTTGTGTGTAGAGTTTTGAGAAAAGCAGGTCTTCCTCCAAAAAACGTGTTTAAGCAATAGAGAAATACTGTAAGTTTTAGTTTGTCTTTGCATGTGAGAGCTGTTGCTTGTTTGTAACCTGTCTGAGATATAGGTGTGAACCACTTCCTCAGAATGAGCTCAACATATAAAACATTTGATATCTGACATGTTTTTCAACCAGTAAAAGTTGCCCTAGTTATGTTGCTGATGTGACTTTCAGGTTGCTGACATGCTATTTGTATTTCAGTCACAGGGACCGATCATGAGCATGTCAGTCTTTGGGTCGGGTTGTGCTAGATTCAAAATAGTTTGTAGGACATGTTGTTTGACCACAGTATTGTTTATCATTGTTCTGAACAATCACACTTGAAGTGAAATGTATTAGCGTTTAAATATGGAGACAGCAGTGCACATTTTCAGGTTGTCTCCCCTGAAACACATTCAAAGTGTCAGTTCACATAAAAAGTGACAAAAAAGCTAATTTTCACACATTTCATTCCCTCATCTCAGGCCCTCTGGAAAGCTGCCCGGCCATTTACTTCTAATTTTTCCCAGTGGCCACACGTGGTATTGCAGTGCAAAAAACTCCCACAGGCCAAAAAGCATTTGCTTCATAGGCCACCAATATGAAAGAGACGTCTGTAAAACTGTTGACAGACATCTCCAACAGCAAACAAGGTCAATAATGACTCTTTCTATCCTGAGTTTTTGATCCATGGAGATTTTATATTTGTGAAACTTTCCTTGAGCTGAGAAAAGTGATTTAAAAGCCTGTGACATCATTACAACAGGCATGTGCACAGACAGTGCTCAGGCATCTGCCCTCTGACTAGATCAGTGCCCTTTCTGCAAGACTAATATATATTTTGAATTTCTTTTAATGATTTTATATTTTAGTTTTAAATTAAATTTAAATTTGGCCCATGACATAGGGCTGTGCACCATGGACAAAAATGAATATCTTGGTATTTTCAGGCTGAATGGTAACACACGATATATGTCCTGGTATTTTCTATGAAGTGGACTACATGTTCAGTTTCAAGCTGATCCACAGCTGAAGTTGATTTTGCTGCATGAGTTTTTCCATCACAGGTAAAAGAAGTTTACCTGTTGGAGGTTAGCTGTTAGTCTGCAGCTCTTCATCATCATCTCACTGTGGCCGTTTGTGATTTAACTCTTCCCCCCTGCCGTATAATTGCACTTGACTTAATTGAAGAAATGCAGCTGATAAAGTTTTGCTAATTCGGTAATAAATATATTTTAATTCCTATAAAGTCCCCTGTTATTTTGTTAAGTAAAAACTTTTATTGTGAAGCAGAAAAATAAGGAAAGGTTGAGTTTTCGAGCAGAAACTTCACACAACTTCTAAAACGGCTGATAGCGAGCATAAATGGTAAAATAAATCAGATATCTAAAGTAAAAAGAGGACGCAGGAGAGAAACTAAACTCCAAACCACAGAGATTCAGTCAGAAGCTACAGACGTACTGAGAGCTGAACACACAGAGACTTTTAAGAAAGCCTTTCTCTCTGGTCTGCTGCAGACAGAGGGGAGGAGAGTCTCACAACACACACGGGTGTTCGCTGCAGTTGACTAGATGCCACGGCTACCCGCTTGAGGGCGGGCGGCCCGGCTTTTGGACCTACTCCGGAGAAGGAGTAGATGCACAGCTTGGCGTGGCACAGTGCGTCTAAACTGATAAAGGAAACACAAATCAGAGCTTGACTGGACGCAGCTAAAAATATCCAGAGGAAAAGGCCCACAGTATTGTACATGTGCTACTGCAGTAACTTCATCCATCTCACAGACTGATGTCTCTTAGCTCGTGCAACACACAGACCAATGTCTCACTGTAGACTAATGAACAGACAGATTAAACAGAGGAGCAGCTCTGTGTCTCTCTGAATGTTGATGGAGAAACTGTGAGTGAGTGAGGGGGCGGAGCTATGTGATGCAACTTGACCCTATATCAATATAAACGGTATTGTCTAAATTTATATCTTGCTTGAAAATATATCGATATATTGTTAAAAAAATGATATACCATCCAGCCCTACCATGGCATTAACTCTCAATGAAACATTTTCTTTTTCCTTTTTTTTTTTTGGCACCAGCACTTCATGTGAAAAAATATGTGGAAGGGGTGCCCTTTTTCCACTCGAGCACCTGCCCTGCATATTTTCTGTGCACGGCACTGCATCACAAAGTAAAGTTTATGAGCTAAGAGGGAACTCACGGGCGGGGCATGCGGGAGAAACACTACTGCACATATTCAGCGGGCCACATACAGCAGGAGATTACACAGAGACTAGAACGTTTTTTGTTGTACGCGCCAGGCGAACAATTTCATTGGAATGAATAGGTGGTTATTATTATAAATTGATGCCACAACTACATAATGTGTCGTTAAGACTTTGTGTCCATTACTCGTATTTGAGACTAGAGTGGCACAACAGCGCTTTGTGCTACATGCTAGCATGCGCACAGTGACAATGTTAACCTGCTGATGTTTACCATGTTTAAACGTTAACATGTGATTATCAGCAGTAAACATAAGTGGCTGCATTTATACAGAGCTTATATCCAAAACCACATGTTTCAGCTTCATGGTGGCACAAGAGGAAAAGTCAGGGGATCACCACAGTCAGTAAGCTTCACCCTCTGGGGACAATGAATGTCTGTACAACATTTAATTGAAATTCATCAGGTAGCTGTAGAAATATTTTATGGACTGGACTGAAATGGTGGACTCTCTAATACAAGCGAGCAGGACTTGCAGGCGAGATGATTTTACTGTAGAGCCAAAAACAAAAGGAAAAGAAGACAAAAAGAGTGTTATCAACAGACGGACGGTGAATAAGGTCATTATCTTCTCTCAGGGAGGAGCAGCCCTCAGATGGCCCAATCACAGAGCAGATTTCAGGCTTCTAACGCTGATTGTGTCTGTGGTTTCTATTTGTCTCACTCACTTACGCACAGGATTTCACAGAAGCACAAACGCTGAAAACAGGATGTGGACTAACACTGCTGACTCCAGTTATGCCAGATCACATCAAAGGATTCAGTTTTTTTCACAGAAACTTCATGCTGATAAAAAATAATGGAGAGACGCATGCAGCAGTGAAACAGACAGCAGCGAAGCACACAAAATCAAGATTTTTATTTTTGCTAAAACTTCATTGAAATTTGGCTCCTTTGAAGAAAGTCTTAAGTGCAGACAATCACAAATATAAAACTCATATTTAAACACCTGTTGCGCAACAACCACCTCCACAAGGTTTTCCTCTTTACTGGAATCCCACACATTTCTCGTAGTGTGCTTTGCCTCCATGGCGAGCTGCTAACCGTCTGTTTGTTTGGGTTTAGCGCTGATCAGTGCGTCATTTCATGCTGCATTTCTATTGGTTAGTTAGTAGACGTACGTGATAACAGCAGTCACACAGTCATCCTAAATTTCTGACACAGTCAGAATTTTATCCCAGGCCGTCTTTGATTCCAGACCGTAACAACAGCCATCCTAGAACCTCCCTGACTGTGCGACGTCAAATCGGTCTCACTCTGTCATTAAAAACCGGTGCTTGGGCAGTGACTTCTGGTGTTAGACACTGACAACAAAGCCGTCCAATTTGGTGCCTGATGGCATCAGGGGAAAATGTGGCGGGACAACAATGACAGTTAAGGCAGAGAAAATCTAAGTAGAAGTAGTCCACTGTAGAAACATAGGGGTTAAACATGACACTCTCCGTAGACAAGGACCTGCTCCCTTGGCCTGGCCTCACTCCAGTCATTGATCTGGCACTTGGTCAGTAACTGCTGGCGTCAGACACAGACGAAAAAAGCTGTCCTTTCACATCAGCACGATACGTGGCTGGTTGTCATTGTTCAATAGTGCCCAGCAGCATCAGGTGGAAAAATGGCAGGATAACAATGTACGTTAAGTCGGCGAGAGTCCCAGTAGGGCGGGTGGGAGGGGTGATGGATGGATCCAACAACCACCAACTTTCATCCAGGAGGCCAGTGTTTGCTTCCTGTGAGATTGTAAAGCCAGACCCTGTTCTTTTTTCCTAAACTCAACCGCATGTGTGTGTTGGTGAAAGTGTATTTTGAAAACAGACAATGCATGTAACAGGCTGAAGTTGACACGGCGTCCCAGAACGTCAACAACCAACACACCCAGGGTACCTGGGACGCCATATGTGGACGTGGAAAGTCCATGACCAAACGTGGACATGTGACGAGGTCACAGTGAGGATGGGTTGGCTCTCTGTGTAGATATAAACAGCCCATTCTGAGGTAACAAAAGCCCAGCAATGCGTATTTGTGATTTTACACTAGAGAAAACATACTTTATTACATTATATTCCTTTTCTGCAAGTGTATCCCCATAAATCCTACACTGGAGACCACTGAAGCCAGGACTCATGGTGTCTGGTATTGTTGGGAATAGACACACATCATCAAAGTATCTTAACTGTTACAGAATTCCATGAAAAACAGCTCCTGTGAGTTGTTAAACATCGTTTCCCTCCCCAAAAAATGTCTGTATACAACTAACTCTGATACAAAAAATCATAAACTGAAGTTTTGCTCCTAATTTTTAAATTTTAAAATGTTCCACTGAATGAAGGAAATATAACATTTCCTGCTGTACAGGAAATTGGGTAGTTAAAATTTCCTGTTGACCTGTAAAAAAAAACCTATAAAAAATTGTAGGTATTGCATGACAAGCTACAGGAAAGAGTCCCGCCCACAGAAACTACACAAACAACAGTTTGACTGACAGCTGATAAGAGTCATCACTGCACTGTGGAAATACAGAATGTGGTGAGATCAGCACCAAGTCCAACCTCAGAAACCTGCCCTTTTCCTGTTTAATAAAGAGCTCAGCATCACAGTGAGGTGTTTGTGATGTTGCCTGGTGTCTCTGTGCTTCGGTCGTTTTCCAGTTTTCATCACAGAGCGAGAAGGAGCAGAGTGGCTGAGATGACAGCTCACAGCTTCAACATCTTCATCGTCTTCACACTTTGTCTGAGCTTCAGCTTCCACCCAAGCCATGGTAGGACTCTCAACTCCACCATCTACTGTCTGTAGGAATTTACAGAGTTGGTTTATTTTAAACTTTTAATTCTTATATTGTCATTTGTTGTTTTGTCATAACAATGCAGATAGTAATTCACCAAACCATCCAATGACACCATGTTTCACATGAGCTTTTTCTTTACATAAGCTGAGATGCCTCTACATTTGTTGTAGTGAAATAATTAGTGTCAGCAGTCACAGACCGTAGGGGAGACAAGGGGGAATTGTAACATCTCAAATTGCACCAATCAGAGATGAGACAGAACCATGAAAGTCATTATGTTCTGCGATGATCTGTCTCTGATTCGACTGACATGTTTTTCAAAGGAGAGGTTGATGCTGAAAATAACTCAGAGGTTCTGTATGTGTGGGGAGGAATGCAGAGTGGAATTATCACTGGTGAGGGAGAAGTCGCGAGAGGTTTTGGTGAGGGATTTGGGACAGATGATGATCATGTCAGATTTTTCACAGTTCAGTACGAGACAGTTGGCTTGCATCCAGGATTTGATTTCATTGAGACAGGTGGTCAGAGTGGGGTGAGTTTCAGTAGTGATGCATTTAGTGGAGATGAAGAGCTCGACATCATTGGCGAATGATGTTACCAAGGGGAGCACATAGAGGATGAATAGGAGAGGACCAAGCATCCAACCCTCAGGGACGCCTGGGACAAAGGAGCAAGGGACAAAGTGCAATTGTTGATGTTCATGAACAGATGTTGATTTGTGAGGTATGACCTTAGCCAGTAGAGGGCAGCACTGGTGATATTGATGGAGGATTCAATGCTGAGGAGGACAGGCGGGAGAGGAAAAATGTGTGGTTGATGGTATCAAAGGCTGCTGTACGGTGACTAGAGTTAAAGGTGAGGAGGAGGTCATTGGTGACATTTGATGTAAAAACAATTAATGCCTGTCAACAAGAAAAAGATACAAGTTACCTACATAATAAATGTGTCCATATAACTCAAGAGGTTTTTGGGGAATGACATCAAAGCCAAAAAATGTTACAGTTACCCTGGTCTCCACGATATTAACATACTGAAGAAAGAAAGAATCTGCACCATCTATCAGAAGGAAAGAGGAGCTGCTTGAAAACACTGACTTTTAAAATGAAATCTGAAACAATATTCTGATGACAATGACCAAACAAAAGAAGTTGGATAACAGGGAAAAAACTTGACGTGTTTTCCAACAGTAGCGGAATCTTTTTTATTCGTCAGGTTTTGAGGTGTTTCAGCCAAAGAGTCGGGCTGTGAACCCAGACGGGTCGACCTCTGTCAGCTGTGAACATAACGCAAACGTCACCTCTGTCAAAGATGTTCGACTCAACGCCATATCGACGTAAGTATCGTGATGTCATTAAATTGGTTATATTTCAGATCCCTCAGCTGGAGTGTTTTATTTTGAAGAGAAAACATATTACAAGAATAGTACATTTAATGTTTCAGTTGCAGCATGAAATGCTTTAATCCTCTGCGACCCATATGGACCAATGTTTGTCAGTTGTTTGGAGTGAATAAGGGATCTCTTGGGGGAGACAGTAGGTCAACAGTATATGCCACAGAGAGGAGGTATACATCTTCTAAAAGCTGGGCATCTGATGATTAATTTCAGGTGCAGCTCAACACTGTCAAGTTTTTCTAGTCATAAATCTGTAATAAACATTTTGTTTTTGGTAGATGCCTATTCAATATTTAAAGGTTTACAGTGTATAAGGGCTTAGAACAGTCTGACAGAAGTATATAATGACCATTCCCATGCTCCTTTATGTCTCATAAGTTGTTTAAGCAATTTTGGGGTTGATGTCATTTGTTACACAGTTTGAGTAGCCTACTAAATTTAAGCAAGTTTCATCATTCAAGACTCAAACTCCCTCCAATATACCACATCAACACACCAAGGCCACCATGAAAAACCCCATGCTTTGATTTGGTATGAAAAACTTTTGATATTTGGATTTTTGGATGATGAGCACTGCTGTTCTAGAAACTGCTGAGAAACCCCAGTATCATCACTCCACTTTTTAAACTCAGCCAAACAGCAAGATGCCAAGTAGGCAGATGTTAATATCTGTATTTGTGAGGTGGTTTGACCTGCGGGAAATTCCATTTCATGCCAAATCAGATCCTAAAACTGAAATCTATCACTTTATCTGCATAAACACATCAAACAATTCTGTGCAAATTTGAAACCACTAAGTTACTGAAGAGGTGTGAGGACAAACAAACTAAACAGTGACTGTCTTTGTGTAAACCATAATAAAGTGTTAGCAGGCACCAAGGAGGTAGGTTTGGTTTCAAAAGTGACACAATGACATGAATAAACAAATACAAAGGGCCAGTGACATGACATGCAATTTTGATGTCCAAACCCCTTCTTTAAGTCAACATTAGGAAAATGTTTACAAAAGGGAAAAACAACAACAACACATGAATTGCAGCTATTAATCTCTCTTTATCAAATGTTTTGAAAATGTATTAAGGGTATTTCAAAGTTTTAGAATTATTAGAAATTTTAGTCACAAAATATAGAGGAGAACTGTCCAGACCTCATGGTGAAATGCAGAAAAGATAAGAGGTGATAAAAATCAAATAAAACTAAACATTACCACCACAGGCATTATTATATGAGTGTTGCCAACGATATATTTAAATATTACAAAAATTATGACATATGATTAATAACATATTATAAATATTATGATTGTTATGCACTGGGACGTTTTGACCCGAAACTAGCCGTGAACCAAGCTAACAAGCAATCTGGAGCAATTTTCTGGGGCATTTAGTTTTGACATGTTATCAGACAGGATGTTACACAATCAGGAAGACCCTGAAAGAACCCCAAACAAAGGAGAGAGCTTAAAAGTCTCCTAAAATGGGTTTAATTTGCCTTTTTCCCTAACTGGTGCATTATGGAGTAAAATCCTTTTTCATTTGGGACAGTGCTAGGACGACTACGACTACGCCACGATTTCTGGCTCGGTCTGTGTTTTTTTTAAAGATTTTTTTTTGGGGGGGGGGGGGGGGGGGGGGTACAGCCTTTAATGGATAGGACAGACAAGTGTGAAGGGGGGAGAGAGAGAGGGAGAGACATGCAGCCAAGGGCCACAGGCTGGAGTCGAACCCGGGCTGCTGCAGCAACAGCCTTGTACATGGGGCGCCTGCTCTACCACTAAGCCACCGATGCCCCAGTGGTCTGTGGTTTTTAACATTGACAACTGAAGCTCAGTGCTGACTTTTAATCGTTCCTCTGTGGCTCCAAAAACTATTGCCTCAGTTTTGTCTTTGTTTAATTGAAGAAAATAATAATTGGCACATCCAACTGTTGATTTGTTCGACACACTTAGTCAGAGCTTGTATTGGACCATAGTCCCCTGGTGAAATGGGTATCAATTCAATTTTTTCAATTTTATTTATAAAGCCCAATATCACAAATCACAATTTGCCTCACAGGGCTTTACAGCATACAACATCCCTCTGTCCTTATGACCCTCACAGCGGATCAGGAAAAACTCCCCCAAAAAACCCTTTAACGGGGGAAACAAAATGGTAGAAACCTCAATATGTAAATTTGTGTGTCATCTCAATAATTATGGCACAATATTTTGTTCAATTTTCATCCACTTATCTGGGGCTGGGTTGTGAAAGGCAGGCTGAGTACAAAGTACTCCTGCTGTCCAGCTCCTCTGGGATCCCGAGGCGTTCCCAGGAGGATCATATATACTGTACATATTTTCTTGTTTCCCATAATCTGAGCCAATAGAAGCATGTAGATGTTCAACAGAAGAGGCCCATGATTGGAGCCTTGGGGAACTTCACGTCATTTTTGTCCACTTAGAAGTATAATTACCTATAGACACAAAGTACTCCCTATCCATAAAGTAGGGATTGAACCAGTTGAGAGCTGTGCCAGAAAGTTTCACTCAGTTTTCCAGTCAATCTGGTAATATGTTGTGGTTGACCGTGTAAAACGCAGCACTGAAATCCAGTATACTGAAATTAAAGACTAATGAGTAAAGGCTTGCTCTTGGTTGTACTCTGTATATGTCTTTGTTTAATCTCAGAACATACAAACCTCGACTGCTCTGCCAGAAGGGGAAGAAAGACTGTAAGAACATCGTCATGCATCAAGTGAATCTCAAAAGGTGGCTTTTCATCCTACTTGATGTCGGGCCAGAGGCCATGAAAATAACATACCAGTGTGAGTTCACTGTGATAATAGATGAGCTAGAGCACACCAAGGAGGGAACACCAACTAGACTACTGCCAGGTATGTTTGACCCTATTGATGATTTGTAGTGCCTCTGCAAATACAAAGCAATGAAAAAGTAAAGTCAAATACAATAAGTATGTTTATATGTACCTCATTTTATAACCTATATACAGTTACTGTATCAAAAAGTCATTTATCCTTTTGTGTTTGACAATTGACTGAATATTCTTGTAGCTCAGAATTAAATGTTAAAGCAAGCTACATTAGCACTTTTTGCATTTATTTCAATCTTGACTTTTCAAATACTCTGGAGTATACAGGAAATTGCCTCACTATGTTTTATTAGGTCAAAAGGAAGGACCCTACACATTTGAACCTTCTCCTTCACCTCGTCCTCCTCCTCCTCGTCCACCTCCTTGTCTTCAGTTTCATCAGCTCAGGTGGATTCTGATTGGTCTGCTGGCTCTGATGTTCCTGTATAGCTGCATCATCACCTGCTTCTACATCAGACTGAGGGTGACTGTCTTTCTATCTGTTTGGCTTCTCGTCCGTTTCTCTTACATGTCAATGTTTTTCAACCTGGGCCCTATTTACTCATGTTTTTGTGTCTAACTAACTGATGGGAAAGATTTGTCAAACTGGTCCATGATGAGTGTGAGGGCTGCAGCCGGCAGTGCTGAAACAGGTGGCAATGTAATGTTAATGGGCAACTGAGCAACGTCAATATACGTCCACTGACAGTGTTTGTTTTTGCCACTGACAGACTCAAATCATTATTTTTAGTGTTTGACAACTTTATAGACAAGATTTCTGCAGAGGCAGACATCCAAGAGTACGATGCTTTTTGTTTGACTGAAAGCGCTGAAATTGCCACCGCCAAACCCACCAGACTCCAACACATACATGCTGCCTCTATACATGCTAAAATGACTGTTCATTTAAATGGTGATGGTGATTTAAGGGCTGTTACTGGATAAACAAAAAGGAACTTACTCTTATACAAAAAGCTCTATCTCTGTAGGGATCCTTTACATATTGTTTCAAACACTTAGAATAACAATCTGAGCCTTTAGTGGACATAAAGTAAAGATGCACAATTGCCCCCAGTGATTATTTTGCTTTTTGTTTTGCCGCTGACAGCTGTAGCCCTCTCACTCAACAATGGACCAAATTAAAAAACTGTTGCCACCATCAGTCATTTAGACACGAAACCACAAGACAATGGGGTTCAAGTTGGAAAATACCAATGTTACTCTTCAATAAACTCAGGGCAATAACTTGTGCGAGGATAGTGGCACTCCAAAACACAAAATCTCAATAGTGTGACCTCTTTTTACCACATTATTTTCATAGATCGGTGCAATTCGTTAGACGAGCCTTCATCAGAGCCTGATCTCAGGGCAATAACTTATGCGGTAGGATAGCATCGCACTAAAATATAAATACTATGACATCAGTTTACCACATTTTGGCAGACAAGACGTCTTTAGACAGCAAAAAGAAATGCATGGAGTGCTGCAGGGGTCTTCAAAAAGTGTGAAAATGGTCAACCTCTGGTGCTCTTCAGTGCAGGAATCTCAGTCTTGACATTTTCAAAAAGAAGAATCTGAGGCACTCAGAGGGACCAATCTATCTACCCCACCTAATGATTCTGTCTTCTTTAGTCTTCTTCAGACTTCTTAGAGGGCTTAGGCCTTTTTTTAAAGAGAAGTTCAATAATCTGGGAGCCAAAATGAAACAAAATTTCTAAAATCGTTTACGCTCTGACTTCTACTATCTCAGGTTATTTGATTTTCCTATCTAGTCTAGTTTGTTTGGGACTAAACTATGCGAGCTATAGCTACAACTCTTATTCGGAAATCTCCTATGAAGATGTCTGCATATTAGAGGTTAGAGGAACAGTGGTGGTTGTCTGTATCATTCTGTTGGGAATATTACCTCTATCTCCAGCACTGTTGGAGGCACTCATTGAGCTAAGTATTATTAAGAAAACTCTAACATACATGTTACTTTTCTGTTTCCCTGTTTCAGAGCAGCGACACAGATCCTGAAAACTCCGTCTACGTTGAAATGAGGAAAGCGCCTCGGCAAATGAATTCACCTTTTGACATTTATTGTGGGTAGCTGACTCACTCTTCTTCACCACTGGCAATATGCTGAATGTAATGAGAGGGAAAACACTGCTGTTGTTGCAGCTGGTATCAAAGCCTTGCTTTTGGATATCTTTCGTTTGTAAATGAGTTTAAAACTGCTGTAGTACTGAAGATGAACAGCAGGGTGAGACAAAGACTCTCTAAAGCACCCATGAATTCTGACATTGTACAAGTGTTCATCTCTACTGTATGCAGTGTGGCACCAGGACATTATCCATTAAGTTGTTGTATGTATATGGATATATATATATAATTTATTATGAATTTTTTTTAATCAATGCTTTTAAAATCCCGGTTAATGGGAGTTTTCTAATGCTTTCACTGAGTGAATTCATGTATATGCTCACAAATTAATCTATGTGACTGTTTGGGTTCAACTTTGTTGAACTGTGACAGTGTTCTCCCTGGAAATACTTTCTATTGAATGAAATGGTGAACAAAATGCCACAGGAAAATGAACAGAAGAGTAGAGAGAAGCTGCAGGAGCTATAGTGGCCCTGCAAGTCACTGTCATCAAGTTTTGGGCCACCACCTGTTTCCTGTGAATGAGTGAGCGTCACTTTGTGTGAATTTCACCTTGCAATATCGAGGAATATACAATTAAATTGACAAAAAAATTATTTGGACATAAATAATGGTTATCTTTTAACATTTCAGTTTTCATTTATCAGTTTTGTAAAACTAAAGTGATTCTTATATTCTCCAATCTTAAAAAATGTGTAGCTGTATTGTGAAAAAAACAAAACAAACCAAAACTAAAATGCACTTGTATGTCTACAGTCTGTTTGTTGAACCTTTATAGCGACAACTCATCTTGAGTCTGTAGTTAGGCTAGCTATGCTTCGAAATCTAAAAATGGAAAAGTCTCAATAATAATAATAATAATAAGTACTTTATTTATATAGCATCTTTAACCCTTTGCAACCTTGATAGACAACTGTTTTCTCGGGCTGTATTCGGGCGCCTTTCACAAGAATTTAAACCTTTGAAACCTGAGCAAACTGTTTTGATTTATTTTGAAAATGTCTTGAAAGGAATTAGGTCAATTTGCTCAGGTTTTAAAGGGCTAAAAACAGAGTTGCCACTGCACTGAGGAAAGAGGACATGAGGACAGAGAGTCAGGGAAGGAAATATAAAATGACTTGAAAAACTGCTCCTTATTATTCCAACCCAAACCGTCCTTTTCTGATGATACCTGAAAACCACATTGCTTTTTTTGCACTATAAATGATAACTTAACTCAGTTTTCTTCATTTCTCCTGTAAATGTAATGTACTTTATTTTATACTGTCTAATTTGCATTCCTTTTTTGTAACCACAATGTTCATGCACATGCACATTACAATGTTTATTTAGTGGCCTTGTATTTATTTTTTTCTTTATTATTATGCATTTTTACTTGCCGCTGGTCGTCCCAGGAGAAAGTTTGGTGGGCTTCTGTCTCATGTCTAGCAGCACTCTTCTGGTATGAAGGGCATGACTGGAGATGCTTTGATCCACTCCAGAGGAAAAAGGGAAGTCATGGACAAATCAATGCCATTACTCATCCCTCAGTGGACGAGCCTCCTCTTGACTTGAAGGTGCTTCAAGGTGGGAAAGAGAGTAAGACAAGTTTGGGTGCAGCCCAACGTGGCCCAGATTTTGAATATACTTCAATAAAACAGTTAGGGGAAGGTAGACAGATAATACATAAAGAAATCCATAATTATTGGAAATGAAGATGGACTCTCCAGCCCTCTCTGCTGCTGTTGGCCACAATAGTTATTGTATACACCATCACATGTATTGTTATCTTATATGCTTGGTCCTGATGTCTGACTGTATCTTTCCTTTCTGTCACCTTTTATTTTGTCACATTACATTTTATCAATAAAATGATAAAGCACAACCTCGTCCTTTCCTAATTGAAAGCTAACACATATGTAAACATGACAGCCATAACTAAAAGACACTGATTTGAAGTCTAAAGCATAGAATACATGCATGTACAGCTTCTTTTTCAGTTTCTGTCTTTCAAAAGGCGGGTATGGGTAAAAGCATACTGTATGGTCTGTTAAACTACCATAAAACTTCAATTAATAGCCCGGGCTATTATTTATTTGAATGACTGAAATCAACAGGCTTATATTTTGGACATGCCTTTCATTCCTTCCACACAAAATTGTTGCTCAGCAAATATCAGGAAATACAATCAAACTGGTAATTTAACCCAGTATAAATATTACTTGTTCAGAAATTAGGCTTCAGATAAAATATCAATTATGAATTATACATTTGATCTAACTCCGACAGACGGCGCATCAGAGAGAGTGCGTTACGGCACTCGGCACTCGTCACACACCGACACGACATCACTTTATCCTGCTAAAACAATCCTCACAACTTAAATACATTATTATGAAAAACCCTCTTGATTCTTTTGATCTGAGGACCCTTACAGACTTAAGGAATATTGAATAACTTACAGGGTAATTGAGAAATTGGCACATCATATGAGGTAGCCACAAATGTGCTTTAATACATTCAAAGAACTTCTATAGAATAAAATGAACTGCCTGGCAACCAGAGCAGGCCCCTAATTAAGAGGGGCCTTTATTTGTCAAAATGTGTAGCTGCACCACGCAAGTAAAAGGGACTGGGCCTTTAATTTAAGTTTTATCATCATCGCCATCGCTGTGTTTTCAACAGCTTTTTAGGGACCAAACATCAGTGTTTTGTAGCGACCCATCACTGTTTTATGAGTTGAGACTGTGCACCCAAAATTGGTTATTCTTAGCAGAAACATGATCTTCCTTCTTCACCACAACCAGGTGGTGCCTAAACATATCCACACATTAACCACAGTTGAAATGTAAAGTTTCAACATATCTGCTACATAATGATGTGCAAATGTATCTTATCTGTGGTTTGCAGAAATGTACAATGCCAACATTTTTGGTGTTTGGGTTGTTAGAAAACTAGTTTGGTTTACTAAAGACACTTTAAAAAATAGTTTAAACTACTTATAAACCAGAAGGGGACTTGGACAGCACAGACCTCCACCAAGGCCAAATGCCCTCTTTTGCAGCATAAATGAAAGTGAAAAATAATATGTGGCTCTGCCCATGATTTGGACCTGCTCCAAAATGAATTTGAGTCTTCCTTGCCCCATTCTAAATACGTTCAACAAGTTTCATGTAAATCAGGCTGGTTTTTACGCAATGCCGCTGACAGAAAAGCAACAAATTGAGCAAAACATATAACCTCCTTGGCAGGAGGTTTAAATTGCCAATGTACATGTGTTACAAAATTATCACAAAATAAAATACAAAGAAAGTCACATGCCAGAAATACCACTCAACTGAGTTTATTACAAAAAGTGCCCTTGTTGCTTTTTATTTTTGTTAATAAATAGCAATAATCAATACTTAGGACTAACTGGGCTCAAAGGGGGTTCAATTACAGTAAAGAAGCAATGACACAAACACACAAAAAAGTACAAAAATCATTTCTTTCCTTTTATGGCCCAAAGCTGTTTGTAGTTTCAACAGCTAACTATACAAAAAATAGCAAAAAGAAAAAAAAAGAGTAAATTAACCACTTGAATCACTGCAAACTTGAATGTGGTCGAACCACCAGCAAACTACATTTAAATGTAATTAAAGCATTATTTAATGATAAGTAGTCAACAACCTCCAGACACTGGTGAAAGGACAGGAGCAGATTATATTGTAGCTGTAATACTGACATTGGACACCAGAGGGAAACCCTGGCAGCCTTATTTCTGTTCCATACAATGAAGACACAAAACAACATCAGCTAACAGTCATTGATTTGAGGACTTTAAACTTTTTTGTGCATTTACTCAAAATCTATTTCAACAAATAAAATATGTTGTGTATAAACCTTGACTAACCCTAACCCTTAGACTTGTTTGGCACTGTGTCAGCCTCACAGACATCAGGTTCAGTAGTAGTATATAGAGAAAAAAGATATGTCATGGGATTTAGGCAGGAGGTAGAACAGAGCATTCAGGTCATGTATTCTGAAAATAATAACAATAAAAAAGAAGATTTTCTGACCTGTGAGAGAAGGATACTAATGTGGGCAAAACTGATTATGAAAAAAAAAGGACAACACTGAAAATACTACCCACAATATTCAGACACAAATATGATTATGTGTAGCAAAAACAAAAAAAAAGAGAGAGAGTAATGAGACTTTTAGGGTAAAATGACGTCAACAGCTTCTGAGCTGCACTGACAATAGCCTACTGTCTGCAGCAGGAATTAGTCCAAAAATAGACAAACACACAAAAGTCTTCTCACAGTGATTATGTGAGATAGGATTACAAAGAACCACAAAACAACCTGTAATTACTGTCTGAAGTTCCTGTGGACTGGTGACATTACAAACATGAAAGCAAAGGTGTGGAGCTGCCTGAAGCAGAAAGAAACCATCTCATGTCATTTGTTTGAATGGAAACATTCCAGCTGTCATACTGAAAAATACAACAGGTTCACACCCCTGGCTACAGTTCTTTATTCTACCTGTTTATTTATATTTTTAAAATGATTTGTCATCATGTTTTGTACATCAAACTGCATTTCAGATACTCGTACCATGTCTTTAAACGTCATCAAGGCCTTAGAGATAAAGTTCATGCAAGGAGTGCAACGGCTCTGATGATTGCACAGATAAGTGATCTTAACCAAACAGCTTCAGAGGGGATTAAATCAGTTTTGCTACATCATCCATTATACTTTGATACCTGGAACCGGTTGGAATGGCTGTTTGTGAGTTCAAACTTAGCCTTAGTTCTGATGTAAGTACTTACCAAGTCACCAATTCAAAACATGTTGCACCCATCGATGCATAAAGAGAATTGAATACAGCGTTGGAGGCGGAGCCCCATTCATTCCCATGAAATTGCTCAGTGGCGCATAAAGATGAAAGCCGAAAAAGTTCAACTTCCCAGGTATACAATGATTTACAATTTTGAGCACAAGTGATGAGCTTGTTCTCATAAGTCAGATGAGTTAATCTGTTTGTCTCTACCTTGAACTCGCCTAAAGACTCCTGGTGATCGAGCTTTTAAGGCCGTAACACCTAAATTCTGGAATGTTCCACCTGCACCCTTATCGTCTGCTGACTTTGTGGTTTCTTCTGAAAGCCAGATTAAGGCACACCTGTTTAGACAGGTGTTTGGGTAACTTGTCTGCACAAACTCTGTATTTTCTTTATATTTTGTGTATACTTGTTGTGTCATGTGAATTTTGTTACAATCAATAACGCTGAACCCAAACACAGAATACAGACTCAGAAAGAAAGTGGTAAAAAAATTGCGTTTATTGCCAAAATAATGAATGTGACCGTAGAGGACGATCCAGAAGTTGATGGCAGGGAAGCATAACAAGGTTTGAGGGGTTTGGCTGGCTCGGAGAGTGGCAGAAGGTCAAACAGGCAGGCAGGTAAATACAGGAGTAAGTATCTACAAAAAATACACAAGCAAAAGTCTAAGTTGAGTTTACAATTCAACAGAAGTTGTTCCAGTAGACACAATGATCTGGTAAGGACTGGACAGGAGAGCCTGTGTTTTAAACTGCAGGGTTGAGCATTGGATGGTTCTCAGGTGGGCAGCAGGGAGCAAGTGAGATGACTGAATGGAATCAAGAATCCAGGAGAGTGAGGGAGTTGCCACGGCCACAGCACAGACACACAGAGAGACAGACAGGGGGAGGGGAAACAGAGGACAAGGACAAACACAGGGAAACTAGTGACACAGCCAAAGCCTTGACAAATTTTTCTTTTTTTTATTGTGCAAACATTTTTGCACTTTTAACTACATGGCTCAGGTAGTTGCTTTATCTTTTATGTTTTATTCTTGTTTGTTGTATGTTGCCCTTGTAAAGCTCTTTGTGACCTCTGTCTGTGAAAAGCACTATATGAATAAATTTTAGTTTAGTTTTTAGTTTATTTATATAGCACATTTAAAAACAACAGATGTTGACCAAAGTGCTTCACATAACACAGAAATTATCAATCAAAAAACAACAAAAACAAAGCAAAAAACACAGTCATAAATAAGAACATACAGTAAATTAGTAAAGGCATATAATATCTTGGTGACATAAAATTGTAGCACAAGCAGCGATTGGACAACCAACAAATAAAACATACAATCGAATAAACACAAGAGCCTATCTACATGATAACAATTAAAAGGCTAAAGAAAAAAGGTGAGTCTTCAGACGTGCTTTGAAGACTTCGATGGAGGGGGAAGTTTTAATATTTAGTGGCAAACTATTCCACAATTTTGGGCCGACAACTGAAAATGCACGATCACCTTTGGTTTTTAACTTGGTGCATGGAATGAGTAGCAGTGATTGGTCAGCAGATCTAAGGGGTCTGGAGGTGGAATAGGGGATGACCATATCAGAAATGTACCCTGGTGACAGTCCATGCAATGCTTTAAAAACGAATAAAAGGATCTTAAAATCAATTCTGTACTTCACTGGTAACCAGTGAAGAGAGGCCAGTACAGGGGAGATATGGTCTCTCTTCCTGGTACCAGTGAGGAGTCTTGCTGCTGCATTTTGAACCAGCTGCAGGCGTGAAAGTGTTGACTGACTGAGTCCAGTATAAAGGGAATTGCAGTAATTGATGCAAGAGGTGATTTAACTTTTGCTATTGATCTTAAGTGGTAGAAGGCAGTGCTAACAACTGAATTTATTTGTTTGTCAAATTTTAAACCAGAATCAAAGATGACACCAAGATTTCTTGCATGGGATTTTACATTTACTGACAAAGGCCCGAGGGCATCAATTATTGACGTGGGGCAGTTTGCAGGGCCGAAGATTAAGATCTCTGTTTTATTTTGGTTCAGCTGGAGGAAGCTTTTTGCCATCCAGGTGTTTCCATCCTCAGTGCAGTTTAAAAGGGATCAAACACTGCATGGATCACAGGGTTTCAGAGGGAGGTAAAGCTGGGTGTCGTCAGCATAAGAGTGATAAGAAATGCTATGTTTTTTTAAAAATAGACTCCAGAGGCAACATATAGTACAATGAAAATAAAATAGGGCCTAATATAGATCCTTGAGGTACTCTGCAGGAGATTGGAGCAGAAGACGACGACACACTATCAATTCTGACCAAGGCTGATCTGTCCTGAAGGTAGGAGGCAAACCACTGAAGGGTCTGGCCTTGAATGCCAACAAATTTTACTTACTTATATAGAGTGAACACACTAAAGACTTTTGTCAGCAGAGCAGCTGACTTCCAGTTTAGCCCTCCACTAACTTGAGTGGGGATAAAATGATTTAATCGTTTGTCTCCTCTAGACTTTGAAAACGTTATCAGACCAAATGGATCAAATCCGGATGGTGAAAGGAGTCTTTATTTTGGGTTGTGACACTCAAAAAAATAAAATATAAAAAATGTTCAGTTGGGTGCTTGATCAACAATACTGGTAAAATAAAAATAAAACACAAGTTCTGCACACCAAGTAAAGCTCCCGTCAAAATGCCATTTATTATAGAGGTGACGTTTCCAGCCCTCAGGCTCTTCTTCAGACACACACACGCTTGGTTGGGTTTAGGAAAAAAGAACAGGGTCTGGATTTACAATCTTACAGGAAGTGAACACCGGCCTTCTGGGGGGAAGCTGGTGGTTGTTGGACCCCTGACACCGCTGGGCACCGTTAAACAATAACAGCGACTGGCCATTTATCATGCCGATGTGAAAGGACAGCTTTTTTGTTTGTGTGTAATGCCAGAAGTCACTGACCAAGTGCCAGATTTCAACGACTTCAGAGTGAGAGCAGGCTGGAGTATATTACATTAAGATTTACGGATTTTAGTTTAACATAAGCATTAATGATTTACCTTTGCAAAACCACATCATAGCAAATGAGCTTTTTATGGTTTTGCTGCTGCATATACTGTGTTTCTCTTTTTACAAGGTGCATTTAATGAATCTTCATTCATTCAGTGTTGTTGTTTGCATATTTCTAGTTTTGCTGTTATTATTTACCACTGAAGCCAGTTTTAGTTGGGTTTCACTCTCAGATATCAATGACAAGGAGCACCACTGGAAGACCTTTTCTGAGGGACTGCAGGTCAAATTTTGTATGTGGCTTGTTGAAGAATTTTACAGTATTAGAAATAATCTGAACTATATATTGTCAATCAGAGCATATAGTTACACTTACAAGGATCTTTAAGTATAAACAGTTCCATAAAATCTGAGTTTAGACTTACTTAAATAAGAAATGTTTTATTTACTGAGTACTGTGTTCAATTGTTGGTCTTTTCCGATGAGGTTTCATCATGTGTTAAAAGTTAAATTGTTTGTCTGTTCTCAGAGTTTGCACCATGTGTTGAAAGGTGAAGTTGTTTGTCTCCTTGCAGAGTTTGCATCATGTGTTGCCTTGTGGGTTTTACATCATATGTTTACTTTGGTTGATTTTCTCAACACCTTTGACTGGAACGATTCCTCCGAGATGCGAGTTTGCATGCAATCGTCTGATGTGACTACAAGAAGGTGTGAATCCTTAATGAGCGAGATGTGAGAGTGAATCACTAAATGTTGATGTTTGTTTCGTTAGGTGCTTGACACAAATCAAGTCTCATGGGTATGGGCAGTCAGGTAGTGTGTGTGTGTGTGTCTGTGTGTCTGTGTGTCTGTGTGTGTGTGTGTGTGTGTGTCTGTGTGTGTGTGTGTGAGTGTGAAAGAGTGGTAGATGGAGAGAAGAGCATATTGTAAGATGCAGATTTTGTTAACACACCTACAGAATACTGAACATGTCTAGCAATGTTGAATATGGTCAATGCACTCTACACAAAACCAAAATTGCTTCCCTACTTTTTTCCTAGACAAAAATCCCCTCTGTGCCTCAACAGCCCCCAAGGTTGAATCTGGACAGTTTAGCTGGAGGTTATCCCATGAAAAAGCAAAGTTATGATATTTAAAGGTGGGGCGACTTGAGTGACAGTGCCAATAATGTCCTCTGCTTCTCAGTAAGATCCACTCCTCGCTCCTCCACAGCCCCAGCCCCAGCCCCAGCCTCTTGTTAAAATATGGTCACTTCTGGCTCCAAAAAAAACAACCAAGATGGCGACAGCCAAAATGCCAAATGTGAGGGTTCAAACCAGTCCACAAACCAACAGGTTATGTTACAGTAGCTATGTCCTTTGATCCTACAGTCTATGATCCACACCTGATGCTGTGATATGGGTGAAACTTCCCAATAGTGTTCCAGTTCCTGCCTTTTCAAAAGAAGAGATATTGGTTGTGTTGGTCGAGTTCCTCAAAGTGCTCTTTCTACAGCTCCACAATATCAGGGAGCAGTTCTTCTCCCACGCTGAACACAGCCTAAACCAAGCCCTGCTTTTCTTGCCAGAATTTCCTGAAGGTCCTTCTGAAGGTCCTTCTGAAGGTCCTTCCCCATAGCCTCCCTGTACCCCCATAGCCTCCTCCCCCCCCGCTGGGCGAATCAAGCCTGAAGGCCTCCTTCGACAGCTTAAAGGCACCATTCACAAAAAGGGAAAATGATAGCCAATTAATGATATCAGTCTCATAAAGTCATAGCAAAGCCTGAAAGATTTCGGAGTTCTTGACGTTGCAGAGGTTGACTATTCATTCACTCTTGTGCAACATTAAACAGACAGCAGGTATGATTCCAAAAATATATTTATTCATACAGGAAGCAAAGCAAATGAATCACACAAATTCTAACTAACTAACTGACTATATTCATGCAAGTGTGTGTATGTGTGTGTGTGTGAGACAGACAAATGTGGGTTTGTGAAACAACGGGCTGCTTGGCCTACAAAACAAAGACAAAACAGATTATAATGATTAGACACAAGAAGGACAAATCAAAGCTGGCTTCAGATCGGGGGAGGTCTTGTCTGGCCATGTGGTCAGGACAAAGACAAAGGAAAAGAAGCAGGAACTTTGAATTGCCTCTTGGGGTGTAGCTCTGTTAAAGGGCATATTTATAAATGAGTTTATGTGAATGTGATTTGTGTTGCAAAGGGTTTGGATTAGTGCTGAGGATGTTAAGTTGCATGCAAGACTTTGTCTGTGAAAAGCATAAGCAAACTAACATCACATAGCTTTACTAACCAATAGCCTAACTGTAATCAATCACAGCAATGACTCAATAAACAGCATTAAAACACAAAAGGGCAAAGTTCAACAGTCTTGCTTAGCCTGTACAACTGTAATAATGCTATGCCCAATTGTTACATTACCAATCCTTGTATGGGTGGAAGAAAGAGTCACTTTGTGGTGGGCTGTTTTTGTTAGCAGCAGCAGCAAAGAGCTGTGGTTCCAAGTGCAGTCTTTGTTCTGTCCTTGTTCTGGAGGTGCAGATCCGAGGAGGCTGGTTGTTTGGGGTCCTTGCGGAGTTAGATGTTGGGGTGCTAACTCAACTTAGTTCTCCTTGTGGCTGGAAAGTTAGTTGCAAACATACAACAAGATTCAAGTTCCTTTTTGTTGCAAGGTCCTGAGTAATGATGCTCTGATGCTAACAATAACTGTTGTGCTGAAACAGATCTGTATAATAACCAAACATGGTGT
Source organism: Epinephelus lanceolatus (assembly GCF_041903045.1). NCBI lineage: Eukaryota > Metazoa > Chordata > Actinopteri > Perciformes > Serranidae > Epinephelus > Epinephelus lanceolatus. Next base: position 43,349,240 of record NC_135747.1, read on the forward strand.
GAGCAAATGCAGTTTTGAAAAGATGATGCATGTTGGTTACTTGTGCTTTGTTTACTCATGACCTATCCACTGTGAGATTACAGAACAGTGCCAGAAGGACAAATTCAGGTCTTCAGCTCATCCATCAAAATCCTATAATCCACTGTATCATATATGGCATTAGACTGTAAACAAAATTATCTTTAGTGTCACTGTTGATCGTCATACTGTTAAGTTATTGTCTTTTCACTAACGAGGGTTAGTCGGTAGCATAATCTACAATTTTGAAGTGTAGAGAGGATTACAAGGAAAAGAAGAAAGAAAAAAGGGGAAACTGTTGATTGAAGATGGGAAGGGAAGGAAAGGATGAAGATTGACCTTGAAGAAGATGAGCATGGAAACCATAGTTCCTCAGTCTCTGTGGAGATAAACAGCAACAGAGGTGAGGAGGAAGGAGGGGTGAGCAGAATGGATAGAGATAAATCTTTTGTATGCCAGAAAGCTTTGCTCAGACAGCTGTCAGAGTTCAGCAGCTTCTCCTCTCTGGTGATGGAGACCTTGGAGGGAATTGAACTCTGCTTTCCACAACTCCTCAACACCTCCTGCAGGAAGCCAACACGTCCTCACTTTGAATCATTGCTGATTTACATTGTGCTGTCCCCCATCTCTCTGCTCACTGCAGCTCTTAACCTGCTGGTCATCATCTCTATCTCCCACTTCAAGTACCTCAATATTTCAATAGTCATGAAACTGTTAGATAGTATTAATGAGTATGACTTGATCTCAAAACTGTGAGGAAAAGTCTTTCTGCTTTATTTTAAATGATAACTGACTTTATAAATAATGATAAATATATTGCTGGTCTTCCTCTGCAGGCAGCTTCACACCCCCACCAACCTCCTCCTCCTCTCTCTGGCTGTTTCAGACTTCTTTGTGGGCCTCCTCATGTTCTTTCAGATTGTGCTCATAGATGGTTGCTGGATCTTTGGTGACATCATGTGTGCTGTGTATCAGTATCTTGCATTCATTATTACCTCTAGCTCTATAACAACCATAATGCTCATATCAGCCGATCGATATGTGGCTATTTGTTATCCTCTGCATTACTCCACTAAAGTCACACATAAAAGAGTTCAAGTCTGTGTTTGTCTGTGTTGGATAGGCTCTGTCATATTTCAAAGTTTGATTCTGCAGGACATTCTGAAACAACCAGGCAGGCATAACTCCTGCACTGGAGAGTGCATATTTGCTCTAAGCTCCTCTGCTGGACTTGCAGATGCTATTTTTACATTCATTGTTCCCCTTTCTGTTATTGTTTTTCTGTACATGAGAGTATTTCTTGTAGCTGTGTCTCAGGCTCGTGTCATGCGATCTCATATTGCGATTGTCACACTCCAGAAATCAGTGAAAGTAACTGCAAAAAAATCTGAGCTGAAAGCAGCCAGGACTCTTGGTGTTGTTGTAGCTGTGTTTCTAATATGTCTCTGCCCAGCTTACATCACCAGTTTTTTGAGCGAAGATAACATTGGTTCTTCATCTGGTGCCTTTATAACTTGTTTGTACTATTTTAACTCCTGTCTAAATCCTGTGATCTATGCCTTTTTTTACCCCTGGTTTAGAAAATCAGTTAAGCTCATTGCTACACTCAAGATACTACAGCCTGGCTCATGTGAGACCAACATACTGTAGGGAGACTCTGCATTGTGGCTGAAATGAAACCCTTAGCAAACAGAAAAATGTACTTGGTCATGGTGATGAGTAATTAAATACAGCAGATCATGTTCTGGATGAGTGTCTTTACACTGTGCTTGTTAAAACATAATACTCTCTAATAACTTTAAATGCAACACTGAAGCTAGTTTATTTTTTTTAATATATTCTGGACAAAGCATCGTCTTTAGAATTGTGCAGTCTGCAAATATCAGTGGGATGCTAGTGAGTTAGGCAAGGTTGGCAGTGGTTACCCAATAATATTTCATCATTCCATGAAACTTGGAGCTGTAGTGTTATGGTTTGTCCCTGTGATTTGTATATTTCATTGTGTATTACTTTGATGCTTAGCAGTAATAGTTAGCAGTTATGCATCATTGAATACAAAAATCCACCTCCCACACTCACACAGGCCCCCTTGGTGATAGTACTTAGAGGCCAATATTATTGTTCACTGAGGCTGTGGCACACTAATTTTTTGGGAAGATATCAGAATCTTGTCACACTAACTTTTAGCTTTTAGACAAGGGGGCTGAAAAATACTTGTTGGTATCATGTGTTTAAAAGTGATAAAATGGCAATGAAAAATAATTTGTGATTATTAATTTTTTTGTAAACAATATGATTTACTCTATATTAAATCACCTCATGGGACACCAATTACAAAACAAAACAAAACAGACACAAAAGGAGTAACAGCTACTGAGAAGCTTCTCTCACTGAGGTAGGAGGCGAACCACTTCAAGGCTCTCCCCCCGAGACACCCACCCACTTACTGAGCCTGTCGAGCATGATATGGTGGTCTACAGTATCGAATGCTGCACCCAGGTCTAATAACACCAGTAAGCAGCATTTGCCTGCATCTGCAGCCATCATGATGTCATTAGACACTCTGAGGAGGGCTGTTTCTGTGGAGTGCTGCTGCCGAAAACCAGACTGGAATTTTTCTAACAGGCCTTGGGTGGTCAAGAAGGAGATAAGTTGGTTTGCTCCTACTTTCGCAAGGATTTTAGATATAAACAGCAGTTTGGAGATGGGTCTGTAATGTTTGGGTGTGGAGGGGTCTAAGCTTGGCTTTTTGAGAAACGGCTGCACAGTAGTCTGTTTGAAAAATGATGGAACACAGCCTGATTTCAGGGAGGTGTTAATAATGGAGACCAAGCTAGGGCCCACAGAGCTAAAAACCTCTTTCAGCAAGGACATTGGTAAGATGTCTAGTGGACTGGACGAGGATTTCATGGTGCTCACTAGCTCAGTCAGATCCAGCAGAGTGATAAAGGAGAAACTGCTGAGAGAAGCCAGCCTTGGTGGACAGGTTGGAGGGAAGGCAGTGGAGGGGGTGATACTGGCCCTAACACCAACAACGTTATTTACAAAAAAAGACTTATAAAAGAATTATTACAATCCTGATTGGAAGAAACAGGGACTGAGGGGATTGGAGGGCTGATAATGTCATTAATAGTCTCGAATAAGACTCTGGGGTTTCGCCTGCTGGAAGTGATCAGGTTAGCAAAATAAGCAGCCCTTGCGTTCTTAATCAGTGCATTGAGCTCTGTTAACAGATCTTTGAGATAGATCTGGTGGACCTGGAGTTTGGTGGATTTCAAAAGCCATTCTATTTTTTGACATTTGCGTTTGTGGCTGCGGATCTGGTTGTTTACCCAAGGAGAGGAGTTAACATGTCTGATGGTACGGGTAACTGTGGGGGCTATTTCATCGAAAATTGTGGAGCAGTGGGAGTTGAAAGCATGAACGAGAGAATCTACGTCCGCATGAGGTGACTGAGCTTGGCCTGCACGGCAGTCAAAAGCAACAGAAAATTTTTCTGCCAAGAGACTGTTAAGGATGCGTGAACTTTTTGCTTGCTTCCCTGGTGAAACGTCAGCATCGAGTGATAGATTGAATAGAACACTTTTGTGGTCAGTTACAGGCAAATCCTCAGTACCATGACATTCAAACCAAGAATGAAAACTAAATCCAGAGTGTTACCCTTAATGTGCGTGGGACCAGATATATGTTGGTTCAGGTTAAATGACTCTGTGATATTTAGAAAGTTTGCAGCAAAGCTGTTAGTGTTATCATTTACATGTATGTTAAAGTCGCCAGCCAGGAGGATTCTTTCATAATGAATGATAGATGATAAAAACTCACTAAAATCAGACAGAAAAGCACCATTTATGCCTGGGGGGCGATAAATTACACAACAATAAAATGGGTTGGAGCGACCAATTTTGGTCATCAAAACTTCAAACATTGAAAAAGATCCAGTGCTCAACTTGCGGGTAGTAAAACAGTCTCTGTGGACTATGGCTAGCCCCCCACCACAGCCTGAGGCCTGCGGGGCACAGGAGAAAGAGCAGTTTGGACATTCAATAATGCGAAACAGATGCATCTGTGCATGTCAACAGTAGCAGTGCATTAATAGGGAATAAGTTCTGATAGCATCTGGGAGTATTGTGTGGCTTCTCTGGATACGGTCTATCGGTAATTAAAACAGAAATGTTTGTGGAAGGGAAGATGTAATCTGTGGTGGCAATATGAGAAGGGCAGCGTTCTGTAGGATGACTTAGATACGACCCAGAAACAGTGCTATTGCACATGGAGCTATCTGTAGACATTAGTGGCAGTGGCAGTTGGTGCCTGTAGGGGGAGTGGTTACGGGAGGCAATACTCACAGAGCTCACAGAGGGCATCGTAGAAGAGGAAGAAGAAGAAAGCGCTGAGGAGGGGGTGTGGCATGTAAACAGTCACGTGTGTGTGTGTGTGTGTGTGTGCCGTGGCGTGTACGGTGTACTGTATATTGGCTGTGAGCATGCAGCTACCTAATTTGCTCGGGTGTAGTCCGTCCTGCTGACAGAAAGAGGGGCGATTCCAAAAGTTAAAGTTGTCGACAAAATTAAAACCAATGGTACTGCAGGAGTTTGCTGAACCGCTGTGCACCGAGTCCGAGTGTGGGAAGAGGCCCACTAATAAAGACTGACTTCCCGCAGTCTTTCAGAGTGGTGAACAGACTGTTAAAGTCCTTCTTCAGCAGTTCAGACCGACACCAGACAATATCAATCGTACCGAGGTGCAAAATTATGTATTTGATGGAGTCTTTGAGACAGTGGCTCCTTGAAAACAGTAAGTGGTGGCGTTAAGAAAGCAGATATTTCTCATTATGGAGTTCCCCACTATGGCAGTAGTTTGGGGGAACAATGGATGGGGGGGGGGGGGGGGGGGGGGGGGGTTGCCGGTGAAGAGTGTGGCGGGGACAGAACTGTGGCTGCGGGCTCACATGTCCCCTCACGACGTCCGCCGGAGCGACTCGCTCTGAGGGCAGCCTCTTTCACGATCTTCCGCCGGGAGGAGGAGGTTGAGAACCTGACCAAGAGTCCCGGTACAAGTCCACTAGGTCCCTGGGCCCCTGACAGCGAGACATTCACGGGGTTAGCAGGAGAAGAGAAGACAGTTTGGGAATTCCTCGACGCTCAGGATGTTAAATCTGTTTTCCAGCTGGAGCTCACAAGTTGGGCAAGGTAGCGGAGTGGATTTCCCTCGCTTTTTTCCATTTACCATGGCTCTTGGCTTGGAGTGGAGCTGTTTGCTCTAAACCTCGGGTTTGGGCTGCAGGTGAATGTAGCCTCAGCCCTCCTAGTTGCCCATTTCGGCATGGCCCTCAGCAACAGCCGTGGGTCCTCAGCAGGGAGATGTGGAGCTGGAACTGAGGAGGCCGGCCTGGATTGTAACGTTAGCTGTGGTGGTGTCGTCATCGGTGCGGAACTGAGTAGCACGGACAGTCCGCTCAGCTGGGGCCAAGCCGGTGGGGTGAGTGTCTGTTGAAACTGAGGAGCCGGCATCAGACACTGGGGCGGTGGAGTCTAGATCCGCAGGGTTTCCAGCAGGGCTGGCGCCAATGGAAACCACAGAGTCTAGGAGAGCTTCTTCACCCCTGATCCAGTACAGGTTGGATATACGTCGCTCCAGCTCAGTGATTTTCAGGGATTTGTGGAGGCAGCTCTCACAGTCATGTGGAGAGGTTAGTGGACCCATGGGGGTATGTGGGTTGCCTAGGAAACAAAAAACAGCTACGGCATTTGATTGTGTGTATCATTTTCTTAAGTCAATTAGAGGTACCCTCTTTCTGGCAGGGTGCACAGAGGGACATGTTGGCTTGTGTGTGTAAGGTAGGTGTCCCTACCTGGTTCTGTTCATTTTCTTCCTCTTAAATACATTAGAAAATTAATCTCCATAGTATTTTAAAACAGGATGGTAGAACACCAGTGGTTAAAGACTTAGATTGGGCAGACAGGTGTGGCCTGCAGCATCACTATCCTGTCACTGTGGTGAGAGTGTTTGATTCATTGGCAATGGCTTTTGAAGGAAGTACCGATGTCTCCATTGCATCGAAATGGTAAAATAAAATACTACTTTCACCAAGTGGAATTTCAGCTACACAGTTCCTCTCACGTCCATTACTTGTTTTGGATCAAGAATGCCCTACTTTCTGATAAAAACATAGATTGAGAGGTCATTCAATTTACTGATAAATATGTAACGTGAATTATCATCAGATGATGACACATTATTGGACATTGTCACACCTGTGCAGCAGCATTGAAAGCAACATTCAAAACAAATAAAAAGAAAAAAAGGATTATTATTTTATAAGAATTGTCATGTGAGGTTTAGTGATGGATGAAGACAATGAAATCTGTTGTCAATTTAAGCAGGCGGAATTTAGAAGCTGAAGCAGGAATGGAAAGACAAGGAACAGATAGTGGAAGAACATGGGGAAAATATTCCAGATTTAGCAGTAAATGGCTGACAAGTTGCACATTTTGAAAAGAAAAATAACATCATGTGTAGAAGTGATGGTTTGGCTTTAGTCAGATCTCTGAATGAGACACATCTGTCTATGTTTTTAATCAGATTTGACAATGGTGCCTAGACAAGATAACAGGGAAAAACCCAGATCCCGGACATATATTTATTACAGGTGGTGCAGGGACAGATGAACACTGAGGAAGATGAATGCAGAAACCATAGTTCCTCAGTCTCTGTGGAGATAAACAGCAACATAGGTGAGGAGGAAGGAGGGGTGAGCAGAATGGATAGAGATAAATCTTTTGTATGCCAGAAAGCTTTGCTCAGACAGCTGTCAGAGTTCAGCAGCTTCTCCTCTCTGGTGATGGAGACCTTGGAGGGAATTGAACTCTGCTTTCCACAACTCCTCAACACCTCCTGCAGGAAGCCAACACGTCCTCACTTTGAATCATTGCTGATTTACATTGTGCTGTCCCCCATCTCTCTGCTCACTGCAGCTCTTAACCTGCTGGTCATCATCTCTATCTCCCACTTCAAGTACCTCAATATTTCAATAGTCATGAAACTGTTAGATAGTATTAATGAGTATGACTTGATCTCAAAACTGAGGAAAAGTCTTTCTGATTTATTTTAAATGATAATTGACTTTATAAATAATGATAAATATATTGCTGGTCTTCCTCTGCAGGCAGCTTCACACCCCCACCAACCTCCTCCTCCTCTCTCTGGCTGTTTCAGACTTCTTTGTGGGCCTCCTCATGTTCTTTCAAATTGTGCTCATAGATGGTTGCTGGATCTTTGGTGACATCATGTGTGCTGTGTATCAGTATCTTTCATTCATTATTACCTCTAGCTCTGTAACAACCATAATGCTCATATCAGCTGATCGATATGTGGCTATTTGTTATCCTCTGCATTACTCCACTAAAGTCACACATAAAAGAGTTCAAGTCTGTGTTTGTCTGTGTTGGATAGGCTCTGTCATATTTCAAAGTTTGATTCTGCAGGACATCCTGAAACAACCAGACAGGTATAACTCCTGCATTGGAGAGTGCATAATTGTCCTAAACTCCTCTGCTGGACTTGCAGATGCTATTCTTACATTCATTGTTCCCCTTTCTGTTATTGTTGTTCTGTACATGAGAGTATTTCTTGTAGCTGTGTCTCAGGCTCGTGCCATGCGATCTCATATTGCGATTGTCACACTCCAGAAATCAGTGAAAGTAACTGCAAAAAAATCTGAGCTGAAAGCAGCCAGGACTCTTGGTGTTGTTGTAGTTGTTTTTCTAATATGTCTCTGCCCAGCTTACTGTTTCAGTTTTTCAAATGAAGATAACAATAACTCTTCATCTGCTGTCTTTGTAATCTGGTTGTACTATTTTAACTCCTGTCTAAATCCTGTGATCTATGCCTTTTTTTACCCCTGGTTTAGAAAATCAGTTAAGCTCATTGCTACACTCAAGATACTACAGCCTGGCTCATGTGAGACCAACATACTGTAGGGAGACTCTGCATTGTGGCTGAAATGAAACCCTTAGCAAACAGAAAAATGTACTTGGTCATGGTGATGAGTAATTAAATACAGCAGATCATGTTCTGGATGAGTGTCTTTACACTGTGCTTGTTAAAACATAATACTCTCTAATAACTTTAAATGCAACACTGAAGCTAGTTTATTTTTTTAAATATATTCTGGACAAAGCATCGTCTTTAGAATTGTGCAGTCTGCAAATATCAGTGGGATGCTAGTGAGTTAGGCAAGGTTGGCAGTGGTTACCCAATAATATTTCATCATTCCATGAAACTTGGAGCTGTAGTGTTATGGTTTGTCCCTGTGATTTGTATATTTCATTGTGTATTACTTTGATGCTTAGCAGTAATAGTTAGCAGTTATGCATCATTGAATACAAAAATCCACCTCCCACACTCACACAGGCCCCCTTGGTGATAGTACTTAGAGGCCAATATTATTGTTCACTGAGGCTGTGGCACACTAATTTTTTGGGAAGATATCAGAATCTTGTCACACTAACTTTTAGCTTTTAGACAAGGGGGCTGAAAAATACTTGCTGGTATCATGTGTTTAAAAGTGATAAAATGGCAATGAAAAATAATTTGTGATTATTAATTTTTTTGTAAACAATATGATTTACTCTATATTAAATCACCTCATGGGATACCAATTACAAAACAAAACAAAACAGACACAAAAGGGGTAACAGCTACTGAGAAGCTTCTCTCACTGAGGTAGGAGGCGAACCACTTCAAGGCTCTCCCCCTGAGACACCCACCCACTTACTGAGCCTGTCGAGCATGATATGGTGGTCTACAGTATTGAATGCTGCACCCAGGTCTAATAACACCAGTAAGCAGCATTTGCCTGCATCTGCAGCCATCGTGATGTCATTAGACACTCTGAGGAGGGCTGTTTCTGTGGAGTGCTGCTGCCGAAAACCAGACTGGAATTTTTCTAACAGGCCTTGGGTGGTCAAGAAGGAGATAAGTTGGTTTGCTCCTACTTTCGCAAGGATTTTAGATATAAACAGCAGTTTGGAGATGGGTCTGTAATGTTTGGGTGTGGAGGGCTCTAAGCTTGGCTTTTTGAGAAGCAGCTGCACAGTAGTCTGTTTGAAAAATGATGGAACACAGCCTGATTTCAGGGAGGTGTTAATAATGGAGACCAAGCTAGGGCCCACAGAGCTAAAAACCTCTTTCAGCAAGGACGTTGGTAAGATGTCTAGTGGACTGGACGAGGATTTCATGGTGCTCACTAGCTCAGTCAGATCCAGCAGAGTGATAAAGGAGAAACTGCTGAGAGAAGCCAGCCTTGGTGGACAGGTTGGAGGGAAGGCAGTGGAGGGGGTGATACTGGCCCTAACACCAACAACGTTATTTACAAAAAAAGACTTATAAAAGAATTATTACAATCCTGATTGGAAGAAACAGGGACTGAGGGGATTGGAGGGCTGATAATGTCATTAATAGTCTCGAATAAGACTCTGGGGTTTCGTCTGCTGGAAGTGATCAGGTTAGCAAAATAAGCAGCCCTTGCGTTCTTAATCAGCGCATTGAGCTCTGTTAACAGATCTTTGAGATAGATCTGGTGGACCTGGAGTTTGGTGGATTTCAAAAGCCATTCTATTTTTTGACATTTGCGTTTGTGGCTGCGGATCTGGTTGTTTACCCAAGGAGAGGAGTTAACATGTCTGATGGTACGGGTAACTGTGGGGGCTATTTCATCGAAAATCGTGGAGCAGTGGGAGTTGAAAGCATGAACGAGAGAATCTACGTCCGCATGAGGTGACTGAGCTTGGCCTGCACGGCAGTCAAAAGCAACAGAAAATTTTTCTGCCAAGAGACTGTTAAAGATGCGTGAACTTTTTGCTTGCTTCCCTGGTGAAATGTCAGCATCGAGTGATAGATTGAATAGAACACTTTTGTGGTCAGTTACAGGCAAATCCTCAGTACCATGACATTCAAACCAAGAATGAAAACTAAATCCAGAGTGTTACCCTTAATGTGCGTGGGACCAGATATATGTTGGTTCAGGTTAAATGACTCTGTGATATTTAGAAAGTTTGCAGCAAAGCTGTTAGTGTTATCATTTACATGTATGTTAAAGTCGCCAGCCAGGAGGATTCTTTCATAATGAATGATAGATGATAAAAACTCACTAAAATCAGACAGAAAAGCACCATTTATGCCTGGGGGGCGATAAATTACACAACAATAAAATGGGTTGGAGCGACCAATTTTGGTCATCAAAACTTCAAACATTGAAAAAGATCCAGTGCTCAACTTGCGGGTAGTAAAACAGTCTCTGTGGACTATGGCTAGCCCCCCACCACAGCCTGAGGCCTGCGGGGCACAGGAGAAAGAGCAGTTTGGAGGACAAAGTTCAATCATTGAAACAGATTCCTGCTCTTTCTGCCAGGTCCCTGTTATCAGCAGGCAGTCCAAACCTTTGGCAACAAAGAAATCATTCAAAATGAATGATTTATTGGCTATTGATTGGACATTCAATAATGCGAAACAGATGCATCTGTGCATGTCAACAGTAGCAGTGCATTAATAGGGAATAAGTTCTGATAGCATCTGGGAGTATTGTGTGGTTTCTCTGGATACGGTCTATCGGTAATTAAAACAGAAATGTTTGTGGAAGGGAAGATGTAATCTGTGGTGGCAATATGAGAAGGGCAGCGTTCTGTAGGATGACTTAGATACGACCCAGAAACAGTGCTATTGCACATGGAGCTATCTGTAGACATTAGTGGCAGTGGCAGTTGGTGCCTGTAGGGGGAGTGGTTACGGGAGGCAATACTCACAGAGCTCACAGAGGGCATCGTAGAAGAGGAAGAAGAAGAAAGCGCTGAGGAGGGGGTGTGGCATGTAAACAGTCACGTGTGTGTGTGTGTGTGTGTGTGCCGTGGCGTGTACGGTGTACTGTATATTGGCTGTGAGCATGCAGCTACCTAATTTGCTCGGGTGTAGTCCGTCCTGCTGACAGAAAGAGGGGCGATTCCAAAAGTTAAAGTTGTCGACAAAATTAAAACCAATGGTACTGCAGGAGTTTGCTGAACCGCTGTGCACCGAGTCCGAGTGTGGGAAGAGGCCCACTAATAAAGACTGACTTCCCGCAGTCTTTCAGAGTGGTGAACAGACTGTTAAAGTCCTTCTTCAGCAGTTCAGGCCGACACCAGACAATATCAATCGTACCGAGGTGCAAAATTATGTATTTGATGGAGTCTTTGAGACAGTGGCTCCTTGAAAACAGTAAGTGGTGGCGTTAAGAAAGCGGATATTTCTCATTATGGAGTTCCCCACTATGGCAGTAGTTTGGGGGAACAATGGATGGGGGGGGGGGGGTTGCCGGTGAAGAGTGTGGCGGGGACAGAACTGTGGCTGCGGGCTCACATGTCCCCTCACGGCAGGGACGTCCGCCGGAGCGACTCGCTCTGAGGGCAGCCTCTTTCACGATCTTCCGCCGGGAGGAGGAGGTTGAGAACCTGACCAAGAGTCCCGGTACAAGTCCACTAGGTCCCTGGGCCCCTGACAGCGAGACATTCACGGGGTTAGCAGGAGAAGAGAAGACAGTTTGGGAATTCCTCGACGCTCAGGATGTTAAATCTGTTTTCCAGCTGGAGCTCACAAGTTGGGCAAGGTAGCGGAGTGGATTTCCCTTGCTTTTTTCCATTTACCATGGCTCTTGGCTTGGAGTGGAGCTGTTTGCTCTAAACCTCGGGTTTGGGCTGCAGGTGAATGTAGCCTCAGCCCTCCTAGTTGCCCATTTCGGCATGGCCCTCAGCAACAGCCGTGGGTCCTCAGCAGGGAGATGTGGAGCTGGAACTGAGGAGGCCGGCCTGGATGTAACGTTAGCTGTGGTGGTGTCGTCATCGGTGCGGAACTGAGTAGCACGGACAGTCCGCTCAGCTGGGGCCAAGCCGGTGGGGTGAGTGTCTGTTGAAACTGAGGAGCCGGCATCAGACACTGGGGCGGTGGAGTCTAGATCCGCAGGGTTTCCAGCAGGGCTGGCGCCAATGGAAACCACAGAGTCTAGGAGAGCTTCTTCACCCCTGATCCAGTACAGGTTGGATATACGTCGCTCCAGCTCAGCGATTTTCAGGGATTTGTGGAGGCAGCTCTCACAGTCATGTGGAGAGGTTAGTGGACCCATGGGGGTATGTGGGTTGCCTAGGAAACAAAAAACAGCTATGGCATTTGATTGTGTGTATCATTTTCTTAAGTCAATTAGAGGTACCCTCTTTCTGGCAGGGTGCACAGAGGGACATGTTGGCTTGTGTGTGTAAGGTAGGTGTCCCTACCTGGTTCTGTTCATTTTCTTCCTCTTAAATACATTAGAAAATTAATCTCCATAGTATTTTAAAACAGGATGGTAGAACACCAGTGGTTAAAGACTTAGATTGGGCAGACAGGTGTGGCCTGCAGCATCACTATCCTGTCACTGTGGTGAGAGTGTTTGATTCATTGGCAATGGCTTTTGAAGGAAGTACCGATGTCTCCATTGCATCGAAATGGTAAAATAAAATACTACTTTCACCAAGTGGAATTTCAGCTACACAGTTCCCCTCATGTCCATTACTTGTTTTGGATCGAGAATGCCCCACTTTCTGATAAAAACACAGATAAAGAGGTCATTCAATTCACTGATAAATATGTAACGTGAATTATCATCAGATGATGACACATTATTGGACATTGTCACACCTGTGCAGCAGCATTAGAAGCAACATTCAAAACAAAGAAAAAGAAATAAAAAGGATTATCGATTTATAAGAATTGTCATGTGAGGTTTAGTGATGGATGAAGACAACGAAGTCTGTTGTCAGTTTAGTGATAGTGGAAGAACATGGGGAAAATATTCCAGATTTAGCAGTAAATGGCTGACAAGTTGCACATTTTGAAAAGAAAAATAACATCAGGTGTAGAAGTGATTGTTTGGCTTTAATCAGATCTCTGAATGAGACCCATCAGCCTATTTTTTAAATCAGATTTGACAATGGTGCCTAGAAAAGATAACAGGGAAAAACCCAGATCCCTGGCATATATTTATTACAGGTGGTAAAGGGACAGGAAAAAAACATTTGATAAAAAACTTTTTAATATGAGGCAATAGGGTTCTATTACCGTCACTTACCTTAGACACCTTTGGGCGAAGAAAAGCTTAATTCTTTGCGTTCTAAATATAGTAATTTGCAGATTTTGATAATAGATGAAATATCCATGGTTAATTAGCCTCACTGGATTAGTTTTAAGATGAAAAAAAAAGAAAACATAATCACTAAAAGTTGAATATTATGTTTTGAATTTTTGTCGACAATAACTAGACTAAAATTATGAAGGATAAAAATGACTAAAATGTGACTAAAACTAATACGCATGTTTGTCTCAAGACTGAAACCTAAAATAGCTGTCAAAATGAACACTGAGGAAGATGAATGCAGAAACCATAGTTCCTCAGTCTCTATGGAGAGATAAACAGCAACAGAGGTGAGGAGGAAGGAGGGGTGAGCAGAGAGGATAGAGATAAATCTCTTGTATGCCAGAAAGCTTTGCTCAGAAAGCTGCCAGGGGTCGGCAGCTTCTCCTCTCTGGTGATGGAGACCTTGGAGGGATATGAACTCTGCTTTCCACAACTCCTCAATACCTCCTGCAGGAAGCCAACACGTCCTCACTTTGAATCATTGCTGATTTACATTGTGCTGTCCCCCATCTCTCTGCTCACTGCAGCTCTTAACCTGCTGGTCATCATCTCTATCTCCCACTTCAAGTAGCTCATTATTTTATTAATCATGAAACTGTTAGATAGTATTAATGAGTATGACTTGATCTCAAAACTGTGAGGAAAAGTCTTTCTGCTTTAAATGATAATTGACTTTATAAATAATGATAAATATATTGCTGGTCTTCCTCTGCAGGCAGCTTCACACCCCCACCAACCTCCTCCTCCTCTCTCTGGCTGTTTCAGACTTCTTTGTGGGCCCCCTCATGTTCTTTCAGATTGTGCTCATAGATGGTTGCTGGATCTTTGGTGACATCATGTGTGCTGTGTATCAGTATCTTGCATTCATTATTACCTCTAGCTCTATAACAACCATAATGCTCATATCAGCTGATCGATATGTGGCTATTTGTTATCCTCTGCATTACTCCACTAAAGTCACACATAAAAGAGTTCAAGTCTGTGTTTGTCTGTGTTGGATAGGCTCTGTCATATTTCAAAGTTTGATTCTGCAGGACATCCTGAAACAACCAGACAGGTATAACTCCTGCATTGGAGAGTGCATAATTGTCCTAAACTCCTCTGCTGGACTTGTAGATGTAATTTTTACATTCATTGTTCCCCTTTCTGTTATTGTTGTTCTGTACATGAGAGTATTTCTTGTAGCTGTGTCTCAGGCTCGTGTCATGCGATCTCATATTGCGATTGTCACACTCCAGAAATCAGTGAAAGTAACTGCAAAAAAATCTGAGCTGAAAGCAGCCAGGACTCTTGGTGTTGTTGTAGTTGTTTTTCTAATATGTCTCTGCCCAGCTTACTGTTTCAGTTTTTCAAATGAAGATAATAATTCTTCATCTGCTGTCTTTGTAATCTGTTTGTACTATTTTAACTCCTGTCTGAATCCTGTGATCTATGCCTTTTTTTACCCCTGGTTTAGAAAATCAATTAAGCTCATTGTCACATTCAAGATACTACAGCCTGGCTCCTGTGAGGCCAACATGCTGTAGGGAGACTCTGCATTGTGGCTGAAATGAGACTCTTGGCATAAACAAAATAAATTGTACTTGGTCATGGTGATAAGTTATTAAAAATAGCAGATTATGTATGGATGCGTAACTTTACATTTGTTTCAAAATGATACTCTTTAATTAGTTTCAATGTGACACTAAAGCTACTTCACAAAGCATCGTCTTTAGAATTGTGCAGTCTGCAAATATCAGTGGGATGCTAGTGAGTTAGGTGAGGTTGGCAGTGGTTACCCAATAATATTCCACCATTCCATGAATCTTGGTGTTGTAGTGTTAGGTTTTGTTTTTGTGATTTGTATATTTCATTTGAGCATTACTTCAATGCTTAGCAGTAAAAGTTAGCAGTTATGCATCACTGAATACAAAAATCCACCTCCCACACTCACACATGCCCCCTTGGTGATAGTACTTGGAGGCCAATATTACTGGTTTTCAGAATATAGCAGAATATTGTCACACTTGATACACTAGATAAACTTAGGCATCCACCCAACCATATCTGGGGTCCGTTTCACAAAGCAGGTTTAGTGAAAACTCAGAGTCTGTTAACCCTGAAATGAGGGAAACTCTGAGTTTTCCGTTTCAAAAAGGGAGGTAACTCAAACAGAGAAAGAGGGGTAACTCTAGCCTGTTTCAGAGAGAGAGGTAACTTAAGCTCTCGGTCAGTTACCATAGTAACAGACTCTATGAACCTAACCTGGTCGGGACCAGGTTTTTCTCAATAAACCTCAAGTTTCTCTCTGTCTCTGCCCTCTTTCAGAGCCACACCTCCATTTGATTTCCTCATTCATTCAGTCAGCAGGCGAGTTTTGGCATAGCCTAGTTCTGCCGTCTGTCATTTTAAAAAATCATTAAAGAAATCAGAGTCAGTATATTAGAAGTCCATTAGGCACAGTAGATGGCAACTTTTTTCACTAACATGGCATGTCCTTTTGATAATGATCCCGTGGATTCAGCATTACTGCGCAGAGAATTAAATATTCGTCGGGAGATGGTTATCAGACCGCGCATAGATGTTCTAGCATTTCCACACAATTATATTTTTGAGCTGTACCGTTTCACGTCACAGTCCATCATCTACATACACAACCTAATCCGTCCTTACATTTGCAACATTACCAATCGTAGTCATGCTCTCACACCCCAGCAGATATTGTGTGTTGCGCTCATAGACTGTATAAAAATGCGCTGCGTTTCTTTGCAAATGGAAGTTTTTGGACAATGTCGGAGATGCTGAGCACTTGAGTAAGGCAACTGTGTGCAGGGCGGTCAGAAAAGTGTGCTCGTTTTACGGGCATCTGCCTTCTTTCTGTTGGCTGAGTAGAAGTCTGTGTTAGTTTAAATAGGCTTAATTATTTAACAGAACATGATATAGATGAGAAGACATTTATGTGTGTGAAAACAGCATTATGTTGGTGATAAAACAACTGCACAGTCAAACAGCCACTTAATATTTACTTTACAATGTAAAACATGATCAAAATGAGGTACCCCCATGAGATTATGCCGAGGTCTTACCTGTTTGAACAATGTTTTTATATTTCATCCTAAACTGCTGCCAAGTGCGCTTCTCCCCCGCGGGATTGCACCTAAATGAAATAAATTAATAGGCTACCATTCAAGCAGTTTTCCCCTGTAATATTATTGTGATTGCAAAGGACTGCATTTAAACTTAATCACTGACCCGAGCAGCAATGTTCTCCCATGCCGTCTCCCTCTCTTTTGCAGCTGCAGCGGTGTTGCACTTCTTTTTGAAAACGTGTGCAAACTCACTGTATGAGCGCATTAAGATTTCTAATTCTAGTGGGGTGAAAAACGCAGCCCTCCTCTTCCCCGTTGCCATGGTGACTTGTCAATCAGGGCTCCATTGATGCTGGCTTTTTATAGTTGTGGTGCACGCGCTTAACTCCAGGTGAAACTACTCCGAGTTGATTAAACTGATTCAAATCAGCTGTTCTGGAACCGGAAACTCAGAGTTTCCTATCTCAGAGTAGATCAACTCAGAGTTCAGGATTAGACTCAGAGTTTGTTGAACCTGCTTTGTGAAACGGACCCCAGGATAGCTTTTAGGAATGGGGGCTAAACACTTCTCATTGGTAATGTATTTAAAAGTATTAAAATGGCTGTCACAAATGATTTAAAGTTATTTCTAAAAAAAAACTGTGTAGTAAATTATATGATTTAATCCACCATAGGTGGATTACTGTCTATGGAGCAGCTCCAGACTTTATACCTGATAACATCACAAGTTTGAGACTTATTTTCTCTGACTTGTGGCTATGACAGAAAGTAGCTCATGTTCACAAGTACTGATTGAACTTTCTTAGGCCATAGAAAGCAAGGGACAGTTGTCTTGGTGCTCTTTACCAAGGTGCCACACATGCTGAAAGAACACCAAGACAACTGTCCCTTGCCTACAGTCAAGTGTAGTGGTGGCAGCATCATGGTTTGGGGCTGCATGAGTGCTGCCAGCTCTGGGGAGCTCGGTTCATTTAGTGAAACATGAATTCCAAGCAGAGCATGATCGCCCCTCTTCAGAAACTGGGCTGCAAGTTTTCATTATCAGTTTTCCAACATGATAATGACCCAAAACACACCTAGTAGATGACAACTGCCTTGCTGAGGAAGCTGAAGGTGAAGGTGATGGACTGGCCAAGTATGTATCCAGCCCTAAACTCACCTGTGCACCTGTGGGGCATCCTCAAGCTGAAGGTGGAGGAGCGCAAGGTGTCTTCACATCCATCTGCTCCATGATGTCATCATGGAGGAGTGGGAGAGGATTCCTGAAGCAACCTGTGAGCTCTGGTGAATTCCATGCTCAAAGGAGTTAAGGCAGTGCTAGATAATAATGGTTGGCACACAAAATATTGACACTTTAGGCACAATTTGGACATGTTCACTGTGGGGTGTACTCATTTATGTTGCCAGCTGTTTAGATGTTGATGGCTGTGTTTTGAGTAATTTTCAGAGGAAGGTAAATCTATACTACTATACAAGCTGTACACTGACTACTTTAAGTTATATCAAAGTGTCATTTCTATAGTGTTGTCCCATGACAAGATATAATGAAATATTTGCAAAAATGGGAGGGGTGTACTCACTTATGTGAGATACTGTGTGTATATATATATATATATATATATATATATATATATATCACATCACATTTTTCATATCACTATATCACCGTTTAGACTAATCTGATGTTTGTAAAATCTATAAACACAATGATTGAACAAACGTTACTATTTCTGTGTGTGTAATTAATAACATAGTTATCGTAGATTAGCTGGGCTAACCGTTAGCTGTTAGCCGTTAGCCATTAGTGGTGTCTGTAATAACTCAATAACTCAATAAACGGTCTGTGAATTTTTTTTTTTTCCAGCTGATGTCTTAGTTACAACATGATTGAGCTAACTGGAGTAGTTTCATGTCGTATCCAACAACGAGAGGCTTTTAACGGATGACGATCCTGATGTTAGCTTTGCTGCTAGTGTTAACGTTAGCTGTCCCTGTCAGCTGCAGCCACTGATGCTTTCTAGACATCGTGATTTCCCAAAACTGAATAAATACCACACATAGCAACACAAAACTGCTTTGCTAGATCAATCATGTTGTAACGGCTGGATGGTTGATGCATACATGCTGATTCAGGTGCTATCAGAGCCGATCCGCACATCACTATGGCTTAATGATCAACTCAGTCAATAAAAACAACCCGTCCTGTGTTAGGAGTGTATGTCGCTGACAGAAAGAAAGAAAGAAAAGAAAGAAAAGATAGAAAAGCAGTGTACACCTCACATATTTATTTCTCACAGTTGCGCACACGTGTGGCTGGCATGCAGAAGCACCGTCTGTGTGTCTGTGTGTCGAGGGTGTGAGCCGCAGCTTCAGCTGCTCAGGTAGAGAGGCTGTGTAGCCCGGTGTGTTTTTTCGCTGATTCGGTTCTGCAGGTTCTCTACTGGTACACTGGAGACGGGGATCAAGCAGTTTGTCTCACTCGGGATAGATTGTGCTTTTTTGGTTCATAGTTTATGATTGACGTGCGATTTATTCGCGTTTAGAAGGAATTATTTTTACCGGCAATTACCGGATAACGGAAACATGGGCACAGTTATCTATATAAAATACACAGACTAACTAACTAACTAACTGATTGACTAACATAAACAACTGACAATTGAAAAAAATTAGCTTGCACCGTTAGCTCCAGTAAGGGAAAGCATGAGGGAAAGCGGCTGACCGGAAGTTACGCACAAAAACACGGAAGTTGATCACTATTTACTTCCGTGTTTGAAAATAAGGTGGATAGTACGCCCGAATCTGTGAGCACCTGTGTCTGCCTCTTCACCAAGCGCACAGTGCCCACATGGGTTGGTTAACCCAAGTGGGCACCAGATAAGATGCCCATTTCTGACCCATATCCACTTTGTACTCAGGTAACCCCAGCATGACCCATGTAGGGCCAACCTGGGCAAACCCACCCATGTGGGTAATTCTCATAGGGCCAATATGGAACACATGGACAGTTCAATATAGGGCCCATTTTTATCTCATTTACTACCCAAATGGGCCCCACATACAATGTTGGCTTGATGTCGAACTTCTGTCAGGAAGATTTTTTTTTTGTGTCCCTACTGATCCCCAGATCCTCGGGTAATTATAATTCCTGCCTCTCACTTACATTGGTGAAGTTGAGATAATTACAATTCTGGAGTGCAGAGAGGATTGAATGGAAAAATAGTAAGGAGTGGAGGACAGAACTATCAATGGAAGATGTGAAAGGAAGGACGGATGAAGATTGAGTTTGAGAAAGATGAGCATGGAAACCATAGTACCTCAGTCTCTGTGGACATAAACAGCAACAGAGGTGGGCAGAGAGGATAGAGATAAATCTTCTGTTTGACAGAAAGCTTTGCTCAGAAAGCTGCCAGAGTTCAGCAGCTTCTCATCTCTGGTGATGGAGACCTTGGAGGGATATGAACTCTGCTTTCCACAACTCCTCAACACCTCCTGCAGGAAGCCAATTCGGTCTTATTTTGAGGCCATGCTCATTTACATTGTGTTGTCCTCCATTTCTCTGTCCACTGCAGCTTTTAACCTGCTCATCATCATCTCTATCTCCCACTTCAAGTAACTGAATATTACATCAATTTATGAAACTGTTAGATAGTAATAACAAATACTGCTTGGTCTCAAACTATTTTTTTGGTATTTTAGTCATTGCTGTGTTTGTTTTTTTTTTTTCTAAATTATAATAAATACTATAAATAATAAATATATTCTGGTCTTCCTCTGCAGGCAGCTCCACACCCCGACCAACCTCCTCCTTCTCTCTCTGGCTGTCTCAGATTTCTTTGTGGGCCTCCTCATGTTCTTCCAAATTATGCTCATAGATGGCTGCTGGCTCCTCGGTAACATCATATGTAATCTGTATCAGTATGTAATATACATTATTACCTCTGCCTCTATAGGAACCACAGTGCTTATATCAGTCGACCGATATGTGGCTATTTGTGATCCTCTGCATTACTCCACTAAAGTCACAAAACAAAGAGTTCAAGTCTGTGTTTGTCTGTGTTGGACAGGTTCTATTTTCTTTCACAGTCTGCTGCTGATGGATAACCTGGAACAACCCGGCAGGTATAATTCCTGCTCTGGAGAGTGTGTGTTTGTCATCAACTACATTGCCGGAATTGCAGATGCGTTGTTGTCCTTTATCAGTCCTGTCACTGTCATCATAGTTCTGTACATGAGAGTATTTGTGGTGGCTGTGTCTCAGGCTCGTGCCATGCGGTCTCATGTCACAGCTGTCACTCTCCATCAAACAGCAAAAGTAACTGTTAACAAATCTGAGCTGAAAGCAGCCAGGACTCTTGGTGTTGTCATTGTTGTGTTTCTAATATGTATTTGTCCATATTTTTGTGTTGCACTATCGGGCCAAGACACCTTACTCAATGCTTCATCTGCTGCCTTTGTAATCTGTTTGTTCTACTTTAACTCCTGTCTGAATCCTGTGATCTATGCCTTTTTTTACCCCTGGTTTAGAAAATCTATTAAGCTCATCGTTACACTTAAGATACTGCAGCCTGGCTCATGTGAGGTAAACATGCTGTAGACAGACCCTTAGCATGAACAAAAACTATACGTGGTCATGTTGGTGAGAAACTGAATAACAGATTCACTTATACATACATATATATAAAATGAACATACATGATACAATTCAATATGCTCAAAGAATGACTGTTTCCTTGTTACTGCAGCAGTAAAGTCATTAACTGTCTGTTCATTAGTTTCAGGCAAAGCACCACCTCTAGGATTCTGCATGTATCAAGACTTTTTCACATTTTTGTTGTGCGTTCTGTGTTCTCAACACAGTAGAATTGATAAGAAATTGTGAGGTTGTCCCTACTCTTATCTGTGATTTCAAGTTATTTATATCCACATTAGAAGAACAGTGTAAAGACTTGTACTTAGTTTTAATACATGACTGTGACCCACAGACATTAGCAGAGTTAGAAATCGTACAAGCGATCTGTGGGTCCTCTTAAGGTGATTTGGATGATTATGATATGTAAAACGCCTGCTGTATTTGTTGTTGTTTAAGTGGTTTACTCATATGACATAACACATCGTTTGAAATGGTTTGGAAAGTGGTCGACCTCCGACCACTTCTCAGTTGCTATGTGATGGAGGTGGCTTGGATGGCCTCTCCAAACCCATGCGACCATTACAAGACACAACCACCAAAGTAGGCTCATTTAACTTATCTGTCACACAAAAGACAAACAGTCATAACTCACCCATGAAGCATACATGAAACATATTATTACACCCATAGATATCCACACTTTCAGCTTCTGTTGCATCATTTCAGACTTTTATAATTCTCTTCATATCATGCATAATTTCTCTCATTTTGCATATAAACAAACTAGATGGGCACTGCCAGGATGGAGGTGAATGTCAGGGCTTTCTATTGAGACCTCACTGAGTCAATAGGAGCTTCCAGTGCTGTTGCTATGGCGTTGATAGCCAACCTCAGCCTGAGTTGAAAGGACGTAAATCACTTAGATTTCCTGTAGTTTCATGCTAGTTAAAAGGCCAGTGCATGGCTAAGGTTTATGGGTCTTGTACTGAATAACACTCCTGTTCTCCAGTAGAGTTTTTAAGTCATAATTGTCATCATAGACTGTTATGAATGTACAGAAATGATAAACAAAAAGCTCCTATGTTGTCTTAATGGGGAAAAATGTTTTCTCTTGTCAATTTAGGTTTTCTAGAAGTGTTTTTATTTGCAGTAAGCTCCTTAAAAGGCATCTCTGTCTGTGTTGATAGGTTTTTCACTCATAATCACACATTCAGCTCATTATTTACCCTCTTTTATTTGAAAAGCACCTGAACAAAACCTTAGAAAAACATGGAAAACATTTCTTATACGTGATATTGTTTTCTAATTTGAATTTGGACTATGTGAGGCATCATGATATGGCCCCATTGTGTTTTCCAGCTAATATTTCCCAGGTCATCAAAGGCAGTTTCTTGTAGTTTGAAGAAGTGGAGCTGAAGACTTGATTGATCTGATCTAAATGAGGCTGGACGTGGCAGGTTATGGTTGAGGCTGGCGTGGTGACTCACAGAGGGGACTGAATGACTTGGCAGAGCCTTAATGTCTGAGCTGGGGTTTTTTAAGTATAAAACCCCAGCTCAGACATTAAGGCTGATTGCGGCCTGATTGTAGATGTGGTTCAGGTGTGCAGATTCAACAACTGCTGGCACTCAGGAGGACTGGCAAGAGGAGGGAACCAAAAGGCCATGCCCAGCAAACACACAGAGACAGAGTGAACTAACACTGTTGGCATTTGAAGTGTCATGGGAGTCTTTAAAGTGAAAGAAGAAAGCAGCATGGTGCACATAAGGATCAAAGGTCATAGGGTGACCTCACACTGTTGCAAGGTCTGCACCTGCATACAGAAGCACCTGTAATGTTAAAGAATAACCTCAGAATAAACAAATTAAAATCCAACAATTCCCAGCTAACTAACTGAGATAAAAAAAAAATGTGGCTCTAGGGCCATATGACTAGAAAGCCAGGTCATCAACTAGTTTTGTCCAAGGGCCAGATTTTCTAAGCAAACATTGTGGAGGCTGGACTCTCAAATAAGGCACCTGATTATGTTTTAAAATGGGTGAGCCAGCTTGAAAAGATATCAGAAAAAAAATAATGTAAACAAATTTTCTGCGGTTCTACACCATCTACAGACGAGATTAGTTAGATTGAGAGTGTTATGAAAATCAGGAATGTATCAGGAACAGTATCATTAAGTGAATTCTGTATGATAAAATAAAAAATAATTAGGGGTTTGACTTTATCATTAGGCCCCCAAATTAAAGAACCCAAACAGTTGTAGATCTGTTATGATGTTAAGATATGAAAAATACAGAATCATGCTACTATCCTTATTCGTTGTACTCCAAAGTAACTTACAAAAGCCCCCAAAGAACCCTGCATAAAGAAAATGTATACTTATAATTAAGAGGAAAACATTGTACCTGACAAATGTAACTGGTTATGTTGAAGATTCAGATTTTCCCTCACAGAATATTCATATGTTTTGATAGTTTTGCTGTTGTTAACCCTATGTCCGTCCTGGAAGAGGGATCCCTCCTCAATTGCTCTTCCTGAGGTTTCTACCGTTTTTTCCCCGTTAAAGGGTTTTTTGGGGAGTTTTTCCTGATCAGCTGTGAGGGTCATAAGGACAGGGGGATGTTGTATGCTGTAAAGCCCTGTGAGGCAAATTGTGATTTGTGATATTGGGCTTTATAAATAATTGATTGATTGATTGATTGATTGATTGATTGATTGATTGAATTATGTCTGCCTGGCACAAACCACATGTTTTGGACAGCTGTGAAGTGACAGAATGTCCCACCATCATGGTTCTTATATTGCCAGATTCCAGAGAGTCTCCCCTCTTCATGTATGGCATAATATGTCTACTTCCAACTTGCTATGCTGAGATAGATGTAAAAATGTAGGAATTTAGTAACACAGATTTATTTTTCATTGATATAAAAATTAATATAAAATACAGGCACACTGAAGGGCATGTAATCTGGGTAACCTAGACTGTCATAAAAAAAATATAGCATGTGCCTGTAGCTTTTATAATGATTGTGATATGACCTTAAAAGTAAAGGCAGGAAAAATACCACAAAAAGGCCTAGGGCCCAAAGAGTTTAAACATGGTCCCCTTTACTTCATGAAAAAGGTTTGTTTTTTTGGATTCTGCAATCACAGTGGAGGCATGCAAAAAAGCAGTTTCAAAGTAACGTGGGATAAGTCATTGTTGTACAAATGGTTATTCTGCAGGTAAAGTATTCATTTAAAGCAATCAAGAAAATTTCTCCTCTCCTATCCACATTTTAAAAACTTGCCCAGCATTGAAAGTCAATCAATCAATCAATTTTATTTATAAAGCCCAATATCACAAATCACAATTTGCCTCACAGGGCTTTACAGCATACGACATCCCTCTGTCCTTATGACCCTCACAGCTGATCAGGAAAAACTCCCCAAAAAACCCTTTAACGGGGAAACCTCAGGAAGAGCAACTGAGGAGGGATCCCTCTTCCAGGACGGACGAGCAATAGATGTTGTACAGTAAAGTAAACTCAGCTTTTGTTTGGTAACAAGAAAACACCATGGGTTGACTTTTAGGCACTGTTTGACTGCATTTGCCATAATCTGGTGGCTAAAACTTCTGCAGTTTTTCTTCAGGATTACCTCTAGATTAGAAGGTGTCCCTCTCGGGAAATTGTGTGTCTGTTAAGCCTGTAAAGCAGGTTTTTACACTCTAACTATAGACTGATGTAGAGACCTGTCATACTTGTCAGTTGAGAGATTAACATCAACAAACTATTACACTTGTTCTTTTACATCCCACACCTGCAAGTCGGACACTTGAATTTTATTATTGTTACACAATTGGCTGCAGCTTCTTGTTACCTTTAATGTGGAACTTGTTCGCTGCAGAAGGTTAAGGCTCAGTTTTTACATTTTGGCTCAGGATCCAATTCGGTCTCACTCTGAAATCGTCAAAATCTGGAGCCTGGTCAGTGATCTCCAGTGTCAGATATCAACAACAAAAAGCAGCCCTTTCAAATCCGCATGGTGCGTGGCCAATTGCTATTACTGTTTCACGGTGCCCAGCGGCATCAAGGAAAAAACACGGTGGGACAACAACAAAAGTTAAGGCAGCAGAAGTCCGAGTAGGGTGGACAGTAGGGGTGACGGATGGATTCAACAACCACTGACTTTCACCCAGGAATCTGTTTTTTGCTTTCCGTAAGATTGTAAAGCCAAACCCTGTTCTTTTTTCCTAAACCCAACCATGTGTGTGTGTGTTGGCAAAACATAACTATGTGCAGGTGTTGCTGAAGGAAAACAAATGTCAATTTGTGGTGTTCTACTGATGTAGAATGTTTATTTTGAAAGAGACTGTATGCAAACTGTACATTTCCTGTGAAAACAGAAGTGTATGTTGAAAATAGACACTGCATGCAACAGGCTGAAGTTGACACGGTGCCCCTGAACATCAACAAACAACGCACCCAGGGTACCTTGCATGTTGAATCTGGACGTGGAAAGTCCATGACCAAATGAATATGTGACGAGGTCGGAGTGAGAATGTGTGGCCAGATCAAACATAATTAACCTTTAGCATGTTATTATCAGAGTTTCAGAACCACTTGTTTGAGATAATCAATAAAAAGCAGGTTGACCAATTACACCGACCAATGTGCTTCCTAAATCAGGTTTATTGAGGTTAAACCCTTCTACACTGCACCGAGGACTTCAGTCGCTGGTGGTGGCAGCAGCATGTAAAAAGATGCTTTGCTGGTTTTCAACCAGCTTTGCATCATAACAATCAGCATGTGTAAATGAACTGTGGTATACTTCCTTCCATCTAACCAGTTGTTAGATCTCCCTGCTCCTCTCCCAGCTGGTTCTCGGGCTGCAGCTCAATATTCAGGCTGTACTTAAACTTTTTTGTATTGCTTGCCTCCATGAACAAAGAGTATAAAAGTGGATCCCACCCTTCTCTCTGTTTCTCAAACTTAGACTAAACTCTGATCAAACACTAAATTCAGAAACAGTGCTGATCGAATAAAAAACAAAATTCTGTTCTGAGTTGTCTTTCTTTGCCTAAAATGCCTTCAGAAACATGTTGCTTAGTGTATAACTGTAGTATGAGATTGTTTGTTACCAGCTGGTCGCCATTGTGTCAAACGTATGAATTTGCATTACATCACCCACCAATGGGAGCATTAGTTGGTCCAGTGCAGTGCTATGCATTGTAGTTGTAGGTTTTCTAACTCTGAAGCAAAATCTGATGCCACAGCCCTTTCCCTCTGTGGTCTCTGGTCATGTAGCACCAATGGCAAAAGTGTTTGTCTTCCTACTCTACTGCCCGTACTTTTTAACTACACACTGCTGATTTATGCCTTTTATTATTCTACTTCTTTTCTTATCCTGACTGTTCAATGTATTGAGCCTGTTTTTATTTTATGTTACTGTGTTTTATTATTATCACTATCATTCTCAATTTCTATTTCCCTTTTTAATCGACTGTTTTTATTGTTTTAAATTTTGTCTTGTTGCTTTTAATGTCTCTGTAAAGCACTTTGAATTACCTTGTGTTGAATTGTGCTATACAAATAAACTTGCCTTGCCTTGCCTACAGCATAGACAGCCCAGTTTAATGAAAGTACCATTGTCCCAGTGGTCAAACACTTATTTAAGGGAATTTGACAGTGAAGATTTGTAAAATCTGTGAAAGGCCCCTTGATTTGCTTGTTTATTACCCCTTTAGGTCTGCGACTCTATCACACTGTAACTAAAGACCTGTTGGGATCAAAAATGCTAACAGCCTGTCTATATTTGCCCAAGATCCTCAAATTTATTTGACTGACTGAAATGTGTCACAAGATTTCATGTTAGTGGCTCCCCACTCTGTACATTGTGTTAGCCTCACAGGAGGCAGGCTTCAGTATATCAAATGATTAAATAGATTTTCTAGAGTAGTAGTTTTCTGAATAGCTTCACTGTTGCATTGAAAATGGAAAAGTGATTATTAGAAAACATTATATTGTGGCATTCACCATGTAAAGACATCTCTTTATAATCTGTGTGTAAAAATGTTTAAACACTTTGCCCTGAATCTGTTACTCAATCACTGTGACCAAGTACATTTTTCTCTCTAAATACAGGCATCATGCAGACTCTCTACAGCATGTTTACCTCACGGGAGCCAGGCTGCAGTATCTTAAGTGTAACGATGAGCTTAATAGAATTTCTAAACCAGGGGTAAAAAAAGGCATAGATCACAGGATTCAGACAGGAGTTAAAGTAGAACAAACAGATTACAAAGGCAGCAGATGAAGCATTGAGTAAGGTGTCTTGGCCCGACAGTGCAACACAAAAATATGGACAGACACATATTAAAAATACAACAATGACAACACCAAGTGTTCTGGCTGCTTTCAGCTCAGATTTGTTAACAGTTACTTTCACTGATTGATGGAGAGTGACAGCTGCAATATAAAAACGCATGGCACGAGCCTGAGACACAGCCACCACAAATACTCTCATGTACAGAACTATGATGACAGTGACAGGACTGATAAAGGATAAAAACAGATCTGCAATTCCTGCAATGTAGTTGATGACAACCACACACTCTCCAGAGCAGGAATTATACCTGCCTGGTTGTTCCAGGTTATCCATCAGCAGCAGACTGTGACAGAAAGCAGAACACATCCAACACAGACAAACACAGACTTGAACTCTTTTTTGTGTGACTTTGGTGGAGTAATGCAGAGGATCACAAATAGCAACATAGCGGTCAACAGATATGAGCACCATGGTTCCTATAGAGGCAGAGGTAATAATATAGTCCAGAGCATAATACAGAATACACATGAGGTCACCGAGGAGCCAGCAACCATCTATGAGCATAATTTGGAAGAACATGAGGAGGCCCACAAAGAAATCTGAGACCGCAAGAGAGAGGAGGAGGAGGTTGGTCGGGGTGTGGATCTTCCTGGAGAAATAAGAGAGCAACATGCTTATCATTATTTGTAGCATCAACTGTCAAAACATCAGATAAAAGCCATGACTGAAACATAAAATAATCTTCCCTTTACAGTGTAGGATAATTTTTATATTCCATTACACAAACAATTACTGTCTGTTCAGCTACCAGCTTTTTAAATTAATAAAGTATTTGAATACTTGAAGTGAGAGATGGAGATGATGACCAGCAGGTTGAGAGTCACAGTGAGCACAGAGATAGAGGACAGTAAAACATAAGTGAGCATGGATACGGAGTGAGAACGCATGGCCTTCCTGCAGGAGGAGTTGAGGAGTTGTGGAAAGCAAAGTTCAGCTTCATCAAAGGTTTTCATTCTCAGAAAGAGGAGGAGACGAGAAGCTGCTGAGCTCTGTTAGCTTTCAGCCTGAGGCTCTGTAATATAGCCGATTTACCACTCCCCCCCGCTTCATCTTTCTCTCTGGTAATGACTGTCTTTCAGTAGGCGTGATTAAACTTCTCCCTTGTGTAATTACCTCTATCATCGTTAGGTGTCTATCTTTCTCTCTATTTTACACCGTTGCCCCTTTTCTCCTTACATCTAAACAATGACAATTTCCATGATGCCCTGCTTTGGAGACCAGCAGAACAAGGGGTAATGCTGCTTCTGGACACTATTATGTCATGAACCCGAATAAGCTCTTGCTGTATGGATATGTTCAAACTTGCAGAATTGTTTGTTTTAAATTGGTAGATTCGGTGTTCTGTCATGTCTCTGTGAACTCAACCACTTGTAACCCCTCCCCCAGTCAGCCATCCCTGTAGTCATCACTTATTCTCATCCAGGCCCTGCAGCTGTCACTGAATCCCTGATGGCCCACCTCAGTGGCCACCTCTGATACTTCGTCACTGACCCCTGCATATGTTTGAGATCTCTGGTTGGCCTCAAACCTCCGCTAGAGCAGCCGTTGGACTTACACATGCAATATAGTCAGGATGGAGAAAATATGTCCACCTTAAGCCGTACCTGACTCCAGTGAGCCCAAATGAGGCCCCTCTATGGCCCCTCGAGGATCTGAGAAAGAATGAGAGAGGGGGATTAGGGCGGAAACAGTCGACTTTTAGAGTCATAGGGCTTAGTTTATTCATGCCGTACAGTGCCAGAAACAGGTTGTGATGATGAAAATGAAAAAAGGCGTGAAAATTTTGTCATAAATTGTGAAAAAGGGGGAGAATTTTGACCGGGGGAGGCAATGAAAAACAAGAGTCTCCTGAGAAAAATGGGTGGGTTGGCAAGTATGATGAGCCCCCTCTTGCTCCAACATGCATGTGGATTTTGAACCCACTGCTTATCCCAGTCTCCAGCGTGATGTCCTGCCTTCCTCATTAATCAGCCAGTTAGCTCATCTGTTACTCTTCCAAGTATCTCAGTATCCCCCAGTGCCTATTTCTGTGACCCAACTGAAACTCGGGTTTGCAGGTGACTCTGCCCTTCAGGCATATAAGTCTTCCTGTGTGGTTCCATCTGTGTGTCTGGCATCTTGCTCTCTGCCCTGAGCTGCTCCACTTATCTAAGCCAGCAGAATTACATCTTTTGCAAAGAACAGATCAACAGTTCTGATGTCCACAAACTGGACTCTCTCCTCCACCTGACTGCACCTTTAGATCCTATATTCCAAGAGATCTTAACTTTGTGCCAAGAATGACTCCTCCAGTGCAATGACATTTCAGTAGAAAACCTGTCTAAAGGGGCCCCATGTCCTTCTTGTAAGTGTTGCACAAGAAAATAAGACAGCTTTACCTTCTCAAAGTTCAATTTTAAAGTCAGTAAAGGAAAATTCTCTCCCTCCAAGAACTGACACCATAACATGGTGGAGGGGTTTGCGTGTCCCTATGATGCTGGGAGGTGTGTTGTAATAGGTGTACTTGGGACCAACACACCATAGGCCTAAGATCGATGATCGACTTTTGAATGTATCATCAGATGTGAGGCAATAAGCCATATGACACTCGAGTGAAGAGAGAAGCAGAGCTGTCAACTGATTACCACGTGGTGGTGAGTTGGATCAGATGGGGGGTGAGGTGTAGTGAGGGTGAAATGGGAACGTCTGGCTGAGGCCCCTGCCCACAAGGTCCACAACACCTTTCAAAATATTTTTTTTTATGCCTGCCTGTCCTGAGAACCCACTGGTGGACATCAGCAGTGAAGGGAGCTGTAAGGCTAAAGAAGGGGGCCTTTAGGGCTTGGTTTGCACAGGGGTCTCCAGAAGCAGCAGACAAGTACCAATTGGCCCAAAGGGCTGCAGCCTGCAATGGTCGCCAAAGCAAAAACCTGGGTAAGGAAGATGTTTGGGGAGGATATGGAAAGGGACTTTTGGTAATCCTCAAGGAAGTTCTAGCAAACTGTTAGATGCCTCAGGAAGGGAAAACAGTGCTTGTCTCACACTCCATTCAGCTGACCTGGACTGAGGATACTGTCAAGCAGTCGAAAGAACACTTTGAGAAACTGCTGAACCCAGTCATCACATCCTCTATGAAGGAGGCAGATTCTGAAGACTCGGGAGAATCCTTGCCCCTATCCCTGGCATAGGTCGCTGACGTAATAATTAAAGCTCCTTGGTGGCAAGGCACCAGGTGTAAATTAGATTTACCTTGAGATGCTGAAGGCTCTAGACATTGTTGGGTTGTCTTTACTGACACATCTTTTCAGTGTTGCATGGAATACGTCTTTGACTTTTTATCTGCTGTTACTTTTACTATCTTTGTCTGTAATGTGACCTTGAGTGTCATGAAAGGCGCCTA
The DNA here is from genome assembly GCF_041903045.1 of Epinephelus lanceolatus. NCBI lineage: Eukaryota > Metazoa > Chordata > Actinopteri > Perciformes > Serranidae > Epinephelus > Epinephelus lanceolatus. The sequence continues at coordinate 43,379,902 of NC_135747.1, forward strand.
TACATAAAATGTATCATTATTATTATTATTATTATTATTATTATTATTATTATTATTATTATTATTATTATTATTATTATTATTATTATTATTATGCCTGTGGAATTGCAGACCAGGTTGGTGGTTTCCATTAAAAACTGGAACTGGAAAAGTGTGCTCCTTATATCATACCAGGGTGCTAAAAAGGAGGCTCTGACCAGCTGTTGAACCTCTGATTCAGAAGGAACAGTGTGGTTTCTGTCCTGGTCATATAACAGTGGACCAGCTCCGCCTGGGGCGGCAGTAGCTCAGTCCATAGGGACTTGGGTTGGGAACCGGAGGGTCGCCTGCTCGAGTCCCCGTCCGGACCAAATATGGAGCGTGGACTGGTGGCTGGAGAGGTGCCAGTTCACCTCCTGGGCACTGCCGAGGTGCCCTTGAGCAAGGCACCGAACCCCCCAACCGCTCGGGGTGCCTCACCAAGGGCAGCCCCCTCACTCTGACATCTCTCCACTTTGTGCATGTATAGGTCCTGTTTGTGCATGTGTGTGTCTTTCGGACCTGTGTGTAATTGACAAGCAAGAGTGAAAACATTGGATTTCTCCTCAGGGGGATTAATAAAGGAAATAAACTTAACTTAAACTTAAACTCTTTACCATTGCAGGGCAGCAAGAGGGGTCATGAAAGTTTGCCCATCCAGTCTACAAGAGTTTTGTGGACTTCTGTTTGTGATGTTCATGGATAGGATCTAAAGGCACAGCCAAGAGGAGGAAGGGGTCTGGTTGAGGACCTCAGAATTACATCTTTGCTCTTTGCATATGATGTGGTTCTGTTGACTTAATCAGACTGTGACCTCCAGCATGCACTGGAGTGGTTTGCATCCAAGTATGAAGCGGTCAGGATGAGAATCAGCACCTCCAAGTCTGAGGCCATGGTTCTCTGCCAGAAAATGGTGGAGTGCCCCCTCTGGTTTGGGAGAGAGTTCTATCTTACACAGGCTCCACCTTCTACTTGACTCTTTGGGTAAAACTACCCTAATCATGAGCAGGTATTCACGCACTGACAAAAAGCATAAATGTAGTCAGCCAATCAGGACATGCCTACCCTAACATGTGCGGACTGCACATATAGGGAGGGGGATTCTCCCTGTCAGTCATCCTTTTCCTCTTCAGTGATTGTGAGTAAAACACTGAGCAGCTTTCTTCATAGATGGAGCGGGCACCTCAATAACCTCAACGGTGCTTCAGCACAGACCAAGCAGTGAGCGGTGTTCAGCAACCATCCTGCGAGGCCTGCCAGGCAAGACCGGTCTCACTCCGAAGTCGTTGAAATCCGGTGCTTGGGCAGTGACTTGCAGCTTCACAGACCAATGAAAAAAGGTGTCGTTTAACATCGGCATGTTATGCAGCCGGTCGCTGTTATAGTTTAATGGCGCCCAGCGGCATCGGGGGAAACGTGGCGGGAATAGGACTTAAGAAAAGGCAGTGAAAATCCAACTGTGGTGGGCGGGAGGGAGAGGTGGTGGATGGGTCCAACAACCACCGACTTTCACCAACTCTTGCATTCCGTAAGATTATAAAGCCAAACCCTGTTCTTTTTTTCTAAACCCAAACATGTGTGTTTGTTCAGTCAATAATGCAACAAAATGCATGGAGTGCTACGTGGGTGTAGAAAAGGGTGTCCCTCTGGTGCTCTTCAGTTTAGAGATCCAAGTAGAACTTATACGAAGAGATCTGAGGCACTCAGGAGGGTGATGATTAAAAAGCCTTTATTAATACATGGCTAATCTAATAAAAACATGCCAACGTGTTTCAGCCAAAAAGGCCTTCGTCAGGGCAAGGGCAAAATGTTTGTCAGTCAGCTCAGTTCATTGTTAAATAAGTCAGCTGCTCAGTGTGAGCAGGTAGGCGGTCACATGATCAGCATGACCTACTGATGACAGAAAAAAGGGGTCAAAGATATAACAGACTCTGTACAACAGGGGAAATCTGCACAACACAATTTAACATCATTAATTCAACAAATAATCAAGAAAATAAACATATACTTACTACAGTATGTATATGTTTATTTTCTTGATTATTTGTTTGGCTGAAACGCGTTGGCATGTTTTTATTAGATTAGCCATGTATTAATAAAGGCTTTTTAATCATCACCCTCCTGAGTGCTTCAGATCTCTTCGTATAAGTTCTATGTGTGTTTGGTGTTGAAGAAAAAAAAGGTCAATTTGCGGTGTTGTACCAACATAGTGCTTTTATTTTGAAAGAGACTGTATGCAAACTGTACATTTCCTGTGAAAACAGAAGTGTATTTTGAAAACAGACAATGCATGTAACAGGCTGAAGTTGACATGGCGTCCCAGAACGTCAACAACCAACACACCCAGGGTACCTTGGACGCCATATGTGGACGTGGAAAGTCCATGACAAAATGTCAATATGTGACGAGGTCGGAGTGAGGATGTGTTGGCCAGACACTGCCCAAATTCAGACACCAAAAGTGATGGAATCATTTCAAATGCCTCAACATGAGGCTTTGCCACCATGAGAGTAAGCAGGAGCTTGAGACTGATGAGGTTGAGACCCCTGCTCCAACTGCCACAACCTGCCACCACCTCAGGTCACTCCCACCGGTGATGGCGGTCTGCAGCGGGCCATGTTGGGCTCTTCCTGACTGCTCCCTCCTACGCTGGTAAGTCACATTTGTCACCTATTACCTTTTACCTATTGTTTTGTTTTTTAATATTTTATGTATATATATATATATATATATATATATATGTATATATATATATATATATATATATATATATATATATATATATATATATATATATATATATTATACACACATACAATATTGAAAATTCTACTAGTATTAATATTTGATTTATTTATTTATTTTATTTTATTTTTTTAAAAAGTTTACATTTGATCCTTTTTTGTTGGTGATGTCATATTTTTTTAATAATGGTGATGAACACTGGTTGAGGTTTTTCTGGGGGCCCCAACATCATGAGAGATAAATAAGGAGAGATAAATCAGTTGTACTGTCGGCAGCAGTAGCTCAATCCATAGGTACTTGGGTTGGGAACCGATTCAAGTTCCCGTCCGGACCAAAATATGGAGCATGTACTGGTACCTGAAAATGTGCCACTTTGCCTCCTGGGCACTGCCGAGGTGCCACTGAGCAAGGCACCGAACCCCCAACTGCCTAGAGTTCCTGTCCATGGGCAGCCCCCTCGCTCTGACATCTCTCCATTTAATGCATGTATAGGTCTTGTTTGTACATGAATGTGTATTTGGGGCCTGTGTGTGTATGACAACAGAGTGAAAAAATGGAATTTCTCCTCTGGGATTAATGAAGTATATCTTCTTTGTAGAACAGAGTACCTTGCCTGCACTCAACAGCTTCTTGCCACCTCTCTTTGAAGATGAAGACTCTGCAGGGAGATGAACTCTGCTTTCCGCAGCTCCTCAACAATTCTTGCAGGAAACCCATGCCGCCTCAGTCTGATGCCATGCTTGCTTACACTCTGCTGTCCTTCATCTCTCTGCTCACTGCAGCTCTCAACCTGCTGATCATCATCTCCATCTCACACTTCAGGCAGAGATAAACTCTCAGCATGACCTAATATATTTTCAAAATGAAACCATATGTATTCCTATTCTGTGTTTAAACAGTTCTCACTAGAAAATATTATGTATTCAAACGTTATGTTGTGACTAAAGCAATCACCCCTGAATAGATTCATGCCTATAAAAATGTCCTTGCTACTATGTCTGTGACTAAAAGGCTACTGCTGATGATAATTGTATAAGTAATGATTTTTTTTACTCTTCAGGCAGCTCCACAGCCCCACCAACTTCCTCATCCTCTCCCTGGCTGTGTCAGACTTCCTTGTGGGCCTCCTGCTAATGCCGGTTGAAATCCTTCTAACAGAGGCTTGCTGGTTCCTGGGTGACCTGATGTGTGCTCTGTACTATATTTTAGATTTTATCATCACCTCTTCTTCGGTTGGAAACATAGTGCTCATATCAATTGATCGTTATTTGGCTATATGCGATCCTCTACATTACACCACCAGAGTCACTGTTGACAGAACAAAGATCTGTGTTTGCCTTTGTTGGATTTGCTCTGTTCTCTATAATAGTCTAATTTTAAAGGACTTTCTGAGACAACCTGACTCACAGAATTCCTGCTACGGAGAGTGTGTAGTTGTCCTTAACCACATCACAGGAGCTGTCGACCTTGTTTTTACCTTTATTGGCCCCATTACTGTCATCATAGTTCTGTATATGCGGGTGTTTGTGGTGGCCGTGTCTCAGGCTCAAGCCATGCGGTCTCATATTGCAGCTGTCACACTTAAAGGTTCAGTGGGTGTTACTGCTAAGAAATCTGAGATGAAAGCGGCCAGGACTCTTGGTGTTGTTGTTGTTGTATTTCTAATATGTTTCTGTCCATATTACTCCCCATCCCTTGCTGGTGAGGATATTGAGGACAGCAGTTCGTCCTCACCCTTTGTAGTGTGGCTGCTGTATTTCAACTCCTGTCTGAACCCTGTGATCTATGCCTTTTTTTACCCCTGGTTCAGAAAATCTATCAAACTCATTGTTACACTGAAGATACTGCAGCCTGACTCCTGTGATACTAAAATACTATAGAGACAGACTGGTGGGTAACATCAGTAAAACTGCAGATGAAAATGTAATTGCTGTTGTTATTGAGTCACTCAAGAAAAAACAAAAGACAAAAGGTGTTATGGCGGAATCACATTCAGTATTAGACAACCAGTTGTGTTCATTGTCATCATTACAACGGAAATTATAATCCAACATGCCTCTGTAATTCACACAGTGGCAATGACATTCACATGAAAATGTTTACGCTTTTAGCTGACTACAGAGTGATGCTATTCATGTGTGCATCATCTCAGAAACGTAAATGTGTGATTAAATATAGTAATTGGTTTATTTTCAAAAGCATCTTTCTTTTATTTTCATTTATTTTCCTGAATCATGTTTTCCTGTGTATGTGAGCAAGCCAGTAGTATCCTGTCCTGCCCCGTCCAGGGTCCTGTGTCTGACCATGCTTCTTGTCTTTGAGGTTCCCAAGAACATTCAAGTAACACAGTGCATTATAAAGCCATTCAATCCTTCCTGGGTGTCCATAAATTAACTTCAATTTTTGCCATTATTGGAGAAACGGGATGGGAACTTACAAACCTCAATTAGAGGCTCACTAAAAAGATGTGAAGTGATTTAAAAGAAGTCACTGAATCTGCAAACCTTAGATCCTCGGGCAGGTCGTTCCAAAGCCGAGGGGCCCTGATGGAAAAAGCTCGGTCACCCTTAGACTTCAGCCTCGACTCTGGAACAACCAAAAGGCCCCTGCCCGAGGATCTAAGGCTGCGTACAGGCTCATATGGGGTCAACATTTCTGTTATATAGCTAGGGGCCAGACCCAGACGTGCCTTAAAAGTGATCAGTAAAATCTTAAAATCGATTCTAAAAGAGACAGGGAGCCAATGAAGGGACGCAAGAATAGGGGTGATGTGATGTCATCTGTTAAAACCAGTGAGAAGCCCAGCTGCTGCGTTCTGAACTAGTTGGAGGCGGGAGAGTGATTTATGGTTGATGCCGGAAAGGAGGAAGTTACAGTAGTCTAGTCTGGAGAAGATGAATGCATGGATAACTTTTTCTAGGTCAGGGCGTGAAAGCATGGGTTTAATTTTTGAAATAATTCGTAATTGATAGAAACAGGACTGAACAACTTTCTTGATGTGGGGTTGAAAACTGAGATCTGAATCAAGTGTAACTCCAAGATTTTTGGCTGTGGGCTGAACATTTGAGGATAATGGACCGAGGTTGTTATTGATGAGGCTGATTGATTTTGAGGAACTGAACAGCAGAATTTCTGATTTTGAGTTGTTGAGTTGAAGATAATTTTGTGCCATCCAACAGTTGATATCTTTGATACAGTCTACGACAGCAGCTAGGCTTCTGGGGTCACCGGGTCTCAGCGGGAGGTATATCTGTGTGTCGTCCGCATAACAATGGAAAGAGACATTGTGCCGCTGACTGATCTGACCGAGAGGAAGCATATAAATAGAAAATAAAATTGGACCTAAAATCGAACCCTGTGGTACACCACAGGTAATGTGAGCTGTTGAAGATGAGTGATTACCTATGGTGACCGCAAAGGTTCTTTCTAAAAGATAAGAATAAAACCAACTAAGTGCAGTGTCCCTGATGCCAACCCAGGTTTTAAGGTGGTCGATTAAAATGGCATGATCTACAGTATCAAAGGCTGCACTTTGCACTCTCCCCTCTATCGGTTGCTAAAAGAAGATCATTGGTTACTTTGAGGAGGGCAGTTTCTGTGCTGTGTAAAACTCTAAAACCTGATTGAAATTTCTCAAAGATGTTATTATGACACATAAAAGCTAAAAGCTGTGTTGAAATCACGTTTTCTAAAACTTTGGATAAAAACGGAAGTTTAGAAATTGGCCTAAAATTATTAAGAATTGAAGGATTGAGGTTAGGTTTCTTTAAAAGAGGTTGGACCTCAGCATGTTTAAAAACAGCAGGAAAAATACCTTTTGTGAGAGAGCTGTTAATAATCAATAAAATACTGGGCCCAACTGTGTCAATGACATCTTTAAGAAAACTGGATGGAATAAAATCAAGACTGCAAGTAGTTGGCTTCATGTGAGAGATAGAGATAGAGATAGAGATAGGAGAGATAGAGAGATAGGTTCAAAACTGTTAAAATAGATGTGAGTCTCCCTACTGGCATGTACAGCATGAACTGGGGGGGTAATTTGTTGCCTAATATTTTCAACTTTATCGATAAAAAATGTTAAAAACCTCTCACAGAGCTCCTGTGAGGAGTCAGTAAAATGACTGGGGGAGGGGGAAGTAAGGGAATCTAAAACCTTAAATAAAATTCTGGGGTTAGAATGATTAGTTAAAATGAGATTAGAATAGAAGGAGGCTCTTGCCTCCTTAGCTGCCCTTTGATAGTTAATCATTGCATCTTTCCAAATTTGATAAAATACTTGTAAACCTGTTTTCTTCCATTTTCTTTCTTTTCTTCTGCAGTCTCTCTTCAAATCATGGGTGGATTCATTTAGCCAGGGTTGTAAAATTTTGTTAGACCTTTTGTCCCTGTAGGGGGCGACAGAGTCGAGGACAATCTGGCAGGTTTCATTAAAAAAGGGAGACCAGCTCCTCTGTGCTAAAATGCGAGATTAACTCTTCTGTGTTAAAATTGGGATAAAAGGCAGGTAAAGAAGCAGGATTAAAAAGCTCAGAAAACTTAGAAACAGAGGAGGGGTTAAAAGCACGACGGCGGACAGGTGTACAGTGATTAAAAGGTATCTGGGATAAAACCACATTAAATAAAACTGCTTTGTGGTCAGACACACAGATATCCTCCGTCATAAAATTGTTAGGGCTGAGACCGGTAAATAAAACAAGATCCAGAATGTGTCCCTTTGAGTGTGTGGGTTCATGAATAGCTTGAGTGAGGTTAAAAGTTTCCAAAGTATCCATAAAATCAGTCACAAAGGTCTGGGAGGGACAACACACATGTATGTTAAAATCGCCTAAGATGAGGATTTTTTCATACTTTACCATAAAATGTGATAAAAACTCTGTAAATTCTTCGATAAAAACAGTATTAGGCTTAGGTGGTCTGTAAATAATTAAAATTAAAACGGGATCTTTACAATTAACCATGAAACCAAGATGCTCAAAAGAGGTAAAATTACTATGAGAGGTAGAGGTGCATTTGAAATCTTTTCTATAGATGACAGCCACCCCCCTTCCCCTACCTGACAGCCGGGGCTGATGAAGGTAAGTAAAATCAGGGGGGGTGGCTTCAATGAGAGGGCTGCAGTCTTCTTGGGATAGCCAGGATTCAGTTATAATAAAAAAGTCCAAGTTATTATGAGTAATAAAATCATGACATAAAAAACGATTTCATGACATAAAAACGATTTCATTGTTACTATTCTTTGTCCCTTGGACTGGACAGAAATAACACATGATAAAGTATCCCAAAAAAATGCTTATTGATTATTTATGAGTGTATTTAGAGTAGAAATACACCATTACAATATGTGTGTTTTTTGTGTTTGGAACATAATACAGTTCTGAACTGGTTAAGGTGGGGGTTTGTCATTTATGTACCTATTGCACAGTTTAAAGCAAAACAAGAAGAGGGGTTGCCTCAGCTGCTCTTAGCAACTCAAGAGGCTCTGTACTCTACAGGTAATACTCCTGTACTCACGAGCACGCATTCACACACTGACAAAAGCATTAACGTGGCCAGCAAATCAGGATGAAATGCCTGCTGACTCCACAGTATATAGGAAGGCAGTAGGGATTGAATGCTATGACACAATATCAACTGCTGCTTTGTTGATGGGAAAGCCAGTGGCAAGCGTTTGCAGTGTTCAGCCCTTTCTGTGCCAGCCCCTCATAGGCTAGCCTTGTGTGTATGGAGGGTCTGGTGGTGGGGAGAGCCCAGATAGGTTATCACTGCCACCCTGCGGGGGTTGCTCATGGGCTATTCTCTCCAGTCCTGCCACGAGCATCAAGGAGGTGAATCTGTCCTCCCAGGAGGAGATAGATTACCTCTCAGCAGAGATCTAACACCTCTTATAGACTCTTATAGACTCAGGCTGTGTCTGTTGTCCCCACTTGCATCCTAAACCAATGTGTTTGACACAAGACGTTCCATATGCTAACCATCAAATAATTACTGGAACTGGTCCAGCTGGGTGATTGGTTCATCAGCATCGACTATACAGGATGCTGACTGTCATGTTGAGGTGGCTCCAAAAACAGGAAATTTGTGTGTTTCGCCTTCCAGGTAATAGCGTACGAGTACAACAAACTGCCATTCAGCTATTCCCTGGTATTCTGCAGCTTCAGCAAATGTGTGGATGTGGGGCTTCAGCCACTGTGTGACTGTGGCATGAAGGTCTTTTTTTTATCTTGAAGACCTCATGGCAAGTCCAAGTTACTGGCTATGTTCCACACATCCTAGTTATCTTATGTCTAACCAAGTTGGGTTTGCAATCAGTTGGATGAAGAGCAGCCCCCTGCAGCTTGGTGCAATGCTAACGGTGTTGACTGTCATGCAGTCATGGCGGCGGCAGCCCACCCGTGGTACTATAGTGGGTAATGCACCTGTGGTGCCTGCAGAGGTGGTCTGCTAGCCTATGCTTGGTTCCAAAGCCACACAAGCCACGTTTGGTTATTATTCCCCCCTCAGTATAGGACAACCTGAGATACTGTGGGTCCCCACAACACCTGTTGCAGGAAACACCGCTGGCACAAGTGACCTCTGACGTCAGTGATTACGGATGCGTCCCTGACGGGGTGGGGAGGGACCTGCCACCAAAAGCAGCTACCTCTGGGCTGAAAAAAGAAGCAACACGGAAGCAACAAAAACTACAATTCCTAAAATGGCCACTTGATGCTGGCTCCAAAATAGAGTCAATCCCCACAGACAGCATGTTAAATTCCCCAACTCTACAGCAGAAGTAAAATGCCTGGTACAAAAAAACAGTTTTCTTCTCTACAGCAACATCCCTTTTCCACAGGCCAGTTGCTAAAAGACAGTTGTCCTTCTACTGTTCTGTCTAATGTTATTATGGCTTTCTGGGAAAAGGTGCAACACATAGTTCTTCAAATTAAAAAAAAAAAAATGTTTTCCCTTTGAGGCTCATAATACCATAGCTGTTACAAACTCTGACAGGCTTGCTGCTGAGATTGTTAAATACAACAGAAAACTCTTTCAGATGGCTGGAAAGCAACACACAACGCAAACCTGACAGTCTGGCAAACGACTGCAGAAAAGGGGCTGGTATTTGTACTGATAGAGCTGATGAGGGAAAGTGGAAACAGGTGAGCAGGTAAATGAGAGAGTCAGGTGACTGGGACTGAAGGAAAAATCTGAGGGCAGCTGGTGGATGGATGGGGAATGACGTGGCAAGTCCAGAGGATACATGGGTTTAGGGGAAGTAAGAAAAGACTAGAGACAGGGGCTGACTGAGTAAAATGAAACAACTGAGGCAGGCATCAAGTTAAGTTGTACACCCTTTCTGCCAGCATTCCTGAAGAGGGTTGGGCTGCATGTTCAGGTGCTCTTGGTGGCTCTAAATTGACCACACAGAGGACTGCAGAGAACCAAGAGCTGCTAAATGGCATCTCCCACTTCTGTGATTGGTCTGAAGTCAGTTGCCTGTGTCTTGTTAAGGCATCAGTGCAACTGATGAATTTATTTATTTTATGCAAACTGTACATTTCCTGTGAAAACAGAAGTGTATTTTGAAAACAGACAATGCATGTAACAGGCTGAAGTTGACACGGCGTCCCAGAACGTCAACAACCAACACACCCAGGGTACCTTGGACGTCATATGTGGACGTGGAAAGTCCATGACCAAACGTGGACATGTGACGAGGTCACCGTGAGGATGTGTTGGATAAAGCGTCAGTATTTGTCCAGTTGGCATTGAGAGCAGGCTGGCTCCAAAATGTAACTTTGTCAAGTGAACATGTGGGTTTATCATTTTGCTATCAAAATTTAAGTTCATATCAAACATCAGGCTGTAGGCCAAGGTGTGTATTTAAATTGATGGCAATAAAACATGTGGGACTGAGGTCAATGGCTGGGGCCTTCCTTCCTTATACGATGTGTTCATTGTGTTCTTCTGTTGGCCTGTCAGAGTCAGCTGTATTTTGCATTATTTGACTCACATTGTGACTCATTTGGTAGACTATAGGCAAGGAGAAGAAGTGTAAGATGGAAATTGTGACCTCAGAATTTGGAGTTCATGTGTGTTTGTCTGTGTCTTTGTGACATTATGTAACTTTCCAAAGTGGTAAATCGATTGTTTGGTGCTCAGTTTGTGACTGGCCAGCCTCAACTGGCCACACCTGTTGTAGGACAGAAGGGCCAATAGGATGAGGTGGAGAAAACTTACAAATCAGCTGCATGATAGAGGGGTTTGGTCACAACGCTGCCCGAGCTCAGCAGCCTATGCTCTCCTTTATCTCTGATGATGGAGATTCTGGAAGAAAGTGAACTCTGCTTTCCACAACTTCTCAACTCCTCTTGCAGGAAGCCAAAGCGTTCACTCACTGAGGCTGTGCTTCTTTTCAGTCTTCTGTCCTTCATCTCTCTGCTCACTGTGATTCTCAACCTGCTGGTCATCATTTCCATCTCACACTTCAAGTAGTAACATATCTAATCAATTTACGAAACTGATAGATAGATAGAACTTTGTGTTGACCTATGATTTAAAACACTGCTTTGATATTTTATTTGTGGATTACATCTGCTAAATATTAGAATGGAGTTGCAATTGATAGTACAAACAATTATACATGATGCACCTCTTTTAATCCAGGCAGCTCCACACCACCACCAACTTCCTCCTCCTCTCTCTGGCTGTCTCAGATTGCATCGTGGGCCTCTTCATGTTCTTTGAGATTTTCCTCACAGATGGCTGCTGGTTATTCGGTGACATCATGTGTGTCCTGCATGTGTATCTGTCATACATTACTACCTCTGCCTCAGTAGGAACCATGGTGCTCATATCAGTCGACCGCTATTTTGCCATTTGCTATCCTCTGCATTACTCCACCAAAGTCACTGTGAAAGCAGTTTCAATTTCTGTTAGCCTCTGTTGGGTCTGTTCTCTTCTGTACAACAGTCTGATAATGATGGATAACTTAAAACAACCAGGCAGGTATAATTCCTGCTCAGGAGAGTGTGTGGTTGTCATTAACTACATTGCAGGAATTGTTGACCTTATTTTGACCTTTATTGGTCCTGTCACTGTCATCGTAGTTTTGTATATGAGAGTATTTGTGGTGGCTGTGTCTCAGGCTCGTGCTATGCGGTCCCATATTGCAGCAGTCACACAACAAAAGTTAGGGAAAGTAACTGCTAAGAAATCTGAGATGAAAGCAGCCAGGACTCTTGGTGTGGTTGTAGTTGTGTTTCTGATATGCCTTTGCCCATTTTACTGTATCTCTCTTGCAAGCCAGGACAGCTTGTTTGGCGTGACCTCTTTGCCCTTAGAGACCTGGCTGATCTTTTTTAACTCTTGTCTAAATCCAGTGATCTATGCTTTTTGCTACCCCTGGTTTCTCAGATCCATTAAGCTCATTGTAACATTTAAGATATTTCTGCCTGACTCCTGTGATGCCAGCGTACTGTAGAAAGAGACTGTGTAGTCAGGATACCTTTTTTTGACAAGAAGGAATGAAGTATTTATTGGTGTCACTGAATTTACAAATTTAAAGTCAGGACACATGTAAAAAAAATGCTGCATTTATTTTATAAAGTGTATATCAAAGACATCTACAGAAAGTGTAATTATGTTTCTTTCTTCTCTTTATCCTCTTTATTTTGGTGTCAGATACACTAACTTCAACATAATGCGCTAACTTCTCCTTGTCTGATAGACTGTGGCCTAATGATTGGAACAAAGTCAGTGCCTCTGTTTGATGTGACTGCCAAATGTTGAGACAGTCAGAGAACTCAGTCAGCATCAAGTATTTAAGAAATATCCTCCACATTTTATTTAAAGTAAAGCTAACCATTATATTTTGCTCTAATCTCTTCATCACCATCATTTACAAAAGGTAAGCCTCATCTATAATCAGGTTTCAACCAACAGCCACAACTTAAGTTGAAATAAACCTCAGTAGGTAACACTTTTCTTGAAGCCCCCTTCTTTTACATTTTAAAGCTGAATACAAGTATATAGTACATTATATAAAACCCACTCTATAGAGTAACTGTAGACAACCATGAAAACATTTTAAGTGTCCATTAATGTATTAATATGATGTATTTATCAACAACCATAACTTATATTGTGAAGACAGATTTTTTTTATCATGACATCAGTGCTTTACTCTAACCATTCATTATCTGCTGACACACCAGCATCCACTTATGAGGACCCATTAATGATAATAGTTGCTGAAAAATACATTAATAAACACTTCAGATTGATCTGAGTCATTAAGTACTGAATAAATATCTGCAGAAACTGAGGCCTGTTCTGATACTTCTGTTTATTTTATTTTATTTAGACGTTTATTGATCAGGGACAAATGCATTAAACATTATTTCATATAAAATACAAAACAGATGTCACGCATACAAGTTTCTAGCTGAAGCTAATTCGCAACCCCTGTCCCTGGTTAGGCTTTTGCTATTAAAACAAAGTTTGTGTGCAAAGTTACAAACAGTACAAAAACATTAATACACAAAACATATAGACAAAGACAAAAACAGGACATAAACAATAAGCAAAAACACAAAACAGTAAAGGGCAGTACACTAAATGAGTACAGTAATATAGATAACTAGATAGATAACGCAGCTGCACTGTGCACACTTCAAGTAAAGCTTTTAAAATCAGTGCAATGTAAATGACTGACAATTGAATAGCTCTCCAATGCATTACGAGGAAAAAAAACATGCATCCAAGCTGTTAATATTTTTCTTTTTATTAATTAATTAATTTTTTTTTTTTACAAAATAATAAACTCTCTTTAATTGTTTTGACCTTGATGCTGGAGCAAGAATAAGTGGTTTCATTTTGAATGAGATGGTGACGCTGCATCATCACCTTTTGTAGAAAGAGGATGTTCCTACTCTTGATGCAGTGGTCATGACTGCTAGCCTATAGGGCTGGCGTAATGGTATTAAGACATCTCAGAACCGTCAGAGGAGTCAATCAATCAATTTTATTTATAAAGCCCAATATCACAAATCACAATTTGCCTCACAGGGCTTTACAGCATATGACATCCCTCTGTCCTTATGACCCTCACAGCTGATCAGGAAAAACTCCCCAAAAAACCCTTTAACGGGGGAAAAATGGTAGAAACCTCAGGAAGAGCAACTGAGGAGGGATCCCTCTTCCAGGACGGACAGACGTGCAATAGATGTCGTACAGAACAGATCAACATAATAAATTAACAGTAATCCGTATGACACAATGAGACAGAGAGAGAGAGACAGAGAGAGAGACAGAGAGAGAGAGACAGAGAGAGAGAGAGAGAGAGAGAGAGAGAGAGAGATGCAGGTAATGACAGTAGCTTACAACAACATTAATGAAAGTAATAATATTATAGTTATAGTTCTGGCTACTGTGGTACAATATGTTGAAAGTATATATTAATATCTGGCAGTATACATGTGTGACAATAGTCATATGTGTATAATAACAGTAGAAGTATGACTAATGACTAATGATGGCAGCAGCAGCAGGAGGCATCTGGCAGGACCACGGCAGCAGCACAACCACACACGTCACGCTGTCCAGGCACCGCTGTGATATGAGTTAATCTGAGAGACAGTGGAGCACAAAGGCTCCGGAGAAGAAGCTGAGTTAGTGACATCCAGAATGGCCGAGTTAGTGACATGCAGAATGGCCGAGTTAGTGACATGCAGTAATAGAATACGAGAGAGAAGGAGAGAAGGTGCCCGGTGTATTATAGGGGGGTCCTCCGGCAGACTAGGCCTAAGTCAGCCTAACTAGGGGCTGGTACAGGGCAAGCCTGAGCCAGCCCTAACTATAAGCTTTATCAAAGAGGAAAGCCTCAAGTCTAGTCTTAAATGTGGAGACGGTGTCTGCCTCCCGGACCATAACAGGAAGATGATTCCACAGGAGAGGAGCCTGATAGCTGAAGGCTCTGGCTCCTGATCTACTTTTGGAGACTTTAGGGACCACGAGTAACCCTGCGTTCTCAGAGCGCAGTGTTCTGGTGGGATAATATGGCACTATGAGCTCTCTAAGATATGACGGAGCTTGACCATTTAGAGCTTTATAAGTTAACAGTAGGATTTTAAATTCAATTCTGGATTTTACAGGGAGCCAGTGCAGAGAAGCTAAAACAGGAGAAATATGATCTCGTTTCTTAGTTCCTGTTAGTACACGTGCTGCTGCATTCTGAATTAGCTGGAGAGTTTTTAAGGACTTACTAGAGCTACCTGATAGTAGAGAGTTACAGTAATCCAGCCTTGAGGTAACAAAAGCGTGGACCAATTTTTCTGCAGGAGTGTACGCCATAGTGAAATACCTCACTCATGTTATCAGAGAACTGGGGTTACCTTTGTAACCTAAAGGTTGTGGGTTTTTTCTAGTAAGATCTCTTAGAAGTGGGCTTGTCCTTATTTTCATTTTTTTCCGACAGCATTATTGTAAATTCTCATGTGAGACTTTAGGATGTCAAAATGGACATCTAATTTACTCTTCCTCCGCTGTCTCTCAGCACTGCAACAGTTTTATTGTAGCTGGCAAACAGCAGCAGTTTTCCAAGGTAAGCTGAGGGTTGCTTGTCCTTTTTCAGTTCTTGGAGGGGCAAGGGGGTCAAAAAAATACTGCAATTTTAGTAACCAAGCAAGCGTTGGATGGAGGAAAAATATGTATGTATTGATTGATTGATTCATTCATTCATTCACTATTCATAACCGCTTCTTCCGTTAAGGGTCACAGGGTGGCTGGAGTGTATCCCAGCTGTCATTGGGTGAGAGACGGGTTACACCATGAACAGGTCACAAGGCTATTACGGGGCTGACACATAGAGAAAGACAACCATCCACACTCACATTCACACCAATTAACCTGCATGTCTTTGGACTGTGGGAGGAAGCTGGAGCACCTGGAGAAAACCCACCAAAAAATGTATTATATCAAAAGGTGTCATCCAAGCATCGACATCAGGCATTGCATTTACACCAACAGGCTCATTACGCTGTCTTGATGCAGACATAGTGACATTAAAACAGGATTAATCAGAAAGAGGAACACTGATGATATTAGAGATATCTATTATATTTCAGTACCCTTTGTAATGACCAAATCTAATGTGTCCCATCCATATTTATTGATATTACAGCTCAGAAGGTTCAAAAGGTTGAAAACAAAGAATGGAAGTCCTGCTGAGTCAAAAGTAGCTACACTGAAACTTGGGAGTTCATGTGTGTTTGTGTGTGCTGTTGTGAAGTGACGTAATTCTCTCAGCTCAGTTTGTGACTGGCTGGCCACACCTGCAGTACAGCAAAAGGGCTGATGGGACGGAGTGGAGAAAAGTGATAAATCACCTGTGAGAGGTTTGGTCAAAAAGCAGAGCCCAGCAGCCTCTCATCTGATCCTTTATCTCTGATGATGGAGACCCTGGAAGAAAGTGAACTCTGCTTTCCACAACTCAACTCCTCCTGCAGGAAGCCAAAGCGTTCACTCACTGAGGCTGTGCTTCTTTTCAGTCTTCTGTCCTTTATCGCTCTGTTCACTGTGACTCTCAACCTGCTGGTCATCATCTCCATCTCACACTTCAAGTAGTAAATTATCAATTCTATTTATTATGGTGATAGATGTACAGAAATGTATGGTTACTGGAAAATGTCAGATCTTGTTATGTGTTGATAAATAACTTAAACACTGCTTTTATATTTTACCCATGGATTACATCTGCTAAATATTATAATGGACTTTCATTTGTTATTACAAACAATAATACATGATGCTCCTTTTTCAATCCAGGCAGCTCCACACCCCCACCAACTTCCTCCTCCTCTCTCTGGCTGTCTCAGATTTCATCGTGGGCCTTCTCATGTTCTTTCAAATCATGCGCATAGACGGCTGCTGGTTCCTCGGTGACCTCATGTGTGTTATAAATATTGTTTTAAGTTTCATTATTACTTCTTCCTCAGTAGGAACCATGGTGCTCATATCAGTCGACCGCTACGTAGCCATTTGTGATCCTCTGCTTTACTCCACCAAAGTCACTGTGAGAAGAGTCAGAATCTGTGTTTGCCTTTGTTGGGGCTGTTCTGTTCTATACGACAGTCTCATATTGAAAGATAACTTGAAACAACCAGGCAGGTATCATTCCTGCTCTGGAGAGTGTGTGATTGCCCTTAACTACATCGCAGGAGTTGTTGACCTTATTTTGACCTTTATTGGTCCTGTCACTGTCATCATAACTCTGTATGTAAGAGTATTTGTGGTGGCTGTGTCTCAGGCTCGTGCTATGCGGTCCCATATTGCAGCAGTCACGCGTCAGGGTTCAGTGAAAGGAACTGCTAATAAGTCTGAACTGAAAGCAGCCAGGACTCTTGGTGTGGTTGTAGTTGTGTTTTTGTCATGCCTTGGCCCATATTTCTCTTCTTCTTTTGTAGACCAAGATAGCTTGTTTGGCATTGCTACTGTTGCCTTAGGGGCCTGGTTGTTCTATTTTAACTCTTGTCTAAATCCAGTGATCTATGCTTTTTGCTACCCCTGGTTTCTCAGATCCATTAAGCTCATTATAACATTTAAGATATTTCTGCCTGACTCCTGTGATGCCAGCGTACTGTAGAAAGAGACTGTGTAGTCAGGATACCTTTTTTGACAAGAAGGAATGAAGTATTTATTGGTGTCACTGAATTTACAAATTTAAAGTCAGGACACATGTAAAAAAAAAATGCTGCATTTATTTTATAAAGTGTATATCAATGACATCTACAGAAAGTGTAATTATGTTTCTTTCTTCTCTTTATGCTCTTTATTTTGGTGTCAGATACACTAACTTCAACATAATGCGCTAACTTCTCCTTGTCTGATAGACTGTGGCCTAATGATTGGAACAAAGTCAGTGCCTCTGTTTGATGTGACTGCCAAATGTTGAGACAGTCAGAGAACTCAGTCAGCATCAAGTATTGAAGAAATATCCTCCACATTTTATTTGAAGTAAAGCTAACCATTATATTTTGCTCTAATCTCTTCATCACCATCATTTACAAAAGGTAAGCCTCATCTATAATCAGGTTTCAACCAACAGCCACAACTTAAGTTGAAATAAACCTCAGTAGGTAACACTTTTCTTGAAGCCCCCTTCTTTTACATTTTAAAGCTGAATACAAGTATATAGTACATTATATAAAACCCACTCTATAGAGTAACTGTAGACAACCATGAAAACATTTTAAGTGTCCATTAATGTATTAATATGATGTATTTATCAACAACCATAACTTATATTGTGAAGACAGATTTTTTTTATCATGACATCAGTGCCTTACTCTAACCATTCATTATTTGCTGACACACCAGCATCCACTTATGAGGACCCATTAATGATAATAGTTGCTGAAAAATACATTAATAAACACTTCAGATTGATCTGAGTCATTAAGTACTGAATAAATATCTGCAGAAACTGAGGCCTGTTCTGATACTTCTGTTTATTTTATTTTATTTAGACGTTTATTGATCAGGGACAAATGCATTAAACATTATTTCATATAAAATACAAAACAGATGTCACGCATACAAGTTTCTAGCTGAAGCTAATTCGCAACCCCTGTCCCTGGTTAGGCTTTTGCTATTAAAACAAAGTTTGTGTGCAAAGTTACAAACAGTACAAAAACATTAATACACAAAACATATAGACAAAGACAAAAACAGGACATAAACAATAAGCAAAAACACAAAACAGTAAAGGGCAGTACACTAAATGAGTACAGTAATATAGATAACTAGATAGATAACGCAGCTGCACTGTGCACACTTCAAGTAAAGCTTTTAAAATCAGTGCAATGTAAATGACTGACAATTGAATAGCTCTCCAATGCATTACGAGGAAAAAAAACATGCATCCAAGCTGTTAATATTTTTCTTTTTATTAATTAATTAATTTTTTTTTTTTACAAAATAATAAACTCTCTTTAATTGTTTTGACCTTGATGCTGGAGCAAGAATAAGTGGTTTCATTTTGAATGAGATGGTGACGCTGCATCATCACCTTTTGTAGAAAGAGGATGTTCCTACTCTTGATGCAGTGGTCATGACTGCTAGCCTATAGGGCTGGCGTAATGGTATTAAGACATCTCAGAACCGTCAGAGGAGTCAATCAATCAATTTTATTTATAAAGCCCAATATCACAAATCACAATTTGCCTCACAGGGCTTTACAGCATACGACATCCCTCTGTCCTTATGACCCTCACAGCTGATCAGGAAAAACTCCCCAAAAAACCCTTTAACAGGGAAAAAATGGTAGAAACCTCAGGAAGAGCAACTGAGGAGGGATCCCTCTTCCAGGACGGACAGACGTGCAATAGATGTCATACAGAACAGATCAACATAATAAATTAACAGTAATCAGAGTTAACAAAGCAAAGAAAGTTTGCTCCTTGGTATAACTCTCAAACCCGTAGGTTAAAACAAATATCGCGAAAATTTGAAAGGAATTGGCGATTAACCAAACTGGAAGAATCTCGTTTAATCTGGACAGACAGTCTCAAAACTTATAAGAGGGGCCTCCGCAATGCCAGAGCAAACTATTACTCAGCATTAATAGAAGAAAACAAGAACAACCCCAGGTTTCTTTTCAGCACTGTAGCCAGGCTGACTGAGAGTCAAAGCTCTATTGAGCCTTGTATTCCTTTAGCCCTTAGAAGTAATGATTTTATGAGCTTTTTTAATGACAAAATTCTAACTATTAGAGGCAAAATTCATGACCTCCTGTCCTCAGATAGTACCTATCTAACCTCAAACACAGCTGTAGAATCTAATATATATTTAGATTGCTTCTCCCCAATTTCTCTTCAAGAATTGACCGCAGTGATTTCTTCATCTAAATCATCAACGTGTCTCTTAGACCCCATCCCAACTAGGCTACTTAAGGAGGTCTTTCCTTTAGTTAACACTCATATATTAGATATGATCAATATATCCCTATTAACAGGCTATGTACCACAGTCTTTTAAGGTAGCTGTAATTAAACCTCTCCTAAAAAAGCCCACCCTGGATCCAGAGGTGTTAGCCAA